>NW_024423319.1:65723319-65795694 GCF_017311325.1 Ursus maritimus
AACATGGCATCATTAAAATCATAACTCTCAATAATCACTCTCAATGTAAATGGCCTAAATGCTCCCATAAAAGCCACAGGGTTGCAGATTGGATAAAAAGACATGACCCATCCATTTGCTGTCTACAAGAGACTCATTTTGAACCTAAAGATACATCCAGACTGAAAGTAAAGGGATGGAATATCATCTTTCATGCCAATGGACCTCGAAAGAAAGCTGGGGTAACAATTCTCATATCAGACAGATTCGATTTTCAACTAAAGACTGTAGTGAGAGATACAGAAGGGTGCTATATTATTCTTAAAGGATCTTAAAGGATCCAACAAGTGAATATAAGAATTATAAATATATATGCCCCCAACAGGGGAGCAGCTAGATACACAAGCCAACTCTTAACCAGAATAAAGAAACGTATAGATAAAAATACGTTAATAGTGGGGGACCTCAACACTCCACTATCAGCAATAGATAGATCACCTAAGCAGAAAATCAACAAAGAAACAAGAGCTTTGAATGCCATACTAGATGAGTTGGACCTCATAGATATATATAGAACACTGCACCCAAGAACAAAAGAATACTCATTCTATTCTAAAGCACATGGAACATTCTCCAGAATAGGTCATGCTCTGGGTCACAAAACAGGTCTCAAACGATACCAAAGACTGAAATTATTCCCTGCATATTCTCAGACCACAATGCTTTGAAATTGGAACTCAACCACAAGGAAAAATTTCAAAGAAACTCAAATACTTGGAGACTAAGAACCATCCTGCTCAAGAATGATTCAATAAACCAGGAAATCAAAAATCAAATTAAACAATTTATGCCTTCTTGGAAACCTATAAACTACCAAGTCTGTAACAGGAAAAAGTTGATTATTTAAACAGACCGATTAATTATGAAGAGATTGAAACAGTGATCAAAAACCTCCCCCAAAACAAGAGTCCAGGGCCTGACGGATTCCCTAGGGAATTCTACCAAACATTCAAAGAAGAAATAATACCTATTCTTCTAAAGCTATTTCAAAAAATAGAAACAGAAGGAAAGCTACCAAACTCATTCTATGAGGCCAATATTACCTTGATCCTCAAACCAGGCAAAGACCCCAACAAAAAGGAGAATTACAGACAGATAACCCTGATGAATATGGACGCCAAAATTCTCAACAAGATCCTAGCTAATAGGATCCAACAGTACATTAAAAGGATTATCCATCATGACCAAGTGGGATTCATCCCTGGGATGCAAGGGTGGTTCAACATTCACAAATCTATCAGTGTGATAAATTATATCAACACAAAAGAAGCCAAGAATCATATGATCCTCTCAATAGATGCAGAAAAAGCATTTGACAAATACAGCATCTTTTCCTGATTAAAACCCTACAGAGTGTAGGGATAGAGGGTACATTCCTCAATCTCATAAAAACCATCTATGAAAAGCCTACAGCAAGTATCATTCTCAATGGGGAAAAGCTGGAAGCCATTCCCTTAAGATCAGGAACACAACAAGGATGCCCACTCTCGCCATTATTATTCAACATAGGACTAGAAGTCCTTGCAACAGCAATCAGACCACAAAAAGGGATAAAAGGTATCCAAATCGGCAAAGAAGAGCTCAAACTGTCTCTCTTCGCAGATGACATGATACTCTACACAGAAAACCCAAAAGAATCCACCCCCAAACTCCTAGAAGTTATAGAGCAAATCAGTAATGTGGCGGAATACAAAATCAATGCTCAGAAATCAGTTGCATTTTTATACACAAACAATGAGACTGAAGAAAGAGAAATTAGGGAATCTATTCCATTTACAATAGCACCAAAAATCATACATTATCTTGGAATTGATTTAACCTGAGACATAAAGGATCTATATTCCAGAAACTACAAATAACTCTTGAAAGACATTGAAGAAGACACAAAAAGATGGAAAAATATTCCATGCTCATGGATCGGAAGAATAAACATAGTTAAAATGTCCATGCTACCCAGAGCAATCTACACTTTCAACGCTATCCCGATCAAAATACCAATGACATTTTTCAAAGAACTGGAACAAACAGCCCTTAAATTTGTGTGGAACCAGAAAAGGCCACAAATCGCCAAGGAAGTGTTGAAAAGGAAAAACAAAGCTGGGGGCATCACAATGCCAGATTTCAAGTTGTACTACAAAGCTGTGATCACAAAGAAAGCAAGGTACTGGCATAAAAACAGACACATAGACCAATGGAACAGAATAGAGAACCCAGAAATGACCCTCAGCTCTTTGGGCAACTAATCTTTGATAAAGCAGGAAAAAACATCCAGTGGAAAAAAGAGAGTCTCTTCAATACATGGTGCTGGGAAAATGGGACAGCTACATGCAAAAGAATGAAACTTGACCACTCTCTCACACCATACACAAAGATAAACTCCAAATGGATGAAAGACCTCGATGTGCGACAGGAATCCATCAAAATCCTAGAGGAGAGCATAGGCTGCAACCTCTACGACATTGGCCACAGCAACCTTTTTCATGACACATCTCCAAAGGCAAGAGAAACAAAAGATAAAATGAACTTATGGGACTTCATCATGATAAAAAGCTTCTGCACAGCTAAGGAGACAGTCAAATAAACTAAGAGGCAGCCCACAGAATGGGAGAAGATATTTGTAAATGACACTACAGATAAAAGACTGGTATCCAAGATCTACAAAGAACTTCTCAAACTCAATACACAAGAAACAAACAAATCATAAAATGGGCAGAAGATATGAATAGACACTTTTCCAATGAAGACATACAAATGGCTAACAGACACATGAAAAAATGTTCAAAATCGTTAGCCATCAGGGAAATTCAAATCAAAACCACATTGAGATACCACCTTACGCCAGTTAGAATGACAAAAATGGACAAGGCAAGAAACAAGAATTGTTGGAGAGGATGTGGAGAAAGGGGATCCCTCCTACATTGTCGGTGGGAATGCAAGTTGGTAGAGCCACTCTGGAAAACAGTGTGGATGTCCCTTAAAAAGTTAAAAATTGAGCTACCCTATGATCCAGCCATTGCAGTACTGGGTATTTACCCCAAAGATACAGACGTAGTGAAGAGAAGGGCCATATGCACCCCAATGTTCACAGCAGCATTGTCCACAATAGCTAAATCGTGGAAGGAACTGAGATGCCCTTCAACAGATGACTGGATTAAGAAGATGTGGTCCATATATACAATGGAATATTACTCAGCTATCAAAAAGAAGGATTTCTCAACATTTGCTGCAACATGGACGGCACTGGAGGAGATAATGCTAAGTGACATAAGTCAAGCAGAGAAAAACAATTATCATATGGTTTCTCTCATCTATGGAACATAAGAACTAGGAAGATCGGTAGGAGAAGAAAGGGATAAAGAAAGGGTGGGTAATCAGAAGGCGAATGAAGAATGAGAGACTATGGGCTCTGAGAAACAAACTGAGGGCTTCAGTGGGGAGGGTCATGGGGGAATGGGATAAGCTGGTGATGGGTAGTAAGGAGGGCACGTATTGCATGGTGCACTGGGTGTTATACACAACTAATGAGTCATGGAACTTTATATCAAAAACCAGGGATGTACTGTATGGTGACTAACATAATATAATAAAATAATATTATTATAAAAAAAGACTGCTATATACTTGGGATGTTATATATGAACCTTTTGACCACAAAAGCAAACCTATAGTACATTAAAAAAATAATTAGAAAGTCAAACAGAACACTACAGAAATCACAAAGAAAGAGAAGGCACACAGAACTACAAAAATAACTAGAAAGCAATTAACAAAATGGCAATAACTACACACCTATCAATAATTATTTTTTCAATAATTACTTTAAATGTAAATGGACTAAATGCTCCAATCAAAAGATATTTGGGGATGGAATGAATAAAAAACCAATACCCATCTATATGCTGTCTAAAAGACACTCACCACCGACCTAAGGAGAAAAACAGACTGAACGTCAAAGAATGGGGAAAAAATACCATGCAAATGAAATTTAAAAAAAAAAGTCAGGGTAACAATACTTACATCAAATAGACTAATACAAAGACTATAGAGGAGAAGAAGGAAGCAGAGTAGAAAGACCCTAGGCTTGCCTCATCCCACAAGTACAACTAGATAACTACTAATCATCTTAAATACCCCAGAAATCGACCTGAAGACTGGTAGACCAAACACCACAACTAAAGGTAGAGAAGAGGCCACTCTGAAGATAGGAAGTGTGAAGATGCAGCTAGGAGAGAAATGGATCATGGGTGCTGTGGTGGGGAGGGAGCCATGGTCAAGGACAATGGCAAGAGATAGACTAGCACACAGGGGAGCTCTCAGGGAAGACAAATCCCCATAGCAATTGGCTTGGAAAGCGAAAGGGACTGAATTTCGTGAGTTCTTACAACCAGTGTGGCTTAAAGCCTGGAGTTCTAAAGGTCAATGGACTTGGCTTGGATAGAGCCGAGAGGGTATTGGGCTGCTCTTGGAGAGAAGGCAGGAGAAACAGCCCACAGTTATACAGCCTGGAAACAGCAATCTGAAGAGTGCCTGGGACACAAAGTGGGGAGGTTATTTGCTCATCTCAGAGTGTATCCCAGACAGCGAGTGTTCACAGAGAGATCCCTCCAGGAACAAAGGAACTGGCTGGCACCAATTCCCTCCCCAACCCCTCAGCATAAGCACAGGAACTAGCACAGTACAGGCACTGGCAACCTAACTTAATTAAACCAAGCCCCGCCTCCACCCCCACTCTCTGGTGGAATCACCCTTCCTAGTCACACTAGCTTCAGTCCCAGTGCAGTGGGCCCCCTCCCTCACAAGATCAGCCCAAAACTCTGCCCAAACTACATATCGCAACCCAGGAATTTTGCAAAACTCCAATTCCAGCAGCAGTGGCAACAAATCTCATTTCATAAGCAGACCAAAGCACACATAGTTAAAACATACCACATTTAGGCCAGGGAACAAACACTGCCAACAACAGACAAAGAGAGCCTATGCAGTTGACTGGCCTGACGGATAAAGCAACCAGGACACAAAAGCAGAGCACATGCAAAACACATTTGAGACACTCCCTGAAACACCAGGCTCTGGGGAACAGGGGTCATTACACAGCAGGGCACTACAGGACCTCTTCTTCATAAGGCCATTACCCTCAAAAACAGGAGACATGGCTGACTTTCCTAACACAGAGGAATGGGCACAGAGACCTGACAAAATGAGTAGGCAGAGAAATTTGTCCCTAATGAAAGAACAGAAAAGGCTACGGCCAGAGATCTAAGTGAAACTGATATAAGTGAAATGCCTGATGGCGAATTTAAAGGAACAATTATAAGGATACTCACTGGGCTTGAGAGAAGAATAGAAGTCATCAGTGAGACCCTTCCCATATAGATAAAAGAGTTAAAAAAGAGTTAATCAGAGATGAAGAATGTAATGAGATTGGAAACAGGCTTGATACAATGAACAGTAGGCTGGAAGAAGTAGAAGAATGCACTAGTGATACAGAAGACAAAATAATGGAAAATAATGAACCTGAACAAAAAAGACAAAGAATTATGGAACATGAGAATTGACTTAGGGAACTCAGTGATTCCATCAAAAGTAATAATATACCTCTTATAGGAGTCACAGAAGATGAAGAAAAGAGAAAAGGGGCAGAAAATTTATTTGAAGAAATAATAGCTGAGAACTCTCCTAATCCAGGGAAAGAAACAGACATCTATCCAGGAGGAACAGAGAATTTCCAACAAAATCAACAAAAGCAGGCCAACACCAATATATATTGTAATTAAATTTGCAAAATATAGTGACAAAGAAAAATCCTTAAAGCAGCAAGAGAAAAGAAGTCCTTTACTTACAAGGGAAGACCCATAAGGCTAGCTAGAGATTTCGCAACAGAAACTTGGCAAACCAGAAGAAAGTGGCATGATATAGTCAACGTGCTGAATGGGAAAATCTGCAGCCAAGAATACTCTATACAGCAAGGCTATCATTCAGAATAGGAGAGATAAAAAGTTTCCCATACAAACAAAAACTAAAGGAGCTCCACTAAACCAATCCTGCAAGAAATATCAAAGGGGACTCTTTGAGCATGCAGGACAGACCAAAAGTGACAAAGAGAAGAAAGAATCAGAGAAAAATCTCCAGAAACAATGACAAAACAAGTAATAAATGATACTAAATACATATCTATCAATACTTACTCTGAATGTAGATGAGCTAAATGCTCCAATCAAAAGACATAGGATGTCAGAATGGATTAAAAAAAAAACACAAGACCCCTCTATATACTGCCTGCAAGAGACACACTTTACACCTCAACACCTGCAGATTAAAAGTGAGGGGATGGGGAAACATTTATCATGCAAATGGATGTCAAGAGAAAGCCAGAGTAGGAATACTTATATTGGACATAATAGACTTTAAAACCAAGACTGTAAAAAGAGATAAAGAAGGACTCTATATAATAATAAAGGGGACAATCCAACAAAAAGATCTAACAATTGCAAATAAGAATGAACCCAACATGGAAGCATCCAAATATATAAAACAATTAATAACAAAAAAAGGAACTAATCAATAATAATGCAGTAATAGCAGGGGACTTTTACACCCCACTTAAATCAAGGGACAGGGGCGCCTGGGCAGCACAGCGGTTGGGCGTCTGTCTTCGGCTCAGGATGTGATCCCGGCTTTATGGGATCAAGCCCCACATCAGGCTCCTCCGCTGGGAGCCTGCTTCTTCCTCTCCCACTCCCCCTGCTTGTGTTCCCTTTCTCGCTGGCTCTCTATCTCTGTCAAATAAATAAATAAAATCTTAAAAAAAATAAATCAAGGGACAGATCACTTAAACAGAAAATCAACAAGGAAATAATGGCTTTGAATGACACACTGGACCAGATGGACTTAACCGACATATTCGTAAGATATCATCCTAAAACAGCAGAATACACATTCTTTTCAAGTGTACACAGGACATTATCGAGAATAGATCACATACTAGGTCACAAATCAGGCCTCAACAAATACAAGAAGATTGATATCGTATCATGCATCTTTTCTGACCACAAAGCTATGAAACTTGAAGTCAACCAAAAGAAAAAAATTTGGAAATGCCACAAATACATGGAAGTTAAACAACATTTTACTAAACAATGAATGGGTTAACCAGGAAATCAAAGAAGAAATAAAAAAATGTAAACAAAAGAAAATGAAAACACAGCAGTCCAAAATCTTATCCAAAATCTTACAGCAAAAGGTGTCCTAAGAGCGAATTATATAGAAACACAGGCTCACCTCAAGAAGCAAGAAAAATCTCAAATAAACAACCTAACCTCACACCTAAAGGAATTAGAAAAAGAACAACAAATGAAGCCTACACCCAGCAGGAGGAAGCAAATAATAAAGACTACAGCAGAAATAAATGATACAGAAACTGAAAAATAAATAGATCAATGAAACCAGGAGATGGTTCTCTGAAAACATTAATAAAATTGATAAGTCCCTAGCCAGACTTATCAAAAAGAAAAGAGAAAGGAGCCAAATTAATAAAATCACAAATGAGAGAGGAGAAATAAAAACTGACACCACAAAAATACAAACAATTATAAGAGAATATTATGGAAAACCATATGCCAAAAAATTGGACAACCTGGAAGAAAAGGATAAATTCCTAGAAGCATATAAAGGGCCAAAACTGAAACAGGAAGAAATAGAAAACTTGAACAGACAAATAATCAGCAAAGAAATTGAATTAGTAATAAAAAAAAAAAACTCCCAACAAACAAAAATCCAGGGCCACATGTCCTCACAGGTGAGTTCTGTCAAATATTTAAAGAGTTAATACCCATTCTTCTCAGCTATTGAAAAGAAATAGAAAAAGAAGGAAAATCCAAATTCATTATATGAGGCCAGCATTACCCTGGTACCAAAATCAGAGAAAGACTCCACTAAAAGAAAACTACAGACCAATATCCCTGATGAACACGAATATAAAAACCCTCAATAAAATACTAGCAAACCAAATACAACGGTATATTACAAGAATCATTCACCACGATCAACTGGGATTTATTCCTGGGTTTCAGGTGTGGTTCAGTAATCACAAATCAATCAAGATGATACACCACATTAATGAAAGAAAGGATAAGAACCATACGACCGTTTTAATAGATGCAGGAAAAGCATTTGACAAAGTACAACACCTGTTCATGATAAAAACCCACAGTAAAATAGGTTTAGAGGGGACATATGTTAGCAAAAAAGGACCATCTATGAAAAATTGGCAGCTATTATAATCCTCAAAGGGGAAAAATTGAAACTTTTTCCTCTACAGTCAGGAATATGAAAGGGATGTCCACTCGCACTACTATTATCTTACATAATATTGGGAGTCCTAGAAATAGCAATCAGACAATGAAAAGAAAAAAATGAAAGCATCCAAATCAGTAAGGAAGAAGTCAAACTTTCACTACTTGCAGATGATGTGATACTCTACGTAGAAAACCCAAAAGACTCTACCAAAAAAACTCTTAGAAATGAAACATGAATCCAGTAAAGTTGCAAGATACAAAATCAACATACAGAAATATGTTGCACTTCTATACACCAATAATGAAGTAGCAGGGAGAGAAATTAAGGAATAAATCCCATTTATATTTGCATCAAAGACAATAAGGTACCTAGGAATAAACCTAACCAAAAAGGTGAAAGATCTGTACTCTGAAAACTATAGAACACTGATGAAAGAAATTGAAGATGACATGAAGAAATGGAAAGACATTCTATGATTATGGATTGGAAGAACAAATACTATTAACATGTCTATACTACCAAAGGACTCTACATATTTAATGCAATCCCTATCAAAACACCAACAGTGTTTTTCACAGAGCTAGAATTCGTGTGGAACTCCAAAAGACCCTGAATAGCCAAAGCAACCTTGAGGGGGAAAAAAAGCAACTGGAGGCATCACAATTTCAGAATTCAAGTTATACCACAAGGCTGTAATAATCAAAATAGTATGTTAGTGTGTTACTGGCACAAAAATAAACACATCGATCAATGGAACAGAATTGAAATCCTGGAAATAAACCCACATCTATATGGTCAATTAATCTTCAACAAAGCAGGAAAGAATATCCAATGGGAAAAAAGCCAGTCTCCTCAACACATGTTGGGGAAACTGGACAACTACATGCAAAAGAGTGAAAGTGGACCACTTTGTTACAGGCAACCTGTGGAATGGGAGAAGATATTTGCAAATGACATATCCAGTAAAGGGTTAGTATCCAAAGTATATAATAAAGTTATGAAACTCAACACCTAAAAAACAAATAATCCAATTTAAAAATGAGCAGAAGACATGAATAGACATTTCTCCAAAGAAGACATCCAGATGGCCATCAGATATGTGAAAATATGTTCATCATCACTTCCCATCAGAGAAATGCAAATCAGAACTACAATGAGATACCTCAAACGTTGCAATGGCTAAAAACAACACCACAAGGAAAAACAGGTGTTGGCAAATATGTGGAGAAAAAGGAACACTCATGCAGTGTTGGTGGAAATGCAAACTAGTACAGCCACTGTGGAAAATAGTATGAAGGTTCTTCAAAAAGTTAAAAATAGAACTACCCTATGATCCAGCAATTGCACTATGGAGTATTTAACCAAAGAATACAAAAACACTAATTCAGAGGGATACATGCACCCTGATGTTTATAGCAGCATTTCTGACAATAGCCAAATTATGGAAAGAGCCCAAATTTCCATCAACTCATGAATGGATGAAGAAGATGTGAGATAGATAGATAGATAGATAGATAGATAGATAGATAGATGATAGATAGATAGATAGATAGATAGATAGATATAGATGATATGGAATATTACACAGCCATACAAAAAGAATGACATCTTGCCATTTGCAATAACATGGACGGTGCTAGAGAATATTATGCTAAGTGAAGTAAGTCAGAGAATGACAAACAGCATATTATTTCATTCATATGTGGAATTTTGGAAACAAAACAAATGAGCAAAGCGGAAAAAAAAGAGAGAGGTACAAACCAAGAAACAGACTCTTAACTGTAGAGAACAAACTGGTGTTTACCAGAGGGAGGCTGGGGTAATGGGTGAAATAGGTGATGGGTATTAAGAAGTACACTTGTTGTGATGAGTACTGGGTGTTGTATGGAATTGTTGGGCCACTTAATTGTACTCCTGAAGCTAATATTACACTGTATGTTAACTAACTGGAATTTAAATAAAAACTTAGAGGAATATATAGGGAAAAATATAGTGAACAAAGCGAAACCAAACCACATTCTTAATTATAGAGAAAACACTGATGATTACCAGAGGGGAGGGGAAGGAGAGGGGAAATGGGTGAAATAGGTGATGGGGATTAAGGAGTGCACTTGTCATGATGAACCAGATGACATATGGAATTGTTGAATCACTCTATCATGCACCTGAAACCAATATTGCACTGTATGTTAACTAATTGGAATTAAAATATGAAGTTATAAGACCAAAAAAAAGCTGGAGGTATTACAATTCTAGAATTCAAGATACGCTACAAAGCTGTACTAATTAAAACAGTATGGTACTCACACAAAAATAAACGCATAGAACAATGAAAGAGAATACAGAGTTCAGAAATAAACCCACAGTTACATGGTCCACTAATCTATGGAGGCAAGACTATACAATGGGGAAAAAAAGAGTCTCCTAAGTAAACGGTGCTGGGAAAACTGGAGAGCTACCTGCAAAAGAATGAAATTGGATCACTTTCTAACACCATACAGAAAAATAAACCGACAATGGATTAAAGATCTAAATGTGAGACTTGAAACCATAAAAATCCTAGAAGAGAACACAGGCAGTAATTTCTCTGATACCAGCTTTAGAAATGTTTTTCTAGATATGTCTTCTGAGGCAAGGGAAATCAAAGCAGAAATAAAACTATTGAGACAGTATCAAAATAAAAAGCTTCTGCACAGCAAAGGAAACTATCAACAAAACTGAAAGACAACCTACTGAATAAGAGATGATACTTGCAAATGGCATATCTGATAAAGGGTTAGTATCCAAAATATATAAAGAACTGACACAACTCAACAAGAAAAAAAATCCCAAATAATCCAATTTAAAAATGAGAAGACATGAACAGACATTTCTCCAAAGAAGACATACAGGTGGCCAACAGACACAAGAAAAGATTCTCAACAACACTCATCATCAGGGAAATTCAATTCAAAACTACAATGAGATATCACCTCACACCTGTCAGAATGATTAAAATAAAAAAAAAAACACAAGAAACAACAAGTGTTGGTGAGGATGTGGAGAAAAAAGGAACACTTGTGCACTATTGGTGGGGATGCAAACTGGGGCAACCACTGTGGAAGACAGTATGGAGTTTCCTCAAAATATATTGAATTATATATGAAATTTCTCTCTATATTAAATATAGAACTACCATATGATCCAGTAATCACATTATTGGGTATTTATTTATGCCAAGAATATGAGAACACTAAATTGAAAGGGTATTTGCTCCCCTATTTTTTTGCAGCGGTACATAAAATAGTCAAATTATGGAAGCAGTCCAAGTGTCCATCAATAGATGAATGGGTGAAGTAGAAGTGGTATATATATTCAATGGAGTATTTTTCAGCCATAGAAGAGAATGAAATCTTGCCATTTGCAACAGTATGGACAGAGCTAGCCACTATAATGGTAAGTGAGATAAGTCAGTCAGAGAAAGACAAATACCGTATGATTGCACTCATGTGGAATTTAAGAAACAAAACAAACAAGCAAAGGGGAAATAGAGAACCAAGACACAAACTCCTTTTTTCCAATGATTGATTGATTGATTGATTGATTGATTTTAGACAGAGGGAGACTGAGTGAGGGGAGGAGCCAGGAGAGGGAGAGCGACAAGCAGACTCTGCACTGAATGCAGAACCCCATTCAAGGCTTGATCTCACGACCCTGAGATCACAACCTGAACGAAAACCAAGAGTCCAACACTTAACTGACTGAGCCACCCAGGCACCTGCAGACTCTTTTTTTAAAATTATTCAGCTTAGTTAACATATAGTTTAGTATTGGTTTCAGGAGTAGAATTTAGTGATTCAGCATTTACATATAACACCCAGTGCTCATCCCAACAAGTGCCCTCCTTAATGCCCATCACCCATTTAGTCCATCCCCCCACCCATCACCCCTCCATCAACCCTCAGTTTGTTCCCTGTAGTTAAGAGTCTTTCATGGTTTGCCTGCCTCTCTGTTTTTATCTTGTTTTATTTTTCCCTCCTTCCCCTATGTTCATCTGCTTTATTTCTTACATTCCACATATGAGTGAAATCATATGGTATTTTTCTCTGACTGACTTATTTTGCCTAGCATAATACACTCTAGTTCCGTCTATGTCATTGCAAATGGCAAGATTTCATTCTTTTTTGATGGCTGAGTAATATTCCATTGCATATATATACACCACCTCTTCTTCATCCATTCATCTGTTCATAGACATTTGGGTTCCTTCCATAGTTTGGTTATTGTAGATAATGCTTCTATAAACATTGGGGTGCATGTACCCCCTTTGAATCTACATTTTTGTATCCTTTGGGTAAATATCTAGTAGTGCAATTTCTGGATCATAAGACAGTTCTATTTTTAACTTTTTGAGGAAACTCCATACTGTTTTCCAGAGTGGCTGCCCCACTTTGCATTCCCAAAAACAGTGCAAAAGTGTTACCCTTTCTCCACGTCCTCACCAACATCTGTTGTTTCCTGAGTTGTTACTTTTAGCCATACTGACTGGTGTGTGGTGGTATCTCATTGTGGTTTTGATTTGTATTTCCCTGATGATGAGTGATGTTGAGCATTTTTTCATGTGTCTGTTAGCCATTGGTATGTCTTCTTTGGAAAAATGTCTCTTCATGTCTGGATCATTTATTTTTGGGGTGTTGATTTTGATGAGTTCTTTGTAGATGCTGGATACTAGCCCTTTATCTGATATGTCATTTGCAAGTATAAGAAGAAAAATCTTAATTATAGAGAACAAATTAATGATTATTAGAGGGGAGGGGTATGAGGGGATGGGTGAAATAGGTGATGGGGATTAAAGAGTGCACTTGTCGTGATGAGTACCGGGTGATGTACGAAATTGGTGAATCATTCACACATGTGAAACTAATATTACACTGTATGTTAACTAACTGGAATTAAAATAAAAACTTTTTTAAAAAAGAAACAGAACAAAGGGAAAGAAGAGACAAAGCAAAAACAAATTCTTAAGTGTAGAGAACAAACAGATGGTTACCAGAGGGGAGTTGGGTGGGAGGAGGGGTGAAGTAGGTGAAGGGGATTAAGAGTACACTTACCATGATAATCACTGAGTAATATATGGAATTGTTGAATCACTATATTGTACACCTGAAACTAATATAACACTGTATGTTAACTATGCTGGAATTAAAATAAAATAAAAAATAATAATACAAAAGTAAACTATTGGAACTATGTAAAAATAAAGAGCTTTTGTACAGCAAAGGAAACCATCAACAAAACAAAAAGTCAGCCTACTGATTGGGAGAAGATATTTGTAAATGATATATCCAATAAAGGATTAATATCCAAAGTAAAGAAAGAACTTACAGAACTCAACACCAGAAATAATCTGATTAATAAACGGGCAGAGGACCTGAATTGACATTTTTCTAAAGAAGACATGCAGATGGCCAACAGATATATGAAAAGATGTTCAACATCACTACTCATCAGGGAAATGCAGATCAAAACCACAAGGAGATATCACATTTCACCTGTAAGAATGGTTAAATCAAAAAGATGAGAAATAAGCAGTGTTGGCAATGATGTACAGAAAAAGGAACTTTCACGTGCTATTGGTAGAAATGCAAGCTGGTATAGCCACTATGGAAAACAGTATGGAGATTCCTCAAAAAATTAAATAGAACAGCCATATGATCCAATAATTCTACTACTGGGTATTTACCCAAGGGAAACAAAAACGCTAATTCAAAAAGATACATGCATCCTTACGTTTATTGCAGCATTATTTATAATATGCAGACATGGAAGCAACCTAAGTGTCCACTGATAAATGAATAGATAAGGAATACATGGTGTATATATGTATATACAATGGGATAGTATGCAGCCATTAATAAGGTTGAGATCTTGACATTTGTGACAACTTGAATGGACCTAGAGGGTATTATGCTAAGTAAGGTAAGTCAGACTGAGAAAGACAAACACCATATGATTTCACTCATATGTGAAATCTAAAAAAAAATCAAATGAATAAACAAAAAGCAGAATCAGACCTATAAATAGAGAACAAACTGATGGTTGCCAGAAGGAAGGGGGTGGGGGAGTTAGGCAAATTGGGTGAAGGGGAGTGGGAGATACAAGCTTCCAATTATGGAATCAATAAGTCACAAGGATGACAGATACAGCATAGGGAATATTTGCAATGAAATTATAATAGCATTGTGTGGTGACTGATGATAGCTACACTTGTGAGCATAACATAACATATGGACAAGTTGAATCACTGTTTTGAACACCTGAAACTAATGTAAAATTGTGTGTCAACTATATTCAAAATTTTTTAAAGAAAAAATGTAGTGGGTTTCCAGAGTTGAATCAGTGAATGGCTTCTACACCTGACCTGTTTTCAGCAGCAAGCATGTGTAAGAATTTCTCTTCTCTAGGTTTTCCCAGAACTGGTGGACCTAGCATTTATGTTATTATGACTGAATTAAAATGAAGGTCTCTATTGTCTCTGAGGAGAAATTAAGAAAGTGCCAGAAATGAACAAAATGTCAGCACAAAAAGACTATAAAGGAAGGGGAAGTTACATGAAGATAAGAGAAAAATATTGAAACAGCAATTTGTTTTTTTTTAATTGAAGTATGGTTACACACGGTATTAGTTTTGTGTGTACAATGTAGTGACTCAACAGTTCTATACATTACTCAATGCTCACCATGGTAAGTGTAGTTACCATCTGTCACCATACATAGTTATTACAATAATATTGACTATATTCCCTATGCTGTAGTTACTCATGAAACTACTGTTCACTTTTACGTGCACACACACACACACGACTCTTCTATTAAAATTTCTGCATGTAACCTGAACATATTGGCCTAGAATGATGGTAATATGGCTGTGTGACTTTTAGCAAGTTGCTTAAACTCTCTGAGATTTCATTTTCTCATTTATAAAATAGCACTGTTAATTCCTACCTACTTTACACAGCTTTTTAAAGGGTTTAAACACAAATCAATATAAAGCTTCTAGTGTATAGTAAGTGATGTATAAATGTTAATACCCTTATCATTAGACATCATGAGGTGATAGGTTAGCTTAGTGTTGGAACTTACTTACATTCATCTGATGGTAGCAAAAGTTTTCCCCAGCTTGCTGTTTAAGTAGTTGCTAATGTTCAGAATTTAACCCAGTTGCATCAGCAGCTGCTTAAATAGCAGTCTGGCTTTCAGTTCATATATCTGCCTACAATTCAATTAAGGTTATGTTGGAGGAATGGTCAGCAGCTAGTAAATCCAATATATAGCTTGTTCCAGGGAAATACTTTATTTTTACCCTTAAAAATTGATTTATTTATTGTAATACAAGGTAATCCTACTCTCTAGGAATAAAGTGAGCCCATGTCTAGGGATGATGTGATCCAGTTTAATTGGTTCGAAATCTACATCCCTGTATTTCTTCATGAACCTTGACTATGTTGTGACTTCACTTGGCAGACCTCAGAAAAGAATGAAAGATTTCATATGAGAGGTGTTGACAGTGAGAGCTGTTTATTGCCATTCACCTGCGAGAGCTATCTATGCCACCTGTTCATGCATATCAGACACATGAACACTCTCCTTTTATTTGCAGTACATGGAGCAATGATGGCATGCTCATATTTTGAGAGAAATTCCCCTTCTGGTCGGATGAGTTTCCTTCTCTGTTCAACAGGGCCAGGATTTTATCTAAGGGAGTACAAAGGCCACCAGGCCTTTTCAAGGTAAAGTACTCTACACATCTTGCCCCCTTGCCCTTGGTCACTTTTATGGTTAAATAAATAAATGTGATTTTCAGTATAAATAAATCGTACAGAAAATACCAAAGAAATCACTTAGCTGAAATTAAGTGTTTAGAAATCATTAGCTCTAGAGTACCACCTAATTCTCCTTAGTAATTTAAGTAGATAATACAATGCTGAGCCTACTGTGGCCACTTGATCAAGATGGAATCAAATCACAATATTGCCGTAAGACGCTCCAAAGCATCTGGGTGACAACTGGGTGATGGTAGAAATTTTAAATAGTGCCAGCAGCTAGAGCGGCAACCCTGAGGTGACAGGATTGAATACAACCCTAGTGTGTTCAAGTTGGAGGCAGAGGTAAGAAATAGCAACAGATTTTGTCATGTTAATGCACCTGAAAAATTTTCAAGTTTCCATATTCACTGATTGGAAAACTCCAGTTCCTTACTCACAGTTCTTCATACCAAGAATTCAAGAATGCTTCTTTGGCAGAGCAAACTCAGTAATGAGCAAGGCATTAGCAAAATGACAGGCTCTAAACTGATTCTATGATATGTTTGCAAATGGCAACTTTTATTAGGTAGTCTCAGTAGGGGCTCTGAATTGTTAATTACTTGATTACATTTTGGACCCTGTCTTTATAATGGGGCTTTCACCTTTTCAACTCCAGGCATCCTGGCAAAAACAAAACTAAAACACCAATTCAGACAAGCTGTAGAGTAGGGCAGAGGTGGGAATACCCTATCCGAATATGGTACAATTATTTCAGAACTGTTGTAAATATGTTGGAACATTTTGTGAGCAAAAGAGGTGGATGATAGTGCAAAACTGGTTGAGACAAGAAAATTGGAAAAATAGGTGGAGCAAAAATGGAAAGGCAGGAAGAAGGGAATATAAAACATGGGTTAAGGTAACAATCTCCTTTTTCTCCCAAAAAACTTTGTCGTAGGTGTCAAGATGATCCTGCTTGCCCACAGTCCATAGGAAGACTAATAGTTAACTCATTTGATCTAAGTATATACTAATATTTTTATCAAAGTATATATTGATAGCTAATTAAATTATCTCTGGTACAGTGAAAATATCAAAATGTGAGCATGCAGATTTTCTTTTTCTTCATCCCTCAACCTCATGATGACAGATGATAGGAGGCATTTTGTTGTACCTCTCTCTCCTGTGAATCATAAGCTCGTTGTTCCTGCTTTCTTGCTTGTATCTTGGCCTTTAAATGAGGCTGCTTCCTTAGGACCCTAGTAGTCCTTAGAGGTCAGAGGAAACTTGGGTTGAGTAAAGAGGTAGCCAGATAAGGGAAGAGTCAGCAATTCTGTCACATCCATCTTATTTTTAACTAGTTCAAGAAAAGTACCTAAAGTACCCAAAAACTATGGAGCATATTTTCAGGTGAGTTATTGTCTTATTTCTTCACTAAAAATGTTTTAGGCTGGCACAACAATGTACTTATGCACCATAAGTGACAACAGAATAGACGATCCTGAGAATATTGGTGAGGATGTGGAGAAAGGGGAACCCTCTCAGACTGTTGGTGGAATGCAAACTGGTACAGCCACTCTGGAAAACAGTATGGAGGTTCCTCAAAAAGTTAAAAATAGAGCTGCCCTATGACCCAGCAATTGCACTATTAGGTATTTACTCCAAAGATACAGATGTAGTGAAAAGAAGAGGCACATGCACCCCAATGTTCATAGCAGCATTGTCTACAGTAGCCGAACTGTGGAAGGAGCTGAGAGGACCTTCAACAGATGAATGGATAAAGAAGATGTGGTCCATATATACAGTGGAATATTACTCAGCCATCAGACAGGATGAATACCTACCATTTGCATCGACATGGATGGAACTGGAGGGGATTATGCTAAGTGAAAAAAGTGAAGCAGAGAAAGACAATTATTGTATGGTTTCACTCATATGTGGAACATAAGGAATAACACAGAGGACCACAGGGGAAGGGATGGAAAACTGAATGGGAAGAAATCAGAGAAGGAGACAAACCATGAGAGACTCTGGACTACGGGAAACAAACTGAGGGTTACAGAAGGGAGGGGGGTGAGGGGATGGGGTAACCAGTGATGCGTATTAGGGAGGGCATGTGTGGTGATGAGCACTGGGTGTTATACGCAACTAAT
Source organism: Ursus maritimus (assembly GCF_017311325.1). NCBI lineage: Eukaryota > Metazoa > Chordata > Mammalia > Carnivora > Ursidae > Ursus > Ursus maritimus. The sequence goes on from NW_024423319.1 coordinate 65,741,587, forward strand.
GAATTGTTGAACACTACATCAAAAACTGATGTACTGCATGTTGGCTAACTGAACATAAAAATAAAAAAAATTTTTAAAGATTAAAAAAAAAACTAACTTTAACTCCTCTAGTCACCAAGGGTCTAATTTATTTCAAGGTATCTAATGACCTATTAAACACTCATATATCCATTATTTCTCTCATTTGAGTCCCCAGCATCTCTGTTAAGTAGAAATGACAGGGATATTCATCTTTATTTTACAGGATCACACATTAATAAAGGTGATAAAGCCATAACTCGAACCCAGAACCTACTGATTCCTAGCCTAGCATTACTCTAGTCTGCAGTTCTGACTCTCATGATTCATTGTGAGTCGACTAGTATTAAGGTATTACTTTGATCATGTTACCCCCTACTTAAAAATGTATTAAAGAAAGGATGCCATTCATGACTTCAGGACCCACCCAGCCCCATCTCAACAACTTTATATTATTACTTCCCTAGTCCTAAATTTTCTTATCCATAATTAGAGATGATGACACTTATTTTCTTGACTTGCAGTGTGGTAATTTTCAGGTGTCAGGATAGGTGTTATAATTTTACAAAATCATAAAAGCTCTCTGTAGTCCCCTACTCATTTAATCCCTTAACTTTATTTTTTTTTAATGATTTTTTATTATATTATGTTAGTCACCATACAGTACATCCCCGGTTTCTGATGTAAGGCTCAATGATTCATTAGTTGTGTATAACACCCAGTGCACCATGCAATACGTGCCCTCCTTACTACCCATCACCGGTCTATCCCATTCCCCCACCCCCCTCCCCTCTGAGGTCCTCAGTTTGTTTCTCATAATCCATAGTCTCTCATGTTTCATTCCCCCTTCTGATTACCCCCCCTTTCTTTATCCCTTTCTTTCCCTACTGATCATCCTAGTTCTTATGTTCCATAGATGAGAGAAATCATATGATAGTTGTCTTTCTCTGCTTGACTTATTTCACTTAGCATTATCTCCTCCAGTGCCGTCCATGTTGTAGCAAATGTTGAGAACTTGTTCTTTCTGATAGCTGAGTAATATTCCATTGTATATATGGACCACAACTTCTTAATCCAGTCATCTGTTGAAGGGCATCTCGGCTCCTTCCACGATTTAGCTATTGTGGACATTGCTGCTATGAACATTGGGGTGCATATGGCCCTTCTCTTCACTACGTCTGTATCTTTGGGGTAAACACCCAGTAGTGCAATGGCTGGATCATAGGGTAGCTCAATTTTTACCTTTTTAAGGGACCTCCACACTGTTTTCCAGAGTGGCTGTACCAACTTGCATTCCCACCAACAATGTAGGAGGGATCCCCTTTCTCCACATCCTCTCCAACAATTGTTGTTTCTTGCCTTGTCTATTTTTGCCATTCTAACTGGCGTAAGGTGGTATCTCAGTGTGGTTTTGATTTGAATTTCCTTGATGGCTAATGATTTTGAACATTTTTTCATGTGTCTGTTAGCCATTTGTATGTCTTCATTGGAAAAGTGTCTGTTCATATCTTCTGCCCATTTTTTGATTTGTTTATTTGTTTCTCGTGTATTGAGTTTGAGAAGTTCTTTGTAGATCTTGGATACCAGTCCTTTATCTGTAGTGTCATTTGCAAATATCTTCTCCCATTCCGTGGGCTGCCTCTTAGTTTTTCTGACTGTTTCCTTGGATGTGCAGAAACTTTTAATCTTGATGAAGTCCCATAAATTCATTTTATCTTTTGTTTCTCTTGCCTTTGGGGATGTGTCATGAAAAAGGTTGCTTTGGCCGATGTCGTAGAGGTTGCTGCCTATGTTCTCCTCTAGAATTTTGATGGATTCCTGTCTCACATCGAGGTCTTTCATCCATTTGGAGTTTATTTTTGTGTATGGTGTGAGAGAGTGGTCAAGTTTCATTCTTTTGCATGTAGCTGTCCAATTTTCCCAGCACCATTTATTGAAGAGACTGTCTTTTTCCCACCGGATGTTTTTTCCTGCTTTATCAAATATTAGTTGCCCAAAGAGCCGAGGGTCCATTTCTGGGCTCTCTATTCTGTTCCATTGGTCTATGTGTCTGTTTTTGTGCCAGTACCATGCTGTCTTTGTGATCACAGCTTTGTAGTACAGCTCGAAATCCGGCATTGTGATGCCCCCAGCTTTGTTTTTCCTTTTCAACAGTTCCTTGGAGATTCGGGGCCTTTTCTGTTTCCATACAAATTTAAGGACTGTTTGTTCCAGTTCTTTGAAAAATGTCCTTGGTATTTTGATCGGGATAGCATTGAAAGTGTAGATTGCTCTGGGTAGCATGGACATTTTAACTATGTTAATTCTTCCGATCCATGAGCATGGAATATCTTTCCATCTTTTTATGTCTTCCTCAATGTCTTTCAAGAGTGATTTATAGTTTCTAGAATATAGGTCCTTTACGTCTCTGGTTAAGTTAATTCCAAGGTAACGTATGGTTTTTGGTGCTATTGTAAATGGGATGGATTCCCTAATTTCTCTTTCTTCGGTCTCGTTATTCGTGTATAGAAATGCAACTGATTTCTGAGCATTGATTTTGTATCCCGCCACGTTACTGAATTGCTCTATAACTTCTAATAGTTTGGGAGTGGCTTCTTTTGGGTTTTCCATATAGAGTATCATGTCATCTGCAAAGAGAGACATTTTGACTTCTTCTTTGCCAATTTGAATACCTTTGATCCCTTTTTGTCGTCTGATTGCTGTTGCAAGGACTTCTAGTACTATGTTGAATAATAGTGGCGAGAGTGGGCATCCTTGTCGAGTTCCTGATCTTAAGGGAAAGGCTTCCAGCTTTTCCCCATTGAGAATAATATTTGCAGTAGGCTTTTCATAGATGGCTTTTATGAGATTGAGAAATGTACCTTCTATTCCTACACTCTGAAGGGTTTTAATCAGGAAAGGATGCTGTATTTTGTCAAATGCTTTTTCGGCATCGATTGAGAGGATCATATGGTTCCTGAGTCTTTTCTTGTTGATATGATGTATCACGCTGATTGATTTGCGAATATTGAACCACGCTTGCATCCCAGGTATGAATCCCACTTGATCGTGATGGATAATCCTTTTAATGTACTGTTGGATTCTATTAGCAAGTATCTTGTTGAGGATTTTGGCGTCCATATTCATTAGGGAAATCGGTCTGTAATTCTCCTTTTTGATGGGGTCTTTGCCTGGTTTGGGGATCAAGGTAATATTGGCCTCATAGAATGAGTTTGGTAGCTTTCCTTCTGTTTCTATTTTTTGAAATAGCTTTAGGAGAATAGGTATTATTTCTTCTTTGAATGTTTGGTAGAATTCCCCAGGAAAACCGTCCGGGCCTGGAGTTTTGTTATTTGGAAGGTTGTTTATCACTGACTCAATTTCTTCATAATTAATTGGCCTGTTTAAGGAATCAATTTCTTCCGGTTTCAATCTTGGTAGTTTATAGGTTTCCAGGAAGGATTCCATCTCTTCCAGATTGCTTAGTTTATTGGCATATAGCTGTTGATAAAAATTTCTAATAATCCTTCCAATTTCAATGGTGTTCGTCGTGACCTCTCCTTTTTCATTCATAATTTTAATAATCTGGGTCCTTTCTCTTTTCTTTTGGATAAGTCTTGCCAGTGGTCTGTCAATTTTATTGATTCTCTCAAAGAACCAGCTTCTAGTCCTGTTGATCTGCTCTACTGTACTTCTGGTTTCTGCTTGATTGATTTCAGCTCTAATTTTGGTCAACTGCTTCCTCGTGCGTGGATTAGGCCTGTCCCTCTGTTGCTGTTCCAGCTTCTTGAGGTGAGAATATAAAAACTGCATTTTAGATTTTTCTATTCTTTTGAGTGAGGCTTGGATGGCTATGTATTTCCCCCTTAGGACTGCCTTTGCAGTATCCCATAGGTTTTGGACTGTTGTATTTTCATTCTCATTGGTCTCCATAAATTGTTTAATTTGATTTTTGATTTCCTGGTTTATCGAGTCATTCCTGAGCAGGATGGTTCTTAGTCTCCAAGTGTTTGAGTTTCTTCCAAATTTTTCCTTGTGGTTGAGTTCCAATTTCAGAGCGTTGTGGTCTGAGAATATGCAGGGGATAATTTCAATCTTTTGGTATCGGTTGAGACCTGTTTTGTGTCCCAGAACATGGTCTATTCTTGAGAATGTTCCATGGGCATTAGAATAGAATGAGTATTCTTTGGTTCTGGGGTGTAGTGTTCTATATATATCTATGAGGTCCAACTCGTCGAGTATGGCATTCAAAGCCTTTGATTCTTTGCTTAGTTTTTGCCAGGGTGTTCTGTCTATTTCTGAGAGTGGAGTGTTGAGGTCCCCTACTATTAATGTATTTTTATTTATATGTCTCTTTATTCTGGTTAAGAGTTGGCTTGTGTATCTTGCTGCTCCCCTGTTGGGGGCATATATATTTATAATTGTCATATCCACTTGTTGAATACTTCCTTTAAGAATAATATAGTGCCCTTCTGCATCTCTAACTATAGTCTGTAGTTTAAAATCCAGTTTATCTGATATGAGAATTGCTACCCCAGCTTTCTTTTGAGGTCCATTTGCGTGAAAGATGGTACTCCATCCCCTTACTCTCAGTCTGAATGCATCTTTGGGTTCGAAATGAGTCTCTTGTAGACAGCAAATGGATGGGTCATTTCTTTTTATCCAATCTGCAGCCCTGTGGCGTTATGGGAGAATTTAAGCCATTAACATTAAGACTGAGTACTGAGAGATATGATTTTAATGATGCCATGTTGCCAGTAAAGTCTTTGTTTGTATTGGCTGTGACTTTCTGTTCTGTATCACTCTTGGGGCCTTTTTACTTTTATAGAACCCCCCGTAATATCTCCTGTAGGGCTGGTTTCATGGTTACGAAATTGGTTAGTGACTGGCGATTTTGAAATGTCTTTATTTCTCCATCAATTCCGAATGACAGCTTTGCTGGATAAAGGATCCTTGGCTGCATGTTTTTCTCTGAAAGATAATCCCTTAACTTTAATTAGAACTAGCGGTGGAAAAATAATATGCATGACATTCTTAGCAGTGCAAAAATTTATTCCTGGGTAAGACACTATTGTATTGGTTTTGTTTTGTTTTTTCAGTTTGACCTGATAGAAGTACCTCAAATGCTAACTCTTGATTTCAGATTGTCTTCAGATTGGCAGTGTACTGCAACCTCTTCTCTCCTTTCCGTCTTACTTTTCTTTCAAGGGATGTTTTATACGTAAAGAATTCAACTTAAATGTTTAGAGAAGCATGTTACACAATTGGAGCTGCCCTATCAGTTTTGGGGTAAGTCGGTCCACTTTAATGGTCCCACCGAAGACTGAAGACTGTGAGCTTTGGAATAACGCGGTGCTAGGTTTGAATCCTGATACCCCTCCAGCTAGTTAGGTGGGCCTGAAAGAGCTGCTTAACTTTTTCTGAGTCTCAGTTTCCTTGCCTGTTGATGAAGATAATAATACGTATCTCATTACAACTGTTGTCTAAATTAAAGTAATAAATATACTTAAAGGACTTAGGATATCGTTCAATAAATGTTAGTCTCCTTCCCCTCCCATACTGTGGACATAAAGAGTAACCAGCTGAACTTGTGGATGGATCAGTAAAGAATCCCCCACTCCTAGAGAAAGTCCTTCTGAATATGTATCTTAGGAATGGGAAGGGTTACCAGTGTCATATCTGAATACTAACGACATCATTATTATAGGTATACATGCACAGCAAAGACATCATCTTTAACAGCTGTGTTTAGTTAAGTAACATATTTAGAGAGTATAGACTTTATGGTTTCTCCTGGGATTTCATCACCATTTGATTTATTTTTTTTCTGGCTAAAAAGTATAATTGTATTTTGGTTCCCTGTATCTTCCTGCAACCTTCCCCCAACACACACACACACACACACACACACACACACACACACACACACATCCCAGCCATCCTCCCAAGAACTAGGTGCCTTCTTAAAATGTGAATAAGAATCTGGATAAGTATTTCAGGAACATGAGGACAGTGGATACCTGAGGAGATAAGGAGCTCAGGACTTCAGAATGAAAGTTAATGACTTTTTTTTCCCCCTAGAAGTTCCTATTTCCTTCATATCTGCAGGGAACAAATTATGCTAAAGATACTACATCAAAGCTTGATTCTTCCTTGTTATGTTGCTGAGTGAGGCAATAAGCAAGACAGAACTGCCATTGAGTAAAGGAGGCTAAGTGGAGCAGGTAGTGGAAATAGAGAGTTTTCTCTTTCTCCCAGGAGGGGCTGGAGAGGAAAGACAGCAGAGTTTGTCAACTTCTTGGGTGCAGAAACCACTGGTTCCTCTCCCTCTGTCCTTTATCTCCACCTAAAAACCCAGATGAATTCTGGATTCTACCCCTGCCTCTTTTAATATTTGACAAAATAAACCTGTCAAGATGTGGGGTAAAGGCAAGATACAGTCACCAGGATAGCCCCAGTGGGGAGGGGCTAGAAGGCAGGGGGAAAAAAGTATGATTATATTAGGGTCATGTAAAACCATCCAGTGTGCAGTGGTGGTGCAGTTCGGTTATGTGGCAAATGACAAAGTTTTTTCGATTTAGCAGCCCCCTGCACTCAGCAATACTTTGAAGGCACCAAATAGACTGTAGAAACTTTACTACTCTCATTTCTTTTGTTTAAGTGGCATTCTGGGGTGGGGAAGGAGAAGAATATTAGAACTATCACTATTGATGACCCACTATGAACCAAGTGCTGTACTACTTTATATATATAAACCAGTTAACTCTCACAGTAACACTATGAGGTAACTATTACTTTTGACATGAGGAAACTGGAGCTCAGATGGTTTAAATGATGTCCCAGCATCACAGACTTAAGTGGCAGAGCTGGGACTAGAAGTCAGCTTACTTACTTCATTTAATACTAATTAATTTACTTTCCCCACTCCTACTTCTACCCATCCCTAAAGGAAGACAGCACTATTTAAGTATTAGTTATTACTGTCATTATCACTGTTATTATTATATCATGTACCGCTACCCTCTGGAACTGAAGTAGGTGTAGAGAGAAAAAGGCAGATAAAGAAATGAAACAGATATTTACTAAACTGTACTAGGGACTGAGGGGACATATAACAAACAGTAACACATAGCTATTTTTGAATTATAGCCCTAAGGTTGGTTTATGAAACCCAGGATTCCAAACCAACCAATTCTAATGCTAGTCACTACCACCATCATGCTGGAGCCATTCCCTAGACCATAAAGTGCCTCTTGTCTTGTCAACACATAGGTGAGAACTAAAGATTGTGGACAGTCATGATTTATTGGGTGGCTGGGGCAAAGTACATTTGTTGTCTTGGAAACCTAGAGCAGATGTATGCCACTAAATAAGATTTATGAAATCAACATTAGGATATATTTGTTATAAATGCGTTAAAACATAGACAGTTTGATAGAGTATGCAGATGAGGGAGATCATGGGATATTATATAACAGGACTGGGGCTGCATTGCTAGGCTAAGAGCAGGGTTTTTTTTTTCTTTTTTTCTCTTTGCCTTTATTTCTTCATCGTTTCTGAGGAAGCTGTTAATGTCATAGCATTGGCATTTGATTTTCATTTTAATTTTCAGGGTATGTTTTCACTTAATTGGAACTACGGCAGGTTCACAGCATGTCGTTTTCCCTTTGCAAACCTTGATTATAACCGAGTGTGGGCTAAAAAAGGAAATAGAAGAGTACAGTAGGCAATAAAATTCAGCCAAGTGAAGTGTCATGTCACGGGGCTTTCAGTCTCTGGGCAGAGCCCTGGAGGAATGTGGCAGAGCCTTCCTGGAGAAATCACTTTTCTTTTTCAGTTTGGGAGGGGAGGTAGTGCCAAGATGTTAAAGGCAAGAACCCTCATTTACCTCGGCCAATTTACATAAGTCTTAGTGCTTTAAAAACTGTCATGACTGTGGCTGAGAAAACACAAACTGAGGGCTTCAGAGGGGAGGGGGGTGGGGGACTGGGATAGGCCGGTGATGGGTATTAAGGAGGGCACATATTGCATGGTGCACTGGGTGTTATACGCAAATAATGAATCATGGAACATTGCATCAAAAACTGGGGATGTATTGTATGGTGACTAATATAACAAAATAAAAATTATTTTAAAATTTTTAAAAATTATATATAAGATATTTAAGCTTTTTTTAACTGCAGCATTCCTTCAGTGGCCAAATCTCCTTGCTCCTGAGATCATCTCCCTGTCCTTTAAAAAAACGTGCCTCAACATGGTTTGAGTTCATGGGCAGGCCATGCTCCTTGTTGCTATGGCACTTGGTGTCATGGTGTGGGAATGTCTTCTGTTATTCTCTTTCTCATACACATGACTGGGTAGCTTGAGCAGGACTTAATTTTATTAGCTTTGCTGAATGTTCTTTTACATATCTCTAAAAGCTCCTTGAATTTGTTTCGTTTTTGTACAACTGATTTTCTTGTTACATTGAATCATCAAGTATCAGGATTTGAGTTGTTTAGTCCACCTTCTCCATCCAGTGCTTAAATTTGTTCTTTATCGTTACCTGTTGCCCAGCCTTTGCTTGAATATTGCTAGTGGTAGGGAGATTGCTTTTTTCCCCTTATGCCCTCCCCCATGATCCATTTCATCTTTGGGCATCTCTGTTTATTCATATGTTGAGCTATAGTCTCCCTATCTCAGGTAACCTCCCGTTGTGGTCTAACTAAATAAGTTTAGTTTCACTTTTGTAATAGCTCTTCAAGTATCTGAAGACAGGAAACACATTTCTTGAATTTTCTTCCCTGAGTTTAACATCAGTTTTGGGTCCCCTTCTGGACATTTTTCTCTAAATGAGCTCCAATTTGTCTATATACCCTATTAAAGTTGATTAGAACATACATTTGTTCTCTTTCTTCTGCCTTAAAGACATCAAGTGTCCCCTGTTCAATTTTTTCTTTGTATGTCTGTGGATTAATATATTTTTTTAACGTTAGATCATTAGCACTGACACATGATTTTAACTAAAACACTTACTCTCAACGTCTCCTTCTGACCAACCCTCCTCTCTCTCCAGGAGACAAACATTATAATTTGGCATGACATTATCTGGCCTAACAGTACCTAGTATATGAAGTGCCTTAAAGGTCATCTTCTGTTGTTTCAGCTTTCTGGAGTAGTTGAATTAAGTTCAAACGCAGGATGTTTTTGAAATCTTAAATCTCTCTGGGAATGTTTTTCATAACATCTTCAAAATGGATAACACTGTAATAAATGAAGTATGCTGCACTGGATTAAAAGGTTATTTCCCTTGTGGGTCAAGCCAAAGAGAATGTGAAACCTCCCATTAGGTCCTGGATGTCTCTGGCTGTCAGTGCAGCAATCCTGTGTCCATTTAGGTTCCTAAACTTCCACTACTCAGTGAAAATTTTAGCCAGAAAACTACCCATCAAACTGAATCTTGAGTGGCACCAAGGCAAATAAAAGGAGCTACAGGAAGAATCAGAAATAAACAGAAGAAATACGGGACTTTATAAAGTAATAACCTGAATCCAGGTAATCAGAGCCAAAGACCAATGGAAAACCATGATTTGAAATTAAAAATAAGGATGAAACCTCATGTAAGACCAGAGCCAAACAAAAAATGGGCAATGATCAATAACAGGCAGAGTGATACCAGTAAGTTAGAATATTGAAGGATAGCACAAGGATGTATATTCTAGGGGGTTAAGATAACCTCAGTTAAAAGTGAGGTCACATGCTACGATTACAAGTACTTTTGGTTTTTTTTTTTCTTTGAAGATTTTTTATAAAGCAAGAAATTTCTGCTAAGAGTTCTATAAAGTGCTAATACAGGCATCCTGGGTGTCTATAGTAATGAAAACAAATAGATAAAATGTGGTTTGTACATGCCACAGAGAATTATGCACCAGATAGAAGCAACAAATTAGATATATGCATAGACGTATAAATGGGTCTTTAAAAACATGATTTATAGTAAAAATTAAAAGAATGAGATCTGTAGCATGATACCATTTACATAAGTTTAAAAAATATACACATAAAACAATACACCTTTTAAAAGAATACATACAAAAAAGATACACATTCACTACATTAGAATAGTTGTGTATGAAAGAATGTAGGAATAAATGGGAATAAGTGAATAATGGCAAGAAAGGAGATTTGCTTGAATTACTGATGAATTGAGGAATATGATAACATCAATCCTGTGTGCCTGAGACCAATAAGATAAATAAGATGTTAGGCCATCCTATACAAATAAAGACAGTGACTAGATCATTCGGAAGTAAGAATAATAGTACTATCTAGTAGAATTTTCTTTGATAATGAAAATGTTCTGTGTCTGTGCTATCCAATATGATAACCACTAGCCACATGTGATTAGCACTTGAAATATGACTAATGTGATGGACAAGCTGAAATTTTAATTTATTTATATTTAAATTTAAACAGCTATGTGTTACTAGTGGCTACTGTATTGGACAGTGCGGGTTAGAGGTTGCAAGTGAACCCAGATATTGGCACAGAAAAGGTAAATAGATGCTGTAGTTGCAGACAGCATTCCTTCTAAGAAACCCTCAACCCTACCAATAAATGAGAAGATAGCAAAGGAATCTGAGAAAACCAAGATCATTAGGAAAGAACAGCACTCATTCTTGCCTTCTGCAGGACTTGTTTTTCCCATCAGTAGTTGAAACTCCAGAAACCTGGGAAGTCTTCCCTACTTGGCTGCTGGAATTGGGAAGAGTCCTGCTGCTGTTTAGCAAATGTGGACTTTGGAATTGCACATGCAATCCACATCTATTTAGGTGTTTCCTAAATAGACTTTAATGAGCACAGGGCCCCAGAAAGCCATCTGCATGGCTTTGGGCATCAGTCAGGTTGGCATGAGCTGGGTGTTACAGAATATACCCCAGGGGGCTATTTCAGAGACTCTGGTACTATGAAAGGTTTTTTTTTTTTTTTTTTCTGAATTGGCTGTAATAGATTGCCAGGGGTCAGAGGAGAGAGATAATAGTGATAGATGATTCCTGTTATTGGAGAACTCTAACTAGAATGACACCTTACCTATTCTTAGGCCCAAACTCTCTTCTTTTCTGATGTTTCCCCACCTTGTACCCCTATCCTTTCCCTTGCGTTTGGATAGTCATTCCCGGTCCCAAATTAAAGGAGTATAAGGAAAATTTTTCTGATGGGAAGGGGTGCATGACCTTGTAAATATATGGCATTAGGTTCCTGAGTGATTTTGTGGGGTTATTGGATTTTCCTTTCCTGTGTTGAATAAGACTTCTATAGCAGTCAAAACTATGTATTTTTATAAACAGTCAAACTCATCTTAAAGTATCTCTCTTTACATATAAGTAGCTACACAAAGAGATATCTTAGTGGAGTCCACTTACTTGTGGAGAATGTCTAGGTCCTCTGACCTTTGGTAATGACAAATCTTCTGGTTGTGAAAAGGTCCAAACATCTACCAGCTTATCAGTTTGACGGTAACTGCCAAACTCTGCTACAAACATGTCTGCAAAAGGAGTGTGATGAAGGTGAGGTGAGATCTGAAACAGTAGTGTTACCACTTGTTAGGGGTTTCTTAGCAGCTATGCATTTAATAGGAACAAACCCAGACTTGAGTGAGAAGTTGCACGTGTCTTCATGGCGTGATCAAAGATGGATTCATTTTTACTAAGCCTTGGGCATATGGATTAGAGGGATTTTTTTCTTTGATAAAAGAAATCCCAGTCTCACCAATATCTGGAAGACCTATCCTGGAGGTTGACAAAGCTAGGAGAATAATTTGAAAATAAAATCAAAATACAGAAATAAATATTTGAACCAATCTAAGACTTATGACACTGACAGATATCTGCTATGCCAAGTATATACTCTTGCCTCTCCTAAACTCTAAGTGCCTTGGCTGTAGAGCTTGTGTTTCTCATTTTGGTTTTCCTCATGGCATAGTCTAACATATAAAACAGGTATTTAATAATTGCAGAAGTAGTTAACATACGTTCACACTCACTCTTGTAACAGTTCCAGCCTTCCAACCAGCTGTTTATACTGATCTCCATATAGCCAGGAGGGGTAAGGAAGTAGGGTATTCAACTAAGCCCCAGATCCTCAGATTTTCATCAATGTTGAACTTTGCTGTTCTTCATTGCTTAGAATAGAGGACAGGTGCCCCTCTTCAAGTACACATGTTGAGAAACCTTGGAACTATCTCTGAAAGTAGAAAAGAAGGCCAGAGATTTTATGAATGATGAAACTGAGGCCCCCTATTATCTGTAACAGCTAGCTCAGCATCCCATGGGAAGATTCTAGTATGACCAAAACTGATTCAAAATTCCTGGGCCAGGCTAACAGTATCACTTTTGCTCATGGGATGGTTTATAATTGTTTATGTGTTGTTTTCAATTTACTTTATAGATGATTCTTGTCTACTTACTTAAAAATAGCTGATATGAAAATGAGTAAATATGCCTATAATTCTGAAAGGGTTCAAAATAAATATATTAATTATTTTGATATTTATTTCTTTATATTCTTATTTTCCACTTTGGGGGGGTAATATGAAGTAAGAGATAAGTACAAGACTATAGAAGAAAATTACTATGATCACTTGGGACTTTTTCAAAATGTTTTTACTGGTCATGGTATCCCTGGTCCCTCAACCTCCCATTCAAAATTTCAAGTGGTATTTTAACTAGGCACTATTAAATAGTTGAGTTTATTTAGTATTTCCAGATCAAATGAAATCCCAGCTCCTCTTGTCTTCTAGCTGGTCCAGTACGCAACATCCTGCTTCCACAATAGAAGAAGGCACTATGATTTTTGAGTGTACATGAACATTATGTAAGTGTGTGATTGGGAGAAAGATGGTGTTTGGACTAGTACACCTCAGAGGGACAACACAGAGCTCTAGAATCCAGAGGCTAGAAGAGCAGTGCCTCCTTCCCAGGTGGATTTGGAGTTTGGCCTTTCTCCAACCCCCTTTTACTCCCCCTTTGGGATAAGCAAGGGCATTTCTCTTATCTGTGACAACATTTCCTCCAATAAAGACAAACAAAAAGTTAATAGTGCTCTACTTAGTGGTTATTTTTATTTATAAATTATATTTCTCTTGATATGTAACATGGTGCCATGAGGGATATTACCAAGGGTGTGTATGTGTTACTAACTCAACTGCGTGAAATTGGGCAAGTAGCTTCCCCTTTCTGGGACTTGGAGTTTGGGATTAGACTATCTTCTAAGATCTTTCTAACCCTGTGATTCAGTAATTATATTTCTTTTTTTTAATAATAATTTTTATTATATTTATTTTTTAAAATTATGTTCAGTTAGCCAACATATAGTACATTCATTTTTGATGTAGTGTTCAACAATTCATTAGTTGCGTATAACACCCAGTGCTCATCACCACATGTGCCCTCCTGAATGCCCATCACCCTGTTACCCCATCCCCCCAACCCCTCCCTTCTGTTTGTTTCCCAGAGTCCAGAGTCTCTCATGGTTTGTCTCCCTCTCTGATTTCTTCCCATTCAGTTTTCCTTCCCTTCCCCTGCGGTCCTCTGTGCTATTTCTTATGTTCCACATATGAGTGAAACCATATGATAATTGTCCTTCTCTATTTGACTTATTTCACTTAGCATAATCCCCTCCAGTCCCATCCATGTGGATACAAATGGTGGGTACTCATCCTTTCTGATGGCTGAGTAATATTCCATTGTATATATGAAACTCGGTGATTATATTTCTGAAAAGAATTTAATTAATAGCATTTTTAAAATTCAATTAACAGGATAAATTAACAGGATAGATTAGTAGTAAGAAAATAGATTAGAAACCATATGGAGAAAGTCAAAGGATAACTCAGCCTACAGTTATTGTGCTCAAGAATTAAATTTAACTCAGTGCTGCCTGTCAGTGAAGGCACTCGGTGATTAGGACACAGTCCTTGTATAAACCCATTCTAACAAAGTGCCAGGCTACAGTGGCATGCTCCTTCTAAGGACTCAGCAACTTGTACACACCAGTGGGTGTCCCAGGTTGGTGTCTCTGTGCTTACTATGCCATTATAATGCCCATTTGGGTCTGGCAACAAGAAGAAAGACACTCTTTTTGAGGATACCCATTCTTTACCTGACAAACAGTGATTGGACTTATCTACCACTTGTTCTTTGGACTTAAGAGAGAAAGTAAGCAAGAGAAGGCCTAAAAATAAAATTAATTTACAAAGGCAAAGGGACTCAGATGTGCCCATAAAGTGGAGTTACCTTTGGTCTAAAAGTTTATAAGTTAAGAATAGTAGGGAGGTTTGGCTATTCCTGACTTGAGTGCATGATTACCCTGTTGTTTCTTTCTAGCCCTACTTCAAGTCTTATTGAATATTAGGTTTTATGGCATTGGCATAGAGCTTTAACATAGACAATGCATTGTCACATACTTTCTCAATCTCTTTAGAGTGATGTCACAAAGGATGGTGCAAATAAGAACAGTAGGTGAAGGGAGAAAAGAAAAGTGGGGGAAGGGACACTCAAATGTTGAGCCTCTGATCTAGGACAAAAATGCATTCACTGTAGCTGCTGCCCAGGAACCTGACAGCAAAGAAACCCTCCCCCCAGACTGGTGGCTGCCAAAAATGAAGGCATGTGGAATATACAGAGCCCTGTCACCAACAGCAGCACCCTATTTGCTACCTCTGATTGGGGTAGGAATGTACAAAAATCAGAGGAATAAAGGAAGGGACATGAGATGGAAGACAGTAAAGAGTTGCCTCAAGTATACATCATAGGCTCATCTCAGAATCATACAAAACTTAAATCAGAACTCTTCCTATATGTGAATTTTTTCTTGCACATGTAATTTCAATCTTAAAAAATAAAATTAAATAAATTACAATTTTTAAAAAAGCTAGACAAGCCCTTAGATATAATCTAATTCAATTCCTTTATTGTGTAGCTAATAATACCTAGGACCAGAAAGGGGAAGGAGCTTGTCTGAGGACACCCAACTAGTAAGTGGTTGTACTCCATCCATTAGATGATATCACCTCTTCTATAAGAATTTTTTATGCATATCTTTTGAGTTTTGGAATCTTTATAATGAGAGATGAAATAGATTTATACCGTACTTTTGAGATATATAGAATTCTTTAGTTTAACTGTGATCATCCCTTTTTCATACCTCTCTCACCCTTAATATTTTTAAACTTACATGGCTCCTCATTTAATTATGTTTTCTGTACTTAAAAGCATCATACCTCCATATTTCTAACCTAGTATTTTGAAATCCTGGCAAGTTTAGAAAATGGAATTAGCTAAGCAGCCTTATGGATAAAAAATGTGCTCTCTGAACTATTGCTGATTATTTCATCCATCATAACTAAAGTTGACTAAAGTTGACTGGAAAGTTGAACTGGGAAGAGTCAGACTAGACAGAGCTTGGCTAGGCTAGCCTGGAAACTTTCTCTGGACCTGTTCCCTACAGCAATCCCATCTCCTTGTTCCATTTCAGTCCCTAACTAAACTTGTAGATTCCCCATCTATAACAATATAACAATTTGCTGGTCGGTTGCCTCCCTTCCAGTATGACAACTAAGACCCTTGCTAGCTTCATTATCTATGTTGGACCTGATGATTGGACTTATTACTTACCTTGTTTTATTCTCATGAAGATCTTGGCACCTGTATTTCTGAGGCTTCTCTGACCTAGAATCCAACAATCTCTAATGCTCCTTTCATAACCATCTATTAACTCCTTGACCTCTTCCTTCTCTGTATATGCTGACTCCTGCCCCCCTCACCTGCCACATTTAAATTATTCTCCAAGCACACCTCTACAGCTCTACTCAAATCTAGCACCTTTCCATTCTTATTTCCTCCTCCCTAATTCTAATCTTCTTGATTTCTTATACCTGAACATTATCTCCTAACCTATTTCCTTACCCTTCTGATTCTCCCACCCTCACTGGTCTTAATGTCCTACTCAAAACCATTCAGTGTCTTCCTGAATTAAAATTTAGGTGACCTCCACAGTATAGCTCTTTTCAGTCATATCTTCTTGTGTATACCTAATATTTTAGCCGAATGCTTACTGTTCACCGAATTCTCCCCCATCTTTTCCTATGATTCAACATAATTGTCTAATCAGCTTTTACGAGTACATACCATGTGCTAAGCACTATGTGTGAGCTACGTCCTACAGAGGTGAAGGGAGCTTAGTCTATTGAAGAAATCAGATATAAAGAGGTCATGTTTATATAGGGTGATCAGGACAAAGATCAATGTTCTTTGGGAATTCAAAGAAGATACTAAGTTTGTTTGGGTGGGGAGAATCAAGGAAGGTGTCAAGAAAAAATTGAGTAGGGAATAGAAGAGGGAGGTGAAAGGGAAGCTGGAAGGGGAAGGAATGGAAGGAGTAGGGGAAGGGAAGAGGGTGGGGGAGGCATTCCAGGTAGAGAGAATATCAAGTACAAGATACCTGGAAGCAAAAAAAAAAAAATGATCTAGCATATTAAGGGGGACAGAGATGGCTAGAATATTTGGAAGTATAGGGAGAGGTAAACAGAATGAAAGGAGAACATAACTTGAGAAGTTGAGAATTGATTGAGAGGGGTGTTATATGCAAGTCAAAACAGAAATATTTAAGGCAAGTTGTCAGACCTATTAATTCTACAGCAGTTGTTTAGAGGATAGACTAGAGTGGGGACAGACTCATGGCATCTCATGAAGTTCCTTTAGTTGGGGATGTCTTTCCTCTATACTTCCTCATCTTCACCTCCTGAAAGACCATCCATGAAGGTCCATCTGAAATACTGCTGCTACTGGTAAAGCTTTCCCTGATCTCCCTCCTCTCTAGAAGTTGAATAGTTCTTTCCACTTGGAGCTCCCATAAAAAAGCTTTGCCTTTCATTGTATTATACATTTATTAGAATTTGTTTATGGCTTGTTTCTCCCAATATACTCTGAGAGCCTTGAGAACATGGATCTAGTTTCATTTTCATCTTTTCCACTGCAGTGCCTGGTACGCTACCATTACCACAGGTGGTACCTAGTCAATTTGTTGAACTGATTTAAACTGGTATCCTCGGGGCTCCTGGGTGGCACAGTGGTTGGGCGTCTGCCTTCGGCTCAGGGCGTGATCCTGGCGTTATGGGATCGAGCCCCACATCAGGCTCCTCTGCTATGAGCCTGCTTCTTCCTCTCCCACTCCCCCTGCTTGTGTTCCCTCTCTCGCTGGCTGTCTCTATCTCTGTCAAATAAATAAATTAAATCTTTAAATAAATAAATAAATAAATAAATAAATAAATAAATAAACTGGTATCCTTGAAGATCAGCACTATTCAAACCCCAAAGGTTATGTTGTCTCAGGTCCATAGGCAGGAACGTGATTTACTTTCTTGCCTTGCTTTTTTTTCTTAAGTTGGAAAAGGTCAAGGACAGCACAAATGCTAGGGTAAGTCACTTAGACTCTGAGACCTGAGGCTTAAAGACCTTTGGGGAAGAACATAGCAGCCTACTGGGATAAGATATGTGAGTTCCCTTTCAGGCCCAACTGAGGGGAAGGGCAGGTAGGCAGGTTTGCTTTTCCAGTTTATTTGAACATTTCCTTGCTTCAAAATATCTGTCTCCATGCTAATGTTAATTCAATGCCATTACACTGCATGATTTACCATGATCAGCAAAGCAATTTGTTGTACATAATTCTAAAAACACTAATCAATTTTAGCTCACAATAGATTTTTAAAACCCCATGAAATTTGTTGTCCCAAAATGCTGATCAGTGGAGAAAGGCTAAAGCAAGCCAAAACCTGTTTCTATTACAACTATGTAAAATTATAATCCCTCTCCCACATCATTTTCATAAGCAGCCAAGATATAAATAAATAAAGATATAGGAAAATATATGACTTTAGGTTGTCTCACAGCTGAGCTTTGAAAAGATATAGGAAAGGACCATGGGATTATCTTTTCAGGGTTTAGCCTTCTAATTCTGTAGAACAAAGGCCCAAATAATTGATAATCATAAGTTTAATATCTATAATACTTAGTTTTCCCTTTTGACGAAAATGTGAACCTAATAGAACTAATCTTACAAGATAATTATAAGTACAAAATGAGATAACATCTGTAACCATATCCAGCCTAGCACCTGGTCGGTATTCATTCATTCTCTTACTCTCCTCTTTCCAACTCATTAAGCTCCCATACCCTTCTCCACCTTTTATTTCTTGCCAAAGTGCATTTCTTCTTTTCTCAACCCTTTACAATTCCCTTTAACTTAGAACCATAAATCCTGGGTACTTGATCAGATTTTCTATTAGAGGAAAATGATGTCTTAGAAAAATAATATCCCAGAATACAGTTACAATGGCACTAATATGTCCCCTGACATACTGTTCTTGTCCTGTGTGACAACACTGGATAATTCTTGATAGTTAAGTATATTGCTCCTGCATATATTTTATGGTACATGAATTTTTACTAATAATTAATACTTGTCTGAAGCAGCTGTTCTTTATTTTATTACCTGAAAGTGGGTGAAAGTATAAATCAATAACATGTGGAAACTTATATTTCTCCATCTTTGTTTTGGCCAGGGGTTGGAAGTGGTAAGAATTATAGAGAAAGCATTTTGTGTTTTAAGAAAAAAACACTTGGTCTCTTGATCAGGAGACTTGAATTTCTTTTATAGATTGCTATTATGTTATTTTGTGACCTTATTTTATTTTTTGTTTTTCTGTGCCTTGGTCTTCCTGGTGATAAAAATGGACTTCCTTGTAATTAGCCTTTGGCATAAGGGACGAAAAAGCACTAAATTGATGAAATCTACAAATAATTTGACCTTTGTCAAGTCCCTGCCAAGATGAAATTAGTGAAGGGGGTTGTTAAAGAAGAGTAAAATGATACCTGAAGTTCAATTGAGTTTCTTTTTGTTTTGTTTTGTTTTGTTTTGTTTTAGAGAGAGACAGAGCACACATGAGCAGGGTGGCACAGAGGGAGAGGGAGAGAATCATAAGCAGGTCCCACGCCAAGCATGGAACTGGACATGGGGCTTGATCTCATGACCCTGAGATCATGACCTGAGCTGAAATCAAGAGTTAGACACTTAACTGACTGAGACACCCAGGCACTCTCCAACTGAGTTTCTTAAAAAGAAAGTTGCACAGAGAAATCCGTGACTGTAGTATGATTCCATCTGACCCATATGATTATATCTGAAGCAAAGGACCAACCATCTGATCTGTTTATTCAGTTCCACCACAGATGAGCCCTTCTTGCCAAGGGATGGGACTTTGAAATTGCTAGCCACTCCTTTCCATTTTTTAGAATGTTCCAGCCCTTCTTTTTGTGTAAATACAACAAGTAAGCATATCTTTCTCTTTTCCCTAGTACCTGTGGTTTATTGGCTACTCTCAAATGAGTCTTGTATAAAATGAGAAGAAAGTTCGGCAATTCTGATATATAAATGTTTGGGGAAACTCAGGACCATCTGACATTTTTAAAACTGGGGGGTTACCTAATTTACCTAACTTCTTATTTTACAGATAAAGAAATAGGTAAAATATCATAGAGACTGAATCATGTAAAATTCTGCTTACTGCTTCTTGTTCCATCAATGCTGTACCTACCTTTTATGGTTTATTCATGTAGTAGGATAAGTGAATATATATTTGAGATTTTTGTAATATCTGCTTGGCCATCAGCAGTCTGTGCTTTTTTTTTTTGCACACTAACTTACATAAATCTCTATTTTTCTACTTAATGCTATTTTTATTTTATTTTTTAAATTTTTTTATTACATTATGTTAGTCACCATACAGTACTAATTAATGCTATTTTTAAAGATTTATTTATTTATTTGAGGGAGAGAGAGAATCCTCAAGCAAATTCCCTGCTGAGCACAGAGGCCAACGTAGGGCTTGATCCCAGGACTCTGAGATTACGACCTGAGCCAAAATCAAGAGTTGAACACTTAACCAACTGAGCCACCCAAGCACCCTGAAGTCTGTGTTTTTTAATAAAGGGGTGGATACTTGGCTGAGAAGAAGGTTTTGGAAAGGGAGAGGTTGTAATAAATAAGGATTTATAGATGTTTTGATGGCATGTGGTAGACAACTGCATCTCAGGTGTCCTTGTTTCCTATTACTTTGCATATACCTACCACCCAGGTAGGTGGGCAGGAGATAAGGGGCCATAGACATGTATTACAATCCCTAAAAATACCAGATGATGTAGGGACATTTTCAGAAATTTCAGTTTTTCTTTGTAGCAACATTTTAAAATCCTGTTGGGCTGGGAGGAATATTTGTCAATAACAGGGTTAAGATCGTGAAAGTTGAGAAGCCAAGAAAGGAATTCTCTGCCTGTTTTCATCCTTAGCAGTCAAATTTTAAGGCACAGAGAGAGAAAAGCAGAGTGTGATGTATATGTGTGTGTATGTATGAATTGACTTGTTTTTGAAGAGCTTTAGATCATCTGAAGTGGAAATGAGGCAAAGAGAAATAAAGCCAATCACTACATGCAGACCTTCCTTATCTCAGGAATCACTTTGGACTTCACTTTGCATCCTTTCTAACTGGATGCCATGATTAAGTTAAATATATTCCTATCTGGAAGAAAGTGTAAGTTTGCCTGCTTCTTCAGATTTCCATTATGAATAGTATGGTAGCGTAGAGGGGATAGAAGTATCTAGGATGTATGAATGAAGTATAAGTTTAAAATTGAAATAAGATAAAAACAGAGAGGGAGGCAAACCATAAGAGACTGTATAGTTAAGAGAACAAACTGAGGGTTAATGGAGGGATGTGGGTGGGGGATGGGCTAGATGGGTGATGGGTATTAAGGAGGGCACTTGTTGGAATGAGCACTGGGTGTTATATGTAAGTGATGAAACACTAAATTCTACTCCTGAAACCAATACTACACTATATGTTAACCAACTTGAATTTAAATAAAATTTTAAAAACTGATTTATATAGTGGGTATAAACTATGAAACAAAAAAAAAAAGTAACAAAGAAGCCAGTCTGGGAAATGTAAATTCCAGGGAGCCTGGAGGTCTTAAAGACCTCTCCAACTGAAATAACCTTAAAACAGAAAAAAATACATTTAATGACTAACATTATATATTTGAAATGTGCAGGTTGAGCAGCATTTGGACTTGGAATGAAACAATAAGAGGTTACATTCATGGATAACCAACAAGATAAGGCTGTTGTTGCCTCAGCCAATGGAGAAAACACTCTGATTAATGGGGTCAAAGAAAATGGTAAGAGAATTTAATTATAGTATTTACTATCTCTGCTAGTAGTCCTTTGTTATTACTATAGATTTTTAGTGTCCACAAAATGGAAACTTGGAGCAGGTTAAGTCTAGGGTGCCTCTGAGATTGATATTAATCCTAAATTTTATTCCACCAAATTTCTAACTGGGCTAGAAGGGTCTCTAAGAGCTATCTAATCCAAACACTTTGTTCTTGCAAATCATCTCTGTCCGATGAATACTTAAGTTCCTCAAAATTCATAGCGAATTAGAAATATGCTCTGATGTGTGGTTTGAAAAGTCTAGAAGCAGAGGAGTTTCCAGAACAGAGGTCTGAATGATAGGACTAAGCTTTATAGCTTAAAACCATAACTATCCCACCTGAGCATTTTCCCACCCTGAAAGCCTTGACTTTCCAATTGATCAAGCAGTCCAAATATTTCCTTATTTCTGAGGAGAGCTCTGTCTGTGTCTAAAGAAAAAGCTAAATCTAAAGAAATACTATTTTTCACTTGCGTGAATGCTCAATATAAAGTCAGGGTTTGTTCTTTAACTTTGTAGTTTCTAGTTCTAAAGCCAGAGAAGTGGAGCCTTAGCTTATATAAGATCAAGTACCAGAAACTGATCAAGGGAAAGAGAGTTAATGAGTGTGGTCTAAGACCTTTAACTTTATTTCTGTCATTTCTTTCCCTTTTCTCCAGATTCAGAGGACCAGGATGTGGCAATAAAGTCATTGGCAGCTCTAGAAGCTGCTGCACCAATCCAGCCTATACCGGTGGTTCAAAAAGAGACCCTGATGTATCCCAGGGGTCTCCTGCCTCTGCCTTCTAAGAAACCTTGTATGCAGAGCCCCCCATCTCCTTTGGGGCTAATTGAAGCACCTGAGCATGCTGCTAATAGTGCTTCTGTGAATGCCATCTCCCTTACATCTGGTGTTGCAAAAAGCCTGCATACATGGTCACTGCCCAATGAGTGTGAGAAAGCTCCATTCGCCATAATGGAGCCTGCAGGCATGTCAGCTCTGAATGGGGACTGCCTCATGCAGCCAAGCCGGACTTGTCTGGGCTGTTTCATGGAATCCAAGGATGCAGTAGATCCTGAGCCAGGGATCAGTCTGAAAGTTGGTGATCTAAATAAGGATTATGAAACCTGTGCAGTTTCTGATATAGGGATCCAGTGTATTAATGCTGGAGAAAACATGAAATACGGAGAGCAGCTGCTCTCAGACCAGCTGCTAGGTTTTCCTCTGCACAAATCAAGGGCAGGAGAAAAACGGGAAGCTGAGAAATCTGACATCGACTTGGAGGATCCAGCTCAGAAAAGTTATTATGAGGCATTACTGTTAGACAAGTGTAATACAGAAGAGGCTTTGCTGGCAAATTCCAATCAGGATTGGGGTTACTTTGAGACTTTTATTAGTGAGAGTAAGATTGAACTACTTGACCTCTGTTCCAAAAATGAGCTGTCTGTCAACTTATTCTCTGAAGAAGATGTGGATAACTACATGTTCGATGATGATGAGTCAACACTGGGCAGTGATGTCTGTTCCTTGAAAATTCGATATGAGTCCTTCCAAGACAATGTTCGAGACAAGACCACCCTTCTAATGCAGGAGGATGCCCAATTCAACTTTTTCCCCAGTGTCTTTACTACCTGCCCCAAGCGGGAGTCTAAGAGTGGGGTCCTGAAGCAGAACAGTGATCTTTCCCAATTCAAGGTTCCTGATGTGAATATCATCTGGGGAGAGGAGGATAAAAACTTGGACAAGAAAAAAGGCAAAGAAGAGGGACAGGAAGACAAGGGTGTAGAGAAAAAGGATGAAAAGGATAATGGAGAAAAATCTGCCTTAAATAAACCGTGCAATGGGACTGAAGTAGGGCAATTTAAGAATCCAAAGCAGGACCATCTTGCCAATTCCTTGGAGGCATCAGGGAATTTCAGTGATGACAGTTCCTTCATTGAGGTCTCTTATGATGCCATGGGGGAGATCAAGGACTGTAGCCGCTATATGGCTCGGGACACTAATTCTGGCAGCTCCTCCTCCCAGCAGAACTATGGGCTGCGAGCCAAGAGAAAAGTCAGGTACAGTGAAGATTATCTATATGATGTTGACTCATTAGAGGGTGAAAAAGTAAATGAGAGGAAGGAATGGCTGCCAGGTGGTTCCAAAGAGGAAGATGATGATGAATGGTGTCCCAAAAAGAGAAGAAAAGTAACCCGTAAGGAGCCTCCTGTTATTATCAAATATATCATCATCAATCGCTTTAAAGGTGAGAAGAACATGCTGGTGAAGTTGGGTAGGGTAGATTCTAGTGAGACAACAGTGAATTTAAGTGAGAATCAGCTCAACAAATATGCAAAGCTGGCCCCCTTGAAGGGCTTTTGGCAGAAGAAGAAAAAACAGAGAAACAGCAACACTGATTCCAACAAGATACCCTTATGCCAAAAACCAAACTTTGAACCAGGTAGCTTTGAGGTGTCATTCCTGCCACCTGCTCGCAAACGAAAATCTAAACTAGGCAATAGGCACAGGATTCAAAGAATCCCATCTGTGGAAACTTCAACAAGTGGCAAGCAGATTTCATTCTGCAGTGATCAGAGGCAAGGTAGTACTCGTAAAGAAGATGGAGGCCAGAAAGGTACACTGAAGTCAGCCCCTCTGGCTGTCCCTGGCTGTGCAAATGCATCACATTTAAATGACGTTACAGGCCCTGACTCAGTGAAAGTCAAAGCCCAAGAGGCAGGATTTAAGGGGCCAGAGAGGAAAGTGCTCAACAAAATTAAATTTAAAAGTGAAGCCAGGTTAAAATCCAAGAAAATCAAAGCTGGGCAAGAAAACAAGCCAATTGTTCAAATGAGCCCTCTTTTGGAAGATCAATCCTCTACAGCTAATTTAAAGAATGAAGCTGTTCCTGGGACCTCAAACAGTTCTCATCTATCTGAATTTCATGAGGCAAAGGTTGCTAAGAATTCTACTTTCTTACCAACCACCTGCTCTTCTGAAATGCCTCTATCATCTGCTAATGTTGCCACCAATATACCTGTTCTCCCTGGAGGGTATCTGCAGACATTGTTAGATGCTTCTGATTTGTCAAATAATACTGGTATATCATACTTCACTCACCATTCTCCAGAGCAAAATGAAGGCAGCCTCACTCAAACAGAAAAATCTTTTGTGCCTCTCCAGCCTACCCAGGACTGTGTGCTTTCCTCACCCTCTGAGTCTGAGCTGCAGCAGTCATCCCAAAACTTCAAAATAGAATCAAGCAACTATGGAAATGTGTGGCCCAACAAGCCTACTTCTGGCCCCCAGGAATTCATAGCTGAAGTCTCAAGGGAGATAGCTCCAACCCAATCTAATGAATTTGGAGTCTCCCAAGTAGTCTCCATGGAAAATAACCTCACAGCTACAACATACAATCGAATCTGCCTCAATAGTGAAGGCAGTAATTGCAACAAGGTCCTATATGCCTCTGTGCAAGACACCCAACTCCCAGCTGATGACTCTTATCAATTATGTCACTTTAATAATGGAGAGATATGCTTTCCTTTCCAGCAGGGCCCAGCCAATATGGATGATGATCGGCTCTTTAGCTTTGAGTCAATGGCCCCACTCTCCGTCAACTCAAGCAATTATTGCTCCTTAAGCTTGAAATCCTGTGAAAAAGATGGTGATGATGACATTACTGATGACTTCCTGGCTCATTGCAGTCCCAAGCTGGTGATCCAGCAGAGCATTGATGAGATAACACCATTAAAGGAGTCCACTGACCTCCTGGATATCTCCAACTTCACTCCTGACAAATTCCGCCACTCATCTCTCTCAGAGATGTCCCCACCTGACACCCCTAGTCTTTCCCCTCAAATTACCAGCTGTGAGAGTATCAAGACACTAGGAACACTAAAGGGGTTCCAAGAGGGTGTTCCAGGACCATTGGGCAATATGGAGAAAATCAAGTGGGACTGCAGTACCCATTCAAGGCAGGTCCAAGTGGATGATGGATTTACTTTAAATAACCATCAGTTTCAGTTCCACATGTTCAATGATGAGGATTCTGTCAGCCTGCTCCAAAAAACTCCTTGCCTATCAGCATTCAATGATCCATCTGGTCAAATGAGTACTAACAACAAAGTGTCAAAATCAAGAAAGAAAACTTCACCCAGCAAGAGTGGGGCTATGAACCAAAGCTCTTCTCAGAAAAACACCAGGAAAAAATCTCTCAAACCCAACAGCAAAGGAATTGAAAAGCCACCTGGCAAAACCTCCCGCCAGGCCCCTAAGTCAACAAAGAAAGGGAAATATATGGCTGCAATCAATGGAGAGAAGATGCAAATTGGCATTGGCCGTGGGGGAGGCCAAATCAACAGCATATCTTCCACAGGGAAGACATTGGCTGAATGTATCCAACATGGTAGCCAGGTGACCTCCATGAAGATGCCGAGTCAAAAGGGACTTTCTGGAGACTGGACTTTGGGGAAGGAGAGTAACCCAGCCTGGAGCGACCTGAGCATGGGCACCAACACGAATAACCTCCTTGATGATGACCAACGGGAATTTCAGGAGCCTTCCTATATCTTATCCAACATTGCCTCTGGTATGGCAGATGTGCAGAGATTCATGATGGCCTCCATAGAGCCCCTTTGGGAACCCATGGAGCACCATGGGGACCCCAACATATTCTACTCCCCAGAGTCTAATAGCCTAAAATTAAAAACCCTCAAAATATTGGCTGGGACACCACAGGAATCTAAGAAAAAGGTCAACAGTGGGTCCCCAGGAGCTACTAAGAATCACAGGTCCATCAAGGGTGTGAGTAAAACCAATGGGAAAGCAGCGATAGGTGATCCTGGTCATGCAAACATGCATGGTTATGAGGACTCTCGCTCCGCCTTCTTTGATAAAAAGTATAATAACCTGAGCACTTTAGGCAATAATGGACCAACACACAAAAAGTTATATCGTCACAAATCCAGCTCCAAGGCCCTGAGAGATGAGAAGTGTAAGGGAAAGTGCGTGGAGCGAGAACAGGTCCACAAGGATGAGGCTGGGACAGCTTCTTTTGAAAAACTGAGGTAATACTGCACCAAAATGGCTGAGATGATGTACCCTTAGCTTTCCTACTACCTGCTAAGCCCACAGTCCCTCATTTTTTCCTTCTTGAAAGCAAAAGTTTGCATGAAAGAAACTGTCCCATTCCCTTCTTTTTCAAATTAAAAAGAAAAAAGTGCATGACAATTCCTATGCCTTTAAGCCACCCAAAAGATTGGGCAATTTTGTTGTGGCTTAGCTGGGGATAAACTCTAACAAGGCTACTTTTTCTGCTATTCAGCATTAGTTTCTACTAATTGAGAAAATAGAACTAAAATATGCTCTTGAATGATTTTGGGAAGGGAAGGGCTTTGCAGTAAAAAACATTCTGAACAACAGAATCAAAAAGTTATATAGACTAAAGGGCAAGATCATTTAAGCGAAAAGAGCATAATTTGGAAAACAAAATCTCATCGTGTGGCAATTAGGAGTGCTTTCTAGTGCCCCCTGTATCTGTAGCTCTTTCTGCATCATACAGCATTCAGTATGATGTAAATAAATTTAGATTGTATGATCCCTTTGTGGGACATACACTAAAGCTAACTAAGGTGGCATAAATTGTTTGGTTTTTCTGCAGGGATTCCAACTACAATCTCCTAAAAGCAGAAACAGCATTTTGGGTTTTACCTGTGTTTGAAGAAGAAACTCACATTTTCCAGAAAGACATTTGA
The DNA here is from genome assembly GCF_017311325.1 of Ursus maritimus. Taxonomy (NCBI): domain Eukaryota; kingdom Metazoa; phylum Chordata; class Mammalia; order Carnivora; family Ursidae; genus Ursus; species Ursus maritimus. The sequence continues at coordinate 65,768,606 of NW_024423319.1, forward strand.
TGTTTGTATTTTATTTCTTTCAAAATATGCCTTGTGGTATGTATGTTGACATATAAGTGCTTAAAGAAAAGAATTTTGAAGTGTGGGAATAAGTCTTTGGAAGCAAACTTTAATCTGATGTTCTATGTAAAAGACTTCAAAAGTCATACAGTTGCACAAGTAGTTTATGCACTATTTACCCAAGGAAAAAAGGAAAATATTGTGCCAAACTACAAACAAGTGACTGTATTGTATATATTTTTACTTCTATATCAACATTTGGTTGTGAGTATTTGGGGAGCTTGTCCCTGTTGATTTACTAGAAACATTCCAGTGATTCTTGCTATTAACCACCCCCACTTATGTGGATAGCACCTATAGATCACAGTGGGAAAATATGTTGTGTTACACAATTTACCAAAACTTAAAGGATACTGTTTGAAATGTGCCAGATTTCCTTACCTCATCTCACAGATTCACCCCACAGTTTAAAGCTCATTAATAAATTTTTAAATATATATATATGCATACATACATTATTTTGAAATTTTAAACTCTGCTGTCCTGTGTGGAAACATAAACAATTAAATAAGGCACAATAAAGTTTTGTTTGTTCCATTGTCTAACAGTTCAGTTGTGGAAAAAGTCTGGAAGTCACAACAGCTAAGTCCATCAGGGACTTAATATATGCATTTACAGAACCTTTTACAAGGAAACAAAACAGCTGCTTTAAAGTTTGTTTTCTAAAAGCAGAATCCGTAGCTGAAAATTATTTAAAGTGCAAAGTTATATTGCTGATACTTTATATCTCAGTTTTATATATTTTATAATAGTCTGGGATAAATTATAAAATAGCTATAAAATCAACACTAATGATAAATGAAGTACATAGATTGCTTTTATTTAAGTAGTTTCACAAATGTTTTGTCAAAAGTGCACTCACATCATGGCTTTAGTGTTCTTTAAGTGTTTAATCTTGCAATGCCAATGTCATTTAAAGAAAATGTTAAGGCATCTCAGTTCAACTCCTGTGAGTTACGTACATATATTAGATAAGCTGAACAGTTTGTGGTAACAACTAATCGGGGCCGTATATACTTAGTCTGAGGATGACTAGTATTTGATGCCAAACACTAAACTTAAATTTCAATTTTTATATACATTTTTAAAATCACATTTTTATTCTGCCCTTCCCCTTTTGTCTTTAAAGTTCACAGCTTCAACACTACTAGTGTGGCTTTTTCTTCCCCTTTATTTACCACTTGACTTCTAACATTTGATCTATTTTCCTTGCACAGTTGAAGACCTGTGTGTCTGACGACTGATGCATTATGGCACAGATGAGATAATGGATGTAAAAGCGCTTTGTAGATCGTAAAGTGCTATACAGATATAGGGGATTAATATTATTAATGTTGTTGGTTGTTGTCGTTGTTACTCTTACTATTCTTACTAATACTGTTACTAACCTATTAACTTGTGAATATATAGGCTGTGGGTGGGAGGGTGGAGAATAAGTGGGTGGGGGAAAGGGAGATTAAAAAAAAAGATGTTTCAAAAGGACAAATTTAAGCAAAATATAAACCTACCTAGTCATTGCCACCTAAATATATTCACAACCAGAGATGAAACATTTGAAAGTAGAGAGAAATGGAAGGAAGCCTGTCCCATATATAAGTACATACACTTCCCAGTCCATGATTCTTTTCACCAGCCTGCTCTACTACTTATAACTAGGTAGTAAAATGAACAAGCCTGTGTTCTTGATGGTGTGATTGTGTGTGTCTCTGGGAATGAGTGCGTGAGGAGCATTTTGTGAGGCTGCTTCAGGCCTGTTACTAGGCTTTGATGCTCTGTGTGTGGTGAGTCTTAGACAATTACTTAATGGAAAGGCACCAGATGAAACATGTCTCCTACTCTACAGCTGCCATCCAGAAGGGAAAATAATCAAACTGGAACACTTTCTTCTATTTCTCCACTCTGACAGCTAACTGTTTATGCTTAATGCTATGGCTGGTTCTTAAGAACTAGATTTTGTTCTGTTTTTGTTTTTGTTTGTTCTGTTTTGCAGCTAAATTCTAGTTTGCAATCACCAACTCTACCTGTATTATGATCCCCAAGACTCCAGATCTCAAAGTCACTTACGAGAATGGAGTGCTCTCTATGTAATCAAAAGGTGGCAATTAAAGAAGAAATAAAGAAAATGTTCCATGGGTACAGTGTGTTTTATAAAAAAAAAAACAACATGGGAGGAGTTGTCCCAGTTTTTCTCAGTTCAGCTTTGAAAAATGGGGTGGGGGTGGGGTAGGACAGCCTGAAACTTTCAGAAACAGTTTCCTTGTCAGAACTTGCTATCACAAGTCCTTTGGAATGGATACTCTTTCAGTTGCTCCTATGGAGCCCATTAGGGGCCAATTCTAGGGCATGGTTCATCCCTTTCTCCAAAGAGAATTGACATTTTAAAGTACCGTTTTTAATGGCCTACAGTGCATTATATGTTTTTTAACATATGTATCAGTGACTTGTAATCAATCGTTTTGTACTGAAACATAACAAGAACCTAATTTTGGTTAATGAGCAATAGGACAAGGCAGAAGATGCTTATTCTCTTAATTTCACTTAATATCCTCTCAGTACATTATGTTCTGAGCTCTTCAGTTTTTATGGCTTTTTTGGTCCTGCCACTGCTCACAATTTTTTTTCTTCCTGTCACAACATAGTAGGCCTGACTTTTTGGAGACCCTTATTCAACCATCTGCCTTAGTGGAGTGAGGGCCCACAGATATAAAAATAGTGTTTTGCCCTATCACTGATGTTTCAAGTCAGATATATGGAATTTTCCTTGGTCTGAAATTCCTGATTGCCACTCCCTTCTAACATCTCTTTGAGACGCTGCTTCCTATTAATGCCTTCTCAACAGAATCCCATTTAATCTTTGTTTTCCTGGAAATGGTATTCTCCATTATTCTTCTTATTTAATTTCAGTCCTTGGTCTTGGAATTTTTCTTCTTTTATAATCTTATATTCCACCTCCTCGAAGTGTCAGGGTTTAAGAACCTTAGCCAGGCTACTTCTGGAATTTCAGAGGACAACCTTCACACTCTTAATTACCTTTAATTGTCTTGGCCATTTTCACATCTAATTTTAAATACACACACACACACACACACACACACACACACACAGAATTATATCTCATGGCTAAAGAAAGTTGGAAACTCCTTTTCCTTGAAGGTCTGTAAAAACATCTCATCCCCTTCCTGCCCTAGTTAGGTGCTAGACTATGTGGAGAGGGCACTGAAATAGTAGCCTTGACCAAGGTTCTTCAAGACTTTGGGGGTTATGTTTGGGCTGTGATAACTGGCTTAAACCAGTGGCTTCTCCAGCATCTCATAGGCCAGCTTCCTCACATATGCTGCTTCCTCTCAGCTTTGTCTTCTGACTTCTTGTTATTCTGTGCAATTATGTGTTAAGGCCTTACCTTCTAAATCTTTTCAAACCTCCTGCACTACCTTGACCATCACTTCTTTAGCTGTCACCCTGAAGTCTTTGGTGCTAGGTGGGCTTCGGTGATAACTTTCACCTTCTCTGACCTTTGTCCTTGCTGAGAAGCATCTGTATGTGTGCAGGGGGGGGGTGTACAGGAAGGGGGTTAAGCATGTATGTAAGAGAGAAGCATAAAGGATGCTTCAAAAGCTGTAAACAACTCTGGCTAGCATCCTATGTCCTGTTATGTGAGGTTCTGCAGTTCTAGTGAATTTCTGTTTTAGTGCGTCCTAATGAGCATTTACTGCCTAAAGGAGAAAAACCATATCCAAGGACCTCTTAACCAAGCTTGCTCTTACCAAGCTGAACCAGTCTGACATAGATCTGCCACATCTTCAATTTACAGATGCTCTCAGAACAGTTCCAAGAATTGAAGAGAGCTGAGTTCCTGCCCTGAAGAGGAGAATGGAGCACTAGCTAGTCCTAACTAGTGCTAGAACTATAAGTGTTTGTTTTCTCCTGGATTATTAAGAAATTATCTAATTTCTGGAGTTTTATTTTTATTTAGGATTTTTTAAATGATAGCTTATTATAGGGATATGTCCTTTTATGAAAAAAATTAATATGGGATTTATTTTCTAATCATAAAATTCACTAAGCCCACCATTATGTTTAGAAGATTTCATACCAAAACCAAACACTTTAGTAACTAGGGATAAATAGGAATCTTGTCAACACAATATAGGCCAGGGATTTTTGTAAAGGCTTCTCAAGGACCCGAATAAGGGGGGAAAAATTAGCTGTGCTGTTTAACTTGGGAAACACTGTCATCAGCTTGAAGATCCTTAGCCAGCATGGGATTATTTTGATGGCAGTACACAGGCTACCCTTTAAGGCACATTTTTTACTCAGAGCATTAAACAGTAGCTACAGTCATGAAGCAGAGCTCCCGTTGCAGCTACATGATACTTGAGATATACTCTTCATTTCAGAATCATAACTAAGAGATGAAACATTGGAGAAGGACAATGCAAAGGAAAGAGGCTTAGTACAAAGTGAAAGGTATGAATGAGGCTTTAAAAATCAGTATCTGGGTAAGTAGAAAAGAAACACTTGACATGAAATAGAAAGGATGTCTGTCCATCTATCAGGCTCAGTGGTTTCTGAGTCTTAGACATCCCCTTCAGAAAGAAGAAAGAAGATGTTTAACTCACTCTGCTTCTTTCAGAGATCCCTGGTTTTACAGCACAAAAGAAAAGGCTTAGAATGAAAACTAGAAGAGGCCTTTTGTTTTTGACTCCCAGTGAGGAGAGTAGAAAGTTTAAAATGCTCTACTGGGATACCTGTACCACTGACTAGAGTTTGCTGCCTACAGTTTTGAATGTACTAGTCCTTAATTTAATTTCCATAAAACTGAATGCACCTCTTTAGTAAAGTACTGATTTATGGTGCTAAAGAAACTATTATCTCCATTGTTCTCCTCTCCCAAGCCCTTTAAACATTTAAGAAAATTTAAAACAAACATGTTAGAGGCCCTTTTTATGAATGTAACCTAAGTTTCTGTTTGACATATGACACTGCAACTTTAAAATGTTAGGAAATTGTTTGCCTTTTTTCTTTCAGAGTTAAGCTTTATAAATAATCTGTAGAGTCAATTGAAGTATAAAGCTTAAGGATCACTCTTAAGACGCCTACAAAATCTTGTATATTTTTAAGTGTGCCAATTTGTAACATATTTTGTAAGTGTATATTTTTCTTAGAAAAGTGCTGTGAAGTGTCTGTATGTGAGAGTTTTCCTTTTTCTGCACCACTGGGTGCTAATAAAAGGATATTTACTTCAAAGTTTCTGGTTTTAGAAACCATAATACAAAGAAAAAATACACTTTTGTTGGGAATTTTGTAACACAAAACATGTTGTGAAAGAGTGTAGTGATCTTGTGCAAATGAAAATGAACATTTGTGAGCTTCTTGCTGTTTTATAGATTTTCTTGTAAATTATTCTTGTAACACCTCTGGTTTTGTTGTTCTTGTTGCAAAGGTTTTAAATATTTGTGACTGAGTGTATGGTGAAACTGTCATAATGTACCTAGCTGAGTTTTGTTATTGTTTATGGAATAAATAAAAAGAAAAGTTTAAAAATATTGCTTTGGAATCATATGTAACAATTCAAACCATTTCTAAATAAATTCTATGTCCCACATAAAAAGTTCTTCATTGTCTAGAAATTGATGGAGCTAGACAGTATTACACTATGTGAAGTCAGTCAAAGACAAATACCATATGATATCACTTGTATGTGGAATTTAAGAAATAAGGCAAATGAGCAAATGGGGAAGAAAAGAGAGAGAGAGGCAAACTAAGAAACAGACTCTTAACTATAGAGAACAAACTGATGTTTACCAGAGGTTAGGTGGGGGGGAATGGGTTAAATAGGTGATGGGGATTAAGGAAGGCACTTGTTGTGATGAGCACTGGGTGATGTATGGAAGTGTTGAATCACTATATTGTACACCTGAAACTAATATTACACTGTATGTTAACTAACTGGAATTTAAATAAAAACTTTAAAAAACGTTCTTTGTTGTCTAGAGCAGTGTTTCTCAAACTATGTAGTGAGGGACCGATTTTTTTCCTCTGCCCATCACAAACTGATACTATTATAAAACAAAATAGGAATAAATTTCTTTAAAATTGAAATGGAAAAAGAGATATACAAAATAAAAGCCCTAATGTATTTGATTCAACATGTAAAATTACATTTCAAAACAAATGTAACAGGGAATAAGGAAAGAATTGCAAAGACTTGGTACACTATTTGAGACAATTCCACCAATCAATGTTAAATTGCCACAGAAAGTTCTAGCCGTGCTTTCAGTAACGCTTTGAGTAGGAGCAACACCATTATTATCATCCGGAAACTCATTAGGAATGCTGTATGCCCGGCCCTACACCAATTCTACTGGATCAGAATCTGAATTTTAACAAGTCCTAGATGATTTGTGTGCGTGCTAAAGTTTGAGAAACACTGGGCTAGAGTTTTTTGCAGGGGATTCTTCTGCCCTTCAAATTGGGGAATCATTTTCTAGTGTGTCCCATCTTCAAAGATCTTAGAAAAAATGGTGTCCTTGTTTTGTGGTCCAAACAGATTTTGCAGAGATGCAGTCCTCTCAAAGTGTTGACTTTGTTTATTGAAATTAATAAATGCTAATTTGCTTGGTACCCCAAAAATGTCAGATTTTCCATAATTCCCTACAATTCCTACATCATTTTACTTACCACCCACCCAAAGACCCTGTCTCCTTTAATCAGGACTTCCCCAAGCTCTATCCCCACTGTGCTCAGTATTTTAAAATTGGGTATGTATAGAAAAGCTGGGCTTTGCTCCTAAGTGCCCAGATCATGTGAGACACCCATCAGAGCCTGGAGCCCTGGTCATTGTGGCATACACAAGCCAACAGCCACTTCTTTGGTTTTAAATACCATTACTCAAAGAAATAGAAAAATGTGTGTGAGAGAGTAGCCCTCTATTCTCACTGAATTATCTCATTCACTTCCACCACTTCAACTACCACCGAGTTTTTTGCAAATCTCTCCTTAGTCCCTAGCCTATATTTCCAGTTATAGGCTGGCTATCTCCCCTTGGACATTCTGCAAGTTCCTCAGACTTACCTATACAAGATCATTTCACAATCTTTTACCCTCTGAGTGTGCTTTAACTCAGTGAATGATGCTGCCATTCATCCAACCAGTGACCCAAGCCAGAGAGCAAGGTTCACCAGCAACTCCCTTCTCTCCCAACTTCTCATTCAATTGGTGCCTCTCAGTTCTCCTGCCTTCCTACCCCCATTGGCACTGCGTTAATTTAATGGTTCATGGTATTTCACCTGGACTATTGCAACATTGTCCTAATTCAGCAATTTCCAGACTTGGCTTTCATACCCTGGAAATTTTCAATAAGGAGAAAGAAATGAAGAGGGCAGTCTTTATAGAATTGTCAACTTTTTATTTTGTTCAATAAAGTCATTTTTAAAAAACTATGAAAAAACTATTTATTATTAATTCACAGATCATTTTAACACCAAAATACAATGAGACAGTGCTTTATTAAATATGCACTATGTTGTCTTTTTTAAAGATTTTTAAAATTTATTCATTTGATATAGAGAGGGAGCATGAGCAGGGGGAGAAGCAGAGGGAGAGGGAGAGGGAGAGGGAGAAGCAGACTCCCCACTGAGTCAGGAGCCCAACGTGGGGCTCCACAAGGGGCTGGATCCCAGGACCCAGAGATCATGACCTGAGCCAAAGGCAGATGCTTAACCATCTGAGCCACCCAGGTGCCCCTGTCCTATGTTGTCTTTTTCTCTTCATCATGGACCATAAGAGACTGAAACCAAGCTTCCAAACCCTTACTTTAAACAGTAAAAGGATGTTTTGAATTTCAGGACTAGAGGAGGGGGGAGGGAGGACAAAGAATGAGGGGGCAGAGCAGGTAAAGCCCCCAGGATTGGACCCCTCTGATGTTCTGAAGCTTTCTCCCACTTTCCATGTGTTCCCTATGTGATAGAGATTACAAATGTATATTCTTCACTCTGTGCATGATTCAGAAGTGTATTTTGGTGAAGATGGCTCTAGAAAAAGATTTTTCTTGAACTAAAGTAATGGCAGGGTTGGAGTAGATGAGAGGTTCCATTCTTTTCCCAGTGGTCTTACATCTCTTTTTTTCTTTCTTGGCCAAAGTTGAGAAAGTACCAGGGTTTAGGGGGAAGATGGCAAGTCCTTTGTCTAAAGACATTTGATCTGTCTTGGAGCTGAACTTTTGATCGGCTTAGTTTAGGGGAGGAGTGATTATGACACTGTTTTAATATGGTATTCTATGCAAAGTAATTAAAGTTGTGGTTATTAAACCTTTCAGTCTATATACCACTTTGATAATATAATGAAATCAATGGACCTTTGCTCCAGGAAAATGAACATACTCAAATTTTTTCATAGAATTTCAGGAGATTCACAGATTAGGAATTTCTATATGAAGAGAATCAATTTCCCAAAACATCTTTCCCACATCATAATGGAGTTTCTTTAGTCTATCTCCTCTTCTCCATTGACCCAAGATAATGCTATCATTTTATTTATTGTCTGCTATGTGCAAGGCACATTACATGAATTATCATTTCTCACAACAATCTGCAAGGGAACTATCTACTCCATTTTACATTGAAGTAAATTGGGACACAGATAAAATAAACTTCTTAAGAGCACACAACTAATAGTTTTCAAAGACTTTCGCCAGAGCTGAACTTCATGCTTGCCCCATCAAAAGCCCATGTCTCAAATGCAAGACATTTATTTCTAACATAAACCATATTGTCTATACCACTTTGAAAATAGGATGATAAATATTAATACTGACATTAACCATTATTTAATAAATATTTGATTCTGTATCAGGTATTGTACTAGATGCTAAGAAAATAAAAAATAAATAAAGCACATAACTTGCCCTTTAGGAGCCCAGAGATAAAACATAGAGGTACAATTTAATAACTGAAATAGAAAAACACTCACTGATCAATTTAAGTTGAATAATCACATGTAAAGCAACTAAAGATTTGCTATTCTTAAACACTTGAGAAGAAAAAAAAACTTCCATCCATTGTTATGGAGGAACTAATGTCACAAAATACCACTCCCAATAACCAATATCCCACCTTCTACCCTTCCCCTATTTTGGAATCCGAGTTGAGTGTGAGCCTCACTCCACCTTACTACCTACATGATTTGGGACAAATTAATATATCTATATCCCAGAGTTTCTGCCCACAAAACCCTAATATAACAAGACTATTGCTCCCATAGTCTTATTTTGAAGATTACACGTGTGAATTCAGCACTGAGGGGGGCAGATGAGTAATACTTAGCACTTGCTACTGTTTAACAGATGTGAACAGCATTTTCCTAATAGCTCTTATTTTGATTCCTTAGAAATCATTCCAGCTCCCTACCCTCAAGTATTTGGTTTTTTCATTAGGCTACAAATTAAGAAAATGAGTAAACTTATAGCTCAAAGAGTCTTTGATCTTTATTTGGAGAAAGATGTCATTTTAAAGATAAAATTAAGGGTGTCTGGGTGGCTCAGTCTGTTAAGCATCTGCCTTCGGCTCAGGTCATGATCCCAGGGTCCTGGGATCAAGCCCCACATCAGTATCCCTGCTTCTCTCTCTCCCTCGGCCTGCAGCTCCCCCTGCTTGTGCTCTCTCTCTCTCTTAATAAAATCTTAAAAGAAATAAATATAAAATTAAGAGTCATCATATTTAACATAGTAATATGTTTAATAGTGCATATAATACATATAATGATATGCATAATAGTTTCATTAATAGGCTTAATTTATTATCAGTGGCATAGTGAGGTTGTTGAAGGTTACAAATTATTTCTCAAGATACCTGGGTTCTCTTCCTGGCTTTGCCACTAAATTGATTATAAAAACTTGGACATGTTATTTCCTTCTGGGCCTCAATTTCCCCATCTGGAAAATAGCTTAACATTTAAGAGCATGGAGTGTGAAGTAGACTGCCTTGGATTAAATCCAAGCTTCTCTCCTCCTGCTAACAATAAGACCTACCTCAATTTCTCCATCAATAAAATGAGAATAATTATGGTACCATTCTCATAGGACTTAAAGAAGAATTAAAAGAGATAATGCATATAAAACATTTAAAATAGTGGTTGATAGGTATATAATTATATATATTATTTATTATATATATTATTTATTATTATTATATATTATTATATTGGAAGGCTGTGCCTTTTAATTTAAAACCCATGATTCAATGTATCATCTGAGTTGCTGTGGCAAGAGTAGAAAGTACTGAATTAACTATGGACATTTGTTCATAAATCAATTAATTAATTCAACAAACTATTGTTCAGCACATACTATGTGCTAGGAATTGTGCTAGGTACTGAGAATCTCATAGTGAGCAAAATGGGTCTTTGACTCTCTCCTCATGAAGCATAGTACTCAACAAAACACTTTGACTATGAACATATATTTTAAAACTGAAATAAGAACTCCAAAGTAAAGGAATGTACTTTTTTGTGAGAATCACCAACAAAGAAACTTTACTCAATACTGGGACTGGCACCCTAAGGATGAGTAGGATTTACCTAGTTAAAAAGGAAGATGGAGGTGAGAGTGGAAAACATTCCAGAAGTTCCTTTGGCAGGAAGAAGCATGGAACTAGAAGACTGCCAGTGTGGCTAAAAAAAGTACAGAGATGAGGTCAGAAGGCAATGCTCCATGTGCTCCAATTTGGCCACATTTTGTAGAAATTCCAACAAGGCAAACTTCACATTGTACAATACAAAAACTTGAGAGTTTTTGACTATGTGCAACTCTTTAAATCAAATAAAAAATTCATTAAACCATAAGTTAATTTCAAAATAGACAGGTTTTGAAGAATAAGCTGTTATGTTATTGCCACATTTCAAAACCATTTTGGTCATTAAATGGAAATGCCTTCCATCTTTATCAGTATTATACCAACTTTGAATTATGGTAAGTTCCTCATAAACACACTCACATAAAATGCAGACAGACCTCACTTGTCTTTGGCTTTGAGTTAACCTCACTGGGTCTAATTTACATCCTCTCAAAGTTGGCCCTCCAAGTGCCCACCTAGTTCAGGCATTGTTTCTAACTTTAAAATGCATAAAGGTTTATATACAATAACATATCAGTCTAACTTAGTATATCGAACTATCCTGAACCTTATAATATTTAAAATATGATTTTGTTTCTGTATATTTTCTCAGAGACTTATGACCAAAAAAATGAAACTATCACTTTGCATTTTACAAGAGAGTTACTCAACTAACAACTTAATGTCCATTTGTCTTTTGATATCCATTTGAATGATAAATGTTTCTCCATCCCCTCACTTTCAATCTGTAGGTGTCTCTAGATCTAAAATGAGTCTCTTGTAGGCAACATATAGATGGATCTTGTTTTTTTTATCCATTCTGACACTCTATGTTTTTGATTGTAGCACTTAGTCCAGTTACATTCAGAGTAACTATTGATAGATATGTATTTAGTGCCATATTATGACTTGTTTGGTCATCGTTTCTGGAGATTTTCTCTGTTCCTTTCTAGTCTTTGTCACTTTTAGTCTTTCCTTCCCACTCAAGAAGTCCCCTTTAATAATTCTTGCAGGGCTAGTTTAGTGTTCACAGACTCCTTTAGTTTTTGTTTGTCTGGGCAACTCTATCTTTCATTCTATTCTCCCTTGCCGGATAGAGTATTGTTGGCTGTAGATTTTTCCCATTCAGCCTATTGCATATACCATGCCACTCTCTTCTGGCTTCTCAAGTTTCTGTTGAGAGATCTGCAGCTAGTCTTATGGGTCTTTCCTTGTAAGAAGACTTCATTTTGTCTTGCTGCTGTTAAGATATTTTCTTTGTCACTATATTTTGCAAATTTAATTATAATATGTCTTTGTGTGAGTCTGCTTTTGTTGATATTTTTATAATAATTTTTATTATGTTAGTCACCATACAGTATATCCTTAATTTTTGATGTAATGTTCCATGATCCATTATTTGTGTATAACACCCAGGGCACCATGCAATATGTGCCCTCATTAATACCCATCAAAGGCCTATCCCAATCCCCACACGCCCCTCCCCTCTGAAGCCCTCAGTTTGTTTCCCAGAGTCCACAGTCTTTCATGGTTCATTCCCCCTTCCGTTTACTCCCCCTTCATTCTTCCCTTCCTTCTCCTACCAATCTTCCTGATATTTCTTATGCTCCATAAATGAGTGAAACCATATGATAATTTTCTTTCTCTGCTTGACTTATTTCGCTTAGCATAATCTTCTCCAGTGCCGTCCATGTTGCAGCAAATGTTGGGTAATCGTTCCTTCTGATGGCTGAGTCATATTCCATTGTATATATGGACCACATCTTCTTAATCCAGTCATCTGTTGAAGGGCATCTTAGCTCCTTCCACAATGCTGCTATGAACATTGGGGTGCATATGGCCCCTCTCTTCACTACATCTGTATCTTTGGGATAAATACCCAGTAGTGCAATTGCTGGATCATAGGGTAGCTCAATTTTTAACTTTTTAAGGGACCTCCACACTGTTTCCCAAAGTGGCTGTACCAACATTCATTCCCACCAACAGTGTAAAAGGGATCCCCTTTCTCCACACCCTCTCCAACATTTGTTGTTTCTTGTCTTGTCCATTTTTGCCATTCTAACTGGCGTAAGGTGGTATCTCAAGGTGGTTTTGATTTGAATTTCCCTGATGGCTAATGATTTTGAACATTTTTTCATGTGTCTGTTAGCCATTTGTATGTCTTCACTGGAAAAGTGTCTGTTCATATCTTTTGCCCATTTTTTGATTTGTTTATTTGTTTCCTGTGTATTGAGTTTGAGAAGTTCTTTGTAGATCTTGGATACCAGTCTTTTATCTGTAGTGTCATTTGCAAATATCTTCTCCCATTCCTTGGGCTGCCTCTTAGTTTTTTCTACTCTTTCCTTGGCTGTGCAGAAGCTTTTGATCTTGATGAAGTCCCACAGGTTCATTTTTTCTTTTGTTTCTCTTGCCTTTGGAGATGTGTCATTAAAAAAAATTGCTGTGGCTGATGTCAAAGAGGTTGCAGCCTATGTTCTCCTCTAGGATTTTAATGGATTCCTGTCGCACATCGAGGTCTCTCATCCATTTGGAGTTTATCTTTGTGTATGGTGTGAGAGAGTGGTCAAGTTTCATTCTTTTGCATATAGCTGTCCAATTTTTCCAGCACCATTTATTGAAGAGACTGTCTTTTTTCCACTGGATGTTTTTTCCTGCTTTATCAAAGATTAGTTGCCCAAAGAGCCAAGGGTCCATTTCTGGGTTCTCTATTCTGTTCCATTGGTCTATGTGTCTGTTTTTGTGCCAGTACCATGCCGTCTTCGTGATGACAGCTTTGTAGTATAGCTTGAAATCAGGCAAAGTGATGCCCCCAGCTTTGTTTTTCCTTTTCAACACTTCCTTGGTGATTGGGGCCTTTTTCTGGTTCCACACAAATTTAAGGGCTGTTTGTTCCAGTTCTTTGAAAAATGTCATTGGTATTTTGATCGGGATGGCATTGAAAGTGTAGATTGCTCTGGGTAGCATAGACATTTTAACTATGTTTATTCTTCCGATCCATGAGCATGGAATATTTTTCCGTCTTTTTGTGTCTTTTTCAATGTCTTTCAAGAGTGATCTGTAGTTTCTAGAATACAGATCCTTTACGTCTCTGTTTAAGTTAATTCCAAAATAATGTATGATTTTTGGTGCTATTGTAAATGGAATGGATTCCCTAATTTCTCTTTCTTCAGTCTCATTGTTCATGTATAGAAATGCAACTGATTTCTGAGCATTGATTTTGTATCCCGCCACATTACTGAATTGCTCTACAACTTCTGGTAGTTTGGGGGTGGATTCTTTTGGGTTTTCCATATAGAGTATCATGTCATCTGTGAAGAGAGACAGTTTGACTTCTTTGACGGTTTGGATACCTTTTATCCTGCAGCAGTGGCAGCGACGGCATTCCCCAAAAAAGGGTTTTAGTGTAGTAGAAAACTGCAAAGAAAATCTAAAAGAACAAATCCATGTGCTTCTGTCTCTGGTGAGGAGGACTTTTTAGATTCTGGAGATTTTCTGAAGAAGGGAAACATTGCTGCTGTCTGAGGCTCACACGCCATAGTCCCTCACCGCTACCACACAGGAGCCCAGCACCCTGCTTCCGGGATCAAGCCCTGCTTTTGTTGATTTTGATGGGAGTTCTCTGTGCCTCCTGAACGTGGATGCCTGTGTCCTTCCCCAGATTAGGGAAGTTTCCAGCTATTATTTTCTCAAATAGACCTTCTGCCCCCTTTTCTCTCTCTTCTTCTTCTGGGATTCCAATGATATGAATTTTATTATATTTGATGGAGTCACTGAGTTTCTTAAGTCTGTTCTTGTGATCCATAAATCTTCTTTCTCTCTTTTGTTCTGCTTCATTACTTTCCATTATTCTATCTTCTATATCACTTATTCATTCCTCTGCATCTTCCATCTTTGTGGTCATGATATCCAGTCTGTTTTGAACCTAAATTATTGCATTTGTCTTTTCTGATTGTGTTTTAACACTTTTACCTCTGTGGTAAGGGGCTCCCTTGTGTCTTTTATACTTTTCTCAAGTCTAGCAATTACCCTTATGATTGTTGCTGTAAGTTGTCCATCAGGGACATTACTTATATCTGATTCAATAAGATCTCTGGCTGTGACCTTTTCTTGTTCTTGCTTTTGGGGTGAATTCTTCTGTCTTGGCATTTGGTCTAAGTCTCTGTCTTCTTCTTTGTGTTAGAAAATCCTTTCATGTTTCCTTTTCCTAGAGTAATGGCTTTATGAAGAAGAGGTCATGTAGTGTCCAGGGCCTGGCACTTCAGGAAGTGTCTCTGTGGTGTATGCTGCAAGCAGTCTGCTGCTGTGTTTCAGTTGCTCTATACTTCAGGCCAGTGGTCTACAGAGGCTCTCCTTACCTGCAGGGGCAGTGTATTTACCTTAGCTAGAGTGTGATGAGTTTTAACTTTGCGTGGTCTGATGTGCTTGTTAAATGAGACCTGATGCTACTTCCACTAGAACTGAAGCCTTGCAGAACCTTCTGTCTGTAAACATGGTGTGTGAGGGGGTTTCTGCTGGTCTTCTGGGGAAGGGGCCCACTGTGCTGGGATTGAAGCACACATACCCTACAAAAGTAGTACCACCAGAGCACAGCAGGGGAGGGCAGGAGAAGGGCTTGGTGTAAGCAGGTTAAGGAGACAGTGTAGGTGCTGTGCTATTTACTGCAGGTGGTTTTGTGCTTATGCTGAGAGGTGGGGGGAGGGAAATGGCACCAGCCAACTCCTTTGTCCCTGGAGAGGGGGTCACTGTGCTTGCTGCTCTCAGGGAAGCACTCCCAGAAGAGCAAATAATTTCCCCTGTACATCCCAGGCATTTCTCAGATTGCTGTTTTCATGCTGTCTGTCTCTGGGTTGCTTGCCTGCCTGGAGCAGTGCATTGTACTTTGGGTTCTACCCCAACCAAACCTTCCGACTTTTAAAACTCTAAATTTTAGGGATGTACTCTGGTGGGGACATGCACTGGTTTTATGGGGTACAGTCTAACCATGCTAGGACAAATGCAGCTTTGACTGAGAAGAGCAGTCGCACCAGAGCTCAGGGGCATGTGATTTGGAGCAAAGCAGACTAAACAGCCAGTGCCCAGGTTACCCACCCTCCGAAGGTGTCAGCACCTATGCTGAGGGGTGGGGGAGAAAAATGGTGCCTGACAGCCCTTTTGTCCCCAGAGAGGCATCTCTATGAACACCACCTCTTACAGATGCACCTCAAGAAGAGTGAACAATCTCTCCCCATGCACATTAGGTGACCATCAGATCACACCATTTGCCCTGGGATTGTTTACCTGCCTTCTCTCCAGAAGTAGGACAGTGCCCTCAAGGCTCTATCTCAGCGAAGCCTTCCCCTTCAAAACTCCAGTCTTTGAGCCCTGCTGGTTATAAAATTCAAGAATGTCAGCCCCTCTCATTTTCCCAGCCAATGGCTTTGGGGAAGTGTTCTCCTTGTGCATATACCTGTGTGCTCCACTCTCTCTCATTTTTCTCCATGACCATGGTTCCCTCCCCTCCAAAGCACCTGCAATCTGTTTCTCCTCCAAACCACAACTCCAAACTTCCTACGTTACTCAGTGTGGTCTCTTCTCTCCCTTTAGTTTTGCAATTTATTCTGCCAGTTCTCAGGTCAATTTCTTGGGTATACTGAGTGATTTAATAGTTATCTAGTTGTGTTCAAGGGATGAAATGAGCCTAGAGTCCTCCTGCTACACTGCCATCTTAGTTCCCCTCTCAGAATATACATTCTTTTCAAGTGCACATGGAACATTCCCCAGCATAGTTCACATGCTAGGTCACATAACAAGTCTCAACAAATACAAAAAGATTGACTCCTCACCATGCACCTATGCTGACCACAATGCAATGAAACTAGAAGTCAACTACAAGAAAAAATGTGGAAATGCCACAAATATATGGAGGCTAAACGACATGCTACTAAATAATGAATGGGTCAACTGGGAAATCAAAGAATTTTTTTAAAACATGGAAATAAATGAAAATGAAAACACAATGGTCAAAAACCTTTGGGATGCAGCAAAAATGGTCATAAGAGGGAAGTATATAGCAATACAGGCCCACCTCGAGAACCAAGAAAAATCTCCAATAAAAAACCTAACCTTATACCTAAAGGAACTAGAAAAAGAATAATAAACAAAGCCTACAGACAGCAGAAGGAGAATAATAAATATTAGAACAGAAATAATTGAGATACCACCTTACGCCAGTTAGAACAGCAAAAATTGACAAGGTAAGAAACAACAAATGTTGGAGAGGATGTGGAGAAAGGGGATCCCTCTTACACTGTTGGTGGAAATGCAAGTTTGTACAGCCACTTTGGAAAACAGTGTGGAGGTCCCACGAAAAGTTAAAAATAGAGCTACCCTATGATCCAGCAATTGCACTACTGGGTATTTACCCCAAAGATACAGACGTAGTGAAGAGAAGGGGCATATGCACCCCAATGTTCATAGCAGCATTGTCCACAATAGCTAAATTGTGGAAGGAGCCGAGATGCCCTTCAACAGATGACTGGATTAAGAAGATGTAGTCCATATATACAATGGAATATGACTCAGCCATCAGGAAAAAACAATTACCCAACATTTGCACCAACATGGATGGGACTGGAGGAGATTATGCTAAGTGAAATAAGTCAAGCAGAGAAAGACAATCATTCGCTCATTTATGGAACATAAGAAATAGCAGGGAGATAAGTAGGAGAAGAAAGGGAAGAAGGAAGGGGGGTAAACAGAAGGGGGAATGAACCATGAGAGACTATGAACTCTGGGAAACAAACTAAGGGCTTCAGAGGGGAGGGAAGTGTGGGACTGGGATAGCCCTGTGATGGGTATTAAGGAGGGCACATATTGCATGGAGCACTGGGTGTTATACACAAATAATGAGTCATGGAACACTACATCAAAAACTAATGATGTACTATATGGTGACTGACATAACATAAAAAAATTAAAAATAAATAAATAAATGAACTAATCTCTGCAAAACCAAAAAAAAAAAAAAAAGAAGGAAAGAAATGATAAAGAAACTAAAAAAAAAAAGTAGGACAGATCAATGATATCAGGAGCCGGTTCCTTAAAAACATTAATAAAATCGATAACCCCCTAGCCAGACTTATCAAAAAGAAAAGAAAAAGGACACAAATAAACAAAATCACAAGTGAGGTAGGAGAAATAACAACCAACACCACAGAAATACAAACAATTGTATGAGAATATTATGAAAAACTAGATGCCAACAAATTGGACAACCTGAAAGAAATGGAAAAATTCCTTGAAATATGTAAACTACTAGCACTGAAAAAGGAAGAAATAAAAAACTTGAACAAACCAATAACCAGCAAAGAAATTGAATCAATACTCAAGAATCTCCCAACAAACAAAAGTCCAGGACCACATGGATTCACAGGTGAATTCTACCAAATATTTAAAGAAGAGTTAGTACCTATCTTTTCAAACTATTCCACAACATAAAAATGGAAGGAAAACTTCCAAATTTATTCTATAAGGCCAGCTTACCCTGATTCCAAAACCAGACAATGACTCCACTGAAAGAGTACTATAAGACAATATCCCTGATAAACATGAATGCAAGATTCTCAACAAAATACTAACAAATTGAATCCAACAACATTAAGAGAATCTTTCACCATGGTCAACTGGGTTTTATTCCTGGGCTGCAAGGGTGATTCAATATTTGCAAATAAATCAACATGATACACCACATTAATAGAAGAAAGGGTAAGAACCATCTGAAAGGGGGTGCCTGGGTGGCTCAGTCATTAAGCGTCTGCCTTTGGCTCAGGGCTTGATCCCGGCATTCTGGGATCGAGCCCCACATCAGGCTCCTCCACTGGGAGCCTACTTCTTCTGCTCCCACTCCCCCTGCCTGTGTTCCCTCTCTCGCTGGCTGTCTCTCTCTCTGTCCAATAAATAAATAAAATCTTTTAAAAAAAAGAACCATCTGAAAGATCCTTTCAATAGATGCAGAAAAAGCAATTGAAAAAGTAAAACATATATTCATGATAAAAAAAAAACCTCATCAAAGTAGAGACAGAGTGAACATACATCAACATAATAAAGGCCACATATGAAAAACCCACAGCTAATGTTATTGTCAATGGGGAAAATCTAAGAGCCTTTCCTCTACGATCCTCTATGAGAGGGATGTGCACTCTCACCACTGTTATTTAACAAAGTACTGGAAGTCCTAATCTCAGCAATCAGAGAAGAAAAAGAAACCAAAGGCATCCAAGTAATAAACAAGGAAGAAGTCAAACTCTCACTATTTACAGATGACATGATACTCTATATAGAAAACCCAAAGATTACACCAAAAAACTGCTAGAACTGATACACGAATTCAGTAAAGTTGCAGGATACAAAAATCAATGTACAGAAAGCTGTTGCATTTCTATAACCAATAATGAAACAACAGAAAGAGAAATCAAGGAATCAGCCCCATTTACAATTGCACCAAAAAACAGAAGATATCTAAGATAAACCTAACCAAATAGTTTAAAAACCTGTATTCTGCAAACTATAAAACACTGATGAAACAAATTGAAGATGACATAAAGAAATGGAAAAACATTGCATGCACATGGATTGGAAGAACAAATATTGTTAAAATGTCTATACTACCCAAAGCAATCTACACATTTAATGCAATCCTTATCAAAATACCACCAGCATTTTTCACAGAGCTGGAACAAGCAATCCTAAAATTTGTGTGGAAACACAAGAGACCACAAATAGCCAAAGCAATTCTGAAAAAGAAAACCAAAGCTGGAGCCATCACAATTCCAGACTTCAAATTATATTACAAAGCTGTAGTGATCAAAACAGTATGATACTGGCACAGAACCAGACACATAGATCAATGGAACAGAATAGAGAACCCATAAATGGACCCAGAACGATATGGTCAACTAATCTTTGACAAAGCAGGAAAGAATATCCAATGGAAAAAAATCTCTTCAACAAATGGTGTTGGGAAAACTGGACAGTAACATGCAAAAGAATGAAATTGGGCCACTCTCTGACACCATGCACAAGAATAAATCCAAAATGGATGAAAGACCTAAAAGTGAGACAGGAAAGCAGCAACCTCTTTGACCTTGGCCATAGCAACTTCTTGCTAGATATGTCTCAGGAGGCATGGGAAGTAAAAGCAAAAATGAACTATTGAGGATTCATCAAAACAAAAAGCTTCTGCACAGCAAAGGAAACATTCAACAAAACTAAAAGGCAGCCTTCAGAATGGGAGAAGATAGTTGCAAATGACATATGTGATAAAGGGTTGGTATCTAAAATCTATAAAGAACTTATCAAACTCCACAGCCAGGAAAGAGTTAATACAGTTATGAAACGGGTAGAAGACATGAATAGACATATTTCCAAAGAAGACATACAGATTGCTAACAGACACATGAAAAAGTGCTCAACATCACTCATCATCAGGGACTCATCATCAGGGGAATGCAAATCATAACTATAATGAGATTTACCTCACACCTTTCAGAATGGCTAAAATTAAGAACACAGTAAACAACAGGTGTTGGCAAGGATGAAGAGAAAGGGAAACACCCGTACCCTGTTGGTGAGAATGCAAACTGGTTCAGCCACTCTGGGACACAGTATGGAGGTTCCTCAAAAAGTTAAAAATAGAACTACCCTATGAGCCAGAAATTGTACTACAAGGTATTTACACTAAGGATACAAAAATACTGACTTGAAGGGATACATGCACCCTGATGTTTATAGCAACATTAACAACAATAGCCAAATTATGAAAAGAGCTCAAATGTCCATTGACTGATGAATGGATAAAAAGAAGTTGTGGTGTATTTATACAATGGAATATTGCTCAGCCTTAAAAAAAAGAATGAAATTTTGCCATTTGCAATGATGTGGGTGGAGCTAAAGGGCATTACACTAAGCAAAATAAGTTAGTCAGAGAAAGACAAAGACAATATTATTTCACTCATAAGTGGGATTTAAGAAACAAAACAGATGAACATTTGGGGGGAGGGGGATAGAGGCAAATCAGGAAACAGACTCTTACCCATGGAGAACAAAGTGAGCATTACCAGAGGGGAGGTGAATGGGTGGATGGGTTAAATATGTGATGGGTATCAAGGAAGACACTTGTGATGAGCACTGGGTGTTGTTTGTAAGTGATGAATGAGTAAATTCTACACCTGAAACTAATATCACACTGTTAATAACTGGAATTTAAATAAGAAGTTTTAAAAAGTAAAAATAATTTAAAAAAATCAACTTGCTGAACAATCCAAATTTATCTGTGTTTATTTTGACAACAGCTAATAAAGTTTTTTGAAAATTTTAAAAAATAAAGTATTAAAATTACTAAAAGGAAAAAAATACAATGGATCAAAGTAATCATTAAGCAATACCTGTTCTGCAAATCTGTAACTTTACTTACCAACTCTTTCCAGGTGTGTCCTATTGACCAGTTAAAGACCTGACCATCTTAGCCTTTTCTATTGATAGTTTAAAAAATAATAAATTTCAAATGGTTTCTTCTTCTTAAAATGAAATCTTTTCCATTGATTATTTGGAAAGAATTATATGAGAGGTGAGTGATTTTCCTTTGATTCTACAATGGGTAACATAAAAACTTTTGGGAATCAGTAGTTCTTAATCTCATAGCCATGCCTTATTTGTCCTGTTGACTGGGTGGTTGAAAAATGCAGATCTAAATGATACATTCTTTAAAACATATATTGAAATTAATTTACATACCATAAACTTTACCAAGTGAGTCTAAAATTTAATGATTTTAGTAAATTTACTAAATTAGTCAACTCTCACTAGGATCCAGTTTTAGAACATTTTCATGATCCTAGTAAGATATCTTATTTATGTTTATATTGATTCTCTATTCCCACCTCCATCCCGAGGCAACCACTAATGCTTCTTCTGTCTCTATAGATTTGCCTTTACTGGACATGTCATATAAATTAGATCATACAATATGTGGTCATTACATCTGGCTTCTTTAATTAGCACCTTGTTTTTGAAGTTTATCCATGTTATAGCAAGTGTTAGTACTTTATTCCTTTTTATGGCTGAATAATATTCCGTTTTATAGATATATCACTTTTTGGTTATCCAATCATTAATTTATGGATATTTGGGTTATTTCTACCTTTTGGCTATTGTGAATAGGGCTGCTATGAATGTTTGCATTCAAGTTTTTGTTTAAACACTAACTTTCAATTACTTGGAGTATACTCTAGGAGTGAAATTATAGGGTTGTATTGTAGTTCTATGTTTAATTTTTGAGAAACCACTATTATATAGAAATTCAATCGAATTTTGTATTTTGATGTTGTTTCCTGCAACCCTGCTGAACGTATTTATTGTTCTAAAAGATTTTCTGTGGATTCCTTGGGATTTTCAATAAATGACATCAGGTCATCTGTAAATGGAGAAAATTGTACTTTTTCCTTTGTGACCAGATGCTATTTCTTTCTTTTTCTTGCTTTATTTCCTTGGCTAGAATCTCCAGTAAAATGTTGAAATGGAGGTGATGAGAACATAAATATTTGCCTTGTTCCTGATCTTAAGGCAAAATCATTCAGTCTTGCATCACCAAGTATAATGTCAGCTGTAGGCTTTACATAAATGCCTTGCCAGGTTGACAGGTTGAGGAAGCACACTTCCACTTGCAGTTTGTTCATTCTTTCTATCATAAATGGATATTGGATTTTTCAAATGCTTTTTCTTTATCTATTTAGATGATCATGATTTTTTATCCTTTATTCTATTAACATGATACATTAAATTAATTGATTTTCAGATGTTAAGCCAACCTTGAACTCCTGGAATAAATCCCACTTACTTATTTTGTTTGATTCTGTTTACATGCTGTTGCATTGGGTTTGCTAATAAGGATTTCTGTACCTATATTCATGAAGTATATTGGTCTGTAGTTTTTTCTCTTGTGATGTCTTGTCAGGCTTTAGTATCAAGCTAATGCTGCCTTCATAGAATGAGATGGGAAGTGTTCTTTCTCATTTTTTTTTGGTCAAGGGGGAGGGAGTTTGTGGTTTATTGATATTATTTCTTCTTTAAATGTTTGATTAAATTTTCCAGGGAAGCCATTTAAGTCTGGGCTTTTCATTTTGGGAAAATTTTAATTACAAATACAATTTCCTTAGTCATTATAAATCTATTCAGATGTTCCATTTCTTCTTGGGTGGGTTTGGTAATTTGCATCTTTCTAAGAATTTGTCCATTTCATCTGAATTTCTAATTTGTTGGAATAAATTGATTTATAATATTCTTTATAATCTTCCTAATTTATATGTTCATTACCAAAAAGAATTTTGGTAATGTTTTTCTTCTCTCTGCCTTGGTCAGTATAGCTAAAAGCTTGTCATTTTCATTGATCTTTTCAAAGAGCCAACTTTTGTTTTTGTTTTTGTCAATTGTTTCTCTGTTTAACATTTTACTTATGTCTGCTCTAATCTTCATTGTTTTTTCCTTCTTTCTTTGAGTTCAGTTCACACTTCTTTTTCTAGGTTCTGAAGGTAAAATCTTAGATTACTGATTTGAGAACTTCTTTTGTAATGTATGTTGCTCTAAGTACTACTTCAGCTACATCCCATAAATTTGTATACATTGTGTTTTCATTTTTAGCCCATTCAAAATACTTTCTAATCTCCTGTGTGATTTCTTCTTTCATCTATGGACTATCTTGACTTACGTTGTTTAGTTTCCAAGTATTTTTGTTTTTTCCCATGTCCTTCTGCTGTTGATTTCTAATTTAATTTCACTGTGATCAGAAACCATACTTTCCATAATGTCAGTTTTTTGAAATTGTAGAGATTTGTTTTATTGCCTTGCATATGGTCTATCTTGAAGAATAGTCATGTGCAGTCAAAAAGGATGCAAATTGTACTGTGGTTGGGGGGAATATTCTGTAGATATCAGATCATCAAGGTGATTGATAGTGTTTTTCAAGTTTTTAAAAATATGCTAATTAACTGTAGCTATTCTATCAATTAATTGGAATATTGCCATTTCTAGTTTTTATTGTTGAATTTTCTTTTTTTTTTTTTTTAAAGATTTTATTTATTTATGTGACAGAGAGACAGCCAGCGAGAGAGGGAACACAGCAGGGGGAGTGGGAGAGGAAGAAGCAGGCTCATAGCGGAAGAGCCTGATGTGGGACTCGATCCCGGATCGCCAGGATCACGCCCTGAGCCGAAGGCAGACGCTTTAACGACTGCGCCACCCAGGCGCCCCTATTGTTGAATTTTCTATTTCACCCATTCCGTCAGTTTTGTTTTATGTATTTTAGGGCTCTGTTGTTAGGTACAAAAATGATTATTATAATAATTATGTCTTCCTGATGAATTGACAATGTTATCATTATAAAATATTCCTCTTTATTTGTAGTAACCATTTTTGTCTTAAGGTCTATTTTGTTTGATATTAGTATAGCCATTTCAACTCTCTGGTGGTTACTGTCTGCATGGTGTATCTTTTCCCACCCTTTTACTTTCAATATCTTTATGTCTTTGAATTTAAAGTATGTCTCTTGCTTTAAATATATACAATTTTGTCAAGTATACCTCGAAAAGCTGGAAAAAATAAAGTGTATCTCTTGTACACAGCATATAGTTGGATCTTGTGTTTATTCTATCCAGTGTGACAATCTCTGCTGTTTGATTGGGTTTAATTTATTTACTGCAATATTTATGTAGTCAGATTAATGTGTGCTATCTTGGTATTTTTTTCATATGTGTCTCATGTCTTCTTTGGCCCTCCATTCCTCCTTCACTGCTGGCTTTTGTGTTAATTAGATGTTTTTCTGTACCATTTCTATTACTTTGTAATATATATATATGATTTTATTCATTTATTTGTTGGGGGGAGAGAAAGAGAGAGAGCACAAGCAGGGGGAGAAGCAGGCAGAGGGAGAAGCAGGCTCCCCACTGAGCAAGGAGCCTGATGCAGGACTCGATCCCAGGACCAATCATGACCTGAGCAGAAGGCAGATGCTTAAGCGACTGAGCCACCCAGGTGTCCCAAATATATTTTTAAAAGTTTTCTTAGTGATTGTTCTGAGGATTACAATTTGCATCCTAACTTAAAATATTCTACTTTGAATTGATACTAATTTAATTGCAATAATACATAGAAACGTTGTTCCACTATAGTTCCTTTCCATCTCCTGTCCTTCATATTATGATTTTCTTACAAATTGCATCTTTATATGTTATAAGCCCAAAATACAGTTGTAAAATTACTGCCTTAAGCAGGGTTTTAGAAATAAGTTAAGAGAAAATAGGAATAAAAATAATATTTATTCTCTCTAGTAAATTTACCTTTGTAATTACCTTACCTATACGTTTTGTACATGTTTCATACAGATTTAAGTTACCATCTGATATCATGACTTTCAGCCTGAGGACTTCTTTTATAATTTCTTGTAAGGCAAATCTACTAGCAATTAATTCTTTCAGTTTTTGAGTAGAAATGCCTTTTTTTTAATTTTTGAAAGATAGAATTCTTGGTTGACAGGTTTTTTTTTCTTTTTGGAACTTTAAATATGTCATCTCACTGACTTCTGGCTTCCACTGTTTCTGATGAGAGGTCAACTGCTATTCTTATTGAGGTTCCTTTGTGAGCCATTTTCTCTTGTTGCTTTCCAGATTTTCTCTTTCTCTTTGTCTTTCAACTGTTTTTTTTTTTTTTTTTATGGTATGGCTAGGTCTGGGTCTCTTTGGGTTTATCCTGGTTAAAGTTTGTTCAGCTTCTTGAAAGTGTAGATTAGTGGGTTTTTTTTCCATATTTGGGTAGTTTTCAGCCATTATTTCCTTGACTATTTTTTCTGTCCCTTTCTCTATTCCTCTGTTACTCCTATGATGCATGTTAGTGTGTTTAATGGTGTGCCACACTTCTTTGAGTCACTGTTCATTTTTCTTTATTCCTTTCTGTGTTCTTAAAATTGCGTACCTCTACTGATCTCTCTTTCAGTTCACTGATTCTTTCTTCTTTCAGACTAAATTTGCTGCTGTGCCAGTCTAGTGAATTTCTTCATTCAGTTATAGTACTTTTCAACTATAGAATTTCCATTTGGTTTTTTAAATTTTTATTTTTATTTTCGTATTTATTTATTTTTATTTTTTTAATAATAATTTTTTATTATGTTATGTTAGTCACCAGACAGTACATCCCTAGTTTTTGATATAAAGTTCCATGATTCATTACTTGTGTATAACACCCAGTGCACCATGCAATACGTGCCCTCCTTACTACCCATCACTTGCCTATCCCAATTCCCCACCCCCCCCCTGATGCCCTCAGTTTGTTTCCCAGAGTCCATAGTCTCTCATGGTTCATTCCCCCTTCTGTTTACCCCCCCTTTCTTTATCCCTTTCTTCCCCTACTGATCATCCTAGTTCTTATGATCCATAGATGAGAGAAATCATATGATAGTTGTCTTTCTCTGCTTGACTTATTTCACTTAGCATTATCTCCTCCAGTGCCATCCATGTTGCAGCAAATGTTGAGAAATCGTTCTTTTTGATAACTGAGTAATATTCCATTGTATATATGGAACACATCTTCTTTTTTTAAAAAAATAATTTCCTTCCATCTCTTTATTCATATTCTCTATTTGGTGAATGAGTGTTGCCATACTTTCCCTTATTTTAAATGTGGCTTCCTCTACTTCTCTGAATGTATTTGTTGTAGAAGCTTCCTAAGAGTCATCCCTGGGTCAACAGTGCTTATTGGTCAACCAATGTTTAGTCACAACCTTTGCTTAAAGAACTTGATCCTTGGGGTGCCTGGGTGGCTCAGTCGTTAAGCATCTGCCTTTGGCTCAGGGCATGATCCTGGAGTTCTGGGATCGAGCCCCATGTCGGGCTCTTTTGCTGGTAGCCTGCTTCTTCCTCTCCCACTCCCCTGCTTGTGTTCCCTCTCTCACTGGCTGTCTCTCTCTCTGTCAAATAAATAAATAAAATCTTTTTTAAAAAAGAACTTGATCCTTGAACCTGGCAAAGTTTTTTTTTAATTTTTTAAAGATTTTATTTATTTATTTGACAGAGAGAGACAGCCAGTGAGAGAGGGAACACAAGCAGAGGGAGTGGGAGAGGAAGAAGCAGGCTCCTAGCAGAGGATTCTGATGTGGAGCCTCGATCCCAGAATGCTGGGATCACACCCTGAGCCAAAGGCAGATGCTTAATGACTGCACCACTCAGGCACCCCGAGCTCTTTTTTTTTAAATAATAATTTTTTATTATGGTATGTTAGTCACCATACAGTACATCCCTAGTTTTTGATGTAAAGTTCCATGATTCATTATTTGCGTATAACACCCAGTGCACCATGCAATACGTGCCCTCCTTAATACCCATCACCAGCCTATCCCAA
>NW_024423319.1:65795704-65919154 GCF_017311325.1 Ursus maritimus
CCCCCCTCCCCTCTGAAGCCCTCAGCTTGTTTCCCAGAGTCCACAGTCTCTCATGGTTCATTCCCCCTTCTGTTTACCCCCCCTCATTCTTCCCTTCCTTCTCCTACCGATCTTCCTATTTCTTATGTTCCATAAATGAGAACAATTGCTTCTACACTTTGCTGAGGTGATTTTCGTGTTAAGCCATGCATTCAAAGTTCTGACAGTTAATTATTGTGCTTTAGCTTTGAATTTCTGTTTATGCAGAGCCTCACCATCAGCTGGAAATAAATGGATAATTGGGGTCCTTTCTGGTCTTGATCTTAGTATGCTCTTCGTTCTATCCATGTACATCAACTTCCAGATCCCCAAGAATATGTCAGTCTTTTCAAAACCTTCTACAGCTGTCTTATTCCCCTGATCTTTGTTTTAAAATTTTAGCTAGTCTCTTGCTTGTTCAACGAGTATTGAAGCCTCAGGCAGCTATAATATTAGCCTTTGATTTTTCGACACTGCTCACTATTTTTTTCAACGTCATATGGGCATGTGGGTTTCAACAGAGCTCTAAATCAGCAGCAACCAGCAACTAAGCTGATGGTCTTTGGAGGACCACCATAATCACAGAGTTAGGCATATTGTGGAAGAGGGCATGAGAGCAGCCTGAAGTTAAAAGATAATACCGTTTTATTGATGTTCAGTAGTTTTTCTTGAATATATGCTTTTCAGTTTGTTATGTGCTTCTGGTTTATGTCAGAGTTCTGAAATTGTTGTTTAAAACACTTTACCCACTTATTTTAGGAGAATAAGCTTTGCCAACATTCTTACTGTGCCTGAATTATAGTGGTTTTTAAAAGAATCCTTTATGCCGTGAGTAGTTCCCTAAACTTATTTAATATTTCTCACATTGCCTGGTACAGTGCTGAACAGATCAGACATGCTTGAAAGGCTTTTGATTCTTTGAAAACCATCATATATTACTCTGTTCAGTGAGGAATTGATACATGTCACTGCCCAAATAACTGCACAAGAGTGGAAAAATAGTGTTTGAGTACTTTTGCTGCATATTATTCTCAACACTTTACATTATACATTTGAAAAAGGCTTACAGACCATTTGATC
Organism: Ursus maritimus; assembly: GCF_017311325.1. Taxonomy (NCBI): domain Eukaryota; kingdom Metazoa; phylum Chordata; class Mammalia; order Carnivora; family Ursidae; genus Ursus; species Ursus maritimus. The sequence goes on from NW_024423319.1 coordinate 65,796,803, forward strand.
CACAGCCTTTTCATTGCACAGGTTTATATGTTATGTTATGTCCTACTTTAGAGTTGCCAAAACACTTTCTTATCCATGGTCCCACTGATCCTTAACTCAGATATTCAGGCATATGTGGTTGTTTTATACTTGAGGAAATTTTAGACAGTTCAGTCACACAAAGTTAGTGCTGGAATCAGGAATTGAAATCAGATTTTCTGTCTTCTTGACCCTACACAGTGCAATCTCACATGTTCCAATGTAAATATGAAAATGATAAGAATAAGAACAAATAGTAATAATTTAACAGAATGCAAAATGTTAGTCTTTCTATCTTCTTGAATTTCACAAAGAGGGCATAAGACCTAGGAAAATAAATGTCAAATATATTCCTGTCAGACTGGACTAGGTTCTGCTGTAAAAACAACCAAACCCAAAATATGTGTGGTTTGACACACAAAAGTATATTTCTCATTCACACAAGATGTCTAGTGCATATCATCAAGGGAGCTTTGCTCATCCTGGTCATATAAGGTTTTAGCTTGATGGAGGCTCAATCTCAACACTAACTTTTGTGACTACTGCAGTAGTGGCTCTTTAAACTACTATCTGGAAGTTTTCTGCTCAATTTATTGGGCAAAGCAAGTCACATGGCCCTATCTTGCCTCATGGCAGTCAGAGATGTGCATTCGTATTATGTGTCAAAAGGGAGGAAAGCTGTAAATATTTGATGAACAACACAAATGACTATCACTATCACAACCAATATCCTTAAGTGAGGTGCCAGACCACCCACAAATACATGGTAAGGTACTGAAACAGAATTATGTCATAAATCCAACTCTCATCTACATAGAAGGGGTTGAGGTCAGAGAGTCTCAGTGGGAAGATTTCATTGGACAACTAGTGTTCTGAGTGTTTCCTTCTTCTGATTCACATGGGTAATGAAACTGGATATTTTTCTTCACCTCAAGCCAAGTGAGAGAAAGCTCAAGGTGGGGCCTTTTGCAAGACAAGTGTTCCCCTGGAGTTTGAGAAACACAAGGACTAGTATTTAATTCGCAGTTGGGAAGACTAGAGGTACAGAGCCATGGTTGTACTGCCTGTTCCACAGCAGAGTCAAAAGGGGCTTCACAGAGAGAAAACAGCACCTCCTCCAGACAGTAAGCCAACAGTGTGTACTTTTCTGGGGAAGAGATGTTTTTCAAGAGTTAGGGAGCTTAGAAAGTGGGAAGCCTGAGAAGTGTCATTGCCATGTGGGAGTTACAGTCGAAGATCCTCGGTAGGAGTCTTTTCAAGGAATGCACAAAAGTGGCCCATGAGAGAGAAAAATGACCACTGAGCTGATTGACAATTCTGATTTTTTTAAAGATTTTATTTATTTATTCAGTCAACAGAGATAGAGACAGCCAGCGAGAGAGGGAACACAAGCAGGCGGAGTGGGAGAGGAAGAAGCAGGCACACAGTGGAAGAGCCTGATGTGGGGCTCGATCCCATAACGCCGGGATCACACCCTGAGCTGAAGGCAGACGCTTAACCACTGTGCCACCCAGGCGCCCTGACAATTCTGATTCTTCCTAAATTTTTTACATACATTACTTAATTTGTCACAGTATCTTATAAGGCCAGTTTTGTTATTACCCTCATTTTACAGATCTTGAAAGCTGAGCCACAAAGAGGTTAAGTAACTTGCCCAGAGTCACAGATAGTAAGTGATAGAGCCAGAATTTGAACCAAAACTATCCAATTCCATAGTACAATATTTAACTCTCTAGCTGTCCTGCCTGCCTTCTGTAATGATGGCCCATGTGTGTCACTAGTGGAAAATTAAGAGCTTTGTATAGACTCATTTTAAATAGGTGATCTGATTTTTTAACTAAAATTTTTAAAATTTGGACTAAAAATTAAATTTTGTGAGGCAAAAGCAAAAGTCCAGTCTAAGTAATCAAGAAACACACAGTTTTTGAGGCTCTGGTGTCTTTTTATAGTATGATATTTTTTTAAAAATATTTTTATTATCTTTCTTACTTGGAGAATTGAATAAAATGGCTTTGCAAGAAACAGTACAAATCTTTATAGATTATGGTTGACTTTAATTGAAATGAGTTATTTAAAAAGAAAATAATATAGATAAATACTAAAGTATTTAGTTATATATGAGCCTGAACAGTTACACACATGTGAATATGTGTAACACCATACATGGCAAAATGAATAAGATATACTGTAGGGTTTTTCATTAAATTCATGACCATGAATATAAAATGCATAGTCAGTACTTCTTTTATCCATTCCTAGAAATCCAAACTAGCGCCCTAATAATTCTTTCTCCCATTCTTCAAAATAATCATTTCACTTCATTTTCTCTTCTCAGACTTTCCTCTCCCTTCCCTTTACCACTCTTATTACATAACAGAATCTCAGATACCTGTAAGACAATAATAAAATATCCAAAATGCATGTCATCAGAGCCCCAGAAGAGAGGAGGGAAAAAAAGAGTGGGACTGGAAAGTATTTGAATGGCTGAAATTCCCAAATCTGGAGAAACAAACTTACAGATTCAAGAATCTAAATGAATCACAAATAGGATAAACCTGAAGAAAGCCATGTCAAACTTCTGAAAACTGAAGACAAAGGAAAAATCTTTAAAGAAGCTGAAGGGAAATGACACACAAAGAAGCTGAAGAGAAATGACACATCCCCTATATGAGGAAAACAATTGAATGACAGCCAATTCTCATCAGAAATAATGGAATCCAGAGGAAAGTGGCACAAAATTTTTAATTTCTCAAAGTAAAGAACTGTCAGCCTGAAATTTGGTATTTGCAGCAAAATTACCCTTCAGGAATGAAAGGGAACCAAAAACATTCTCAGATGAAAGAAAACTAAAAGAATTTGTTTCTGGCACACCCCCATTACAGAATGTCTAAAGGATGTTCTTCAAATAGAAAGTAAATTATAAAAGAAAAAAAATGTTGGAGAATCAGGGAGTAAGAAAGGTCAAAGGAAAGGGCAAAAATATGGGTAATACAATAGACTATGCTTCTTTTTGTGAGTTTTCTAAATCATATGCTTTATTAGTTTCCTAGGGTTCTGTAACAAAGTACCATGAACTTGGTGGCTTAAAACAACAGGAATTTATTCCCTCACAGTTCTGGAGGCTAGAAGTCTGAAATCAAGATGTTGACAGGGTCATGCTCCTTCCAAAGCCTGCAAGGTTGTTGGTTGCCTCAAGCTTTCCTATGGGAGCATAACTCCATGTTCTACCTCTGTCATCACATGGCATTATCCGTGTGTGTGTGTGTGCGTGTGTGTGTGTGTGTGTGTGTGTGTGTGTACATGTGTGTGTCTTTGTCTGTGCTTTCTTTGTTTCTCTCTGCTTCTCTTCTCTTCTTACAGGGAAACCATCCATATTGGATTAGACCCCACCTCAATCCAGTATGAACTCATCTTAATTTATCTAATTATATCTGCAACAACTTTATTTCCGAATAAGGTCATATTCTGAAGTACTGAAGGTTAGGACTTAAACATATCCTTTCAGAGGAACACAAATCAACCCATAAAACTTATGCCTTCTGGACGCCAAAGTTCATGTCCTTCTCACATCCAAAGTACATTAACCTTATCACAACATCCCCCAAAGTCTTAACTAGCATCAACTCTAAAATTAAAATCTCATATCTAAATGCCATCTAAATCATGTGTAGGTGAGATTCTTAAGTATAGTATATTCTAGGGTAAAATTTTAAGTGTCTAACTCAAGAAACTAGAAAAAGCAAAGCAAAATAAAACAAAAGTAAGCAGAAGGAAAGAAATAATGAAGATAAGGGTATAAATCAACAAAATTGCAGCATCTAGGTTAGTATTTTAATTAAATAACTGCATAACGTAGCCTAGCCAAGTTGACAATTAAAATTAACTATCACAACACTGTTTTTTCTCTTTCTCTATTATTTTTCTCTGACTTAGTTGCATATAATATACTCTGTATTTTATTTAGGCATTTTAGATTTTGTCTGTTTCCTCCAACTTCAACATAATCTCCAGAAGGCAGGAAATTTTGTCTATTTTGTTCCCTGTTGTATACAACTCCTAGAATGGTGTCTAGTACATATTATGGAGTAAGTAAATATTTGTGAACTAAATGAATTACTATTCAGAAACTAACTCAACAATGTCCCATATATTTCGGGATATGTACAAGGATATAGTTTAGAACACCAAAAAATTGGAAATCAATCAAATGTCCATTAATAGTGGAATGAAATTCAAAAATTATATTCATACAACCAAATTCTCTTGTTCATTTAAAATTAATTTAATAAAATTGCACATAGAAATATAGATAAATCCCAAAAACAAAATGTTAAACAGAAAAAATCAAGTTGCAAAATGACATATACACTCTGATAACTACAAAATTTAACAATGCACAAAACAATTTTAAATAATGTTTATGGATATACATGAATGTAGAGACAGATACTCACCTATATCAGGTTACCTGTAGGGAGGAAAGGAAATCAATGAGATGGGTGGGGGACTTTAATTTTATACATAATTTTCAGTGTTAAAAAACAACAATCTTTTCAACAATTCCTTGGCAATTCAGGGCCTTTCTGGTTCCACACAAATTTAAGAGCTGTTTGTTCCACTTCGTTGAAAAATGTCATTGGTATTTTGATTGGGATGGCATTGAAAGTGTAGATTGCTCTGGGTAGCAGAGACATTTTAACTGTGTTTATTCTTCTGATCCATGAGCATGGAATATTTTTCCATCTTTTTGTGTCTTCTTCAATGTATTTCAAGAGTGATTTGTAGTTTCTAGAATATAGATCCTTTATGTCTCTGGTTAAATTAATTCCAAGATAACATATGATTTTTGGTGCTATTTAAAATAGAATGAATTCCCTAATTTCTCTTTCCTCAGTCTCATTGTTCATGTATAGAAATGCAACTGATTACTGAGCATTGATTTTGTATCCCGCCACATTACTGAATTGCTCTATAACTTCTAGTAGTTTGGGGGCGGATTCTTTTGGGTTTTCCATATAGAGTATCATGTCACCTGCGAAGAGAGACAGAATGACTTCTTCTTTGCCGATTTGGATACCTTTTATCCCTTTTTGTTGTCTGATTGCTGTTGCAAGGACTTCTAGTACTATGTTGAATAACAATGGAACACAATAAAGAACCCAGAAATGGACCCTCGGCTCTTTGGGCAACTAATCTTTGACAAAGAAGGAAAAAACAACCAGTGGAAAAAAACAGTCTCTTCAATAAATGGTGCTGGGAAAATTGGACAGCTACATGCAAAAGAATGAAACTTGACCACTCTCTCACACCATACACAAAGATAAACTCCAAATGGATGAAAGACCTCGATGTGAGACAGGAATCAATCAAAATCATAGAGGAGAACATAGGCAGCAACCTCTACGACATTGGCCACAGCAACTTTTCTCATGACACATCTCCAAAGGCAAGAGAAACAAAAGAAAAAATGAACCTGTGGGACTTCATCAAGATCAAAAGCTTCTGCACAGCCAAGGAAACAGTCAAAAAAACTAAGAGGCAGCCCATGGAATGGGATAAGATATTTGCAAATGACACTACAGATAAAAGACTGGTCTCTAATATCTACAAAGAAATTCTCAAACTCAATATACAAGAAAAAAATAATCAAATCAAAAAATGGGCAGAAGATATGAACAGACACTTATCCAATGAAGACACAAAAATGGCTAACAGACACATGAAAAATGTTCAAAATCATTAGTCATCAGGGAAATTCAAATCAAAACCACCTTGAGATACCACCTTAAGTCAGTTAGAATGGCAAAAATTGACAAGGCAGGAAACAACAAATGTTGGAGAGGATGTGGAGAAAGGAGATCCCTCCTACATTGTTGGTGGGAATGAATGTTGGTACAGCCACTTTGGGAAACAGTGTGGAGGTCCCTTAAAAAGTTAAAAATTGAGCTGCCCTATGATCCAGCCATTGCACTACTGGGTATTTACCCCAAAGATACAGACATAGTGAAGAGAAGGGCCATATGCACCCCAATGTTCATAGCAGCATTGTCCACAATAGCTAAATTGTGGAAGGAGCTGAGATGCCCTTCAACAGATGACTGGATTAAGAAGATGTGGTCCATATATACAATGGATTATGACTCAGCCATCAGAAAGAACGATTACCAACCTTTGCAGCAACATGGAAGGGACTGGAGGGGATTGTGCTAAGTGAAATAAGTCAAGCAGAGAAAGACAATTATCATATGGTTTCACTCATTTATGGAACATAAGAAATAGGAGGAAGATCGGTAGGAGAAGGAAGGGAAGAATGAAGGGGGTAAACAGAAGTGGTAATGAACTATGAGAGACTGTGGACTCTGGGTAACAAATTGAGGGATTCAGAGGGGAGGGGGTGGGAGATTGGGATAGGCCAGTGATGGGTAGTAAGGAGGGCACATATTGCTTGGTGCACTGGGTGTTATATGCAAGTAATGAATCATGGAACATTGCATCAAGAACTGGGGATGTACTGTATGATGACTAATATAACAAAATAAATATTTTAAAAAAAGAAAAATTATAATAATTAAGGTAATTTTTATTGGCACACACATAGACAAAGTAACCAGTGGAACATAATAAAGACAATCTGAAACACCGCCCCCCCAAAAAAAAAGAAAAAAGAAAAAAAACCAGAAATGCCAGTGATTTCTGAGCATTGATTTTGTATTCCGCCACATTACTGATTTGTCTATAACTTCAGTAGTTTGGGATGGATTCTTTTGGATTTTCCATATAGAGTATCATGTCATCTGTGAAGAGAGACAGTTTGACCTCTTCTTTGCCGATTTGGATACCTTTTATCCCTTTTTGTGGTCTGATTGCTGTTGCAAGGACTTCTAGTCCTATGTTGAATAATAGTGGCGAGAGTGGGCATCCTTGTCCAGTTCCTGATCTTAAGGGAAAGGCTTCCAGCTTTTCCCCATTGAGAATGATACTTACTGTAAGCTTTTCATGGATGGTTTTTTTGAGATTGAGGAATGTACCCTCTATCCCTACACTCTGAAGGGTTTTAATCAGGAAAGGATGCTGTACTTTGTCAAATGCTTTTTCTGCATCTATTGAGAGGATCATATGATTCTTGGCTTTTTTCTTGTTGATATAATCTATCACACTGATAGATTTGTGAATGTTGAACCACCCTTGCATCCCAGGGATGAATCCCACTTGGTCATGATGGATAATCCTTTTAATGTACTGTTGGATCCTATTAGCTGAGATCTTGTTGAAATTTTAGCTCCATATTCATCAGGGTTATCGGTCTGTAATTCTCCTTTTTGATGGGGTCTTGCCTGGTTTGGGGATCAAGGTATATTGCCTCATAGAATGAGTTTGAGTTTTTCCTTCGTTTTTTTTTGAAATAGCTTTGAAAGAATGGTGCATTATTTTTCTTGAATGTTTGGTATAATAAGAATTCCCGGGAAATCCATCAGGCCCTGGCGTTTTGTTTTGGAAGGTTTTGATCACTGTCTTCAAATCTCTTCATAATTAATTGTTCTGTTAAATAATCATTCTTCCCGCTTCAGTCTTTGGTAGTTTACAGTAGGTTTTCCAGGAAGTAGCATTCCATTTCCTCCACGTTTAATTTATTGGCACAAAGCAAGTTGATAAAAGGTTTAATGATCTTTCCTATTTCTATTGGTGTTGGCATGACCTCTCCCTTTCATTCCCTAATTTTATTAATTTGGTCCTCTATTCTTTTGGATAAGTCGCCAAGTGGCTTATCTTTGTTTTATTTATTCTTTCACAGAAAACCAGCTTCGTAAGCTGTTGATCTGCCTTACTGTCTCCTGGTTACAATTCGCTATGATCTTGCCTCTAATCATGATCAACTGCTTTCTATGTGCATGGATTGGTCATGCCTGTTTTCTGTTACCATCCAGCTTTTGAGGTGAGAATATAAAAACTGCATTTTAGATTTTTCTATTCTTTTCAGTGAGGCTTGGATGGCTATGTATTTTCCCTTTAGGACTGCTCTTGCACGGTGTCCATAGGTTTTGGGACCGTTGTGTTTTCATTCTCGTCGGTCTCCATAAATTGTTTAAGTTGAATTTTGATTTCCTGTTTATCAAATCATTTCTTGAGCAGGATGGTCCTAGTCTCCACAAGCTGTGGAGTTTCTTCCAATTTTCCTGTGGTTTGAGCTCCAATTTCAAAGCATTGTGTTCCCAGTCAGGAATAAATCAGCCTTTGATCGTTAGAGTCCTCGTTTTGTGACCAGGATGCTATTCTGGAACTTTCGATGTGCTTTAAAAGAATGTAGTCATCTTTTGTCCGGGGTGTAGTGTTCTATATATATTTCTATGAGTCCAACTCGTCTAGTATGGTATTCAAAGTCTTGTTCTTTGTTGATTTCGCTTGAATGATCTATCTATTGCCTGATAGTGAGTTAGGGTCCCCTGTACTTAATGTATTTTTATCTATATGTTCTCTTATTCGGTTAAGATTTGGCTTGTGTATCCTAGATGCTCCCTTGTTAGCATATATATTTATAATTGTCATATCCACTTGTTGGATACATCCTTTAAGAATAATATAGGCCCCTTCTTGTCATTCTAACCTATAGTCTTCAGTTAAAATCCAATCTATTTCTGATATTAAGAATTTGCTACTCCAGCTTTTGAGGTCCATTGGTGCAAAGATGGTATTCATGTCCCTTTTATCTTTCAGTCTGGATGTATCTTTAGGTTCAAAATGAGTCTCTTGTAGACAGCAAATGGATGGGTCATATGTTTTTATCATCCAATCTGTAACCCATGGTGGGCTTTTATTGGGAGCATTAGGTATTTACATTGAGACTGATTGTTGAGAGATATGATTTTACATAATGCCATGCGTTGCGTAAAGTCTTTGTTTCTCATTGTGACTTTCCAAGTTCATGTATCACCTTAGGCGCCTTTTTACTTTTTATAGAACTCCCTTAACATCCCCTGTAGGGCTGGTTTCGTGAGATAGAAATTGGTCATTGTGGCAAGTTCTGGAAGGTCTTTATTTCTCCATGAATTCTGAATGACAACCTTGCGGACTAAAGGATCCTCTGGCTGCAACTTTTCTCTGAAAGAGCTTTAAAAATGCCCCCAACCCTATCTCATTCCAGGTCTGGTAGACAGGTCTGAAGTGATTGATGCCTTGCCTTGGCATTGGGAAATTTCTTGCCATGGCGCAGCTTTAATACTCGATCATGATCTAATATTTGTGTATTGCACATGGCGTGACGTGGTGATGGTCATGTTGCATGGTTGATTGGGAGGGGTCCCTCTCTGCCTCTTGGACACTGAATGCTTGTTTCCTCTTAGATTAGAAGTTTAGCTACAATTTGTCAATCATCTCTTCTAGACCTTCTTCTTTCTCCACCGCTCAGGGATACTCGATGCGATCTGGACACATTGGACGTTTTCTACATTGTGATCGTAATCTCCCGAACCCGCTACTTCCTTTGAGATTGGATTTTTGGAGCCAAGTTTCTGTTTTATTTTCTCACTAACCCATCCTTCCAGATCACTGAAGTTTATTCTTCTGCTTCATTTACCCTGGCTGTCAGAGCATCTAGTTTTGACTGCATTTGATTCATAGCATTTTTAATTTCTGCCAGATTCACTCTCATTTCTGCCGTTAGAGATTCTATATTCTCCTTAATATTTTTGTTAATATTTTTTTAAGTCTACACATCATGTTGACCATTGTTACTCTGAATTCCATTTCTGATAATTTGGTTATATCCATATCCATGAGTTCTGTGGCAGAGGCCACAGACTCATTGTCTTTTCTTTGTTGGGGGGGATTTCTCCTTCTCGTCATTCTGATGAAGAGAGGTTGCAGGGTTGTCCAGAGCCCAAATTATTGACCGGGACCCATGCAGTGTGCACTTGTTTTATAGGGACCTTAGGGATGTAGATTTCTTGATTTTTCAGCCTGCCTTCTGGGGGAGGGGCCTGCCACGCTGATACTCAGGCAACCCTGTTTGCGTAGAGTCTCCATGTCCCCTGCAAGGGGGGATGGGGATGGGTACACTGAGAGCTGGTATTTCCAGGCTTTTGTTCTCTGGTGGCTTTCCCTGGCAGTTTGCTCTGCCTCTTCTGAGAGTCAGAGTAGCAGTGGCCAAATCCCAGCCTCTGTCTCAGAACAGAGGGATCGCAGTCTGCTCTCCACTTAGCTCTTCTGGCCTCTTTAACTCTGTTTCTGTTGGTGCTGCTAAACCCTACAGCATCCCGGGATGTGCACCCCACAGCCGGTATCCCAGCCCTCAATTCCAGGGCCGGCACGTCTCTGTCCTTTGTGTTTCTAACACCACCAGCTGCCAGCCACCCCTGCGCACTCCAGAGCTCCATTTCAGTGTGGTATGCGTGCACTCTGGAGCTCTGGTTTTCAGACTGGTCCCGCGCGTTCCCGGTTCACAGTCTCAGTCTGCTCTCTTGAGGGTGCCATCAGCGAGTCAGCCCGCTCCCCAGTGCAGGTGGCTACCGCTTCCCGGTGCCCCAATGCAGTGGCTCCCTCCCCCTTCCGTTTATCTTCCGATATCTGCGTGGCTCCCCGCTTCGTACCTCAATACTCAGTGCTGGAGATGTTCATTTGTAGAGATCCAGATGTATCTTTCTGTGTCTCAGGCTGATTCCGTGGGTGTTCAGGATTGTCTGGTAGTATCCAGCTCGACTCAGGGGACCAGCTGAAAAAGGGGACCCCTACTCCTCCGCCATCTTAACTCCTCCAAGCTGAAGGACAGAGTCTTAAATAAATGTCCTTCTATTGGATGGGACAAGTCATAATATAAAAATGTCATTTATTTTGTTATATTAATTTATAAGTTTAATTTGATCCTATAGTGACAGTAAGATTTTTGAACCCGAACAAACTGATTCTAAATGTCATATGAAAAAAATATTCATATCAAGAAAAGCCAGAAAAACTATAAAAAAGAAGAGCTATGAGGAGGGATTTGTCTTATGAGATAAAAAAGTGTATTATAAAAATACATAAATTAAAATAATTGTGTGGTACTGGTATATAAATTGTGTCCAAACCGTACTTTATTTCTGACCACTTCTCTCTATTCTGCTGTGCCTTCCTAATCTAAGTCACAGTTGTCTCTCTTCAATTACTACAACATTCTTGTAAATGGTCTCCCTATATGCATTCTGTCCACTTCCTCACCACACAGTACATTCTCCACATAAAAGATCCACAGAGGGATCTTTTAAAAACTTAGACCATGTCATTCCCCTGCTAGAAATTATAAATAGATAGGCACACCAATAGAACAAAGCAGAGTTCAAAAATAGCTCCAAATACACAAAAAAGATTGGTATGTGATGATGGCATAATTTCATACCAATGAAGAAAACATAAATTATTTTAAAATGGTGTTGGTACAACTAGCTAGTCATTGGAAAAAATAATTGGATCCTGGACTCATTCTTTACCCCAAAATGGATTTTTTATATTATATAAAAAGAATAAAGCCTTTCAAAACTAATTTAATTCCTTGTGTGGAAAGGAACAGATAGCGACCACATGGGAGCATCAACAGGTTTTCAGGCTATTGGTCATGTTCTATTTATTGACCTGGGTGCTGGTTACATGGAAGTGTAGAGTTTATGAAAATTCATTGAACCACACTTACAATATATGTGAAAATGTGCACTTTTCTTTACATCATATGTCAATTAAAATTTAAATAATCAAAATAATGAAGCTACAAAAGGAAAGAGAAAACATTGATGAATTTCACTATATAAAAATCATGATTTTTCTGCATGGGAAATATACTGTAAATAAAATCAAATGCAAACTGGGGAAAAGTTTGTAAAACATATAGCAAAGAACAAATTTCCTTAATAAATAGTTTGTAAGGGAAATGACCAAAATAACTTAATAAAAATTGGCAAAATACACAAGTTAACACTCACAGCAAAGTACATACAAATGGTTTTCATACAGATGAAAAAAAAATACATGGTCTTGTAATAAAACAAATGCAATTAGAAATTCCTAAAAGAAAGATTTTCTGTCCTTCAGATTTGGAAAAATGTTTTAAAATAACATACTGTATTGTAAAAGTATAAAGAAACTGTCAGTCCTGTGCATTGCTATCAAAAGCATAATCTTTGTAGTGTTCATTTGTTAATATCTAACAAAATTTTAAATGACATAATCAGGAACCCTGCAATACTTATATGTTAACTCCAATGTATTTACAAAAGATATGTATCATCATTTAAAATCGTAAAAGTTTTGAAACAATCTACATTTCCATTTATTAAAAATCTAGTTATATAGAGAGGGAGCTGGCAATGGAGGAGGAGGATATTAGGCTCCCCTCATCCTAATAAACACAACTAGATAACTATCAAATAATCCTAAAAACCCCAGAAATAGACCTGAAGACTGACAGAACAAACTCCACAACTAAAGGGAGAAAAGAGGCCACACTGAAGAAGGTAGCAAGTGCAGACACATGGTTTACGGTAGAAGAAGATCCTGGGTGCTGCAAAGTGGAGGACGCTGTGGTTGCAGAGAAGGGCGAGAGAGAGGGGAGCACATAGAGGAACACACAGGGAGAACCTGTCCCCAAAAGAAGGCTGAGAAGAGCTGAATTTTGTGAGTTCTTGCAACCGCCGGGGCTTAAAGCCTGGAGTTTTAAAGGTCATTGGGCTTTACTGGGATAGATCTTAGAGGGCATTTGAATTTGGATGTTTTCCTTCCTTTTCTATTTTCTCAGCCTGGGGCCTGCTGTTTCAGGTAGTGTCTCTGGTGTGTGCTATGTGTGCTCTGCTATTGTGTTTTGGCTGCTCTATCCTTCAGGCCAGTTTTCTGCAGAGGCTCAACATGCTTGTGGGCAGTGTTTGATCCCTGGTGTGAATGTGATGAGATTAAACTAAATGTGCTCTGGTCTGCTTGTGAGAGACCTGACCTCACCTCCACCAGAAGTGAGGCCCTGCAGAACTCTGTGGTCTGGAGATGAGGTGTGGGCTGGGATTTGTGTTGCTCTTCTGGGGGAAGGGCCCACCATGCTGGGACTGAGGCAAGCTTGACTGAGAAGGGCAGTCCCACCAGACTGCAGGGAGGTAGCACTTGGTGTAAGCAAATTAGGCAGCCAGTGTCAATCAGAAAATCAAAGAAGAAATTTAAAAATATGTGAAAACATGAAAATGAAACTGAAAACACAACAGTCCAAAACCTTTAGGATGCACTAAAAGCAATGATAAGAGGGAAGTATATACCAATACAGGCCTACCTCAAGAAAAATCTCATATAAACAACCTAACTTTACACCTAAAGGAGCTAGAAAAAGAAAAACAAATGAAACCTTAAAACAACAGAGAGAAGGAAATAATAAGGATTAGAGTAGAAATCAATGATGTAGAAACTAAAAAAACAATTGAACAAATCAATGAAACTAGGGCTGGTTCTTTGAAAAAAATTAATAAAATTGATAAGCCTCTAGCCAGACTTGTCAAAAAGGAAAGAAAAAGGACCCAAATAAATAAAATCACAAATGAGAGAGAAGAAATAATAACAAACAGCACAGAAATACAAACAATCATAAGAGAATATTATGAAAAACTGTATGTTAATAAATTGGACAACCTGGAAGAAATGAATAAATTCCTAGAAACATATAAACTACCAAAGTAGTTGACTACCAAAGTAGTCTTCCCTGAGAGAGGAAGAAATAAAAAACTTGAACAAACTGGGGCGCCTGGGTAGCGCAGTCGTTAAGCGTCTGCCTTTGGCTCAGGGCGTGATCCCGGCATTCTGGGATAGAGTCCCACATCAGGCTCCTCGGCTGGGAGCCTGCTTCTTCCTCTCCCACTCCCCCTGCTTGTGTTCCCTCTCTTGCTGGCTGTCTCTCTGTCACATAAATAAAATAAAATCTTAAAAAAAAAAAAACTTGAACAGACTGATAGCCAGAGAAGAAATTGAATCAGTTATCAAAAAACTGTCAACTCCCAACAAAGTCCAGAAGCAGATGACTTCACAGGTAAATTTTACTAAACATCTAAAAAGAGTCAATACATATTCATTTTATGAGACCAGCATTACCCTGATACCATAACCACATGGAGACACCACTAAAAAAAGAGAACTACAGGCCAATATCCCTGATGAACATCCGTATGAATAAATTCTCAAGGAAATACCAGCAAACTTATCCAACAATACATTCTAAAAAATTCACTATGATCAAGTTGGATTTATTCCTGGGCTTCATCAGCGATTCAATACTCGCAAATCAATCAATGTAATACACACATTAATAAAAGAAAGGATAAGAACCACATGATTGTTTCAATAGATTCAGAAAATGCATTTGACAAAGTACAACATCCATTCATGATAAAAGCCCTCAACAAAGTAGGTTTAGAGGGAACATACTTCAGCATAATAAAGGCCATCTAGGAAAAATATCATCCAACTAATATCATCCTTAATGTAGAAAAACTAAAAGCTTTTACTCTAGAGTCAGGAACAAGGCAGGGATGTCCACTCTCGCCACTGTCATTTAACATAGTACTGGAAGTCCTAGCCACAGCAATCAGATGATGAAAAGAAAAAAAAGACATCTAAATTAGTAAGGAAGAAGTCAAATTTTCACTAGTTACAGAACTGCTAAGACAGATACACGAATTCAGTCAAGGCACAGGATACAAAATCAATATATAGAAATCTGTTGCATTTCTTTCTCTTTTTTAAGATTTTATTTATGTATTTGACAGAAAGAGAGACAGCCAGCGAGAGAGGGAACACAAGCAGGGGGAGTGGGAGGGGAAGAAGCAGGCTCCCAGCAGAGCAGAGTGCCCGAGGTGGGGCTCAATCCCAGAACTCTGGGATCATGCCCCGAGCCAAAGGCAGATGCTTAACGACTGAGCCACCCAGGCACCGCTCTGCTGCATTTCTATACACAAATAATGAAGCAGCAGAAATAGAAACTAAGGAATCAATGCCATTTACAATTGCACCAAAACTCATAAGATGCTGAGGAATAAACCTAACCAAAGAGGTGAAAGACCTGTACCCTGAAAACTATGAAATACTGGTGAAAGAAATGGAAAAGGGCACAAAGAAATGGAAAGACATACCATTCTTATGGATTGGAAGATCAACTACTGTTAAAATGTCTATACTACCTAAAGCAATCTACACATTTAATGCAATCCCTAACAAAATATCAATGACATTTTTCACAGAGCTAGAACAAACAATCCTAAAATTTGTATGGAACCACAAAAGACCCCAAATAGCCAAAGGAACCTTGAAAAAGAAAAGCAAAGCTAGAGGCATCACAGTTCCAGAGTTCAAGTTATATTACAAAGCTGTAGTGATCCAAACAGTATGGTACTGGCACAAAAATAGACACATAGATCAATGGAACAGAATAGAAAACCCAGGAAAAAAAAGGAAAACCCAGAAATGAATCCACAACTATATGGTCAATTAATCTTCAACACAACAGGAAGGACTATGCAATGGGAAGAAGATAATCCCTTCAGCCAATGGTCTTGAGAAAACTGGACAGTAACATGCAAAAGAAGGAAATTAGACCACTTTTTTACACCAAACACAAAAATAAATTCAAAATGGATGAAAGACCTAAATGTGAGAGTTGAAATCATAAAAATCCTAGAGGAGAACACAGGCAGTAACCTCTCTGACATTGACCATAGCAACTTCTTTCTAGATATGTCTCTGGAGGCAAGGGAAATAAAAGCAAAAATAAACCATAGGGACTTCAACAAAATAAAAAGCTTCTGCACAATGAAGGAAACAATCAACAAAACTAAAAGACAACCAACAGAATGGGAGTAGATATTTGCAAATGACATATCTGATAAAGAGTTAGTCTTCGAAATATATAAAGAACTTATAAAACTCAACATCCCAAAAATGAATAATCCAATTTAAAAACTGGCAGAAGACATGAAGAGACATTTTTCCAAAGAAGACATCCAGATGACTAACAGACACATGAAAAGATGTCCAGCATCACTCATCGTCAGGAAAATACAAATGAAAACTATAATGAAATATCACCTCACACATATCAGAATGGCTAAAATCAACAACACAAGAAGCAACAGGCATTGGTGAGGATGCGGAAAAAGGGGAACATTCCTGCACCATTGGTGGAAATGCAAACTGGTGCAGCCACTCTGGAAAACAGTGTGGAGGTTCCTCAAAAAGTTAAAAATAGAACTACCCTATGATCCAGGAATTGCACTACTAGATATTAATCCAAAGAATACAAAAATACTAATTCAAATGGATACATGCACCCCAATGTTTATACTAGCATTATATACAATAGCCAAATTATGGAACTAGCCAGTGTCCATCAACAGATGAATGCATAAAGAAGAGGTGGTATATATGTACAATGGAATATTACACAGCCATAAAAGGAATAAAATCTTGCCGTTTGCTGCAACATGGATGGAGCTAGAATATTATGCTAAGCAAAATAAGCCTGTCAGAGACAAAAAAATACCATATGATTTCATTCATATGTGGAATTTAAGAAACAAAACAAATTAGCAAAGGGACCAAAAAAAGAGGGAGAGAAGCAAACCAAGAAACAGAGTCTCAACTATGGAGAACAAATTGTTGGTTACCAAAGGGGAGGTGGGTGGGGGGATAGGTTGAATAGGTGATGGGGATTAAAGAGTGCACTTGTGATGAGTAATCAGTGTTGTATCAAAGTGTTGAATCGCTATATTGTACACCTTGAAATTAATATTACACTGTATGTTAACTGACTGGAATTCAAATAAAAATTTTAAAAACAACAGAAACAAAAAGAATCTAATAAAATAAATTTTTGTATGCTCATAATATAGAATACTACATAGTAATTAAAAATAACCAAAAAGTTCTGCTGTCAGTACCTATGTGAAAGGATATTTATAGAAACAAGATTTACTTTTAAATGATTTAATATACTGTGAATAGTATGGTGCTAATATTACATTAGCCCCCATTATCCACAGGAGATACCTTCCAAGACCCCCACTGGATGCATGAAACCTTGAATAGTACCAAAACTTACACACATTGTTTTTCCCTATAGTAAAGTTTAGTTTATAAATTAGCACAATAAGATATTAACAACAATAATGATAAAAGAAAACAATTATAACAATGTACTGCAATAAAAGTTATGTGAGTGTAGTTTTTCTCTCTCTCAAAATATCTCATTGTACTGTATCCTTCTTGTGATGACATGAGATGATAAAATGCCTATGCCTACATGATGCGATGAAGTGAGGTGAATGACAGGCATTGTGACATAGCACAGTCTACAACTGACCTTTTCGCTATATGTCAGGAGTATCATTGGCTTTCAGATTGTGGTTGACCTCAGGGTAACTGAAACTATGGAAAGCAAAACTGCAGATAAAGGGACTACTGTATACTTCCTTAGTCCTTGATAGTGATACCATTAAAATACTCCATTAAGAAAGAATTGGGGGGAGAGGGGCAGAGGGAGAAGGAGAGAGAGAATCCCAAGCAGGCTCCATGCTGGGATTTGATCTCATGCCAGGGCTCGATCTCACCACCCTGAGATCATGACCTGAGCCAAAATCAAATATTCAACTGACTGAGTCACCCAAGAACCCCAAGAAATTTTATAAAGGAAATTTTTTCTTTTATTGAAAAATATTTGATATAAAATATTTTAGTGTTTTCAGATGTACATAGTGACTTGATATTTATAAGCATTATTATATGGTCACCAAATTGAGTCTGGTTACTATCTGTCAGAATTCAGTTTGTGCAATATTATTGACTATCTTCCCTATGCTGTACATTAAATCCCCCTGTCTTAATTATTTTATAACTGGAAAAATGTACTTGTTAATTCCTCTCACCTATATCATCTTCCTCCTACCACGCCCTCCCCTCTGGCAACCATCACTCTGTTCTTGGTGTTTGTGAGTCTGTTTCTGTTTGGTTTGTTTGTTCATTTGTTTTGATTTTTAGATTCCGCATATAAGTGAAACCATATGGTATTTGTCTTTCTCTAACTTATTTCACTTTTTGTACCCTCTAGGTCCATTCATATTGCAAATGGCAAAATTTTAGTCTTTTTTATGACAATAAAACTCCATTCTATGTATATGTGTGTGTGTGTATATATATATGATATGTATATATATATGGTATGTATATATGTGTATATTTATATAAATGATATGTATATATACGATATATATATCGTATATATACACACATATATATATATGATATATATATATCATATCTTCCTTATTCATTCATTTATCAATGAACACTTGGGTTGCTTACATATATATTGGATATTGCAAATTATGCTGCATATGCATATATCTTTTTGAATTAGTGTTTTTGTTTTCTTCAGGTAAATACCCAGTATTCAAATTATTGGATAACCTAGTATTTCCATTTTTAATTTTTTGAGGAACCTCCATGCTGTTTTCCACAATGGATGTGCCAGTTGACATTCCCACTAACAATGCATGGTTCCTTTTTCTCCACAACTACTCCTCAACCACTTACTATTTCTGTTTTTTTTTTTTTTAATTTTAGCCATTCTAACAAGTGTAAGGTGATATCTCATTGTGGCTTTGATTTTCATTTCAATGTGATTTTAAAATTTCTTTTTCTGAAAGATCATTATTAGTGTATAGAAACATGACTGATTTCTTCATATTGATTTTGTATCTGGAAACTTATTAGCATTTCCCTTACGGCTTTCATTTCCTTTCTGAATTTGCTTATCAGGTTTTTTTTAAGATTTTATTTATTTATTTTGACAGAGGGAGATAGCCAGCGAGAGAGGGAACACAAGCAGGGGGAGTGGGAGAGGAAGAAGCAGGCTCCCAGCGGAGGAGCCGGATGTGGGACTCGATCCTAGAACGCCAGGATCACGCCCTGAGCCGAAGGCAGCCGCCTAACGACTGCGCTACCCAGGCGCCCCTGCTTATCAGTTCTAATAGCTTTTATGGAGGAGGCTTTAGGGTATTCTACATAGAGTATCATGTCATATACAAATAATAAGTTTTACTTCTTCCTTTTTAGTTTAGATGCCTTTTGGTTATTTTTGTTGCTTAATCGCTGTTGTTAAAACTTTCCATACTATGTGGAGTAAAAGTGGCAAAAGTGGGCAAACTTGTCTTATTCCCAATCTTGGAAGAAAGACCTCAGATCTTCATTATTGAGTTAAGTTATCTGTGTGGGTTTGTCATATATAGCCTTTATCATGTTGAGGTATGTTCCCTCTGTACATACTTATAGAGAGATTTTTTAAAAATTATCAATGGATGTTGAATTTTGTCAAATGCTCTTTTTGTATTTATTGAGATGATCACATGATTTTTACCCTTTGCTTTGTTAATGTGGTGTATCACATTGATTGAGTTGTGGATATTGAACCATCTTTGCAAACCTGAAATAAATTTCACTTGATCATGTTGTATGGTTCTTTCAACATATTGTTGAATTCAGCCTGCTGATATTTTGTTGAGGGGTTTTATATCTATGTTCACTAGGGATATTAGTGTGTAATTTTCTTTATTTTTTAGGGTTTTTGTTTAAGTATCAGAGTAACACTAGCCTTGTGGAATGTGTTCGGAAGCATTCCCTTCTCTTCCTTTTTTTTGGAATAGTTTAAGTAGTAACCCTTCTTTAAAGGTTTGGTAGGATTTGGGGTGCCTGAGTGATACAGTTCATTGAGCATTGGACTCTTGGTTTCGGCCCAGGTCATGATCTCAGGGTCCTGGAGTCATGTCTGGCTCCATGCTCAGGGCAGAGTCTGCTTAGGATTCTCTCTCCCTCATCTTCTGCCCCTCTCCCCTCAAATAAATAAGTAAACCTTTAAGAAAAATAGATATTTGGTAGAATTCTCCAGTGAAGCTGTCTAATTCTGGGCCTTTGTTTGATGGTGTTTTTATTAATGATTTAATTTCATTATTAAGTAATTTGTCTATTCAGATTTTCTATTACTTACTGATTAAGTCTTGGAAGTTTATGTTTCTAGGAATTTACCCATGTCTTCTAGGTTGACCAGTTTGTTGGTGTGTCATTGTTCTAGGGTTGTCTTATGATCCTTTGTATTTCTGTGATATTGGTTGTAACTTCCCCACTTTCATTTCTGATTTCATTTATTTAGGTACTCTCTTTTTTAAAAAAAAAAAGATATTAATTAATTATTTATTTATTTGAGAGAGAGAAAACAAGAGAACACAAGCAGGGTGAGGAACCATATGATCCTCTCAATGGATAAGAAAAAGCATTTGACAAAATACAACATCCTTCCTGGATTAAAACTCTCCACAGTGTAGGGATAGAGGGAACATACCTCAACATCATAAAAGCCATCTAAGAAAAGCCCACAGCAAATACTATTCTCAATGGGGAAAAACTGAGAGCTTTTCCTGTAAGGTCAGGAACACGACAGGGATGCCCATTATCACCACTTTTGTTCAACATAGTACTAGAAGTCCTAGCCTCAGCCATCAGACAACAAAAAGAAATAAAGGCATTCAAATTGTCAAAGAAGTCAAATTCTCTTCACAGATGACATAATACTTTATGTGGGAAACCCAAAAGACTCCATCCCCAAATTACTAGAACTCGTACAGCAATTCAGCCGTATGTGGCAGGATACAAAATCAATGCACAGAAATCAGTTGCATTTCTATACACTAACAATGTGACAGAAGAAAGAGAAATTAAGGAATTGATCCTATTTACAATTGCACCAAAAAACATAAGATATCTAACAATAATCCTAACCAAAGAGGTGAAGGATCTATACTCTAGAAACTACAGAACACTTATGAAAGAAATTGAGAAAGACACAAAGAGATGGAAAAACATTCCATGTTCATGGACTGGAAGAATAAATATTGTTAAAATGTCCATGCTGCCCAGAGCAATCTACACATTCAATGCAATCCTTATCAAAATAACATCGACATTTTTCACAGAGCTGGAACAAGCAATCCTAAAAGTTGTACGGAACCAGAAAAGACTCTGAATAGCCAGAGGAATGTTGACAAAGAAAACCAAAGCTGGGGACATCACAATGCCTGATTTCAAGCTATTCCTTATGTTCCACAAATGAGTGAACCCATATGATAATTGTCTTTCTCTGCTTGACTGATTCCATTTAGCATAATCCCCTCCAGTTCCACCCATGTCAATGCAAATGGGGTGGGTATTCATCCTTTCTGATAGCTGAGTAATATTCCATTGTATATATGAACCACTCCTTTATCCATTCATTTGTTGAAGGGCATCTCAGCTCCTTCCACAGTTTGGCTATTGTGGACATTGCTGCTATGAGCTTTCGTGTGCAGGTGCCCATTCTTTTTCACTAAATCTCTATCTTTGGTGTAAATAGCCAGCAGTGCAATTGCTGGGTCATAGGGTAATTCCATTTTTAATGTTCCAAGGAACCTCCATACTGTTTTCCAGAGTGGCTGCACCAGCTTGCATTCCCACCAACAGTGGAACAGAGTTCCCCTTTCTCCACAATCTCACCAACATTTGTGGTTCCCTGTCTTGTTAATTTTAGCCATTCTGACTGGTGTAAGGTGGTATCTCATTGTGGTTTTGACTTATATTTCACTGATGGCTAGTCATGTTGAACATTTTTTCATGTGTCTGTAAGCCATTTGTATGCCTTCTTTGGAGAAGTGTCTGTTCATGTCTTCTGCCCATTTCTTGACTGGATTATTTGTTTTTAGGGTGTCAAGTTTGAGAAGTTCTTTATAGATCTTGGATACCAGCCCTTTATCTGTAATGTCATTTGCACATATCTTCTCCCATTCCATGGGTTGCCTCTTAGTTTTGTTGACTGTTTCCTTTGCTGTGCTTTCTATCTTGATGAAGTCCCAATAGTTCATTTTTACTTTTGTTTCCTTTCTTTTTAGAGACTTGAAAGAAGTCACTGTGGCCAATGTCAAAGAGGTTACTGCCTATTTTTTGCCCTAGAATTTTGATGGATTCCTATCTCACATTTAGGTCTTTCATCCGTTTTGAGTTTATCATTGTGTATGGTGTAAGAGAATGGTCCAGTTTCATTCTTTGCATGTGGCTGTCCAATTTTCCCAGCACCATCTATTGAAGAGACTATCTTTTTCAATTGGATATTCTTTACTGCTTTGTCAAAGATTAGTTGACCACAGTGTTGAGGGTCCATTTTTTGTGCTCTCTATTCTGTTCCATTGATCTATGTGTCTGTTTTTGTGTCAATACCGTGCTGTCTTGATGATCATAGCTTTGTAATATAGCTCAAAGTCAGGCATTGTGATGTCCCCAGCTTTGGTTTTCTTTGTCAACATTTCCCTGGCTATTCAGAGTCTTTTCTGGTTCCATACAAATTTTGGAATTGCTTGTTTCAGCTCTGTAGAAAAATGTCGATGGTATTTTGATAAGAATGCTTTGAACGTGTAGATTGCTCTGGGCAGCATGGACATTTTAACAATGTTTATTCTTCCAGTCCATGAACATGGAATGTTTTTCCATCTCTTTGTGTCTTTCTCAATTTCTTTCATAAGTGTTCTGTAGTTTGTTGGTCTACAGATCTTTTACCTCTTTAGTTAGGTTTATTCCTGGGTATCTTATGGGTTTCGGTACAATTGTAAATAGGATCGATTCCTTAACTTTTCTTTCTTCTGTCTTGTTGTTAGCATATAGAAATACAACTGATTTTTGTGCATTGATTTTGTATCCTGTCATGTTGCTGAGTTTCTGTCCCCTACAACAAGGTCTTGAATTTGTTCTGGTAATCCCTTAGATCCTAATCCTGGTTGTAGATTTCAGAGACCCGAAGTGTGATAGACTTTACTGGAAACCATATCAAAAAGTGTGACAGCTATAAACATGGAGACTATGGCCGCTTGTAGGTTTGGGGTAGCAGAAAAAAAATAATGAAATAAATTACCACAAAACCAAAAGAAAAATATATAACAAAAAACCAGTGTACTAAAAAAGGAATGTGGCAATAATGCTTTGGCCTTGAGAATCCACTTGGCACAGCAACAGCTTAAGGACCTTGGCAACAGGCAAAGCAAGTATAGCATGTTTTAAATGAACAGGGAACCATAGCCCAGGAGACTAGTTTAGCTTTAGAAACTTCAGAAGGCAAACCAAAGGATTATCAAGAAATAAAGGGAAAGAACTCTTAATATCTTAGAGCTCAAATTTAGCTTACATTAGAAGGAAAAGAAGGATGTACTCCTAAAGATGTCCTTAGGCCTGGAGAATTTTGATTTGAGACTAGGAAAGGGGAGAGTATATTTTCTGTTGTTAAGTCAAGGAAGATAACTCAAATCTAAGAGATTTCACAGAAAAGGAAAAATATGAGAGGAAACTGGAATGACCTCCCTTACCCCACCCCTCTTGCAAGGAAACCCACATCCAGAAAACTATTTAGGTGCCTTCACAAAACTGCAGAGTCATTAATAAGAGCAAGCTATAATCCTTTTGATGACTGATTATAAAATATTCAGAAAAAAATCAAGAGTGAAAGATTATGATGAATAGTGTAGGATACTTCAAGCATTATTTAGTGAGTTTCACAGTGCTTGTCATTAGAGAATCAGGTGTAGCCTGGACCAGGAGGGAACATGCTCATGCACTTAAGGAGTTAGGGCTCCAAGGGAAGGGGAGAAATGATTAAATCACTAAAGTTGGATTTCAATATATATAGGTCTGGTCTGCATTAGATAATTGAATGATGCAAAGATACCTCCTGGAAGAAACATCCCTATTCTTTACAGGGATGTAAAGGTGGGTAGGGAGGTTTTATTTGACCAGCAGATGTTATCTGAAGACCTGGAAAATTTTTTTCTTTACAACTTTCACTATGGGAGGGATTCCATAAGGTTAAACCTGAAGAAAGATGTTTGGAAAACAAATGTCAAGATCACAAAACAAAGAGAAAGGAAAAGAGACAAAAGACACTGATACAGCAAATAGTGTGATCCTATATATGGTAGAGAAGACACAGGACCTTAAGAAATAAATAAGGGGAAAACAGAAGGAAGTAGAAGAATTGGAGACATATGCCAGTGCTGCTAGGGGAAAAAAGAAAGACAGCCGAAAGAATGTTGTACTACACGTTACACAAGACCTACAAAATTAAAAACCCTAGAGAAAGCAAGGTTTCAGGAAAGAAGACATAACTGAAAACATACTGGTTCTTACTGAGTGGCACAACTTTTGGAAGCATCAATAACATCAGCTTAAGTTCAGGGATTTGTTGAAGGTGATTTACTTGTTATTTGTGAGGACAAGAGGTGAACCTTTCTTAAAAGCAGGTTTTGTAGTCCTAAGGAATGTGGAGCAGACAGCAACAACAGCAGCCACTGTAGCACAGAACTAAACCCTTGAGTGTGGTTGTTAAGCAAAGAGAGAGTGAAAAGGAAAGGATTACAACTTCCTCACCTCCACTCCCTCCCTCAAGGAGGACCTAGTAATATGATTGGCTCAGATCCCTTGAGCCACATTTGCTACTGTGTTTGGGTTGGTCACTATGGGTTAAAAGGTTATATACCGCCCAATGTCTTTCTCTTTAGCGCTTTTCTGTCATTTAGAGAAATTAAAACACTAAGCCAGAGTCTCCTGCATGCCCAGCCATTTTGATTTCTTGCCTCCTTAACTTGGAATTTCAGGTACTTAATAGTTCTAATCAATTCAGTGGTCAATTGCTAATAAGATTGGGACTTGGTAGGAAAAAATGAAGCCATTTTTGGACCTTCAGCCTAAGGTATGTACTAAAATCCAGCTTTCCAGATAGCCCTGTACCACAGTACTGGGCACTAATTCCAGTAATCACAAAGTAGTGTTTTAATTCTTATCTATCCTTGTCTCTTGTGTGTATAGACCCTTTATGGCTCTAATTACAAGAGACATAATGAGGTTAAGTCAAAACATGAGTATTCCTGAATCCCTGTCTGTAACACCAAATTACTATGGTCAAAAACCTTATCCTAGCCTTTAGCAGTGAGGACTTTTGGCATCAGGGCTTACAGGGCCGGCCACATCCATTAGGATATGAACAAGAAACGGACTAGAAATTAGGCAAAAATTGGCCAGTCCCTGGAACCACTGTCACTAATAAATTACTTTCTGATCTCTAGCTAAAACTTGCTGTAGAAACCTTATCATCCCTAGTGCATTCCTTTTATGACCATTTAGTATCTCCCTCTAAAAGCCCCACATCAATGAAATCCCTCTGGAAATGAAGTTAGCTTCTTATTGCTAAGCTGATCAATCAATATGGGGTGGAGGAACAAAAAGTTGATTTCTCAGTAACTGGAAATAGCTTTTCATTGCCATTCTACTGTTTCATGTGGCTTCTTGCTGGGGAAATAATGGATGATTTGTTTCTTTATATAGGCTTTCTGTACTTCCCAAATTTTCTATAATGTATATTCACCACCTTGATAAAAAATCAGGTAAATTGAAGGGATTGAATTAGGAGAGAAAGAGAGAGATCTTTGCTCATAATTGCAGTCTGATCTTGGAAATCAAAGCCATAGTCCTCAACGGAGAACTGTCAATATTGAAATTCTGTTATGAGGAATGATGTGTATCATAACAAATGATAAATAATATACTATTTGCATGTTTCACATTTGTAGGCCAACATATTACTAAATTTTTTCCCAAAACAATTAACTGCTATCTCAAAGGGTAAACATTCTCTGAAAGACAAAACTGATTTTTAGATTTTATCTTAGTATCCCTCAGTCTTAATTGTCCTTTCTACAGGGGATGGGGTTATAAAATGGTTATTTTCAATTATCCTGTATGTTCTTAGGGAAAAACATGGTACTTAAAATGTTGGTGAGAGATCCCAGATACTGGTATGGTACAAGGCCCTGGTAACCTTAGGATGTAAAACAGGAATAATAACATCTTCCCGTAATAGAGGAAGAATGAGTCATATTCCATAAAGAGTTTTTGACATCCGGGAGTGAAAAGTTGAGTTTGTTCTTAGGAACATGGAACAGACTACATCTTTAGCTGTTATCAGAAAGAACAATGCCCAATCTAAGTTTGGAAGTCCTTGTTAGTGTCGATAAAGAATCGATTAGGCTACATTGCATTCCTAGAAGACAGAGTCTCTGGCGTGGCCTCAGAATTCTTCAACTTGTCTTTCACCAAGTAAAGATGAAACAGCCCTCATTCTCACCATTGAAGGTAAGATGGGCTCTCTGGTTTTTATGAGGGCCTGTGATATGGTCTTCCTTGACTGTTTTTTAAATCAACTTACCAATTTTTTATGTCTATGGTTCAATGAACATTGAGAAATATATACACCATGTAACTGCCACATCAATCAAGAGATAGAATATTACTATCACTCCAAAATATTGCTTCATGCTCCTTATCCAACTCCCAGCCTCAGGAAGCCACTGATCTGTTTTTGGTCATAATTGGTTAGTTTTATCTTTTCTAGAATTCTGGTAGGTGAAGTCATGCAGTATATACTATCTTATGTCTGGCTTTTTAAACTCAGCATACTTTTTTGAAATTCATCCATATTATTTTTTTTCATCCATATTGTTATATGTACCAGTATTCATGCTTTGTAAAAACAGGTTTGTTGGAATATTATTTATGTACCATGAAATAGATAAACTGTGATACATTCATTTGATGGAATACAGTACAGCAACAAAAAGGATTTGCCAAGTTCCTCACTCCACCATTTTGAAAGTCTAACTCCTTTCATTTCATTACTTTATATTGTTGTATATTTCATTTATGTATGTGTATGGTGTGAAGTAGTGGTCATGGTTTGCTTTTTTCCCCATACAAATATCCAGCTATTCCCGTACTATTTATTAAAAACACTGTCAGTTCTCTGTTGAATTTCCTTTGTACTTTTTTAAAAAAAGATTTATTTATTTATTTATTTATTTATTTATTTATTTGAGAGAGTGAGCGAGCACAAGTGGGAGGGGCAGAGAGAGAGAGACTCTCAAGTACACTACATGCTGAGGGTGGGGCCGAACACAGGGCTTGATCTCACATCCCTGAGATCACAACCTGAGCTGAAACCAAAAGTCAGGGGTTTAACTAACTATGCCAACCCAGGTGCCCCTCCTTTGTACTTTTGTCAAAGATCAAGTGAAATAAAATATTTGCAAATCACATATTCAACAAAGAATATATAGATAACTTTCTAAACTCAACAGTGAGAAAACAAAGAACCCTATTTTTTAATGGACAAGAGACTTGAACAGATGTTTCACCAAAGAAGATATCCAATTGGCAAACAAACACAAGAAAAGATGTTCAACATTAATAGCCATTAGTAAAATCTAAACTAAGAACACAGATGGGGGTGCCTGGGTGGCTCAGTCAGTTAAGCATCTGACTTTGGCTCAGGTCGTGATCTCAGGGTCCTGGGTTCAAGTCCCATTTCTGATTTCACACTCAGTAGGGAGCCTGCTTCCCCCCTCCCTCTGCCTCTTTCCCTCCCTCCCCCCACTTATGCTCTCTCTCTCTCTCTTTCTTTCTCTCTCTCAAACAAATAAATAAAATATTTAAAAAACAAGAACAAAAAAGAGCAAGAAAATGTACAGATGACTAAAGAGTACATGCAAACATTCATCACGTATCAGAGAAGTGCAAATAAAGACCATTACATATCTGTCAGCTGGCTAAAATAAAAAATATTTATAATGTCAAATGCTGGTGAGAATGCAGAGAAAATTGATAAATGTTAAATGCTGGTGAGGATGCATCAACTTAAGGACTCCTTTATATTGATGATCGGATTGTAAAATGGTACAGCCACTCTAGAAAATATTGTGAAAGTTTTATAAAACATTAAACAGAGGATTTCTTCCAGAATGGAGACATGAAATGCTCCATGAACCCTCTTCCCACCAAACCAACTATAACTGGTGAAGATTATTTTTAAAAAACAACCATTTAAAATCTCTGGAAATGTTCCTAAGGGTATAGAGCAAATGAAGAGATATTTACTGAAGAAAATGTACTAAATCTTGGTAAAAGCAGTGAGAATCTAAACTCAGTGACATAAGCTCCACAGTGGGCAAGTAAATCAAAGATGATGGGGTTTCTTTCCAGAAGGGGTAGGCAACCAGCATTTCTCATTTTGCCCAGGTTCATGTTGCAGCTCTATTCCAACCAAGCATGATTGAGAGGATGGGGCTTCTTTCTCCCAACCAGACTTAACTAATAGTATGGAAGTCTCACCTAGGCATGGCAGGCCAAAAAGACTTGTCCCCTATCACCCTCACCCCAGCTGACTTATAGGATATTTTCCACATCAAGAAATGCAAGATGCACTACTTATAAAGCAGGTGACCTCTGATACAGGTCACTGTTCCCAACTCCAGCTGGGGAGCAGTGACACAGAGATTTTGTTCCAGGGCAGCCATAAGAATAGAGAACTCTGAAACTCTCCCGAAGGGAACTGACTTTATTTGGAGCACAGTGTGGGGAAGTTCAAGCCAAAGGATGCTCTTGAAACACTGGAGATTTTTGTGGTCAGTAACCAAGAGGCTAGTAGCTTCATGAGAACACACTAAACTAACTATAGGCCAATTTACTAGAGAGACTGAGGGGAAAAGACAACTAAGAAAAGCCCTCCTGGAGTCAGAGCAAAACTCAAAGGCTGGCCTCAAAAACTACCTCTGCAAAGGGGTCCAAGTTTAATTGGATCAGGCTGAGGAGCAGTGTATGCCACAGGGCATTGTTTGAAAACAGTAGAGCAATTAGCCGGCAATTAGTGGTGCCTAACAGCTCTCTGTATTACCAACAAAGGCAGACAGCTTAACAGAGAGATCAGAGAAAGAGACAACAAGGAGCTCTGCAAAACCACTGTCATTTCAGAGTGACTGCATGCATGCCTAAAACTGTGCCTTCTGAGGAATGACATTAGGGTTTGTACATGATAGAAGAAATGGGCTACACTATAAAATAGTACATCCATGTCACAAAGCAAAAACAAAAGCAAGCAAATAATGATAACAATAAACCCTGAGAAAGGGAGGGTCAGTATAGAGTTGCTACAATATATTATCTAAAATATCCAGTTTAAAACAAAAATATATATTGGAAATGAAAAAAACAGGAAAGTGTAACTTGTACACAAGAAAGGAGGCAGAAACTGAAACTGCCAGTGAGAGGGCCTTGATGTTAGATTTGGGAAACAAAGATTGCAGATTTGCTATTTTAATAAATATGCTCAAAGGACTAGAGGAAATTAGTATCCAAAATCTATAAAGAACTTACAAAACTCAACACCCAAAAAAATGAATAATCCAATTTAAAAATGGACAGAAGAGATAAATAGATATTTTTCCAAAGAAGACATGGAGGTGGCCAACTGATGTATGAAAAGATGCTCAACCTCACTCAAGAAATGTATCGAGAAAATACAAATCAAAACTATAATGAGATACCACCTCACACATCAGAATGGCTAAAATCAACAACACAAGAAACAACAGGTGTTGATGAAGATGCAGAGAAAGGGGAACCTTCCTGCACCATTCGTGGAAATGTAAACTGATGCAGCCACTTCAGAAAGCAGTATGAAGGGTCCTCAAAAAGTTAAAAATAGAACTACCCTATGACCCAGAAATTTCACTACTAGGTATTTACCCAAAGGATACAAAAATACTGATTCAAAGGAGTACATGAACCCTGATGTTTATAGCAGCATTATCAACAATAGCCAAATTATAGGAAGAGCCCAAATGTCCATTGACTGATGAATGGATAAAAAAAGATGTGGTATATATATCCACAACGGAATTTACTCAGCCATTAAAAAGAATGAAGTCCTGCCATTTGCAATGACATGGAAGGAACTAGAAAGCATTATGCCAAGTGAGATAAGTCAGTCAGTGAAAAACAAATACCATACAATTTCACTCATATATGGAATTTAAGAAACAAAACAGATAAACATGGGGGGGGGGGAAGAGAGGCAAACCAGGAAACAGACTCTTAACCATAGATAACAAACTGAGGGTTACTGGAGGGAAGGTGTGTGGGGGAATGGGTAAAATAGGTGATGGGGATTAAGGAGTGCACTTGTGATGAGCACCAAGTATTGAATCACCATATTATACACCTGAAACTAATATTACACTGTTAACTAACTGGAATTTAAACAAAAACTAAAAAAAGAACAAAAGGAAACCTTGCTTTATGAAATAAAGGGAAGTATGAAGAAAATGTCTCAATACAAAGATAAATTATTTTTAAAAATAAAAGTTCTGGAGTTTAAAAGTACAATAACAAAAGTGAAAAATTCACTAGAGAGGCTCTAGTAGATTTGAAAGACTTTAAACTGGTAGAAGGAAGAATTAGTGAACTTGAAGACAGATTAATAGAGATTATGTAACCTTAAGAATAAAGAGAAAAAAGAATACAGAAATGTGAATACGGCCTCAGAGATGTGTACAACATTAAGTGCACCAACATATAAGGAAGAGAGAAAAGGAGCACAAAAAATATTCAAATAAATAATGGAGAGCAGAATGATGATATATTCAAAATGTTGAAAGGGAAAAAAATCCTGTAAATCAATAATTGTATACCCAACAAAGCTATCTTATAAGAATGAAGGCAAAATGAAGACATTACCAAATAAGCAAAAACTGAAAGAATTGATTGCTAGCAGGTCTGCTGTATGAGAAATATTAAAGGAAGATCCTCAGGTTGGCAGGAAGTGACCCCAGGCAAAATTAACTGGTCTAAATATCTCCTGTGAATATAGATACAGAAATCCTCAACAACAACAACAACAACAACAACAACAAAACTAGCAACCTGAATCCAGCAATATATAGAAAGGTTTACATACCACAACCAAATAGGATTTAGCCCAAGAATGCAAGTTTGTTTTAAATATAAAAATTAGTCCTCATCATGATAAACATACTCCTAATCCCCTTCACCTATTTCACTCGTCTACCCACCCACCTCCCCTCTGGTAACCACCAGTTCTATTTTATTTTTTTATTTTTTATTTTTTTTAAGGCCAGGTAGATTTACTTTATTTTATTTTATATTTTATTTTATTTTATTCTATTCTTTTTTATAATCATATTTTTTATTATATTATGTTAGTCACCATACAGTACATCCCTGGTTTTTGGTGTAAAGTTTGATGATTCATTAGTTGCATATAACACCCAGTGCACCATGCAATACGTGCCCTCCTTACTACCCATTACATTGTATACCTGAAACTAATATGACTGTAGTTAATTATACTTGAATTAAAAAAGTTATTTGCAAAAAAATTTTTTTTAATTACCTATCAAGAGAAAAACAGGGGCGCCTGGGTGGCTCAGGTGGTTGAGCACCCAATTCTTGATTTCAGCTCAGGTGACAACTTCAGGGTCATGAGATCGAGCCCCGCCATCATGCTCTGAGTTCAGCGTGGAGTCTGCTTAAGACTCTCCCTCCCTCTCCCTCTGCCTCTCCCCACCATGCTCTCTCTAAATCAATCAATCTTAAAAAAAAAAAAAAACAGGAAAACAACATCTTTAGCACATTTATGTAACATGTACTTTACTCAAAATTTCATTCATAATTGGTACATACACATACCTTTGATGAAAAATGTCACATTCTCTTGTGTACATGAGGTACCTTTAAAGTTACATCTCAGCAACTTTTGGGCAGCGGTTTTTGAACTTGGAGCTTATGATAAAGCTAACCATACAAAAAGGGGTCTTTAGCGCTATGTAGCCATCTTATGTTCCCACAGTCCATTGTCTTTCCTAAACTCCCAGATGACCATTCAACAAATAGTCATTCAACAAGTATTTACAGAGCACATACTGTGCTCCAGGCAGTGTTCTAAGTGTCACAGATATATCAGGGAACAAAAGAGGCAACAATGCCTACTCTCCTTACACACTAGTGAGAAGAGGCAAACAAATAAATTATACATCAAGGAAGGAGACACAGGGTAGTCGGGGAAAACCTCATTGAGAAAGTGGCATAAGTACAGGTACAGGACATGAGGGAGTGAGTCAAGCAGATATCCAAGGAAAGATCCTTGCTATAGAGGGAACAGCTAGTGCAAAGCCCTAGAGCAAGGTATGCATATGGGATCCACGTACAAGAGGGTACAGAGGAGCTGTGTGATAACTCTATGCTGGCCAAGCATGGGCTGACCCCACCTATAGGACAACTTCTACCCAAAGAGTGGGCTAATGGTGGCCCTGAATTCTCATTTCCAAGTTCCGTGCATATGTATTTACAGTAACACATAATTTTCTACTTCTTTCTCTCACTGCTTTATGCAAATATCAAGTCAAACTACAGCTTTGAAAAATATATATAGTATATACTTTATCCCAAACGTACTCTGATAACATCATCTTTCATTTTCACAATTTTTTTAAAGATCTTCTATTATAATTGTGGCATAATTTCTTCTTTGACCTAATTATTATTGAGAAGAGTATTTAAGAGGCTAGAAACTGGTGTTTTATTTATTTTATTGCTTCCAAGTATCATTATACTTTGGCCTGAGAATTTGTCCTTTAAAACTGGTGTTGGGGCGCCTGGGTGGCACAGCGGTTGGGCGTCTGCCTTCGGCTCAGGGCGTGATCCTGGCATTATGGGATCGAGCCCCACGTCAGGCTCCTCCACTATGAGCCTGCTTCTTCCTCTCCCAGTCCCCCTTCTTGTGTTCCCTCTCTCGCTGGCTGTCTCTATCTCTGTTGAATAAATAAATAAAATCTTTAAAAAAAAACTGGTGTTTTCTTTGTATTAGTTGATTTGCTTTGTGATTTAATATATGGTCAATTTTTAAAAAATAAATAAATAAATAAGTCAATGTAATACACCATATTAACAGAGTGAGGGACAAAAACTACATGATCCATTCAAGAGATGTTGAAAAGCATTTGACAAAATCCAATACCCTTTCATGATAAAAACACTCAACTCATTAGAAATGTAAGGGAGATTTCTCAGTATGACAGAGAGTTTCTACAAAAAACCCCACAGGTATCATCATATGCAATAGTGAAAAAATGAAAGTTGTCCTCCGAATGTCAAGAACAAGACAAAGATATCCCTCTCATCACTTCTATACAGCACTGTGCTGGAAGTTCTAGCCAGGGCAATTAGGCAAGAAAATGAAGTAAAAGACATGTAGATTTAAAAAGAAGTAAACTAAATCTGTTTGCAGATGACACCATCTTGTACATAATAAATGCTAAAGAATTTCCAAAAAACTACTAGAGCTAATAAGTGAATCTATCAATGTACCAAAACAATTGCACTTCTCTACACATAAAACAAACAATCTGAAAATGAAATTAAGAAAATTCCTATTATAATAGCATCAAAACGAATAAAATAGGAATAAATTTAACAAGGAAGTTCAAGATTTGTATAATGAAAACTACAAAATGTTTTGGAAAGAAATCAAAGAAGACCAAAATATAGAAAGATATCCAATGTTCTTGGATGAAAAGACTTAAATATTAAGATGTCCATGCTCCCCAAGTTGAGCTACATATTCAACACAATCTCCATCAAAATCCCAGCTTGCTTCTTTGCAGAAATTGACAGATTCATCCTAAAATGCATGTAGATAGTCTAGAGATTCAGAATAGCCAAATTAATCTTGAAAAAAGAACAAAATTGAAAGACTCACACTTCCTAATTTCAAAACTTGCTACAAAGCTACAGTAATCAAGATAGTGTGGTCCTAGCATACAGGTAAACATACATCAATGGCGTAGAATTGAATGTTCACATATTAACCTTCAAATTTATTGTCAGTTGATTTTTGATAAGAGGAAGAGGACAATTCCATGGGGAAAAATATGTCTTTTCAACAAATACACTGGGACCATTAGAAGTCCACATGCAAAAGAATAAAGTGGGATCCTTTGCTCAGATCATACATAAAATAAACTCAAAATGTATAAAGTACCTAGACATAAGAACTAAAATCATAAAGCCTTCAGAAGAAAATATAGGAGTAAAACTTTGCGACCTTGAGTTCAACAAAAGTTTCTTAGTTATAAACCAAAAGCACAAACAACAAAAGACAAAATAGGTAAGTTGGACCCCAAAATTAAAAACTTTTGTGCTTCAAAGGACGCCATTTAGAACATGAAAAAACAACCCAAATGATGGGATAAAATATTTGCTAATCATATATCTGATAAGAAACTGTACCCAGAATATATAAAGGAACTCACAACTCAACAATAACAAGATAAATAACTCAGTTAAACAACAGGCAAATAATCTGAATAGGTATTTCTCCAAAGAAGATAAACAGCCAAGAAGCACATGACAAGATGTTCAACATCTTAGTTTTCAGGGAACCACTAATGAAAACTACAATGACAAACCACTTCCCTCCTACTAGGATGGCTTTAATAATAAAAAAAAGGACAATTAAAAATATTGGTGAGAATGTATAGATATGTGAATCTTCATAATATTGCTGGTGGGAATGTAAAATGAGGCCACTTGGGAAAACAATTTGGCAGTTCCTCAAAAAGTAAAACATAGAAGTACCATATGACCCAGCAATTCCAAGAGAAACTAAAACATATGCCCACACAAAAATTTGTAGACAATGTACCTGGCAGCATTATTCATAATTGTGAAAAAAGTTAAAACAAGTAAATTGTCCATCAATTGATGAATGGATATACAATATGTGGTATATCCATACAATAGAATATTGTTCAGCCATAAAAATGCATAAATTGCTGATACACGCTACAAATGGATGGACCTCCAAAACATTATGCTAAGTGAAAGAATCCAGTCACAAAAGACCACATTTGATTCCATTTATATTAAATGAATAAGCAAATACATGAAGACAGAAAGCAGATTAATGGTTGCCTATGGCTGGAAAAAGGGAATGGGGAAACAAGTAGGAGAGACCATGCTAACTAGTATGAGGTTTCTTATTGGGGTGAGGAAATGTACTAAAATTAGTGGCGATGGCTACACGACATTGTGGATATACTAAAAACTACTGAACATTTTAAAAGGTTGAATTTTGTGGTATGTGAGTTATATCTTAAGCTGTTAAAAACACCCATATACAGAGTGGGCGCCTGGGTGGCTCAGTTGGTGAAGCGTCTGCCTTCAGCTCAGGTCACGATCCCAGGTTCCTGGGAGTGAGCCCCATATTGGGCTCCTTGCTCAGCAGGGAGCCTACTTCTCCCTCTCCCTGACACTCCCCCTGCTTCTGCTTGCTCTCTTTCTCTCTGTCAAATAAATAAATAAAATCTTTTTTTAAAAAGGCACATACGATGAGGTATCAATAATCATTAGTTAAATAATGCTTCCTCTCCCCCAAGATGCCTACATCCTAAACCTTGAAACCTGAGAATATGTTACATTATAACATTGTAAAATGCTTTTCAGATGTGATCAAGTTAAGGACCTTGAGCTCAGGAGATTATCCTGGATTATTGGTATGGGCCCAACATAATCATCAGGGTCCTTGAAGGAGAGATGCTGATGCATCAGATTTGAAAGAAAGAGATGTGACAACAGAAGCCAAAGTTGAAGTGATGTGCTTTGGATGGAGGAAGAGACCATGGATGACCCAAGGAATGTATGTGACCTCTAGAAGATGGAAAAGACAAGGGAATGGAGTTTCCTTGCAGACTCCAGAAGGAATAGTTTTGCTTACACCTTGATTTTAGTCCCATAAGGCTCATTTGACTCTTTCTGACTTCCATAACTGTAAGATAATAAATTTGTGTTGTTTTAATCTGTTAAATTCATGGTTAATTTATACAGCAGCAGTGGAAAACTAACACACCATTTCATATCCAATAGATAAGTAAATGGCTAAACAAAACTTGTTAACCATACTAAATGTTGATGAGAATGTGGAACAACTAGAGATTTCATGTTTCTGATGGGGATATTAACTGGCATAATCACTTTGGAAAAGAGCAGTTATTTCTTATAAAGGTAAAACACATCTATCACGTGACCCGACCATTTCACTTCTAGTATTTACCTGACAGAACTGAAAACATAAGTCCATACAAAGATATATACATGAATATTCATAGCAGTGTTATTGATAACTGCCAAAAAGTAAAGATAACCCAAATGTCCATTAACAGTTATGCAGATAAACAAAATGTGCTATATCTATATAATGGAATACTATTTAGGAATGAAAAGGAACAAACTATCTATAAACACTACAACATGAATAAATCTCAAAATGATTCTGCTGAGTGAAAAAAGCCAGGAAAAAAATAGCACTTTGTGGTTTGATTCCACAAAACTCTCAGAGAAAGAGAAATGCCACATGATTTCACTCATATGTGGAATTCAAGAAATAAAACAAATGAATAAAGAAAAAAAGACAAAAAACAGACTCTTAAACACAGAGAACCAACTGGTGGTTTCCAGAGTGGTTGGAGGGGTAAAATAAAGGGGATCAAGAGTACACTTATCTTGAAGAGTACTGGATAATGTATAGAATTGTTAAATCATTATACTGTACACCTGAATTTAATAGAACACTGTATGTTAATTATACTTCAATATAAAAAGTACTCTAAAGAAAGTCTCAAAAATACAAAATAATATAAAATTGTGACAGTGGTTGCCTTAGACAGGGAATGGGAGTAGGGGTTGGAAAGTGATGAGGGTTGGGAGGGAGGAAATAAAATGTGGAATGAGGAAACTTTTTTCTTTTTCAAATTTTTATTTAAATTCTAGTTAGAAAAAAATTTTAAAAAATAAATTCTAGTTAGCTAACATATAGTGTAATATTGGTTTCAAGAGTAGAATTTAGTAATTCATCACTTACGTACAACACCCAATGCTCATCTTAACAAGTGCCCTCCTTAATGCCCATCACCCATTTAGCCCATCCCATCCCCCACTCACCTCCCTCCATCAACCCCCAGTTTGTTCTCTATCATTAAGAGTCTCTTATGGTTTGCTTCCCTCTCTCTCCTTTTTTTTTTTTTTTTTTTTTTTTTTACTGGAATGAGGACATTTTGAGGGGATGGATATATTCATGATCTTGATTTTGGGCTTCATGGTGATACACATATGTCAAAACTTACAAAAATTTCTATAGGTGTACTAATTATTATGTTAATCATTTCTCAACAAAGCATTTTTTTCAAAAAACTACGTAAATTAAAATGACAAATATAACATAGCTCTATCTCTTAACCGTTCTGGGGATAGTGAGAATAAACTGATTGCTTTTTATCCTGTGCCCAATGAGCAGTTAGATATATCAAGGTAAATGCCTTTGTGTGCATTACCTCTTCCTCCTCCTCCTAATCTTTAGTTCTATTTTAAGTTCAGCCCTATGTTTCTAATGTTGGACTCCAGGTTCGCTATGAAGAATTATTCGTTTTTCTGAATTTAGTGTGGAAATAAGTCTTGTGAAAAGCTTCTCAGTAATCTTCTATTGACTTAGTAAGTCATTCTTTTAATGCCCCCCTTTAAATTTACTTCTTTGTTTTAAACTTTTAATTGTGGCAAAATACACATAGCATAAAATTTGCCATCCTAACCATTTTAAAATGTACAGGTCAATGACATTAACTACATTTACATTGTTGTGCAACCATCACCACCATCCATCTCCAGAACTTCTTCAACTTGCAAAACTAAAACACTATACCCATTGAACAGCAACCCCCCATTTTCCTTCCCCATAGCCCATTCTACCTTAGATATATCATATAAGTGGAATTATACAGGATTTGTCTTTTTGTGAATGGCTTATTTCACTTAGCAGAATGTTCTCAAAGTTCTTCTATGTTGTGATGAATGTCAGAATGTCCTCCTTTTTTAAGGCTGAATAACATTCCATTGTACATATATACCATGGTTTGTAATGGCACTTTTAAAATTCTAATCATTGCAAATAGTAGAGCTATGAATTTTTGGATCTCTTGACCCTGGACTCCAATACAATGTCAAAAAATAAAGTAGTTCTGGGGTGCCTGGGTGGCTCAGTCAGTGAAGCGTCTGCCTTTGGCTCGGGTGGTGATCCCAGGGTCCTGGGATCGTGCCCAGTATAGGGCTCCCTGTTCAGTGGGGAGCCTGCTTCTCCCTCTGCCTGCAGCTCCCCCTGCTTGTGTGCTCTCTCTCTCTGTCAAATAAATAAATAAAATCTTAAAAAAATAAAATAAAATAGAGTAGTTATATCTCACTTACAGATGGTTGAATTTGAGCCCTGAGTTAGAGAAGATGACCAAAACATTGTCCTATATTTCCAAGTAGAGAAGGAGAAGATGGGGTTTCCAAATTGTTCTAGGAGTCTTCCATTTTTCTAAAAATTGGTGGAGAATACTATTGGATGAAACTAACTTGCTACTTGAACAGAAAGTACACAGTTAATCAGGCTTCTTGGTTAGGAATGATATCAATAGCTGACTGGAAAGTATGTCCTCCTTGACAGTGCACACAACTCAAGAAGGGATGCACAAGGATGAAATACCTACTAAGTCAGCTAGATCAGCCAACTCCATCCTGGTGACAAATGGAGTGACTGATCATGGAGCAAGATCATCCTCAAAGCTTTTTGGGTTTCAGTCATAGTTGCACCTGTACCATTCCAAAGCTCATGTCCATTGCCACTGGCATCTTTAACTCCAGGTCTATTTAGCAGTTTCAGCCAGGAAACCATGGTAGGAGCCACAGTGGTAGAGTTTAGAGTATGTAGAGAACATGGGTGCTAGAATTGAATGCAAGAGAAGCTGTGGTCTTTTTTGTTCACACAGAGTCTTGCCTCTTCTACTTCTGCTTAGAAAAATTACTTTTAGGAGAAGCTTAGAATTTTGAATTCCATTAGTACCTAGGTTGACAGGGTCTAGTCCTGTCATAACTTAGGATTCACCGAACAAATGTTTTCCCTTTTTCATTTTCTCATAATTGTCATTGTCCCCAGGACATGCGTTTCATGTGTATACAGCCCCTTAATGAATGCTTCTAAAATTGTTTTGCATCATGAGAATAAAAGTAAAACTAATTCCCTAAATAACATTATATAAAAAGCTGGACAACAGATGAATTAGGGAACTAAAAGTAAAAAGTAGCACTATAATTTTAAGAGAAGAAAATATTTTAAAAATACATTTGTGTCCTGGAGATAGAGGATGGATTGGGGAAAAACCTATTATTTATTTATTTATTTATTTATTTATTTATTTATTTATTTATAAGTAGGCTCCATGCCCAGCATGGAGCCCAGTGCAGGCCAGGCACAGCTCCTGAACTCACAACTGTGATATCAAGACCTGAACTGAAATCAAGAGTTAGACACTTAACTGACTGAGCCACCCAGGCACCCCAGGGAAAGAACTTTTTTTTAAAGGTTTTACTTATTTATTTGACACGTTGCAGGGAATGGGGAGCAAGCACAAGCAGGGGGAGCATCAGGCAGGGAAGAAGCAGGTTCCCTGCCTAGCAAGGAGCCCAATGTGGGGCTCCATCCCAGGACCCTGAGATCATGACCTGAGCTGAAGGCAGACACTTCATGGACTGAACCACCCAGGTGCCGCTGGAAAGAGCTTTTTTAAAAAATATCTATTTATTTATTTGAGAGAGTGGGGAGAAAGGGGGAGAGGGAGAGGGAGAGAGAGAATCTCAAGTAGACTCCCCACTGAGCACGGAGCCCAACGCGAGGTCTGATCTCACAACCTCGAGATCATGACCTTAGCCAAAATCAAAAGTCAAGCACTTAACCAACTAAGTCACCCAGGTGCCCCAGAAAGAATTTTTTAAACAAAATTCTAGAAGTCAGATCATAAAGCAAATCTTTGATAAATTCAAGTATGTTAGGATTACATATTTGTAAGGATTACATATACATATGTAATTACAAATTACATGTTTGTTAGGATTACATATTTCTATTTGACATAAAACACCATGGATAAAACTAACAGGAAGAGGATAAAATTAGAGAAAATACTTTCAATGTCTAAAACCAACAAAGAATACCTAAAGTATATGAGAACTCTGGCAAGTAAACAACAAAAAAATCAGCAAGTCCAGTAGAAAAATGAGCAAATGATATTCACAAGCAATGTACATACAAGCAAACCCAAAAGGTTAATAAGCATATGTAGAGATGCTCAAACTGATCCATAATCAGAAAAATATAAACTTAAAAGAACAATGAGATGTCACTTTGCACCTATTAAACTGATAAAAATTAGAAAGCAGGGCCATGCCAAGTGCTGGTAGAACATCAATTTGTGCATGCAGGTAAGAATGTAGATTTGTGCCATCATTCTGAAGAACTGGAAGCAATTAATTAAATTTAATGCATGTCTCATACCCCAGCAATTTTGTTCCTGAGTCAGTATCCCCCAAAAAATTCTTACATGGATTCAGGCAGTGCTATTCATTGCAGCACAGTTTGTGGTGGTGGGGAATTGGAGATGTTAGTTGAGTAATGCAGCGGGAAAAAAAGCAATGGGCTAGATCTGCACATAGCAACATGGTTGGAGTTTTAAATACAGTGCTAGGGGAGAAATGAGTATACAACATAATTCCATTTACATACAAGTGAAAACATAAGATAATAGGCGTTTTGCAAGAATACTTATAATTTTTGTCTTTTGAGTGGGCTCCACACCCAGCATGGAGCCCAATGAGGGACTGGAACTCA
This sequence comes from Ursus maritimus, assembly GCF_017311325.1. Taxonomy (NCBI): domain Eukaryota; kingdom Metazoa; phylum Chordata; class Mammalia; order Carnivora; family Ursidae; genus Ursus; species Ursus maritimus. The sequence goes on from NW_024423319.1 coordinate 65,837,520, forward strand.
CGACTGTGTGATCAAGACCTGAGCCGAGATCAAGAATCAGACACTTAACTGACTGAGCCACCCAGGCGCCCCAAGAATACCTATAAATTAAAAGATACTCACTAAACACGTTAGAATAGTTACATGTAGAGAATGGAGAAGTGAAATGGGAGTCCTATACAGGAATGAAAAAAAATAAAACAAGAAATGGGCATTGCCCAGGCCAATGATATTGTGAAAACAAAACACCAGAATATAAAATTATTCAGTCAGAGGGCAGTAAAAGGAGCCAGTGTGCACATTTCAAGAACTATAGAGGCCATATTTCTGACTCTTCAAAAATCTGTAGGTTAAGGAACAACAACAACAACAACAACAACAAAAAACAAAAAGGGGAAATGAGTGGCTCAGCCTAGAGGAATTCTAAAGTGGTAGACCAAACCCAACTACACTAAATGTAAATTCACTAAATATGTCAAATTTTTAAAAATATCTAGAACTGATGCTTTGTGGTCACTTTTAGACAACCTTTCTTTTTCAAGGGTCCACTCTCCAGAGTTCACCACATATTTTAAGATGGACTATATTTCGAAAGCTTACTTATACTCAATTTAACACTAGCAGGCACTGAACAATACCATCTCCCTAGATTCATTTATTCATTTATCTACCAGATACGTATTTAATGCCTAGCATACAAGGGTGAGACTGAGAGTACAGGCACTAGTTTAGAGGTTGTGAGTATATTCTATTAGGTATGGATTTTGCTGGTGGTATGGAAGTCTCACAGTAAAAGGGTGTAAGTGGAGCCATAGGCTTTTCTGGACAAGGCAAATTATTTTTGTAAATGTATTGCTCAGAAACCCTGTAATTCTCATGGACTCCAGTGTCACTTTTTTACATTTTCTTTATCACAGGGGTACCCCCTGCATCTCCCACAAAATGCAAAGTATAAGATTTTTAGCAGATATCACTCCCAGTGTAAATAAAATCTGATGTGGTTGACAGGACCCAAACTGGATTAGAGTTTTTAATTATTTACTAGTAACACTTCCCAGTTAATTTGAAAAAGGAGTAAAGCTGGGTCACATGAGACCTTACCAGTGCTTTCTTCTATTAAATCTTTGCTGAGAGTAGGGATCCTGCCGTCAGGATTTTGGCATGGGAAACTTACAGGGCTTGCTGATGAGCAGAGGAAATAGTAACCCAAAGTCTGCTACATAGTACTTTGGATTTTAATAGTGACATTTTATACCTTGACAGCCCAATAAATATGTAAGAAGATAGTAGCATTAGTGTGTCCCCCAGATGCAGCCTCTAATGGCTTAGCATAATGAAGCAGTATAAATTCACGATTGGTCAATCTGCCTAGATTTCTGAACTCCCACTTCTTTAGTTCCTACCTCATTGTGTAAAAGCATCCTACAGGAGATTTTAGAATCAGTAATTCTCTATCAGAGGCTTTGAGGAAGCAGGAGCCCTACCCAATTATCTGAGATGTCTCTGAGGGAAAACCTGAGTCACGATTAAGCCCTAACCCATGTTCTCAGCTCAACTAAAGCTATAATTAAGTATAAACCATGATCTGCCTTTAAAACATCCTCCACTTTCCATGCCTTCCTTGCACAGCCATAACTATTGTTAAAAAATCAAATCAGCAAGTCCTCAAATTGGGTCTTTATCCTGTCTTCCCATTTCTGATATCAAATGTATAAATTCTTAAGCTCTGCTGTCTGATTCTGAAGAGCTTGTTAGAAGCTTTTTAAATAATTTAGCGGTTTGAGAGATTTTAAAACTCGTTCCCTCTTGGGCACCTGCTGATATCCTGAAGTACAAACTTTATACTCTTATCTCAGTTTTGATGTGGAGTATGGAGTTTTGGAGATGAGAAATAAAATGTGACTGAAGACCTGCAAACCTGTCCTGCTTGCCAGCTTCCCGACAGAACGAGGGCCACTTCAGCTGATTTAACAGGGGCTTGTAAGAAGGAACTGATATTGGGTACACTTAGCCCATTTACCGGTTGCAGTGGTATGTGGCTTTTTATTTTACTTATTTGTTTATTTTTAAAGATTTTATTTATTTATTTGACAGAGAGAGAAAGAAAGGGCACATAAGCAGGGGGAGCAGCAGAGGGAGAGGGAGAAGCAGGCTCCCCACTGAGCAGGGAGCCCAATGCAGGGCTCAAGGCGGGGCTCAATCCCAGGACCCTGGGATCATGACCTGAGCTGAAAGCAGACGCTTAACCGACTGAGCCACCTAGGTGCCCTGGTATGTGGCTTTTTAGTTAAAATTTTCCAGTAAAGTGCCCAGACAGGCTAATTAGTAGAACCACAGAAGATTTGGCTGAGACTCAAGATTACCCAGACAAGGACAGTATAAGAAAACAAATGCTTGGGCTAAGGTTGACAAACTTGACTGGTATGATCCACACATCTTTACTGGTCACTCTGTACTCTTAGCCTTGACAAGTACTTTCCTCTCCAGTATGTGATAAAAGTCTTATAGACCTATAGCACTTTTCAAAAAAACTCCCTTTCATTTTTTTCTCATTACTGATGAGAAAGAGGTTGGCATATTTAAATATGCATGCCCACATAGATACATAGGCTTATATGTATGCACATGCACAAATTCAGTTAGTCAACATTTACTGAATGCAGAATGCTATGTGGCAGGGAGTACCAGGGGAAATTTGTTTAAAAACCTAATCTCTGCCCACATGATAGTTACAGTCTAATGGACAATTTGCAATGCACAAGAAGATGAGTAAAAACTGATTACTCTAGAGATAAAAATCTCCTTTTCTTCTATAACATTTATTTTTCTTCTGAGGACAAAAGTTATGCATGTTTCTTGCAAACACTTTGGGAAATAATTGCCTGTAATGACAGTACCCAGAAATACATATTAACATTTAAATATATATCCTTCCAGATTCATCTTTCCTATACTTATAAAACATGTCTTTAAAACAAAATTAGAATCATGCTATGCATATGTGATAAACTGATTTTTCTCATTTGACAATATGTCACAAATATTTTCCATGTCATTAAGCTAAAATAAACCATTTAATGGCACTATAATGCTCCATCATAAGGTGTGCCATAATTTATTAACAAACACCCTAGTTCACTACCAAACTATACACTTAAAAATGGTTAAGACGGTTTAAAAAATACTTTAAAAAAACACCCTAATTATTGAAAAGAGGACATTTTAATATTTTGCAATTATAAACAATTTAATAATGAACAATCTTTGAGTGTTATTTTTGTGCACGTGTGTATATCTGATTCTTTCTTTAGGAAAAATTCTTAGAATTAGAAATGCTAAGCTAAAGGGTATGAACAAAAATAGAAACATCTTTGTTGCTTTTCATTATTTTAAAAATAATTCATGCTTATAAATTTTTTTAGAAAATGTGCAGAGATACAAACAAGAAAATAAGAGTTACCTTTAAGCCCACCATCCACTAGATAAACACTGTTAATATTTTAGTTACTATCCTGACTTTTTTTCTTTGTATATATTAGTATCTATATTTTAAAAGGAGGACACTATATTTGGTAACCTGAATTTTCATATTATAACATATAAATATATTTTGATACCAATAAATACAGGCAGACATAATCATATTTCATTCCTGAAATACATTTCACTGTACAAGTATACCATACATTATGTAACAAATACTGTATTTCTGAATATTTTGACTATTTCTAGCTTTGCATTATTATTAACAGCATTTTTTAAAGATTTTTATTTATTTATTTATTTGAGAGAGAGAGAGAGAGAGAGTGTGTGTATGTGTGTAAGCATGGGGAGGAGCAGATGGGGAGGGAGAGAATCACAAGTAGACCTCACGCTGAGCATGGGGCTCAATGGGGCTCAGCTGGGCTCCATGTCGGGCTTGATGTGGGGCTTGACATGGGGCTCCATGTGGAGCTGGATCTCACACCCCTGAGATTATGACCAGAGCTGAAACCAAGAGTTGGATGCTTAACAAACTAAGCCATCCAGGTGCCCCAACAGCAATATTTTGATGAGCAGTCTTATATATACAGCTTTTTTGTGCACTTATGTGATTATTTCCTCAAGATAAAGTCCTAAATGCAGAATTGCTAAGGAAAAGGGCATGCATGTTTTTAAGGCTTTTGGTGTATAATGCCAAATTTTACTTCAAAAAGAGTGGACCAATATACACTTTTACAAATTGCAGGAGTTTCATTTTTTATATATATAAAGTGGTTTTATTCACATGGATGTTATTATTTGTACTTCTGTATTAGTTTCAGAGGTAGAATTTAGTGATTCATCAGTTGCATATAATACCCAGTGCTCATTACATCAAGTGCCCTCCTTAATGCCAATCATCCAATTATCCCTTCGCCCTGCCACCTACTTCCCCTCCAGCAACCCTCAGTTTGTTTCCTAGAGTTCAGCATCTCTTATGGTTTGCCTTCCTCTCAATTTTCATCTTATTTTATTTTTCCTTGCCTTCTCTTATGTTCATCTGTTTTGTTTCTTAAATTCCACAAATGAGTGAAATCATATAATATTTGTCTTTCTCTGACTGACTTATTTTGCTTAGCATAATACCCTCTAGTTCCATCCAACTTGTTGCAAATGGCAAGATTTCATTCTTTTTGATGGCTGAATAATATTCCATTCGACCCAGCAATTGCAGTACTAGGTATTTATCCCAAGGATATAAACATAGTGATTCGAAGGGGCACATGCACCCCAATGTTTATAGCAGCAATGTCCACAATAGTCAAAATATGGAAAGAGCCCAGATGTCCATCAACAGATGAATAGGTAAAGAAGATATGCTATATTTTTTGTACCTTTTTGTTTGAAGTTAGTGAATTGTCTCAACATCACTGATTAAAAAGTAATCTATCATTCAGTTGATTTGAAATGCCATCTTTATCAGATATTTATTTGGAATATTTGCATATGATTTGAGCTTTCTTCCCCCCACCCCCACACATGTAAGCTAAACTTGCATCTGGCTCAACTTCTTTGAAATTTTCTTAAAATAATAATACACCTTATTTACTCCCAATTAAATTCTTCTTTAGGTAATCAAGTCTACAGACTTAACCTTGCTGGTAGTAACTGACTACAGTGTGATTTGACAAGTGTCAACAAGCAATCTCACCCAAAAATATGTTCCCCACCAATTTGCTATGGCTCCCCCAAAAAACCTCTCTTTTGGTTATATTAAAGTTCCCAAACAGGTTCCACATTCGAATTACTTGGGGAGGTTTATTTGTTTGCTTGTTTTAATTTTTTAATTTCTTTTTATTTTAATTCCAGTATATTTAGCATACAGTGTTATACTAGTTTCAGGTGTACAATATAGTGATTAACAATTCCATACATCACCCAGTGCTCAACATGACAAGTGCATGCCTTAAACACAGATATCTGGACCCCACCTCAGTCTTACTGAATCATAGTTGCCAGGGTGAGCTCTGGTACCCGTGATTAGGAGGTTTGGAGGTCATTCCTCTAAGGTTTCAAGAAAAAAAGGCAACAATTACTGCAAGGAGGCAAAAGTTAAAACCCATATTTATTATCTGGAAAGAATCTCTTCCAATCTTTTTTCCTAAGCTGGAAACTGGTTATTCAATTTGAGCTAATTATCACTTTGGAATAGGCCACCATGCAGGCTTGAGCCCTAAGAGAAAAACTATAGAACTGGCTTAATTGGGAGGAGAAGGAAGGAATATAATGCAATACTCTGGACAGTGTTGGGTTTCAGGCCAGGAAGACCAATCCACAAACAAGATTTCCTTTGTTAATGTTAATCAGCATGTTAAATGTAATCAGCTTGATCTTAAGTGATACTCAAATGAACATCCTGTATTTTACTAATTATGTATTGATTTTTCTGGCTATCTTCCATTTATGGCAAATGATACTGGTTTTCCATTTATAATATTGATGCAGAATATCCTATTAAGTAAATGATATACATTTTAAAAGATGAGTCAATTTAAAGGAAAAAATACTGACAGCAAGCAATATAGTAAAACTTTTGAATACAGTTAGAAATAACTAAAGTTGGCTAAGCACTGACAACTAGATGTTTGGAAGTCTAGTTGGGGGAGCAATGCTGAAGGGACAACCAAAATAAGCTTTGTCTACCTGGCAGTTTTGCTCAGGATCAGAGATAATACCAACTATTATTGTGGCTTTTAGGTTCCTCACCTCATCTTGTGTTAGCTTTTACTGCATTTATTCAACTGGCAGCATGAGTCAAACTGTACAATTTCGACTTTACACTAATGGAAAGTGACCAGTCCAGCTATGCTGTTATCAAAGTCTGATGTTCTATTTGTGATTTTAGGTTTCTTGTTGAATCAAGTTTTCAGCCAAAAAAGAGAGTAGGAAATCTAGTTATGTGTCTTAGTATGATGATATTTGTGTTACTGTATAGATAGAAATCTTTTGAAAAATAGAATCTTTTATAAAAGATTTTCTTTAAAAACGGAACCATAACTTAAGACCCTGGCATCCAGGATCAGAGAAATGAAGATTCCTTACTCTTTGCTCTTTAAGGAACAGGCTCACTGGGGCGCCTGAGTGGCACAGTCGTTAGGCATCTGCCTTCGGCTCAGGGCGTGATCCCGGCGTTATGGGATCGAGCCCCACATCAGGCTCCTCTCCTATGAGCCTGCTTCTTCCTCTCCCACTCCCCCTGCTTGTGTTCCCTCTCTCGCTGGCTGTCTCTATCTCTGTCAAATAAATAAATTTTAAAAATCTAAAAAAAAAAAAAACCACAAAAGAAACAGGCTCACCTCTGTCAAGAAGGAGAGATTATAGGCTTTCATAATCAGGCAGATTTAAGCAATAATCCTTCCTTTGAAAGTGAATGTGTGCTTTCCAATGTGGGAATAACTGAGAGACCACTATGGAGAAGATAGTACACTGAGCGAAAAGAAACAGGCAGTATTTCCTCTTCTCTGCTCAGTGCTCAAACCAGTGCAAATCAGCTACCACTCAACATGAAGTGGCTGTGAGGGGGATGGGCACTTCACATGTGAGAAATGGATGCATCTGCTGGCCCTGTGTTCATGCAGAAAACAAAAGCAACCAAAATAAAAATACTCCCTTAGACTCCTTATTCAGGATCATGTGAATGTGTCTTTAATAACTCACTTGCAGTTCTTTTTCTGTCTAAAGGTGTTGTTTTTCTGAAAGGTTGGTTCGTGGAGGTTTGATAGAGGGATTAAGCACCTGACCAAGACTTTAAAGTCATGCAGACTTGGTTTGTATCCCTGGCTCCTCCACTTACTAGCTGTATTGCTTGATAGAGTTACTTTAATTTTCCCAGCTTTAATGTGGGTACAATACATATATCACAGGTTTATTGTGAACATTAAATAAGAGGACTGCTTAGCGTTCGTATAGAGCCTGACACATTTTAAGGGCATAATAAATACTTTATTATTTATTATATATGTAGGTAGTAAGGCATATTTTTAAACATCATTCTTTTTCTCCTTGAAATACAGAGTTATGGAAGATTGATAACAATTTTCTCACAGCTGGATTATCTTAAGTGTTTAGAAGCAGATGAACACTGACCAGGCTTTCCTGAAGTCAGAGTTTTCATCCTTTTTCTAGGTATTTCCAAGTGCTTTTTGTCCTGCCAAAAAGAAAAAAAAAAGGAATTAACCTAACCAAAGAAATAAGTGACTTTAGCAGATTTCTACAATATATATATATAGAGAAGGAGGTGGGTAAAAAGGGAGAAGGAGAGAACTTTTATTTGGAAAAAAATGCTCATTCAAGATCTTAGTATTATAAGATACATAGAACTTTTAAGAATAACATGTCTAGCAGAGCAGGGTTTTCTATCTTTTCAATCACCTTTAAGGAAGTATTTTTTAAAATGTATTATTCACTTGAGCCCTGGTTTAGGAGATAGGAGATCTGGGTTGTTAGAAGCAGCATGCACTTAGAGTACAAACTTATCTCCATTATTTACAGTTGTATGATCTTATGCAAATTTTGTTTTTGCTGCTTTGAGCGTCATTTTCCTCAACTATAAAATGCTCATTACATCTTTCAGGGGCATTTTGTGTGCGAAAGAGTTAAATGAGATAATGTGCATAATGTTCTTGGCACATAGTAGGGAAACCCTGGAAGATAACTAATATTGTTTTAACTAAGTCCATCTTTTTCAAAAATTTTTTCTGTTATGTTCAATTAGCCAACATATAGTACATCATTAGTTTTTGATGTAGTGTTCAATGATTCAGTAGTTGCGTGTAACACCCAGTGCTCATCACAACACGTGCCCTCCTTAATACCCATCACCCCCCTCCCTTCTGTAACCCTCAGTTTGTTTCCCAGAGTCCAGAGTCTTGGACTAAGTCCATCTTCTTTTTTTTTTATAATGATTTTTTATTATATTATGTTAGTCACCATACAGTACATCCCCGGTTTTCGATGTAAGGCTCGATGATTCATTACTTGTGTATAACACCCAGTGCACCATGCAATATGTGCCCTCCTTACTACCCATCACCGGCCTATCCCATTCCCCCACCCCCCTCCCCTCTGTGGCCCTCAGTTTGTTTCTCATAGTCCATAGTCTCTCATGTTTCATTCCCCCTTCTGATTACCACCCCTTTCTTTATCCCTTTCTTCCCCTACTGATCATCCTAGTTCTTATGTTCCACCAATGTTCATAGCAGCAATGTCCACAGTAGCTAAATCGTGGAAGGAGCCGAGATGCCCTTCAACAGATGACTGGATTAAGAAGTTGTGGTCCATATATACAATGGAATATTACTCAGCTATCAGAAAGAACAAGTTCTCAACATTTGCTACAACATGGACGGCACTGGAGGAGATAATGCTAAGTGAAATAAGTCAAGCAGAGAAAGACAACTATCATATGATTTCTCTCATCTATGGAACTAAGTCCATCTTCTAAGTACTTCTCTGAAGATAACCTGCATCTGAATCTTTTAGAGAGTTTATTTGAAATGAAGATTCCTGAATTGTACCCTAAAACGTCTGAATCAGAATCCTAGGGTGAGGCCTAGGAATCTGTATTTTAATTAAGTGTCCCTTCCACCTTTCCTTCTGGGTTTGAGATATGAAGATTTTTCTAGAAAAAAACAGTCTGCACTTGGGTTTTTTTCTCAGTGAATCTTGGGGGAGGGGAGGTCTTTTGGAAGCTGGCACTTCTCAGACAAAGTGCTGAGAAGGATAGACCTTTAAATGGAGAGACGAAGAATGCAGGCGTATGTGCTAATTTTGACTGCATGGTTTCAGAGGGCTCAGTGGGAAGTGTTGGGAGGATGCAAAATGGTGGAGATGGAGATGGAAGTGGACCTATAGCTGACCTCTATGGAGATGAAAGTTTAGGTGGGTGCTGGACCAGATGGGCTTGAGGCTTTTATGGTGACGGAGGAGGATAGAAATATGAAACAGGGACAGAATCATCTTGTCTCCACAGAGAAGTTGTTTGATGCCAAAGACAGTGCATAGTCAACCTAGTCTACTTTAAACATTTATGCTTCAGTTTAATTAAATGACAATGTATTTATTAAAATAGATTACTAATTGGAGATAAAATGGGTATTTCTTCTCTAATCCAGGTCTTCTGTCTTCTCCCTGCTATATTGCACTTAATTTGTTACAGAAAAATTACATTCTGGTTGTTTTGGCATGATTTAGAAAACTGCTTTGTGCTTTCTGTACCAGAGCATCTAAAACCTTCATGTTTGATACATAAGGTGCTTGATATTGCTTCCTTAGACAGGTTGTTTTTATATTCCCGGAAAGCATAAAATGTAAAGAAAGACCTTTCATTGCTGCTCTAGTAGCCAGAAAAAAAGGCACTACACTAAATCTACTCAGTTCCCCTACTACTGATGTAATTAACCAGGCACTCCGTACATATTTTATTTCTACTGGTTTGAATATGTGCAATAGTACTTCCTATTTCTAGAGTATATTTTGCTGGAGGAGACCAACCCCAGTTAATTAATTACATGACATTCGTAGGAGAAACAATATCCATCACTACATACCTTTTTCGAAGAGATAAACTGAGTTATAGAGCAACTAGGTTTTCAATAGCAATACTGGTATAAACATGGCATTGTGCTACTAGGAATGAAAACAATTGTGATCTTACTAGCCTAAGGTGAATATGCAAGATTGCCATTCTTAAGTCTTTTAGGTTAAAAATACTTCCTACAGATGATAAGGAATAAAAGGGCTTTTATGCTTTGTGTGCTTCACTCCCTAATCTTTCATTTGTTTTTAAATCCTCTAACATCCTATAAATACAAATCTGTGGATGACTTTCTCAAAAGTGTTGCCTGGGCCCCTACAGTGAAACCAACACATTAGCTTCAGCTTCCACATATTTTTACAAATTGACTGTAGATGAAACTACATTCTGCCTCTTTTCTTCTGGATGTGAATTTTTTCAGGACAGTGATTATATCTTTTATATCTATAGCCCCAAGGCCTAGCACAATGCCATGGCATACAATAAATATTTTTGAATGAATGACTTAATGGAATGAATGAATGAATTACTGATTACCTTGCACTTATCCCTTCCCATCTTGCTATTCTTTTCCTCAGCGCAAACTGAAGAAAATATTTAGAATTCATTTATATCTTCAATATTATTGTGAACCCCTAAAGGAGCAAACTGAGGCAAAATGGAATTGCTAAGATGCAGACATTGGTTTTCTGGTTAAATTGATTTTGGCCAGTAGTTCTTATGCAAAATATTTTTTTTAAAAAAAGCTTCTTAGACACTACAGGCAGTATCTAAACTAAATAAGTAGATATTTTGTGGGTGTCAATTTTTTTTAAAAAACAAGACCAGTCGATCTTCCTAAAGATAAAGGATTTTTGAATCTTAAAATAGTAAGTATACTCAGCGTCCCTGGGTGGCACAGTCCATTGAATAGCCGACTCTTAATCTCAGCTCAGGTCTTGATCTCATTCATGGCTGTGAGTTCCAGCCCCATGTCAAACCCCATGCTGGGCGTGAAGCCTACTTAAAAAAAATAGTAAGTATAACTACTATAAAGAAAATGCAATCTTGAGCATATGGCACTCATAAATATCTTTTTTTTAAAAAAAACCTTTATCAGATAATTTTTAAGTGATCTTTTAAAAACTTTTCAACATCTTCCCATTGCCCTTAATATCCAAAATGTCTAATATGAGGTACAAGCTAATTCTTTGATTCATTCAAGAAATATTGTCTACTATGTATTTTAGGCTCAGAAAATACAGCGGTGAAGTAGTGGGACAAAGCTTCAGTTCCCATGGAATTTAACACCAGGGACAGGACAGTAGGAAGACTGACAGGCTAGAAGCATAGACATACAAACAGTAATAGACAAGATAGATAAATTCTGGTGTGGTGAATACTAAGAAGAAAATTACATAGAGTGATTTTCTAAAGAAAATGAGATATTCTTTCGGTTCCCCATTTTCTCACCCCAGGAAATTTGTACAGATCATTCCCTCTTCCAGGGCTCCTCAATCTTTTTTCTCCTCTCTAATTGTCATTCTTACTTCAGCTCAGGTCTCAGCTATAAGTGGTATCATTTCTAGGTTAAATGTTCCTTTTATACACCCCTCCCATTGTATCCACATGTCTCCTTTGTAGTGTTCATTACATTTATAAGTATTCGTTCAATGTCTGTCTTGCCACAAGGGTAGGGTCTTCCTGTCTGTGGTCTACTAATCTATTCCCAGTGACCAGCATATAGCAGATGATTAATACATTTTGTTGAATAAATGAACACAAGAAAGACTGGGAAAATCTTTTATTTTTTTCCTCCTAAAGGACATCTCACCAGGAAGGGTTAAAACTCATTTGAACATCACACATATGTAAAGAAGTGCATGGGAAAGAAATGCAATTAGACTGAATGGAAGCTGAATGAAAATTACTCAGTGGTTGTTTCCTGAGAAGTCACTTCCAAGATATTGGAAGTAAGCAGTTCCTTGCTTATAAAACAGAATGGAATAATACATGGAAGAGAGGAAGAGAAAAAGAAAACAGAAGAAAGAAAGAGAGAAAGGGTATAATTAAATGATGAATAGAAAAAATAGATGGATTAAAGATACTCGTTTTTTCTTTTTTCTTTTTCAGATTCAGACAGACGTTTCTTTCAAAGTGAAAATGGCCCCTTCCCCCAGTATCAGGTAATACATGCACATTGCAAAATATTCAAGACAATGCAAAAAGAGGAAAGAAGAAAGGTTACTAATAATCATCCCTTCATATTTTATTTGCATGTATACACATCTAGATTTTTTCTATGCATATTTACACATAGCTTTTTAATATAAAAATAGAATCACACATGCTATTTTGTAAATTGCTTTTTTTCATTAAAAACATAACCTGAACATATTTCCAGATCTAGCTACTAATTTTTAATGGCTATGTAGGAGTCCATCATGTAGATGTAAAGTATTTCACTAATTATTGTTGAATAGTTTCCTGATTTTTCAGTATTTCAATATTATAAGCCTCTCTATGATTAAAATCTTTGTACATTTGTTACATGCATCTTTGCAAATGTGTTCACTTCTTTTCCTTAAAATAAATTTCTGTGTGTGGACTTGGTCAAACAGAACATTGAGGTATTTGATATGCATTGCCAAGTTTCCTAAAACATGTTATATCAATTTGTACCAGTACGTACAGGTGTGCCTATTTCATAGCATCTTCATCAATACTTAATATTATCAAATTTTTAATATTTGACATTCTAAGAGGAGAAAAAGAAATTACTGTTCTTATTTTCACTTCTTGTTACTGTGAGGTTGAACCTACTTACATATGGTCATCAGGCAAATGTTTTCTCCTTTTTTGAATTGCTTATTTATGTTCTTAGCATAAGAAGTGTTTGTCTTTTTAAAAAAATCAATTTTAATAGGCTTTATAGACTTGTGATATTTGTCATATATGTTTATCATATATGTAATATTTTTACCAATGTGTCATTTGTCTTTTAATTTTATTATAGACTAGTATTACCCCTTAGCTCTCACATGTCATGTTGAAATTATCTTTTTTCAGTTTGTTATTTCTCTTTTAACTTCACTAACCTTGTGTTTTTACATCCAGAAACTTTTATTTATGAAGTCTTATTTAACAGTAATTCCTTTTAAAAATTTTGTGTCATGTTTAGAAAGTCCTTCCACATCCCCAAGGATACAGACATATTCACTTACATTTTCTCCTACTTCTTTTATGATTGTAAATTTCACATTAAACCATGTTTGCCTCAAGAATATGTCAAGGAGTGGCTAATGTTATTACCAGAAGCTCAATATCGGGTTTAATAGGCCTTGCAGGCCACCGAAGAATTATTCATTTTACGCATTCTAGGTAAAAGTTCTGGTACATGACTACATCATATAAGACAAAAAACTGAGTAGAGCCACAGCACCTAAATTATGTATACATACTGTTAAAAATGACAACATCAAGCCTGGTGGGAAGATGAGCAGGAAATATGAGAATATTATTGTAACTGCTTGGAGTGAAATACTTATATTCTAGGCTGATGCAATGGCCATCATGCTGAGGGGGTGCGTTCTCTCAAAAAACATTTGATAGTTTACTACGAGCTCGCTGGCGTTATAACAATAAACAAAACAATGAGGTTTACTGCTCTTAAGGGGTGGGGTAAACAAATAAATAATACACTTTCAGATTAAGTACTTTAAAGAAAATTAAGCAAGTAAGGAGATGGGGAAGTTGCTATTTTGGATAGCGTGGTTAGGGAAGATGCCTCTGGGGAGATGACAATTGAGAAGAGGCTTGGTTGATGAGAGCAAAGATAAGAACGGAAAATATTCTAGCCCATATAAAGTTGTAGAGGTGGGAACAAGTTTAGTTTGTTGGAAGAATAGTGAGAAAGCGTGTAGCTGGAGTTAACGTTACCTGGAAACAGAGAAAACAGAAAAATGGAAGGGAAAAAAAACCCACAGAAACACCCTAAAAACTTGGGTAAGGTTGTTTTTCAAAATTAACTATGAAAACCGAGTTGGACGCTGCGTGGCTGGTTCCCTAACTTCCTTCAGGCATTACCATCTAAGAAAGGCCTTCTGTAACTTTCCTTTTACAAATTCCAACGTTATCAGATTTTCCCACCCTTTTACAATCATGGCCCCTTTTCAAGTGTCTCAGAAAATTACCATCTCAGAGAGGCCATCTCTGACCACTCTTTAAAATCACAATTCCCGTCTGCTCCCACCTGACACTCTCCCACCCCACCCCCTTTCCTTTGCTTTTTCTCCCTAGTATTTATCACCAAATAGATACATATAGATATACGGTAATTATTATCCCTCCCCCCAGTATGAGGAACCAGGAGAAAATAGAATATAAAGAACTATGAGAACTGGGATTTTGGTCTGTTTTAATTTCCTCTGTATTCCCAACATCTACAACAATGCTTGACATACAGTTGGCACTCAATAAATGTACGTTGAATAAAAGGGAAGATGCTGTACAAACTAGTCTGGACTAATTGTATGAGTCGACGTCAGGTGGGACTAACATCGCATTTCGAGCTCTCTGAAAAAGGCTCCAAGCAGTCAGACGGTGACATTCTTCAGTTTTCAAAACTGGGAGAGCTCAGGTTCCCACAGTTCTCAGAATGCGAATTTCTCGCCACAATTCAAAATGGCGGAGGAGGGTGGGGCCTGTCACATGGTGGGCGTCACAGCAGCTCTCCTTTTCCAGACCGCGGCCCGCCTTGCCGCGTCGTCGGCTGCCCTCTTCTTCCTCCCGCCGAGCCTTTTCGAGGAATCGCCTGGGATTGGCTAATAGGCTGGGAGTGGGGCTGCGGGGCCGGGACGCGGCATCATCACTTCCTGTTGTGGGCAGTCGTTTCCTGTCGCTGCTTGGTAACAATGGGGAAGATAATGGCTGCCTGAGCAACGTCTCCGAGCAGGCGCTGGGCTAGAGGCGGGTCTCAACCAGCGACTCATCGGAGGCGGGCTTGGGAGCAGCGGCAGGGGAGGCGCGCAGGAGCCTCGGCGGCGGCGGCGGCAGCGGCCGAACCGACAGAGTCGGACCCGACACTAAAACCGAGTAAGTGAAGCCTTGGGAAATCCTCTTGAGAAATGGATGGAGAGCGAGGGAAAGACGGCAGAGCTGCGGCTGCCGCGTTCCCTCAAAATGGCCTGAGTGTCGCGTTGTGGCGGACGCTCAGCACCGCCTCCGGACCCCAGGCGCTGATTGCTGCGGGGGGCTCCGTGGCGTAGTCGCCGCTGCCATTTTAGTTGGGTGTATAGTCACAGTCTCTTAAAGAAGGGGAAGGAGGTGGGTAGTACTTCCTTTCCGTGGCGGTGCGAGCTAAAGCCGGGGCCCTCCACAGCCTTAAGAATTTGGGGGAGGCGATTTTTGAGTGTTGGCCTGAGGCGTGAGAATCTTTGATCGGCTCGGGTTTTTCTCTTTGGTTCTCTGGAGGCTTCCCTCGCTTCCCCACCCCCCTATTATATGGCGGGCTTGGGTTTGGGAAAAGGGAGAAAAATCAGGCTGCTCTAAGTCAGATGCTGGGAACTCTTGGGCCTTTAGATTTCCCAGGATTTGCAAAACCCCATTTTGAGCCCTTCTGCTGGGCACTATCTATTAGGCGCCCCCTGGGGCCACGATGACATCTTCCCTGAGGATCTGGGGCAACTGTGGTTTACTCCCTTACTCGAATAACCTGGCATATCCTTTGCCAGATATCACTGCAAGGATCCCCCGAAAAGGCAGGGAAAAGCGGTTGCGTGTTTGTTGTTTTTCCCTGGGCAAGGGTGGGAATTGGGCCAAATGATTTTCAACTTAATTTCCGTTCAATCCGGCAACAACCCAACCCCTCCCCCCTCAAAAAGAAAAGCCTAAGGGTCTCGGCTTCTGCGGGCGGTACCTGCCACGTACGCCATAGCTTTAGTAACTAGTATTAACCGGTTGGGCTTCTGCTTCCTGAATACTCAGTCCCTTTTTCCCTTATGCTGATTAATTTCAAGATGGAGGAGACAGCCACGTTCCTTCCCTAGACAGTTTCCCCATACTTATTCCACAGGTTAGTCCGGGAATCTGAGGCCTAGCAATCTTGTTATTTAGGTCATTCTTTTCGTTTGGGGGCAAGAGGAAGCATTTATATCAGGTTGTCATCCACCATTTGCAAGGTCCCACAATAATTTTTTGGTGCAAATAGAGAGCCCGCATTTCCTGAATCAGAATTAACCGCAGTAGCTTTGGATGATTGAAGGGAGGAAGAAATAAGCGTACTACTAGTCGTTTCTACTACTAGAATCATTTATTTGATTCTTCGTGATTAAAGACAAAATTACTCATACCATCCTATCAGGTACATTATGTCCATCCTGGATGACTTGAGACCAGGCAGGCACAATTATAGCCCCCAAAAAATCAGTTTTCTAGATTATAAAAATAAAGTACCCAGAAAGACCAATCCAAATACTTTTTAAACTATGATTTTAGGAGACTGTTAACACTGAAAAATGTTTTGTTCTTTAGCCTAAATGTCCTGATGATCTTTAATACTTTAGTTCCTGCCATAGGCTATTATAACGTGCCAAATAAGTCCTTGAAAGTAACTATCAGAATCTGAAAATATTACTGGTCTGATAAGGAAAGGCCTATTTTAAGCAAGCTTATATTAAAAGGTAGATTGGCTCTCAGCCTTTAAAGGAAATATTATATCTAACACAAGATTACTGGTTTCCTCTGACCTCCATCTGCCCAAATATCCTAATAGTAATATTAAATTAGGTTGGGTTATGGGGTGTGTAACTTAAAATATATAGGATGGTTGTTTTTTTTTTTTTTTAGGATGTGTCTATTTCATAGAAAATGTGTATCTTATGAAAGAGGAAGAATAATGGATTCTTTTTTTTTCTAGAGCAGAGAGTGAAGAAAACTAAAATCCAGTTTATTGTATTACAATACTATGTCATAACAGTCAGGTAATTTATTTTTTGTTGCGTCTCCTGATGATTTTTTTTGTAGAATGCATGTTTAAAAATATTTATTCTGTTTTGCAGGCCCTGTAATTGGATGGGCTTATTTGATATGTGTTTGTTGGTGTTGGGCATTCTTCATGATGAGAATGGGTATTTTTTATTGGGAATTCAAAGGGCAGTGTGTCTGAATAGCTGGAACTCCACTAGTGTTTTATCTGTGAATTTTCCTCTTTTGAAATGTCTGAAGTTTACCAGTACCCGTATAGAACAGAAAGAACAAAATAGAAATTTGCTGCCTTAAATCATTATTGGGGTGGGATGGGTCTAAATAAATAGCGTTTAAATGTTCATTGCATAACTAAATGAAATATCAGTAGAATATCTTACAGGAATATAATCTTACATTATTTTGTGTGGTGTTCATTTTTTTCCTTCAAGATCCAGAAAGTCATAATTGATATATGATACTCTGATACTAACTGCTTTCATATCATCATTGTTAAGGTAACCACGTAATTTCTTGCCTTAGCCAGGATGCTTTTAAGAGCAAAAGGGACATTAACAATTATGCCTGGACAACAGGTGCAAACCTGGACTGCCCCAGGCAAACTGGGATGGAGTAAGTTAGCCTAAATTCATAACTAACTTGTATTGAATGCTTATGTGCTGTGTCCTGTGCTTCACTTGCATGACTTTGTAATCCTCACAGCAAAGCCTCATGAGGATATTAACTATCTTACAGAGTTAACTGAGACTCAAAAGAGGTTAAGCAATTTGTCCTCAATTAAATAGCTAATAAGTGGTAGAGCCCCCATTTTAACCCAGGTCTCTCTGATGCTGAAGTCACTAAACTTCTATGCCTCTAGACTTAATTGCTCTCTAATTAGATTGGAAATGGAAAGAAAATAAAGGTCGTAATGAAAAAAATCTATCAGGTATGTCATATCAAAAACTTTTGTTCCCACTTAAAGAGAATCTGGTTTATGACGCAGGTGAAACTTTTTTAGCAATTGCCCTCTTCCTTTTTTATGTTATGGCTTCTGTTTCAGCTATGACTGCTTGGGATATAATTTGATACACTTAATTTAAAATCAGAAATGGTTTTAAAAAATAGCTTAATGAAGTGATATCTAGAAATGTTAGGCTGATTGGATATATTCTTCCGCGTTAGTGAGCATGTTGTAAGGACTTAAATGATACGGTAGGTCAAATGGGACATCTGTATCTATGGAATTATAATGTGTATATTACTTTATACATAGCCCTAGTAGATTGCAAAATAAGCAGATCACTCACCAGCCTCCCGTGTGTTGATTTACTATAGAGCGGGTAACAAATTAGAAAGTGGAAAGTCCTCTCTCAAATCCAGACCAGTGAGGTGCTAGAATTTTGGGCCACTGCCTAGGACTTGTTTTTCTTTTGTAAGTCTACTTCCTTATCATCTCTATATAACAAAAAGATTTCCAAAACCTTATGGCCCATCGATTTCAAGTATCAGTTTACATAATCCCTTGACATTTTGATAACCAGTGTAAGAAAGTAATATTACTTCCGTGTCTATTTTTTCCTTCATTATTTTTCCCCACCCTTGAATATGGAAATTTCCCAGATAATCAAACCGTTCATTTTTTCCTGTCATCAATTGAGATTTTTTTAAAATATGAAAATCTTGGCAGTTTTGAATAATTCGGGAATATGTTTATGAACTTGTGATTTTGTTTCTGAAATACATAGTTGATCTTTTTGTTGTAGATTTTCTGACCCAAGACTTTAATTTTATTAGTCATAATAGTACCTACATATGTGTGAGACAAATATCTATAGACAGTTTGTGGTGTGTATGTAGATTTGTGGACCTTGTGCAATAATTTCATGACTACACATTGGGCTGCTGTTAGAACATTTGCATGGTGATGAACATGATACTTTGTGTGAGGGGAGGAGCTATTTGTGTTCAATGTTTTAAACTTTCTTTAGAATGAAAAATGGTCTCTTCCTCTTACTCTCCACTTAACTGTAGGGAAAAAGAAGTTAACTCTTAATTACAATTTTCATTTTTTTATCGACCAAAGTTCCCGTCAGTGTCAATTACACCTAAGGTGACCATATTAATTTATCCAAGCTGGAACGCTTTTGAAAGTGAAAGAGGGCCATATTAATAATTATTGTGGGGCAACAGGTGTGGATTGCTACTCTTCTGGACAAACTGGGGACATATGGTCACTTTTGTCATCATTTGTATGTGGGAACACTGGTTCGGGAAGCACAGTTGTCAGCGTGTTTGGTTCTGTAACACAAAATTGTTTTCCTCAAATAACAAGTCATTTGTGTAGATGGTATTTTCTTTTTTGGTCAAGGGAT
This sequence comes from Ursus maritimus, assembly GCF_017311325.1. NCBI lineage: Eukaryota > Metazoa > Chordata > Mammalia > Carnivora > Ursidae > Ursus > Ursus maritimus. Next base: position 65,856,873 of record NW_024423319.1, read on the forward strand.
TTTAATTTTAAAAATTTTCTTCACTTATTAAAAAGTTAATTTTTGATGGAAAGCTCATGTTCTTAAATTAAGATAGTACCTTACCAATTAACACCAAAATTTCTGGTGATCAGTGATTTTACATTAATAACTTTTTTTATAAACACATGAACACTGGGTTTTTGAGTCATTTTTTGACTTCTTGGGAATAATGAGAAAGCACAATTGAGTTTGTGTGGATAAGACCAAATTCTAATTTAGTAACATAGTTCAATAATAAAAAGAACATGAAATGGGTAATCGAAGATTAAATTTACTGTCTAAAGTACTTGAGTGAATAGAAATGTCATCATCATGGTTTCCTTTTTTAACTAGTTCCCTGAACTGGCAGCGTTTGGTTTGATCTCTGTCCTCTGATTTGTTGACGTTCTTACTAATAGTCTTTCGATTTAACTGTGTTAGAGGATTGTAATAGAACTGTTCGTGAGCTGGGAGTCGGTAGACTTCCTGCCAAGAGATTAGACACATGAGGGACATGTCTGAATCCTTTTTTTTCCTGCTCTCCTTTTCAAGTGGTAATGATAGAAGAATATAAACGGGCCTACAGTAACACTGCCATGCAGATAATATTTTATAATTTTGCAGTGCTATCATAGTATCAACAGTGGTGGAGGTCTTGGTAGCATCCTCTGACAGGCCAATATTGGAAATAATCAGCAAATTGTGTGGGTGGTGACAGGTATCATGCAATAGGTAAAGCGGTGAAACATCAACCCTGTCCTGTTTTTTAGAGAGGGATGCTTTATATTTGTTTTGAAAAAGGTAAGGTATCACAAAAGGGAGATAGAAGTGCATAAGTGAAATGGTGGTGAGAAAAGCACAGCTTTTTAAGCTTACATCCTAGTTATTCATGTTGTTTCTTTAGCTTTATTTTTGACTTACTACCGTAATGTGACCTGGGTTGTATTTTATTCATAGTCACAGATTCATAGAACTGGAAGGTACCTTATGGATGGTTTTAATCCAGTGCTCTTAATATTGATGAAGATCCTGAGGCACAAGAGGTTAAGTAAATTGACCAAATTTACATAGTTGGTTAATGTTACAGCCAAGACTAGAACCCAGTATCTCCTATTTTTTCCTTTTCACAGAACTAAATTCCACCCTTTTACTGATAGGATTAAAAAAAGCTATTTGGTTGTTAATCATCTTTTATTTGTCTGTTAAAAATGCTGTAAAATTTTAATTAAACATTTTGTACAGGAAGCATTCTCAACACTTTTGGTGACTACATACACAATGGTACTTTATATCCTGACCTCAAATTCAGTGGTTCTTTGTGATTTGACTTTTTTAAAACTGCATGAGGTATTTTTCATTTTGGCAGTGGTAATATTGAACTATTTTCTTTATTAACAAGGATTGTATATCATCAGTTTTCATTTATTCTCTGAGGTTCTTCATAAAGCTCTGTTGCAAACAGAATGGTGGTGGTTCTTTTTCAGTATGACACATTTTCATGTTGATACTATGATTTTTTTTTAATTGGCATGTTCTACTTTAGAACACTATTGAGTTTGGAGCTTATATGAACACAAAAGATGAAAATGCTCAAGATACTTTGGTAGTTAGTTGATACTCGGTTACCTTGATTCCTCCCTCCCACTATACCTTTTTGTTTTTAAGAAGAGGTTATTTATTCCAGACGTAATAGACGTGGCTTATTTTTAAATTGATATTCACACAGACTTTTGAATTTCAGAATTTAGTTTTGTAAAGTCTTTTGTTTAACAGTGTATTTTGGTGCCTTAAGTTTCCTTCATGGGGTAGTCTGAAGCAGTATGTCTGTTGAATATAATATGTGTGTACTTAGCACCAGGTCTCCTGACCCATTAGTGCTGAACGGTATGTGTTTTTTTTTTAATATTTTATTTATTGATTTGTCAGAGAGCACAAGCAGGGGAAGCAGCAGGCAGAGGGAGAAGCAGACTCCCCGCTGAGCATGAGCCTAGTGAGGGACTGGATCCCAGGACCCTGGGATCATAACCTGAGCTGAAGGCAGACGCTTAACCGGCTGAGCCACCCAGGCATCCCCTGAATGATATGTTTTAAGTGACTTTTCACCCTAATACAACAAAATTACATTTTTTAAAGTTTGGAGTAATGGATGAAGAGAATTAATGAAATACTTTTAACAGTGGTCAGAAACATAGTAAGCTGCATAATTTATATATGATAACGACTGTAGAAGAAATGGAGATCACTAATAATGCTTTACAATTTTCAAGGTGAATAATGTCTGTTTTAAATTCCCTGATTACAGACAGAATAAGCCTCAGATTTGGTTTTCTTGCTGGCTTGTCCTCCCGGAGTTGAATTTACCTGACACAGTCACACATTCGTTGCCCCAAAAGAGTAGTTTTTGGTTTTTGTTTTCTTTTTTAAAAGATTTTATTTATTTATTCGACAGAGATAGAGACAGCCAGCGAGAGAGGGAACACAAGCAGGGGGAGTGGGAGAGGAAGAAGCAGGCTCATAGTGGAGGAGCCTGATGTGGGGCTCGATCCCATAACGCCGGGATCACGCCCTGAGCTGAAGGCAGATGCCCAGCCGCTGTGCCACCCAGGCGCTCCCCAAACGAGTAGTTTTTGAAATGACTGGGCAAAATTTCTAATTTGGCTGCTCGTTTCCAGGAATGGATTTGGATATATTGGCACACAGTACTCTGAAAGAAATAAGGTTAATAAAATATGCTATTTTTTGTTTTTAAAGCAAAAATACTAAAACCTGACTTATTTAAAAATAAGTCCTGCTTGGTTCATACTGCTTACAAAAGGTGTTTTGTTGTTTTGGAAGTTTTCATACCCAGAGTGAACATGGTATAAAAAGCTCATAGTGAGGTTGAATACTTTAGACATGCCTATTGGGATTGAAGGAATGTGTTTTAAAGTATATAGTTTTGGGATATTATTGGGAGGCAGTTGTTCATTTGTGAAAAGTTGACCGGAGGAATTAGGAGACCTGGATTTAATTACTGGCTCTTTCCACTTTCTAGCCACATGGCCTTTGGTAAATCACTTTCTCTTTCTATACTTCTGTTAGGTGTAAAATAGAGGTGATTATTCCTACTTCACAGGATTGTTGTGAGGATTAAATGAAATATAAGTGGAAGGGCTGTGTAAATATATGGTGGTGGTTATTGTTTATAACTAGGGAGAGACTTATGTGATTTGACAATTACATTTGTTCTCTTAAACTGTTTCATTGGTAAGCTTTTCATAGAAATGTTTAAGTTTAAAAGTGTCTGATGCTGATCATATACTTAATCCAAAATTTCTGACTTAAGCACATGAGTATTATGACTAAGATAACTAAGTAGATTTAAGATTCTCTCTTTTATGATGATAGAAGGAGCCCAGGAATGTGGGAGGATTCTTCTTTCCTTTTACTAGTTAAACTGGAAATGTATTGCAATGTCCACCACTGAGTATAATCTAGAGACCCATTTTGGTAACATAATTCTTTATTAAAATTTGACACCAGAATGGAGAGAGCTCTGTATTTGATCATTTGAATTATGGTGTCCCGGCATCTTTGGCATGCTTTAGCCATTAAAATGTTCATTTTCACTCACCAGTGGTGATATTACATCGACCAGGGGCTGAACTTGTGATTTAGATTTACTATATTTTTTCATTTTGTGCCACTTAGATAATAAGACCAAGTTCCCGGGGGGGGGGGTGCAGGAGGTTGTCTGTGTATAAGATTATTTTCCAAGGCGTTTGAGGGCATTGCTTACATTCAGGATTTCCTTTTTTCCCCAAAATGTAATTACTTCTAGTCCAGGGGGGCTCTGCAGGTGTTACAGCCATAACTCACCCCTTAAATGTCCCCAACGGGTAGAGGTGTCTTGTCAGTGCTGAAATCTTTTGACCCCCGTTCCCAGCCTAGGCGAAATGCAGAGTAAGGCAGAAAGGAGGCAAGTGTAGGGGAGCAAATCGGATTTTTCTCTCCCTGTCCCCTAATAACTATAAAAAACAAACTGCTTTTTTGATGGAAACCTATACCTTAGCAAAAACATTGTGTGTTCTGTTTAATGAAGGCTTGCTGGTCTGGTTGCAGTTTTGAAATAAAATATAAGTGTGTTGCAGAGATGTCGTGTAGGGAAATTATTTTCCTTGATTTTCTCTGGTATATGTATGAGAGGGGGAAAGGAGAGCAAGATGTGATTATGGAAGTAATAGTAACTGGGCAATCATGTGTTGCTTTGTGAGTGTGTCTCGTTGTTAAAATGTTGAATTTAAAGATAAAATTAGGGGCACCTGGGTGGCACAGCGGTTAAGCGTCTGCCTTCGGCTCAGGGCGTGATCCTGGCGTTATGGGATCGGGCCCCACATCAGGCTCCTCCGCTATGAGCCTGCTTCTTCCTCTCCCACTCCCCCTGCTTGTGTTCCCTCTCTCGCTGGCTGTCTCTATCTCTGTCAAATAAATAAATAAAATCTTTAAAAAAAAAAAAAAAGATAAAATTAAACCAAGATAAAAATTCTTCTTGCATGGAATCAACTAACCTCTAAGCTCACCAGTCAAGAGCTATTTAGGATTCAACAGTCCCTAAAATCACAGCATCATTAGGGTTTTGAATAGAGGTATAGTGTTTTATCTCTACTTAACATGTAGGAAATGATAGAAATTCTAAAAGGTCAAGAATGAATCTTGAAGATTGGTGAGCATAGGAAAGAATCATCTACTCCATGTGTATTTGTAGAGTATCCAACATTTATTTTATTTTTGAAGAACATAAAGAGGATGTAGAAGTCGTGGGTTTATAGAGTGTGAGCAATATATTGGGAACACCTTGAAATTCTTCTCATATGTGCGATTTCTCTACCTTACAATTTTTTTCAAATTGCACTGTCCAGTGGGGTAGCCACTAAGCACCTCTGGCTACCTGACACTTGAAATGTCACTGGTGTAACTGTGGAATTGAACTTTTAATTTTCTTTAATTTTGACTAAGTTAAATAAAAACTGATGTAGTGTATATTTTCTCACTAAACACAACTTTGTTGTTTTGATAGGGCTACATTTTACTTTAACCATTGAAAATTTAATATCCAACTTGAGATGTGCCATGAATATAAAATGCCGTATTTCAGACTTGGTGTATTTAAACAAAAAAGAATGTAAAACAGCTCTCTAATTTTTTATATTGCTAACAAGATGAAATGATACCTCGGTTATATTGGGTAAATAAGATTAATATTATTTCAAAAATATAAAAGACCCCATAAGGCACAGAGTGCCACTCTTGGTGGCACAAACACTGTGTGAAGAGATGGGTGAAAAAATCGCTAGCTGAGCTAGTAGTAGCTTCTTAGGAGGTAAGAGTTCATTGAACCTTAAAGGGTGAGTGAAATGGGGAGAGACTTAAGACGGGGCTGAGGGAACAGGGTTGGTAGAAGTGTGAAGGTAGTAAAGTACAAGGTGTGTTGGAGGGCAGGGATGGAACAACTTATGTGGATTGGTCTTGTCAAAGTGTTACAACAAAATTGTGTGGCTGGAATATGTAGCTTAGTAGGACCCTAGGCCTAGAATAGAAAACCAAGAGACTTCCCCACCCTTACTGACATTTTAGTCCAAACAGTCTTTTGAAGTCAGTCTGTTCAAACTCCTACCTAATAAGGAATCTCCTCTTAATATCCAGCCTGTGCTTGAATATTTCCAGAGAATGGGTAGTCTGCTTGCTTCAAGAGGCTGGTGGCATCTCCACTTTTGGACAGTTTAATTGTTACACCATTAGATTAAATGAATTATCCGCTTCCATATTTCTTCAGCTAGTGGCCCTAATTTGATACCGTGGTTCTGCTGTCTTTCATGCTATAACTCTAAATATTTGACATTGGTAATCATGCCCATTTTTAGTCTTGTCTTCATGCTAGACATCCCCAGGTAGTTCAGCATTTCCTTTATGGTGTTCCCTGGCTTATCATCTTGGTCACTCTAGATCTGAACAACAGGTTGCAGCGGGTCTGTTAACTACTTTTATTTGAACACTGTGGTCTCTGAAAGCAATATGGGACTCTGTTAGGTTCCTTAGCCAGGTCAAACAGGCTTTTTATTGAGCTTTTGTTAACAAAAACCTTCATGAGTCTTCATGTGAACTGCTTTTGTCACATGAGTAGGTTTTCCCCCTACTCTGTACTCTTAATGTGGGTTATTTTAGCTTGCTAATCCTTCATAAAGTGTTCAGGATAGCACATTTACCATCGTTTCTGTTGATTTTAGCTCATCCTCACAATCCACTGAGAATTCAGAATATTATTTATCATATGCATACATCTTCATTACTAATTCCCAGCTTTGAATTGCTTAGATTTGGCTAGCATGTCTTTGACATGGTTCTTTTTCGAATGCTAAAGACAGGACTCTCTGCAGGTTAACACTGCTCTATAACCTTTGAGGGTGGTATTTGACAGCTGTGAATCTGGTAAACTGTATTATCTTCCAGCTCTTGGCTACTCAAACTGTGATTCTAGGATCAGCAGCCCTTGGAGGCTTATTTAAAATTCACGTTCTCAGGCCCCATCCCAGATCTATGGAATCAGAATCTGCATTTTAACAAGATTTCCAGTTGATTTGTTTGTGTGCTGAAGTTAGAGAAGCGCTGATCTAGCCTCCATTTCTCTGTGACGCCCAGGATGTAAAATCTCCTCACGCTGTACAGAAATCAAGCCAGACTAGTCAGCAGTGTTAGCCTCACGTGTCCCTATCAAAGAGGTTCTCAGCCCTAACTGCACAATAGAATTACCCGTGGAATTTTTAAAAAATATTGCTGTCTGGCCAACCCCAGAGAAGGTTTTCCAGGTGATTCTAATGTGCAAGCCAAGGTTGAGAACAATCCCTTTGTCAACCAAATGAGGTTCATTTGGCAGTGAACCCCACTTCTGGTGAATACATTTTCTTCTACATGTTTGCAATGTATCTGATAGTCTATTGTAGAATTTCCCCCTAGGTTTATTGTCAGATTTTGCTGTGCTACAATTTATAGACTTCGCTTTATTTGAAGATGCAGTTTCTAAAATCTAGTATTTTTAGCATCTCTCCTGTTCTCTGTGATTTCTCAGAGATTATCATTAGAGCGTTTGCAGTTTGGGGTCTTGATTCTCTCTTTGAGAAGTTTGTTTTTCCAACTGTTTCCAGTTGGAAGGTGATTCTCCTCGTTGAATAAAATAGAAACAAAACAGAAGTTGAGTGCCTCCACTTTTCATCTTCTGTTAAGATACCAGGTCCCCCAACCACTAAGTACAAGACCCCTTTCTTGTTTCAGATTATGTTTTCTTTATTTCCCTCTTTTTATTATTTTATGTTTTTCAAAGTCATTTTTAAAGTCTCCCATATTTTTGCAAGTTTCTGTTCCATGTGGGCTTTAACTTCCCTGACTCTGTTCTTAAGACTTTGTGCCATTCTTGAAACAGTACTTGGTTTGTGAGTTTTCTGTTATCTTTGGTTCACATCCTTCAAATGTCAGAACTTATCAGACATTTTTGTCTTCTTTGAAGGTTTGTGTTTTGAAAGCCTTTCAACCCTACGGAGTTGTACTTTTTTATAAATTATTTTTGGGGCACCTGGGTGGCTCAGTTGGTTAAGGACCGCGACATGATTTCGGCTCAGGTCATGATCTCAGGGTAGTGAGATTGAGCCCTGCATCAGGCTCTCTGCATGGAGCCTGCTTAAGATTCTTTCTCTCCCTCTCCCCTCCACATGCTCGCTCGCTCTCTAAAAAAATTATAAATTATTTTTATTATTATTTTTTAAAGATTTTATTTATTTATTTGACAGAGATAGAGACAGCCAGAGAGGGAGGGAACACAAGCAGGGGGAGTGGGAGAGGAAGAAGCAGGCTCCCAGCGGAGGAGCCTGATGTGGGGCTCGATCCCATAACACCGGGATCACGCCCTGAGCCGAAGGCAGATGCTTAACCGCTGTGCCACCCAGGCGCCCCTATAAATTATTTTTAGAACTATTTACTGATCCTTCACAAGTGGACTTTGTCCTAACTTTCATGTTGTTAACTTTGAAAGTATTAAGAACACTAGTGAATGTTACTGGTGGTTTTATTTGGTTTGAAGAATTATGGCTGAAGTTTCTTTCTCCTTTGTGCTTTCCTGTATTGTCTTAAGTTAGCTGCTTACTGTTCACAGTACCAAATTGTATTCCTTAGCTACATGTGGAAAAATTTGGCTTCCTTCTGTTTTTTTTTTTTTTCATTGCCTGGCCTATATAACTTTAAGCTGTTGATTTCCAGTCTTCTTAAAGTTTCAAGTTATAAAAACCAGACAGGTAGAGAAGCATCTTTGTTTTTTTTTTTTTCCTTCACTGTCTGAAAGAGGGTTTGTTTTTATTTTTCCCTTTAGTATTGAATTGTGAACATCCAGATACTTTATGTGTTGTGTGTGGGATTAAATCTTATTACCAGTATAGATTACCTCTTCCACAAATCAAATTTTCATATTTTTGTGGACTTAACTTTTTTTTTTTTTCAGTGTGGACTTAAGATCAGTCTGGGGTTGGAAGGAAAAGAACTAGAGGATGAAAGTTTTTGTTTGGAGTCTTATTTTAGATTGCTTACTACTTGTTTATCATTGGAGTGGTTAATTGAGAGTAATAGAAAAGCCAGGTAGTGATTTGTTCTTTTGCTTTGCTGATCAAAAAGCAAAATTGAGCATATTTCATAGTTATTTAGATATAAAAAGAAGCCCAAATTTCTGCAAAGTTTTTCTTGATAAAACTCAAAATGTGATAATAATAATGGATTAGTGTTTTTGTAATGTAGTTGTAATAATGAGAAGAATGGCTTTCTTTTACTTCTTTTTTGGAGGGATAACGTTTTGCTTAATCGGGGCTAAACATATTCCTCATCAATATTATTTGCAGATGTTCATCTAGTATTACTGACTTGAAATGAGATTTTCCATATTTCATTTTTGATAATGTCTTTTCACACACACAGGTACAAGAAAACCTTGGAGGTATTGCAGGTTCAATTCCAGACTAACATAAAAAGCAAATATTGCAGCAAAACAAGTCAAATGAATTTTTTGGTTTCCCAGTGCATATAAAAGTCATGTTTACACTATACTTATAGTAGTCCATTAAGTGTGCAATAGCATTATGCCTAAAAAACAACGCGTAGCTTAATTTAAAAATGCTTTATTGGGGCGCCTGGGTGGCATAGCGGTTAAGCGCCTGCCTTCGGCTCAGGGCGTGATCCCGGCGTTATGGGATCGAGCCCCACATCAGGCTCCTCCGCTATGAGCCTGCTTCTTCCTCTCCCACTCCCCCTGCTTGTGTTCCCTCTCTAGCTGGCTGTCTCTATCTCTGTCAAATAAATAAATAAAATCTTTAAAAAAAATGCTTTATTGCTAAAAAGTGCTAACTGTCATCTGAACTTTCAGTGAGTCGTAATCTTTGCTGGTAGAGATTCTTTCCTCGATGTTGGCTGCAGCTTCTGTGGCTTCACCTTGCACTTTTATGTTGTGGAGATGACTTCTTTCCTTAAACCTCATGAACCAACCTTCAGACTTTTCTTGTGCAGCCTCCTTACCTCTCTCAGCCTTCATAGAATTGAAGAGAGTTATGGTGTTGCTCTGGATGAGGCTTTGGCGTAAGGGAATGTTGGAGCTGGCTTGATTGTCTATCCAGACGACTAAAACTTTCTCCATATCAGCAATAAGGCTGTTGAACTTATCATTCCTGTATTCACTGGCGTGAATTTTAATTTCGATTTCCTTCAAGAACTTTTCCTTTGCATCCACAATTTGGCTGTTTGGCACAAGAGGCCTAGCTTTTGGCTTTTGACGTGGCTTCCTCACTAAGCTTAATCATTTCTAGCTTTTGTTAAAGTGAGAGATGTGTGACTTTTCCTTCCATTTGTGCACTTAGAGGCCATTGTAAGTTTATTAATTGGCCTAATTTCAATATTGCGTCTCAGGGAATAGGGAAGTGCAAGAAAAGGGGGAGAGAGGGGGGAAACAGGTGGTCAGGGGGGCAGTTGAAACACACACATTTATCTTAAAGTTTGCCGTCCTGGATTGGTCTGGTTCATGGCACCCCAGAACAATTCTGACATCAAAGATCACTGATCACTGTAACAAATATACTAATGATGAAAAGTTTGAAATACTGCAAGAATTACCAAACTGTGAGGCAGAAATAGGAAGTGAGCTAATGCTGCTAGAAAAATAGCACCAGTAGACGTGCTCCACGCAGCGTTGTCACAAACCTTTCAGTTTATTAAAAAGCACAGTAGCTGCGAAGTGCAACAAAGCACGGTATGCCTGTATTGCTGTCTAATCAGTCCACAAGCATAAATTAATGAAGCGTATTTATCCCTTAGAGAAGGCATTTATAGAATTGGTTTGATATTTACCTTTTAGCAGATCATTACACGGCAGAGTTATCACCTTGAGTTGAAGGTCAGGTGGAAGCTCCTCATATGGACAGTTCGATGGATTTTGAAGTCAGGACATTGTCTTTGTACTTGCAGTGAGGTCCAAAAAATGCTTATGGAACGGTAACTTGTGCTTAGAAAATAAATCTGCTACAAATGTGTGTGGGAGCAGAGCTCTCGTTTCTTTGATAGCGTTAAGTGCACGAAGCAGCTTGCTTGACGTTGTGATTCCAGTGTTGATGCTGAAATGGTTTTACTGCAGTGTAAGTTTTGCATGTAGGCGCTGTTCACAAGTCGTAGGGCAAGTTAGGATGTTCAGCTTCTTTTTCTGACAAAAATTCCGAGAACTGGTGATGTTTAAGTCCACAGTAATGAAGTTCGCCGTTAACACTCTCGGGTCAGCAATATGATAGATTCAGATAGTTTCTGCAGACTACCTGCTGCTGAATGACATAAGGAATACCCATAGACTTGAAACACTTGACATTTTCACAGGCTTCAGAAATGTGTCCAACTTGTCTTTTGCTGCCCTACACATGTATATACCACCATTTCAGTTGTCACACATCTTAGCAGATTCCACTTCAAACTGTGCTTAGTGTTTTCTCAACTTGCTGGAAATACCACCTGTAGCTGCTCCATGCAGACTGTTCATAGAGGCTACTTCTGTAGTTACTTCAAACTTCTCGAGTCATCAACACTTGACTCTTTGAATAAACAACTGAATAGTATCAATTACATTTGTCGACTCATCAAGGCCCAAGAAAAACCACTCAAAATCATTTGCTGTCCCGTTTTTCAATTGATTATGACCTGTCCCAATAGCCTTGAATTTTTGAGCAACTGTTCTCACCATAAAGCTAATAATCTTAAACAACTTTCTCTGGACACATTTCTTTAGCTTCTGCAGTCAAGCACAGTTGAATTAACTCACCATCAATAATACAGCTTTGCTTGCTTAGCTGACAAGCCACTTGGAAACTTACTGTGGTTGAAGCCTTGTTTTTTATTCTTATGAGGAAATATTTTGTGATGAGATTTTTTTTTCAAGTTTTCCAGTTTTAGGGACTATAGCTTTATCTGTGAATTGGGAATATGGTGATGAATGCTTGCTCTGACAGAATGAATGTGTATTTTCTTTTTAGCACAGTTAAGTAGTGCCATTGCATAATAAATTCAGTCTTTTCCATCTCGCAACAAAATAATCCATACTCTACTATGCCTTTGAGGGTGACATTCAAAGTGCACTTTTACTTCATTTGACAGGAGAACGCTCTGGTAATTTCTTAAAATGTCATGGTATGGTGATATGCATGGCACTTGAAATGCTGTCACGTTGCGTCACTGCAGTTTATAAGGCACAGATCATCACCAGTGCAAAGCGGCGAGAGGGCCACATTTGGGCTCTCACGTCTACTTGGTCTGCCGTTGGAGCACAACAGCAGCCACAGACAATATGTAAGTGAAGGTGTATGACTGTATTCCAATAAAACTTGGTGAACACTGAGATTTGAATTTCATGTACTTCTCATACATCACAAAACATTATCTCCCTTTTGTAAAAACAGTCTTAGAAGTGTAAAAATCATTCTTCGATCTCACGGAAAAAAAATAGGCACCAGGGCTGATTCTGGCCCATGGGCCATAGTTTGCTAATTCCTGACCTACTTTTTTCCTAATATAACAGGGCTTTTTCAGGAATTTTTCTTTTACAAAATGTTATTCCTGTGAGGTCTTAAAATTCACATCTTGACCTGCATTCTGGATTTTCACGTGATTAAAAGTGTTCTACAGAACACATGCTAACTTTTGTTTTCAAGATTGATCTCCTTTCTCCTTTTAGATAATTTTCCACTTGTTCATCAAGATGGAAAGCTCAGATTCTAACGATAAAGGCAGTGGTGATCAGTCTGCAGCACAGCGCAGAAGTCAGATGGACCGATTGGATCGGGAAGAAGCTTTCTATCAATTTGTAAATAACCTGAGTGAAGAAGATTATAGACTTATGAGGGATAACAATTTGCTAGGCACCCCAGGTATGCGATGTATAAAGATTTATATATGTAAATTGCTGGTCTTTTTTTTTTAACTGGTTTTAAAAATCTGTGTCTTCAGCTGTTATGAAGTGCGATTTTAATACAAGGGATACAGAATGACATTTATTGCTGTACTTATTGCCTGGTTCTGTTCACTCCTATTTGGAATTATCCTATATCATATCTTTTAGTTATGATTTATATTGTGAATTTATAGCAAGCTGAATTGAAAAAGTGGAACTGAACAATATTTTTGTTTTTAGTTAGTTTTATTTACTAGAGATAAATCTAAGTGGGGAAGAGCTAATGAGAATAGTAGTTCCTAGGACAGACTTCTTTTTTTTCTTCTTCTTCTTCTTCTTTCTTTTTTTTTTTTTTTTTTGTCATCTCTGATTCCCAGATTATGTTCCAGTCGTAGTCCTCCAAAGCTGTCCTTGGGTAAAATTGTCACTTCAGAACGTTACACTTTGTTATTCTCTTTTGCCCAGTTACGTCCCATTTGATCCTAATTAAAATTCATTATCTCTGGTGCTCCTCATTTCTATTTAATTCTAACCTTTGTGTTATTGTTTGAATTTTAAAAGTTAAGGTGTTAGTTAGCATGACTCCTAGGAGAGGAAGTACATTTTGAGCCAACAGTACCAGACTTGAATCAGAATGCCTCAGTTGGTAATCTGGCGCTGCCGTTTATTAATACAGCAGTCTCTCACTTAGTCTCAGTTTCCTTGTTTTAAAATGCAGATGATAGGGCGCCTGGGTAGCACAGTCGTTAAGCATCTGCCTTCGGCTCAGGGCGTGATCCCGGCGTTCCGGGATCGAGTCCCACATTGGGCTCCTCCGCTGGGAACCTGCTCTGTCACATAAATAAATAAAATCTTTAAAAAAATAAAATGCAGATTATAGGGGCGCCTGGGTGGCACAGCGGTTAAGCGTCTGCCTTCGGCTCAGGGCTTGATCCCGGCGTTATGGGATCGAGCCCCACATCAGGCTCCTCCGCTATGAGCCTGCTTCTTCCTCTCCCACTCCCCTTGCTTGTGTTCCCTCTCTCGCTGCCTGTCTCTATCTCTGTCAAATAAATAAGTAAAATCTTTAAAAAAAAATAAAATGCAGATAATATCTACCTCCCAGAGTTACAGTTCGAAAGAATGAGAAATCGAATGCAAAAGCATTTAGTAAATGGAAAGAAACTTGCATAAATTGTACTGTCATGCCCCCAAAGAAGTAAATTTTATCCAGGTTCCTACTCCTTGGTTTTCATCTCTGTTTTTATTTGTAATTTGGCATGCATTTCTAAACTATTTTCAGGTGAAAGTACTGAGGAAGAATTGCTGAGAAGACTACAACAAATTAAAGAGGGCCCACCACCACAAAACTCAGATGAAAACAGAGGTATATTTTGCTTTGGGGGGTGGGTAGAGGATGATACAGATACGGAACTCCAGGAAAGGTCAGCCAGAGATTATCCAGAAACAGCACGGATTAATTTAGTGCTAAGGATCTGTTAACAAAAAGAGAACTGGCATTTTCTTGGTATTTGGTGAGAATGTCAACATGTTTTTTTTTTTTCTGCTTCACCTTCGGGTTTGTAATAATTGAGACATAGTGAGAAATGGCCTATTTAAATGTGCTGGGTGTTTTTTTTTTTTCTTGATTGTGCACCTCTGTTGAAATTTCCTTCCACCTGCTGAATTATTTCTTCCTTATAAACATGTGCATTCTCCACCAGCAGAAAGAAATGCTGTATTCCCTAACCTGGTGGCTCTCAATGGGTTATATCCCAACCCTACCCCCACCCAGGGGACATTGGCAATGTCTGGAGACATTTTTGGTTGTTGTCACAGCTGGGGGTTTGCTACTAGGATCTAGTGGGTGGAGGCCAGGGATGCTGCCAAATATCCTGACATCCTAAAATTCCTAACAGCGCAGCCCCCGCAAAACAAAGAATTATGTGGCTCAAAATGGCAGTAGTGCCCCTGTTGAGAAACCCTGCTTTTAGTTTTAAGTAGGACTGTAGGGAATTTGACTGTCTAACAGAAGAGGCTATGACAACAGTTTGGTTCTTGAGCATGCCGTTATATGTACTGTGCAAGGTTCAGACTATGCATTTTGGGTCTGGTCTCCAATTTCATGTTAATGTAAAAATCTTGGTAATATGAAGAAGTGTTGAAATACTTTTGAACCAGTAAACCCTGTTTATATTTTTGCAATTTTAAAAGTCCTATATTATCAAAGGCACTTAAGTCAAGATCCTAGAGGAAATGTAGACTAATGAAAATGTGACACAAATGCAACTTGAACAAAAATACTAGCCCTGTGCCCTAACTGGCATTTACCTTGTTGGATTCATTTTTTTTTTTTTTTGACAGTGGACTGAAAAAATGTCTCCTGACAGTCCACAGTGGTATCCTAGGCTCTGTATATGATGAAGTTCTGAAAATAGACTTCCTCCAGATTCCCTTGAAAAAATCTCTAAATTTCTCTAGGGTCAGCTTGCTCTTTCAAAACGAAATTGAAACATTTCTGCCTTTACTTGCAAATCTATGCAGTATAGTTCACGAAAATCTGTAAATGTGAAATCTGTTCAGAATCTTTGTTTTTTTTTTCCTAACACAGTTTCAGAGCACTATTTATTACATGATTGTCCTAATTTTAGTAGTTCCTTTTTCTCCTCTTCCCTCCCTTTTTTAAAACAGGTGGAGACTCTTCAGATGATGTGTCTAATGGTGACTCTATAATAGACTGGCTTAACTCTGTCAGACAAACTGGAAATACAACAAGAAGTGGGCAAAGAGGAAACCAATCTTGGAGAGCAGTGAGCCGGACTAATCCAAACAGTGGTGATTTCAGATTCAGTTTAGAGATCAATGTTAACCGTAATAATGGGAGCCAAAATCCAGAGAATGAAAATGAGCCATCTGCAAG
The DNA here is from genome assembly GCF_017311325.1 of Ursus maritimus. Classification (NCBI taxonomy): domain Eukaryota; kingdom Metazoa; phylum Chordata; class Mammalia; order Carnivora; family Ursidae; genus Ursus; species Ursus maritimus. The sequence goes on from NW_024423319.1 coordinate 65,872,259, forward strand.
GCGTTCCGGTGGAGAAAATACAGACCACAACAGCCAAAGGCAAGTGGAAAATCCACGATCTGAATCAACATCTGCAAGGCCATCCAGATCAGAACGAAATTCAACTGAAGCATCAACGGGAGAAGTCGCACCTACCAGAGGTCAGAGAAGGGCAAGAAGCAGGAGCCCAGACCATCGGAGAACCCGAGCGAGAGCTGAAAGAAGTAGGTCACCTCTGCATCCAATGAGTGAAATTCCACGAAGATCTCATCATAGTATCTCATCTCAGACTTTTGAGCATCCTTTGGTAAATGAGACTGAGGGAAGTTCTAGAACCCGGCACCACGTGACATTGAGACAGCAAATAAGTGGACCTGATCTGCTAAGTAGAGGTCTTTTTGCAGCTTCTGGAACGAGAAATGCCTCACAAGGAGCAGGTTCTTCAGACACAACCAGCAGTGGTGAATCTACAGGATCAGGACAGAGACCTCCAACCATAGTCCTTGATCTTCAAGTAAGAAGAGTTCGTCCTGGAGAATACCGGCAGAGAGATAGCATAGCTAGTAGAACTCGCTCAAGGTCTCAGACGCCAAACAATACTGTCACTTATGAAAGTGAACGAGGAGGTTTTAGGCGTACGTTTTCACGTTCCGAACGGGCAGGTGTGAGAACCTATGTCAGTACCATCAGAATTCCGATTCGTAGAATCTTAAATACTGGTTTAAGTGAGACTACATCTGTTGCGATTCAGACCATGTTGAGGCAGATAATGACAGGTTTTGGTGAGTTAAGCTACTTTATGTACAGTGATAGCGATTCCGAGCCTAGTGGCTCAGTCTCAAGCCGAAATGTGGAAAGGGCAGAGTCACGGAATGGAAGAGGGGGTTCTGGTGGTAGTAGCAGTTCTGGTTCCAGTTCGAGTTCCAGTTCGAGTTCCAGTTCGAGCTCCAGTTCTAGTTCCAGCTCCAGTCCTAGTTCCAGTTCCAGTGGTGAAAGTTCAGAGACTAGCTCAGAGGTGTTTGAAGGCAGTAATGAAGGAAGCTCATCATCAGGCTCATCAGGTGCCAGGCGAGAGGGTCGACACAGGGCCCCAGTAACATTTGATGAAAGTGGCTCTTTGCCCTTCCTTAGTCTGGCTCAGTTTTTCCTCTTAAATGAGGATGATGATGACCAACCTAGAGGACTCACCAAAGAACAGATTGACAACTTGGCAATGAGAAGTTTTGGTGAAAACGATGCATTAAAAACCTGTAGTGTTTGCATTACAGAATATACAGAAGGCAACAAACTTCGTAAACTACCTTGTTCCCATGAGTACCATGTCCACTGCATCGATCGCTGGTTATCTGAGAATTCTACTTGTCCTATTTGTCGCAGAGCAGTCTTAGCTTCTGGTAACAGAGAAAGCGTTGTGTAATTAAGTTCTGAACTCTCAGCTATGTAGCTGGTATAGTGATGGGCAAACAGGAATCACTTGCTTTATGCCCACTTTTTGAGTGGTGCTTAAATGTAAAGTAGCAACCTGAATTGAGTCATTGCTTTCTGAGTGAATCATTGTCCTTTTTCCAATTTCTGTTCCAGAATAAAAGGAAATATTTAAAAAGCAATGTTTTAGGACATAAAAATCTGATTTCAGTACCAGTAATTGGTATTACTGATGATTTGTCATATACACTTATCAGTTTCGCCTTTGTTATCTTAAGAGATCTGCCTTAGCAATGGCTCTTTATCCGTTTCACGTTGATCTTTAACGTTTCCCACGCCATAGGAGAGAGGGGCAAAGGAAATTCCCAGTTTAGACTAAGTTACAGTACATGTTTCCTAAGTGATTGCTTAAAGCTATACCATTCCCAGTTATTAGTTGGCACAAATTCAGCTACATGCTGAATATCATTTGTTCACCTTTCAGATGAGGTGATATTGGACGTCAGTGTAAATAACACTAAGGTTAGGATCTTCTAAGTGTAAAACTGTCTCCTAAGCCCATCACTGTGGCACACTGTAGAGTGAGCTTATAGTTTAATTGAGATATTTATCTTGTGGAAATATTAAAAAAAAAAAAGCCTATGCTTGTGTAAGTGAAAAAATCACATTCATTTGTTTAAAAATGTAAAGCTATTTTGTAGAGGCTCAGTACTTTTCCAATGCACTGTTGTATTAATGCATTAAAAATTGTAAAGTACCATGCTTAGAAATGAAAAAAACTGCTTTTTGTGAGCCAACGTAGTAAAAAAAAAACACAAAAAACAAAAAACACACCAAACAAAGTACAAAGCTGCTTTTGTAAGTGTGTAGATGTCAAGAGCAGAACATATCTAGTATTTAATGTATGTGAACAGCTACTGTGACATGCAAAGGAAAGGACAGAGTGCAGAATTGAACTACATTGAAGATACCAATGGAAACTTGGTATTTTAACTTGGATTTAGGCAGGAGATGAAAGACGGGAGGAGTAAAGAAAACTGCTCTGAAGAATTTAAACTTTTTATGAAGACAGTAATCATACAGACGTGAACTGGTTTCATATGGTGAGGTCCTTGACACAGTATTCTGCTTGAGCTGATGAAGTAGATTAACAGATTTGGTAGAGATTTGGTTAAAAAACAAAAACAAACCACTACCACCTAGCATAAGTTACATTGATGTTTTCCCAAGTCTGCTCCTCAGAAAAGGAAAAAAAGAAGGTGGAGGAAAGAGACTATAAACCACTTTTAGCATAAGAATTGAAGTTGGTACAGATGTGTGTACTAATAGGAAGGTCTCCAGTTTGCATTGTGTTCGAGATTTGTCGTGTAAGGTACCAGTGCACACTTGTTAATATTTCCTTACTGTCTAACACAGACCTGACCTCTCACATTTAAAGGCCAATTGAGGAATTAAGGAATGTTTATCCTTTGTTGAAAGTGAATCATGTTGGGTCGTTTGAGATTCGAATTTTAATTGTGCTGCCCATGTGTGAAGATGAGGCTGCTGACTCACAGTCTATGGGACATGCATTTTGTGTTGTTTCCTTAGTAATGAGATTAGGTTTGTGAAGAACCCCAGTACTCTTGCTGAATTTCGCTTTTGAGGCCAGTTGGGGTTAGGATTAGTCTGACTGTGGAGGACTTGTTTATCTGGGAGAAGCTAGTGGGCCCAGAGAGGAATTGAACACATCCTTGGTCTTTAAAGTGAAAACTACCCGTGCCTAGTCAGATACTCTCCAAAATAAACAGGTCTGCTTCAGGAATTATCTGGCTACCTTAACTGTTATCAGCTTAGCTGTAAAGGTTATTTCAAAGCTCATTCTTTCCTATTTTCCTCTGGCTTTCACTCCTACCTAAGTATCAAGGAAATTAACTTGTAAATATGGTAGTTGTTTACTAAGGATATGTACTGCTCTTGCAAGGAAATAATGTCCAAACAAAGCTTCACTTATTTTTTTTAATATAAGCAGATTTCACTGTTTATGGCGCTTATGTAATACATTTTATCTTTTTAAAAAATTGTCCATGTAAAAGTCAGGATTCCTTTATATTCGTGAGCCTCCTTGTCTCCTTTCCTAAGGTTGTAATCTGCGATTTTCAGATCTGCGGGGTAGTCCTGAGTGGCTAAAAACCCATTTTCCTCTTGGTATAAAACGTCCCATTGTAAGGGTGTTCATTTTAAATAGTTTAAAAACAACTGCAGCACATTCTAAGCATAAAAGGAAGTTATGGACAACAGGTACCTCCCTAACCTCCCAAGATGTATTACTCATTTGTGAAGTATTAAAGTAAGAGGTAACTCATGCAGAATGCTGGTTATGAATGTAGATATTGAAGCTATTCATAAACACTGGAAATAGAATTTTAAGTTTTTAGCCTTCAATAGGGTGCACATATTGGACATGTGCATGTGGACACCTTTTTCAATAGCACTCATTGATTTCCATTGGATTGTGTAGAATGGTTACAAATATTTTAGTGGAATTTGCTACTTAATTTTTTTTTGCAAGGTCCATGACTATACTTATTAGTGTTGTGGACATCGAAGACAAGGTCATTCGTAGGTGTCAGATGTACAATGGAGAGCAAGAGTCTTTTTTCCCACCAGCATCCAAAACACCTATTCTCTTGAGGGAGCATTTTCTTGCAAAAGACTTTACATTTCATTTTGTATCTTTGCACTTTTACTTTATTACAGAAAGGTTCTGTCTTGAAGACCTAGTTTGAACTTCATGCAGTTATAGGAACAAGAAAAAACAATGTTGGGAAATTACATTGTTCACAGCATAGGGAAAAATACTAAAAACTGAGTTTCCTTGAGTATTTCAGATATTTTTAAAAATTCACTTACTGGTATGAAGCATTTGAGGTGTTATGTTGTTTAACTCCGAGCAGCTGACAAGGTTGAGATTTATTAATACTAAAAATAAAATTGAGCAAGTTAGGTTTCAAGTGTGCAGACTTTATCCATAACAACACTAGAAGATGAGCCATGTTGTTAATTCGGAATATTTGCTCTAAAAAAGAACACGTTAGTTATACCTCAGTGGTGTTAATGGTTAATGGAGGTGGTGATTGAGAGAAGTGTTCGCATTAGTGTTGGGAGTGTAGGAAATTATCATTTGTACAGTTAACAAAGTTTAGTACCAGGATTTTATATGTGTGGTGTGTGTGTGTCTGTGTGCGTGCGTGCACGCGTGCACACACACACGCGCGCATGCACACACACAGACACACACATAATCTCTAAAAACATGATCGTTGACTTTATCCAAACTTTAAGATTAGGAAACTGCTTAGCTATAAGTGTTACCTCAAGTAATTTTTTCCCCCTTGGGAAAACATGTCTTTTCTGTGCCAAGTGTTCTCTCCTAGTGTCAGTGTCTCAGATTGTATTTATGAAGGGTTTTCACTTAATATACTTTTTTTTATTTAGCCACCTGCTTCCCAAATGTCCATGACTTGAAATGGGTCAAGCGTCAGTCATGACTTTCAGTCAGTTCCTAAAATACCCATGTGATAGGGAGGTAAATGCCTCTTAAAAGGCCATTTTTACAGCTTGCTAGAATACAGTGGCACCTTGTGGTGGTTGTTGATACTTTTCTTTGAAAAATGGAGGATAGTCCCCTCCGCCCCCTTTTATTCTCCTTTGTTCTTTCGTGAACACAAAATATTGGTGATCTGCCTTGAGTTTTTAAGTTTTACCTTACTGGCTTCCCTATCAAATGTATTATCAATATTAAGTATGTAGAAGCCACGTTTGCAGGGCACTTTTATTCTTTTCTTCTTATAAGACTGTGCTGATTGCTACTTTCTAAAGTATTCTGTACCTTAGTGATGCAAGAGATTGATAAGGCACATGAAAGTGTCAGGCATTTTTTTTCCCTTAAGTATAGTATAATTTTTCAGTATGTTTAATATTCAGTAACAGTGTTGTAATTCATGGAGTTAACTAGTAAATTATGTGCTTTTGGAAAACATTTGAAAATGTAAATCAACAAAAATAATATGCTTCATTTGGAAAGTTAAAAGTGCAAGGTCCGAGGAACGAGTATTTCACTTTTTTTGAAATTGGATTTTTAGTAAGCAACTAAGAAACAGCTATGAGTTAAGTACTTGCCCTGTAAAAGTTTTAACATTTCGAAATTGAGTTCTTAACTGGAACATTTCTAAAATACTATAATATTCCCAAAAGGTGAGTGATCTCACTTGATTTAATAACTCCACTTTGTATTTAAACTACAGCACAGAATAGAGCTGTTATTGAAGTGTTGGAACTCTCAAGGGGAAACAGCAGTTTGTATCAGTTTTATGATTATTTTCATGTCTCTATAGGTGTTTTCATTCAAATTTGAAGGAAATGAATGCTCTCCAACACTCTCAAATACAATTACAGTGAGATACTTGGTTTTGATTAGGATTTGTTTACTAAAGACCCACAAGCTGCTTTATAGTCACCTGGATTGAATGATAACCTTAAATACATGCAACGAAAGTGAACCCCACCATACCACTGTGCCTCGTTATTTCAGGGTTCCTCTCAGTTCCTCATCTTGCAGATTTATTCCAGTACCAAGGTATGGTTGAACCAGCTGCCCAGCCTTAACTCTATTTAGTGCCCCTCTGCTAACATTTCTTTTAACTGATTGATTTGTATGTGTTTTAACTGTCCGATGTTTGGATTTTACCTCTTGTTAGCTCCATTTGTCCCTGGTGCTGCTTTTAAAGATATAGGGCCATGTGATCAGGTAACAAGTTGAGTAGGTACGCAGTTGGCCTGGTTATGTATCTGTGCCTGTTTTATCTTCTCCCAGGAAGAGCTGCTTTGGTATAGATGTTTACTTGGATTCATATATAAAGAACTGGGCAGCAATCTTAGAAAGCTTTCTGAAGCCAAAAGAACCTGAAGGGATTTGGAGGGGGGATAGTAACAAAAGCTGCCTTTATGTCTTTGAACATGAAGCACATAAATGTATGTTCTGTAAAGACTAAAGTGATTGTTATACCAGGGCTTCCTGACGTCTGGGAGAGACTTTCAAAAAAGCAGAAAGGAGCACAAAGTGAAGTGAATTTGGTCGGCTTGCTTTATCTGGTTTCTCATTTTCTTTCAATTTAAATCTGAACATAACACCCTTCTCCAATATCTATCCAGAAGACTCCTGGTTGGGAAGCCCTGTATTAAATTTTGAGAATGTACCCAGTTTCCTTTTTTTTTTTTTTGTACAGTGCTTTATACCTGCTAAAAATTAACTTGTTTAATGCAGAACAAGACCTTGAAAGGTCAGTCATATTAAAGCTGGTTTGATTATTAATAGTTATCTTTTAGGAAGAAGCTTTTTCCCTATGTAAGATGTCATACTGCAGATTTAAAATATAGACTATCAATAAAATGCATGAAGTGATCATTTGTGCTTGATCATCTCTCGGGTTTTTCTTTAAAAGGGAATCTGATCTGATAAAGGTTCTGTTGCCTCCAACCGATGTCAAATAGACTTGATTTTTAGAATCAAGTGGAATTCTAGTGCAACCTTCATTTTGATTTCCTCACAGCTGTGAGTTTGAGCAGACCCTGGTTTATGGGATATAACCTCCATCTTATGTGGTGTAGTTTAATGGCTTAGTCTTCGAGTGGTAAAATAAAAGATTAAGGTATATTCCAATGCAAGAATCCTAGAAAGACTTCTGTAAATGACATTTTAAGTAGGTGCATCTTTGCTGTTACTTGTATTCTCACCACCGCCCTGCCTACTCTCTTGCTTGACCTTTATAAATACAAAAACTTGTCCAGGTGTGCACGTGTGCTCATGTAGCTTTTGTTTTCCATCCCTATCTCCAACCTTTTACACGTGTTGCTTAAGCCATTAAGATGTCCTTGTTTCTTAAGTAGGTTGTCACATTCTGATACCTGGGTGAGACTTCCCCCTGGTACTGGTATTCGTTTAGCCAATGGTGAATTTTATTAGTTTCATTTCCTCTGGTGCCCACTGAGCCTTATTACTGGCATAGGAACTCAGTTCCTTGGGATTACTTTGGTGTGGTCAGCTCTTTGCCTTATGACCGTCCCAGGGATTATAAGTGTTGTTCATGATTCTATTCTTTGAAGCTCAAGACCACCACTGAAAAGTTGACATTCTTGACAAAGTAAAGCCAGTGCACAAGCATCTTGAGACACATTCAGTGGAAGGGACCATCTGGTTACTCAGAGTGGAGTGGCGTATAAACTATACTTACAATGATCATTTTTAAAAAGTAGGAAATCTGAGGTCCAGTTTCTTTGAGGTCTTTGAATTCAGGCAAGATTTAAAAGTAAGATATTCCAAATGGATTACTAATAGATACATTAAAAAGAGCTAAATTTTTCTGATTGCTGTTAGACATTGTATCTGGCACTCTGTAAATTATTTGTAAATTAGTGGCTCTGAGTTGTGTTATTACCACCCTGTTTTACAGGTGATGAGGATGAGATACAGGCGTTTGGTAATTTTCCCAGGGTCTCATAGTCAGTGGCCGAGTATTCCCAGTCATCTCTGATTCCAGAGCTTATTTTCATTGTACTTTTTGCCCTGCTCCTATATGGCTCCTAATTGATTTTTAAGTATTTATCCGAAGCCCTAGACTAGCTTGCTTATAAAGTATGATTTCTTAGAATAAACCTGGGTTTTAGCTAGTTTGCCAAGGAAACCTCGAAGGGCAAATCTGAGGAGTAAAGGTTATATATTGTAAATTCAGTAAATCATTGTGGCCATTACCAAATATATATATCTCAAGGTGTTTCATTTCCAAGATTTTAGGAGGAGGATGGAACACATTTTGGGAATCTTTAATGTTAAAGGTCATCTCAGCCCCTTATTACATGTGCTCTTGACCCATTTTTACTCAATTTGAAATATGAAATGACTGGAAAAGATGGCAGCTTTTTCAAAGTATGCCAGCTAGCTCACTGGCATCCAAGTAAACACCCTTCAAAGTTGTCTTCGGCAACCATGGGCATTCTAAGAATGTCATCATTGCTCAGAAGATACTTGGAGCTTATTTAAAATTACTTTCAGAAGCCATTTTATAAACTGAGAGAAGCAGCCCTATTCAGTTTTTTCACATTATTTGCCATATTGAGACCAATCTTGACTATTTCCAAGAATTATCTTTTTCTCAATGGAGATTTGCCACCTTTGAGCATATTCAGAAGAATCTATGTGCTCTAAAAGCAATCACAGGCATTTCAAATAATAGATGCAGTAAGTAGTATTTAGAATAAGTAAATGGCTGCTGAGGTGAGTACTTTGAAATGATTATCACTCCTCATTCAACACATAAAGCACAGGAGAAAGATCTAATCCCTACTCAGAAGGAACAGGCATTTCAGTGGGGAGACGTGTAAATAGTTAATAAAGTAATACAAAAACCTTAAAAGACATGCTATAAATATTCCATCCCCATTCAAATGATATTTGAGAGGAGCAGTGAAGAGTAATGGGGTGAAATGGGCTCATCTGAATTTCGAGTTTCGTCAGCTAATAGGTAATGTGTGTTGTGCTCCCGTTAAATTCTAAGCACTGTGCTGGTCTGAGATTTGGTTTTCGCAGGATGGGTACCTGAAGCCTCTGAAATACTGCTGAGTTTATCAATGGACAGTGTTGGTGACTGTGATGTACCTCCTTTTTAAGTAAATTCACACTTGTCCCCTGTCTGCACCAAGTATTCTAGAATAGCACTGTTCAGTAGGAGGATAACACAAGTGATAAGTAATTTTAACTTTTCTAGCAGCCACAATACAAAAGGTAAAAAGATACAGGTGAAACTAATAATTTTATTTAACTCATTAAGGTCAAAATATTTTAACATGTTGAATTCATATAAAAATAATTGAGATTTACATTTTTTTCCAAACCGAGTCTTCAAAATCTGGTGTATTACACTTAGAGTATGTCTCATTTTGAATAAGGCACATTTCTAAACGCTCAATAGAAATAAGTGGCTAGCAGCTTCCATATTGGACAGTGTAGTTCTAGAATATGGGAGAGAGTGGTTACAGTAAGGATGCAACTAGTGTTTTAAAAGGTCACCTGTAGATATGCATATCTTATCTGCTCACCTACACCACCCCAAAACTAAATGGGCACCATTTTTTAAATTGTGTATCAAAACTGTAGCTTAAGAGTATCTTGAGGCACCTGGGTGGCTCAGTTGGTTAAGCATACGACTCTTGGTTTCAGCTTAGGTTATGATCTCGAGTTGTGAGGTGGAGCCCCTGCACTGGGCTCCACACTCGGCGGGGAGTCTGCCTGAAGATTCTCCCTCTGCCCCTCCCCCCACTTGCTTGCATGCACGCTCTTTTTTTTTAAAGAGTGTGTACCCAAGCTTACAAAACTACCATCATTCTCCCCTTTTTGGGGTTAATGTACTCCCTACCAAAGCTTGAAATCTAACCAGTAAGCATTGGCAAAAGACCTTAGCCAGTTGAGGGCCCAATGATTAAAAATTCAGGAAGTCCATCACAACTTCAGTATTATGTAGCAGCCAATAAGTAGCGGTTGTCACATTTATTTATTGCAGGAACAAGCACCTGAAGTTTTATGTGGATTCTCTTAGTTCAGTTATGTGAAAACAATACAAATAATTTCCAAGCAGTTGCCCTATCATCTGAAATCACTGCATTTGAATATTCTTGGCATTTGTTAGAAACGGCTAACCTGGATTTATGTTTCTACTTTAGTTAGAAAGTAAGTGATGTATTACGTTTAAATGACTTCGAGTGGAAAGGGGAAAGCTGACATGAGAACAGAGACTACCAAATCAAACTTCAGCCCAAGTGAAAGCAAGTATTTCCTAACACCAAGTCTTTTCTGATGCCATTGCTGAAAGTTTGTTTTGCTTTGTTCGACAACATGAAGTGAAATATTAACTCCTGTGAAAGAAGAGCCTTCAGAGTTGAGGTTTGGGGAAAAGCTGATTGATTTGCATTGGCTTTACTTGTATTTTCTGTGTGAATATAGTGTAACATTTTCTGTGGCCTTTTTATTTAGGAATCTGAAAATCCATTTGGTAGTAGAAGATGGATATTGGGTTTCTGTCGTGTGTGACTCAAATCTGTCTCCAGCATGTGAATCTGACTGCTTGCTTGGATGAGGCCAGAGGAGCACATCACCTAGCTTTTTTTCAGTATTTTGGGTGTAGGCCTTCGAGACTAAAGGTGAAAATTCAGGAAGAGTTATTCTGTTTTGTCTCGGCTCTACCCTTTCCTGGATAAGGGAAGGAATGGAACAGTGTCTGAAACTCTGTTAGCACAAAGGTACAGGACTGTTTCTAAGAAGGAGACCGACTCAGCAACTAAGCCCAGATTCTTCGTATTGTTCTAATGAAAAGGAAACTCCCCAAATAATTAATGCTGTCTTCTCCAGCATCTGAGTTAATCCCTTTTCTCCGTATTTGGGGACCAGTAGCATCTACATTTTTAAACAGGAAAATCATTCAGTCTAATTTGCTAAATAAAAATACATTCCAAACTTCATTTTAGTGTAGATATTATCTAACAGCACTTGTACAGACATGGGCACTGACTGGGCCCTTTCTCTGTTACTATTTAAAAGTCTGAGGTCAAAATCACCTGGGGGGAAAAAAGCTGGAAAAGCCCTCATTCTTTCTTTCCATCCTACCCCAATGTGTTTCCTTCAGTCCACACTACTGGTATATTTGGTTTTGAGTGCCTTACAAGTTACCTGTCCAGAATATATTAACTAGGCCTGGCTTAGGCCTTATTTCTTGTTTAAAATGGCAGCTTATAAACCTGAGCCTAGAAACTTGAGTGGGCTATATTCTTGACCCTTGACATTTTTGTGGGTGACAATATCTATCCATAACTGCTCCAAAGAGGTACTGTGGGACCCACTCAAAAGCATATTGTGATTTCCAGCATCCACCCTCCAATCACCAACACTGTATACACACATTGGTTCTACTGAAAGGTTAATGTGAATTGCCGGCATGGCCCTGAAAGGGAAGAGGAGCTGGAGAGAGGGTTACGGATTGATTAACAGACAATAGATGTGTCGTACCTGTTCATCAGCAACAGGCTAGGCCTTTCCACTTTTGTCCTCTTATTTGATACTCATTACAGCTGGTGGGCAATCAGACATTTGCACTTTATAACTGAAATAGAATCAGAGGCTGTGACATCCTGTGGGTCCCACTGCTAGTATTAAACATCCAAAATAAAATTTTTATAATAATTTTTTATTATGTTAGTCACCATACAGTGCATCCCTAGTTTTTTATGTAAAGTTCCATGATTCATTACTTGCGTATAACACCCAGTGCACCATGCAATACGTGCCCTCCTTCCTACCCATCACCGGCCTATCCCACATCCAAAATTTATTGGAATCTACATCCCAACATTCCAGGCGTAGGGGATATTGTGAATAAGACAGGTCCTTGCATTCATGGAGCTTACATTCTAGTAGGGAGAGGCAGATGATACCTTTGTAAATACAAATTAAAACTGGTTAAATGCTGGGGAGAAAATAAAATGGTCTGATGTGATTGTGACTCAGATGGAGTAGGGTGGTTGAAGAAGATCTTTATGAGGAGGTGACACAAGCTGAGCCTTGAATAGGAAGCAGAACATTCCAGCCCCAGGAAAAGAGCTCCGGTCATTATTTAGAAGGAGGAAAAGGAGCAATGTTGAAGAGGGGGGAGAAGAAATGAGTCAGGGGCCGGTCTGTGAGGGCTTTATAGTCTAGGGAAGGAATATTCTGAGATGAGAAGCTGTTGGAATCTCAATCATGGAAGTGAAGTGTTCTGACTTAAATATCTACTAAGTGGCAGAATCAGCTACAAAACAGATCTGACTCTAGGGCTGCTGCCTGTTCCATGACACCACAGAAGACTCTCCCTTCCCTGCCCCTTTCCTTCCACAAGTGGAAGTGCAAGGAAGCTGGGTCCACAGTACCCAGTGGAGATAGCTCTGCAGTGCTCTAAGCTTTTGACTTCTCTTTCTAGGTTTCCTTGTTTTCCTAAGAAATTTGGTTTGTGAGATTCATATAAACAGCAAGGCAGCTCTTCATGTTATTTCATTGTAATCCAATTTGAATGATTTTTCTCCCATCACTGAGAAATCCTCCATTAACGGGGACCCAGTGCAACAAATAAAATGGAACTAGCTTCTCACTGATAACTGGGCCAGCATTGCTGTTTTTCTTGGCTAATAACTGTAGGGGGTGGGGTTGACCATATAATGAATGAAACGGACAACTGTTCTTAATTTTTTAAAGAGCTGGTTACTAAAATTTTTTTCATTGGATGCCTCTTGGTGACTTCTTGTCAGTGATTTTGCTGATGGGTAGACTAAATTCAACAAACTCAGATGAATCTGGTAAGTTTAACATACATTTGTCGATTAGCTAATATGCCCTGGCATTTTATGAGTGACAGTCACCCAGTTCAGTTGCCTGCATCGATGCAGGTCTGCATGCAAACCATCCTGAGAAAGAATTGGTGGTTGAAAAAATGGAAACTCCAGACTGAATGCTTCTAGTTGTTAGAGGATTTGAGGCCCTAACCTAACCATGCAGTAGGGGTCCCAACCTTGGTGTCAAAGTTCATTTGGATTTCAGATAGAAGAGCAAAGTCCAAATAAAATAGGGCCAGGGGAAAGGCAGTTAGGGACTACAGCATAGGAACCAGGACCAACTACATGGAAACTTGCTCCTCTTCAGCTTGCTATGGTGGCAAATATTGCTCCCCTAGTTCAGTAGGTAGGTCCGTGTTGCAGTCCTCCCTCATCCCTCTGCCATGCCACCACCAACTGTTGGGATGGATCTCATGGTGATTTCATAGCCACATAGCCTCTGGATCCCCAGCCCTGAGATTTTCAGGGCTGCAGGTGAGTGCACATGGAGCAGACTCATTTGCAGATCCTCTCAGGCTAAGCGACAATTTTTGGGAAGAAGCCCTATTTCAGTGGGTATGGAAAGTAAGTTACTGTGTTACTAAGTTATTAGGACAAAGGCCTCTGCAAATAGCATATTTGATATGGATCCTACTCCTGTGTAAGACACTTGCCTGGGAAAGTTAACTCTTGGCTTTTTCCCCCTGCATCTTCCCTCTATCTTTGCTCCTTCAAAAGAATCTATTCATCTGGAAATCCACCTGAATTATTAGAATTGTGTCTTGATAAGGACACATGGCCCCAGGAACTTTGTTTAAGAGGCAATACAAGGTCCAGGACTTTACCAATAATGAGTAACAATGATTCTATTGAGCAAATGTCCCATTAGAGGTTTTTGGAGACCTAAAGATGCAGTGAAAAGAACTAGGTTAAGAGCATGTCAGACTTAGATTCATAATGCCTCTTTCAAGCGGTGTGGTTTTAAATGACACTTCTCGGAGTCACAGTTTTCCTTTTTGCAAAGCAGGGAAAATGATGCCTACTTTATTGAGAAGCTTAGAGATCACATAGGTAAATTCTCTAGCACTTTAAGAGACATTCTATTTAAGATATTCATAAGATAGGAAAGCAGTACTGCCCAGTGTGGAAGAGGTGTCTGAACCAGGCTCCAATGGCTGTGAAGTCTGTACATCTGATTTTGAGACATTTAAAGAACACTGAGCATGTAATCTGGGAAACCAGCTTCAATAAATATGAATGCATCTGAACACTGTTCTTTGGATGTCCAAGAAAGCCTACTAGGTGTATGTGAAGGAGATGGGGGGGGGGACAGACACAGTTTTTCTAGAACAACATGGGATCTGTCCATTGTGAGACAGTAAAAAAAAAAAGCCAATGTAACAGATTTCTGCTTTACCAGGTAAACTAGGATTACACGTAATTGCCTGTGAAACAAATCAAATCAATGGCTGAAGATTTGTTGCTATGGCAACCTTATTTTTTTCCCTTTTGCTTAGCATATAGCCACTGTTTAGAGACTACAACCACAGCTAGATAGGCAAGTAATTAGATATACCAGGTGCAAAAAACAAAAGCAAAAACAACTAAACGCACAAAAAATCGGTTAAATAGGAAAAATGCCAAAAGAAACATCTTAAAATGGTTCTTTTAAAACTTGCATGTGGCTCAACAAAGATTCCACACATGCTGAGTGTTGCTAAAAAAAAAAAATATCTTCGATAGAGTTGGAAAACTCTGAGAAGGAAAAGAAATGTGGAAAATGTGGATCTTAGGCCCAGGGAAAGCTTTTGTCAGAAACCAGTGACTCCCAGAATCTTACCTAGAATTTTTTGTTTCCCTTTCTCTTATAATTTGGGGTCCTCTTCTCTAGGAACAGCAGCCTTCAGGTATTCCTTAGCAACATTTTAGACACTTTATCCAGCAGCCTTCTGTTTGTAATCCAATCCCCAGTTCTGAGTTGAACTGAGATTTTCCTTTGTTCTTCTGAAAGGGGTGAACAGCCTGCAAAAAGACCCCTGAGACAATTCATCTAGAGGGAATCCCTCCTTGCATTAATTACTCCATCCACCACACAAAGCCCTGATGCTTTCCTCAACATGCTCAGGACAGTTCAAGGCTTCAACCACCTGAGATAATTGCTCAGAGAAAAAAAAACTATTGGACCCTTCATTCTTCTTTAGTTAACACTGATTTTATCCACCCCTATGGTATTGTTCATTTATGGAAGAATTCTTTATCTTCCTATTATAGAAGAAATTTCCCCATGGTTCTAACTATTCTCCATACCCCAACAACTCAAAAATCTATATCTCTAGGCCTGACCTCTCCCTGCAACTTTAGTTCCCCAGTTTTTTGCTGGACATCTCAACCTATTTTACTCCTTCCCCTATTTCAGTAGGTGGCACCATGTAGTGATGCCAGTGGACTTGAACTGCTAGGCCTAGCTAATGAATGGGCCATTTCTCAACAGAAAGGATCATGAAGTAGGCAAGAAGCTTCTAAGAAATCTTGAGCATGATTGAGCCAGATCCTAACAGTTAGTGTAAAGAGTTAGGAGTAAAGATTAGAAAGTCTACCTTGGCAGTGTATGGCTGCCAAAAAAAAAAAAAAAAAAAAAAGGTTAAGCCATCTAGAGGGGAAATTCCAGTAGGCAGGAAGACTCTTAAGGGAAATCTGACCAGCAAGAACTAGAAGAACTTTGGTATAAGAGAATGTGATGGAAGTGCGGACAAGTTGATGCTGGAAAATACACTGGTGAAAATTAATGAGTTTTGAAAGGTTAGGTTTCAGGACGGTAATAAAAGTTGCAAACTCTCAGTGCTGCACTGACAGTTGTGAAATATTGGGCCAGTTACCTGTCCTTTTGACATCTCAGTTTCCTTATTTGTAAAATAAGGGATTTGGACTATTTTTTTCGCAGCTAATTAAATTTTTAAACTTTATTTTGAAATTATAAATGGACAGGAAATTGGAAAGATAATAAAGACAGATACTATATGCCCTTCACCCAGTTTCCCCCATTGACTACATCTTAGGTAACTATAGTACAGTATCAAAACAAAGAAATTTGTATTGGTACAATGTGCATGTGTAGTTCTATGCCTTTTTATCACTTGTAGATTCATATAACCACCACAACTATAAAGATAGAGAATTATTCCATCACCTCAAAGATCTCCCTCATGCTACCAATTTATATTCACAACTGCTCCCCCCACACCACCACCACCTTTAATGCCTGGCAATCACTGATCTCTTCTTCATCTCTATAATTTTGTCATGCAGAGAATGTTATATAAACGGAATCACACAGTATGGGACCTTTTAAAATTGGCTTTTTGTCATTCAGCATAATACCCTTGAGATCCACCCAGGTTGTTGCATGTATCAGTTTGTTCCTTTTTACTGTTGAGCAGTATTTCATTGTCTGAATGTACCACAGTTTAACCATTCATCTATATTTTAGGACATTTTGGTTGCTTTCAGATTTGGGTTATTACAAATAATGCTGTGAACAATTGTGTAGAGATTTTGTGTGCACATATTTTCATTTCTCAGGGATAAAGGCTCAGGAGTGTAATTGTTGGGTCTCATGGTAAATGTATGATGAGCTTTTAAGGAAACTGCTAACTTATTTTCTAGAGTGGCTGTAACATGCTACATTCCCATAGCAATGTATGAGAGATTTATTTTCTCCACATCCTTCCAGCTTTTGACATTGTCACCATTTATTATTTTAGCTGTTCTGTTAAATATATAATGATATCTCATTGTGATCATAGTTTGCATTTCCCTAATGCTAGTAATGTTGAACATCTTCTCATGTGATTATTTGCCATACATATATCCTCTTTGGTGAAATGTTTCTTCATATATTTTGCCTGTTTTCTAATTGGATTGTTTGGGGTTTTTTTTCTGTTGAGTTTAATTTATATATTCTGGATATCATTCCTGTTAGATATGTGGTTTGTGTGGTTTGTAAATATTTTCTCCCAGTGTGTGGCTTGTCATTTCATCCTATTAACAGAATCTTTTGCAGAGCAAAAGTTTTAAGTTTTGATGACATCCAATTTATTGATTGAGTTTTCCCCCTATGGACTGTGCTTTTGGTGTCATGTGTAAGAAACTCCTCTCTAAGCCCTGAGTCCTAAAGATTTTCTCCTATGTTCTCTTCTAAAAGTGTTACAGTTTTACATTTTACATTTAAGTCTATGATCCATTTTCAGGTTTTTTTCTTTTTTGCTTATAAATATCCAATCACTCCAACACTGTTAAAAAGATTATAATTTCTCCTTTAAATTGCTTTTGTACCTTTGTAAAAAATCAGTTGATGATACTTGCGTGGAACTATGTCAGGGGTCTCCATTCAGTTCCATTGTTCTATACACCTATCTCTCTACCAGTACCGTAGTCTTGATTACTATAGCTATACAATAAGTCTTGAAATTAGACAGAGTGATTCCTCTCACTTTATTCTTCTTGTTAAAAAGTGTTTCACTTATTCTAATTCTTTTACCTTTCCATATAATTTTTAGAATAATCTTGTCCATATTTACAAAAAAATCTTGTTAGGATTTTGATAGAAATTGAATTAAAACTCTGTACCAGTTTGGGGAAAATAGACATCATTACCATGTTGAGTCTTCCAGTCCAGGAACACAGCATGTCTTTCCACTTACTTAGATCTTTCTTGGTTTCTTGCACCAGCACTTTGACATGTTTAGCATACGGATCTAGTACATGATTTTTTGGGTGTATACCTAAGTATTTCATTTTCTTTGTAATGATTGTAAATGTTACTGTGTTTTCAACTTCAGTTTCTTCATGTTCATTGATAGTATACAGAAGTGTGTTTGATTTTTGTGTGTTGATCTTGCATAATACAATGTTGCTAAACTCACTTATTAGTTTTATAAAGTTTTTGTAGATTCCTTGGGATTTTCTATGTAGACGATTCTGGCATCTGTGAATAGAGACAGTTTTATTTCTTCCTTTCCAATCTGTATACATATTCTTTTCTTTAGCTTATTACAGTAGCTACAGTTTCTGTTGGAATTTTAAATAAGAGTGGTGAGAATGGGCATCTTTGCCTTGTTCCTGATCTTAGCAGGAAAACATAGTATTTCCCCATAAAGTATGATATTAGATGTAGATTCTTTAGATGTTCTTTATGACGTTGAAGTAGTTCCCCTCTATTACTAACTTGATGAGAGTTTTTAATCATAAATGAGTATTCGTTTTTGTCAAATGCTTTTTCTGTACCAATTGATAGTATCATATGATTTTTCATCTTTAATTTGCTGATATAGTACATTACATTGATGGAATTTTGAATATTGAAACAGCCTCACATGCCTGGAATAAATCTCACTTTGGCATGGTGCATAATTCTTTATACATTAATGGATTTGGTTTGCTAATATTTTCGGAGGAATTTTGCATCTATATTCATAAGGGATATTGGTCTATAATTTTCTTTTTCTTTTACTCTTGTATTGTCTTTGGTTTTAATATCAGGGTAATGCTGGCCTTATAAAATCAGTTGGGAAGTGTTTCTTCATCTTCAGTTTCCTGGAAGAGACTGTATAAAATTGCTGTTAATTCTTCTTTGGAAAAATGTTTCGTAAAATTTTCCAGTGAGTCCATATAGCTTTTCTTTTGGGGAAGTTTTAAATTATAAATTCAATTTTTTTAGTGGTTATAGGACTATTCATGTACTGTGTTTCCTCTTGGTTGAGTTCTTGTAGTTTGTGGATTTTGATGAATTTGTCCAATATTTCCCTCTAGTTATTAAAGTTATGAATGTAAAGTTGTTTATAGTGTTCTCTTATTATCTTTTTAATGGCTGCAGAATCTGTAATGTTATCTCCTGTTTCATACCAGATATTGGTGGCTTGGATCTTCTCTCTTTTTATTCAGTATTATTAGAGGTTCATAAATGTTACTGGTTGTTTTAAAAGAACTTATTGTTTCATTGATTTTTCTCTATTGTTTTCCTATATTCGATTTCGTTGATTTCTACCTTTTATTATTTCCTTCCTTCTGCTTGCTTTGAGTTTATTTTTGCTCTTCTTTTTCTAGTTTCTTCAGGTAGCAACTTAGATTATTGATTTGTAATCATTTCTAATCTGTAATATAAGCATTTAGTGCTATAAACTTCTTTCTCAGTACTGCTTTAGCTCTGTCCCACATATTTTGGTATGTTGCATTTTGGTTTTCATTCAGTTGCCTGTATTTTTTTAAATTGTAAGTTTATTATCAAAGATTATCTTTTTTAAATATTTTATTCATTCATTCATTCATTCATTTTAGAGAGAGAGCATGAGGGGGGAGAGGAGCAGAGGGAGAGGGAAAGAATCTCAAGCAGACTCTGCACTGAGCCTGGAGCCCGACGCAGGGCTCAATCTCAGGAACCTGAGATCATGACCTGAGCCAAAACCAAGAGTCTGAGACTTAACTGACTGAGCCACCCAGCACCCTGTTGCCTGTATTTTTTAAATTTCTTTTGAGACTTCCTCTTTGATCTGTGCATTGTTAAGAAGTGTGTTGTTTAATTGCCATTTGTTTAGAGACTTTGCTATTGTCTTTCTGGTTTTAATTTCTCATTTGATTCCATTAAACTGAGAAAACACATAATGTATGGTTTCAATTATTTTAAATTTGTTAAAGTTGGTTTTATGGCTCAGGATATGGTCTATCTTGGTGTATGTTCCACAGGTGCTTGAAAAGAATGTGTATTCTGCTGTTGTGAGGTAGAGTGCTCCTTAAATGTTGATTAGATCTTCCTGGTTGATGGTGTTTTTAGTTCTATGTCCTTACTTATGTTTTTCTGTCTAGTTTTGCCATCAGTTTTTGAGATGCAGTATTGAAGTCTCCAACTATATTGTGGAATTGTCTATTTCCCCTTTGTTTTCTGTTTTTGCTTCACCTATTTTGAAGCACTGTTTAGGATTGCTGTATCATCCTGGGAGCCTAAACATTTTATCATTATGTTTTTGTCCTTTTCTCTTTCTGGTAGCTTTCTTCGCTCTGAAGTCTACTGTATCAAAAATTAATACAGCCACTCTCATCTCTTTTTATTAATGTATATATGACATATCTTTTCCCAACCTTTTACTTTCAGCCTACCTATCATTATATATTTGAGGTAAATTTCCTGTAGACAACATACACTGTGTCATTTTTAACTTACTCTGCTAGTCTTTGTAATTAATATATTTACATCATTTATATTTAATACAATTATTGATATGTTAGGGCCTAAGTCTGACATTTTATTATTTGTTCTCTGTTTGTGTCCTCTGTTCTTCATTTCTGGCTTTATTCCTGCCTTCCTGTAGGTTTTATTTTTAACTTTTTTAGAATTCTGTTTTATTTATCTATAGTGTTTTTGAGGGTATCTTTTTACATAGCTTCTTTAGTGGTTTGATATGTACATAACTTACTGTAGTCTACTGGTGTTAATATTTTACCAGCCTCAGTGAAGTATAGAAACCTTACCTCCTTTATTGTCTCTTCACTGTCCCCTATTTATAATATTGCCTTAAATGACTCCTCTACATACATCGAGAGCCACATACATCGAGAGCCACATGTTATAATGTTTGCTTCAATTGTTAAACATACTTTAGAAAACTCAAGAGGATAAGGAAAATCTGTTGTATTTACTCATTTCTACTATTTTCATTGTACCTTCTTCTTTCCTGATGCTCCAAGATTCCTTCTTTTGTCATTTCTTTACTATTTGTAGAACTTCTTTTTTTTAAGATTTTATTTATTTTATGTGACAGAGAGACAGCCAGCGAGAGAGGGAACACAGCAGGGGGAGTGGGAGAGGAAGAAGCAGGCTCACAGCGGAGGAGCCTGATGTGGGACTCGATCGCGGCACGCCGGGATCACGCCCTGAGCCGAAGGCAGACGCTTTAATGACTGCGCTACCCAGGCGCCCCTATAGAACTTCTTTTAGACGTTCTTTTAGGGTAGATCTGCTGGCACCAAATTCTCTTAGTTTTCCATTATTTGTTCCTCAAGGATATTTTCGCTGAATATACAATTCTGAGATAACAGTTCATTTCTTTCAGTACTTAAAAAAATGTGTGACTTCTTCCTTCTCCCCTCCATGGTGTCTGATGAGAAATCCATTATCATTCTAATTGTTTTCTCTCTATAATTAAGGTGTCATTTCTCTCTCACTGCTTTCCAGATCTTTTTTGCCATTATTTCTTTGAATACTTTCTCAGCCACACCTTCTTTCATTTCTCCTTCTGGGACTCTGATCACATGAATATTATTTTTTTTTCTGTTGTAGTCCCACAGTTCTCTAAAGTTCTGTTAATTTTTTTCAGTTTATTTCCTTTCTCTTGTTTATTTTATTTTTTTAAGTAGGCTCCACATCCAACATGGGGCTTGAACTCACAACCCTGAGATCAGGAGTTGCATGCTCTACCTACTGAACCAGCCAGGCATCCCCCTTTCTCTTATTTAGGCAAGATTATTTCTATTGGCCTTTTCCCCCCAAGTTCTCTGATTCTTTCCTCTTTCTTCTTCATTCTGTTGTGGAACTTATCCATTGAGTTTTTTTTTTTTTTAATCTCAGTTATTCTATTTTTAGTTCCAGAGCTTCCATTTGGTATCCCTTTATATATTCTATTTATTTCCTGAAACTTTCTAATTCTTGAATTATTTCAAGCATCCTCATAAATACTCATTGAAACATTTTTATGATGACTGCTTTAAGTTCCTTGTCAGATAGTGCTAACATCTGTGCCATCTCATTATTGCCTTTTTTTTTTTACTCAAATTGATATTTTCTTGGGTGGTATGATGTCCTTGTGTCATGAATGATTTTTGATTGAAACCTGGGCATTTTTAGTAGTATGTAATGAAACTGTGGGATTTTTAAAAATCTTAGCAGGCTTCCTCTGACAGCATGCCAGTGGAAGAAGGGTATACTACCTCATTACTGTCAAGTTAAGGTTCCCCACTGGGCCACTACTGATACCACAGTGTTGAGGGGCTTCTCATGTGGGGGGGTGGGAGTTCAGGTACCCCACTAGATTTCCTCTGATACCACCAGAAATGCAAGGGACAGGGATATCATGTGTTTGTGCCTGGCTGGAATAAAACTCTGAGCTCCATATTTGGCCTGCTGTGACACCACCATGGTGATGAATGGGGTAGAGGTTATTTGCTACAGCATGATGAAAGTGGAAATCCAGGCTTTCCACTTTGCCTTTGCTGGCTGGGGTGGGGCTGGGACCACAGTTTTTTCCATGGTGTTTGACAGAAGTAGAATGGTTATTGTGTAGAAGTTTTCTATCTTTCTAGGCTGACCCTTTCATGATTCTTTGGCTAGAGAGGGAAAGGTTTTCATTGTCTTTTTATGTCAGTGCCCATTGGCATTTTTGGATTTCTGGCTTCTCCAGCACCAAGTCTAGGATATATAAGGTAAAAAACAAACCTAGAACACTCACTTCGAGTGAGTCACCCCTCCGGTTCTGAGGCTCCTAGCTGGTCTGACTTCTTATCTCCACCTTTCAGAGTCTTCTTAAATTTGTTTTATATATAATATTCAGCATTTTTACCTGTTTTCATAGGCGGAATAGGGAAAAATCAGTCCCAGAAATTTCAGTGGACTTTTAGGTAACTCTGTGAACCTCCTAAAAGAGTCACAGAATACAATGTGAAAATTACTGGATCTGAAGCTCTCCACTGTTTTAATCCTGACCTTTGGATCTTTGATTTCCTTCTGGTATGACAGCCCTTAATTGTATTGACCAATGATTGTGTATAAAGAACTCAGTTGGCTAGAAAAAGGGAATTAAGGAAAGTTTGTTTGTAGCCCCTGTACTCTGTCAATATATTTAGAGTGCTCCTGGAGTTCACTGGTTACAACTATTTACAGAGCTACTGAACTAGAAGTAGCTTTGCCTAGAACTTGACTTTCCCTGAAACCTGGCTGTCCTTGCTTTCCAGGCCCAGCCTGGTTGGCAGGTGAGTCCTAACATTGGAAGGACCTAGCTTGGATGCTTGAAGCTGTTCAGCCTGAAGGAAAGGCTTAGGCTAGGACTTACTGGGATCAGGGAATTTAGAGCCTACCAAACAATGTGGTACCAAGCCATGGGGGCTGCTAGATGACCAAGCAAACCAGACAAAGGGTCCTTTGGGGTCTGTGGGAATTAAACAAGGCCCTGGAATTAACCCTCAGCGGCGATAATTCTACTGAATAATAAGAGGACTGAGGGGATAAAGCACAGGAGAGTTCATTTTGGAGTTTCACCTCCATTTTGGGACACAGGAACCCAGAAGACAATGTTGTGTATTCCCAGGGAAAGGCAGATTAGAGATTCCTAATTGCTCTTCCATACTTCCCTCCTCGTCCCTCTCCCTCCTCATAGGAGAGGCTAGCGTGGGTGGGTGGGTTAGGGGTGCACAAGGACTCTGGCTCAACTTCTGCAGCCTTTATGCCTCCATCTTGGGGCTTTGGTGCCACTCACTGTCCAGACTTTTCCTTGGCGGGGGGGCAGAGTGGGCCTGGGGGCAGTAGGTACTCTCTCCAGGAGCAGGAAGCCGACTTTCTGAGAGGTCAAGGGAACAGAAAGATTCACTTCCTTCCCTACATTCTGTAAGGAAGGGTGGAAAGAGCCTTAGAGAAGGGGTTTGAAAACTGGCATTTAGTTCCCTTCTGGGCCTCATTTTCCCCATCTGTAAAACAGGTATGAGAGCAGCTGCCTCTCAGGGTTTGGGGGGGCGGTGGATCAAATGAGATGAGGGATATGGGAGCATCTGTAAACTGTAAGTTGCCCACCCAAAGGTGAGGGCACCCTGTTACCGTTGTAGAGAGCCTCTGTGTCCAGATACGCTAGAGGGAAGGCCCTTGTGTTCATGGAGCTGAAGGATGACGAGGTGTGTCCCTGTCCAGTGGGGAGGGGGCAGGGTGAATGAGGAGGCAAGTAGC
This sequence comes from Ursus maritimus, assembly GCF_017311325.1. Classification (NCBI taxonomy): domain Eukaryota; kingdom Metazoa; phylum Chordata; class Mammalia; order Carnivora; family Ursidae; genus Ursus; species Ursus maritimus. The sequence continues at coordinate 65,896,068 of NW_024423319.1, forward strand.
TGAAAGATCTGCCCCTGACAGGAAGAAACTCTGGCCCTTGCAAGGCTTTGAGGCAGATGGAACTGCAGGGCTGAGCCTCCCAGAACACTCCACCCTAGAGGAGGAAGAGTGTATGTTTGTGTGGGGGGGAGGGGAGTGGAGGTGCTTATCCTGGCCCTCTCCTTCACTCCTACTTAGGCAGGTGGCTGAAGGAAGCAAGTGGGTGGAGGAGTGTGGGATGGGGATCAAATTGAGGAGGGGTGTCTTAGGGTCGACCTGGTCCATTCCTGGTTCTCGGTTCAGGTTTGGGGGAGGTTTCTCAAGCCTAGGAAATCCCGCTGGCTAGTTAACCTGTGTGAACCTAGGGCAGCTGGTGGGGGCTCACCTTCACCCTGCATGGTACCTAGGGACTGTGTGGTGAGGGAGTCTGTCTGAGCTGGGAACTCCCACCAGCGTGGTTGGCCACCCGTCTCCAGGAGTTCTGGGACAACTATTACGGGGAATTGGTGGGATTGATGGTTGGGCCAATTCTTTGGAAGAAGCAGCCCCATTGTGCTGACCAGCATGGGGAAGGCGGCTCCACAGTCCCGACCCAAGGTTGGAGGTTGGAGAGGAGGGCAGAGGACTGGCTGCTTTGGACCAAGGGTTCCCTGGAGGCGATCCCCACCCCCCAACCCCCTCATCTCCGAGAGCCCCTTGCCTAGAATCACTTAGATCCTTCGCCAGCTACAGGCCGACTCCGTCCTTGGGGCCTTGGGGCCAGATCAAGTAGGGGGAAGAGAGAAGAGAGCCGCTGGTAGGAAAGGGTTATCGCCCGTGCAGCCTGGATCACCTCCAGGGCTCTGGATCAAGCGCTCGGTGGGTGGGGGCGGCAGGCAGCTGCAGTCCCTGGGGTGGCAGCGGCACAGGCAGGGCAGTGGGGGCGGGGATCTAGGAGCACCTGAGCCCAGGACACATGGCAGCTACAGTCTATTCATCTGGCTCCCCGGACAGTTGGTAGGGCCTGAGGTTAGGTTCTCCAGGCTTCCTTCCGTCCCCTTCCCTGGGCGGTCCGATTCCCATCTGAGTAGCAGGTCAGATATATCTCTGTGGCGCGTCTCCCAGGTTCTTACCCTTCCCAGATGCAGAAGGGGATGGAGGGCCATGGAGGGGCAGGAGTCCTGCCCTTCCTCACCCAAGGTGACCAGAGGCCTGTGGCAGAACCAAGAAATGCCGCAGCCAGGGCCCCAGGGCCCCCAGCCCCATCTCCATCCCCAGGCATTCCCCGAGTGGAAGTGTGGGGTGGGCATGGAGACCTGGTGGGAAGTGGTACCAGTTAGCACCCCCATCCCCGGATCCCAGGGCCCAGTCATTGCAAGGGCAGTGTAGGGTGGGTGTGCAGTGGAAAAAGGGTAGTGGTCGCCTGTCTGTAGCCTCCCATCCCTCGTGTAGGTAGGCTGGGGCAACAAGGAGGCTATGGGCTGGGGGCCCTCGACAGGTGCTGTCAGTCCAGGCGTCCTACTGGCCAGTCAGGAGCGCTGCTGGGCTCAGCTCTGGCACTTGTTAGAAGTGAGCAATGGGCTAATTTTATCCGGCTGGGCTCTGGCTCAGCAGGAAAACAATGCTGAGGAGTGCATAATTCTTCCAAGGGGCTTTGGCCAGGAGGAGGCCAGTCTCCGGGCAGTGAGAAGATGGAAATGCTGGGGCCTCGGTCCTGAAAGGGCCCTGGCGGTTCCTGTCCTGTCCCAAAGGCTCTGAAGTCAGTAAGCTCTGGGCTGCTGGGATCCAGAAGAGAAAAAGGTATCTCAGAAAAAAGATAGTACAAATTCCTTCTCCTGTGTGTGTTTTTTTTCTTAGTTTTCCCCACCTCTTCTTCTTTCGTTCTGAAATCCCTGAGTTCTAGCAGAGTGCCTGACACATAGCAGGTCCCTAGAAAATATTTCTTTAGGACTTGAAAATCAGTCATGGAACTCTGCTTGGTGACCACTAGGGAGAGCTGGAAGGCAGGAATTGATGGCCTTCTAAAGCAAAACGTCCTCAGTCCCTGCAGGAGTTGGGTATCTAATCCCTTTCTTTGTGCCTCTGGAGTCTCCTGTACATTTCAGCTCATTAAAATTTCAGAACTAAGGTTTCTGGTTCAAACCAGCACCCACCCTATCTAGGCACCAGCTGTCAGACATCAGGGATTTCCTGGGGGCACCCATAATTCCTTTCAGCTGGCCTGCTCTGTTGCTGTGGAGAAGTGGCAGGGAGCTTGCTGGCTCCCTCTTTCAGACATGAAAAGGCCCTGGAGGAGAGCGTGTGCTCATAAAAATTATGGGATTCCAAGGCTTTGAAATCTAATGATCTGAGTGATCAAACGCAGACTGGGGCCTTGGGGCTACTGGAGGAGGGACTGATGGGGCAGCAGAACTTGGGTGGGAGAGCCTAGGGCTAGGCAGCAGAACAGAGTAATTAGTCTCATTGGGAGGAGATGAAGAGGCTGGCAGCCTGAGGATGTCTGCACTGAGTCAGGGGAGAAACAACAATCACCAAGAGCTGAGTGGTAAACTACCCTGTCTCAGAGGAAACCAGTCCCCTCTCGTTACCCTTCCCCTGTTCAGTGTATGGCCACAGAGAGATGGACTTTATTTGTACCCCTTGGTTTCCCGGGGTTAGAAGAGCAGTAGGTGGGACCAGCTTGCCAAGGCCAAGGCTGCATGAAAATCTGGAGTGCTTTGGAAGAGAGAACACCAGAAGTATGTGTTGGTTGGGAATGAGGGTAATCGTGAAAAAAATGGGATATGCTAAAATCAAACTTTGCTCAGATTTCATTTTTGCTTGGAGCTGGTCCTTTTGACACCCTTGTGGAAATGGGCTCACTACATAGTTGTTAAATGAAGGAGACAAGTCATTTTTCCCTTCTTGGTTTCCTCATCTGTAAAATAAGGGATTTGGACTGGAAGTCATTTACCTGAGTTCAAGTCTCAGCATGCTCTGCCACTGATGAACTCCTGCTCAGCCTCTTGCTATATCTAGGCCTCAGTTTCTCCACTTAAATCAGTGGACGGACAAAGGATGGACAAAAATTAGAGGATGGACAAAGTTACTCCCAGCTTTGTCATTGTTGTAGGTCTCTCTTCTGCATCACCAACTCCAGGGTCTGCTGCTGTCTGGCTGTGTAACCCAGCTATACCAGTCCCTTTAGGTTCTCCCATCAATAACGAGGGAGCAGATTAAAATGGATTGTTCCTAAGGTCTTTGCCCATTTTCAACATGGCATGTATGTAGCAAGGTGGTGGCATTGGTGAGGTCTCTACTTGGCTTATCTGCTAACTGTGTTCTCATTTTGTAGAGTGAATACTATTCCACTTCAGAGCTCCCTAAAAATCTAATCCTGAATAGTCCACCCAACTCCAGAACCCCTATAGAGATCCTTTTCCAATTTCTGCTCTTACAGAGAGTATAGACCCTGGCAGAAATTTTATTTGAAATGAGATTTCAGTTTTGAAGCCAAACTTCCTGCTGTTAACTAGGTTAAGACTATTTCACCCTGTAGACAACACACATACCAAATCTAGATTTTTAGATATGTTTATTTTGTTCCAATCCTTTTGAGGATTTAAATGTCCCAGATCTCAAGCTCCCAAATTTTGTTCGTTCTCCTAGATTTAACTGTGGTGCATTAGAGGCTGCATCCTACCCTAAATATTAATACTGAGCTGCTTTCACCAACCAACATTCTCTCCAAAAGCACACAAGCTCACACATGTACATGCACATATGTGGAAGAAGTAAACTGACACCCCACTATGTTATTTGACAACTGATAGGGCAGATTTGGGACCCGTGAATGTCTTTCTTTGATCTGGAGAGAAGTGGTTGGCAGCCTGATTTTTAAGAGCTTTCTTTACCTTGAACAACAAAGGAGGCCCTGCAGAACTGCCCTCCAATGACTTGGTGGGGGTGGGACAGGAAGAATGGGCACAGGGGCTTTGTTGCTCCAACATTTTCAATGGTCTCTCCTTGGAGTTACAAGGCTCCTGGGGCTCAGCTTCTCCTGTCCCACTGCTCTTTGAGCCAGGAGGATAGTAATTAGGCCCCTTTCTACCCACAGGGCTAAGAGCCAGTGAGTTTTCCTTTGGGAAGTTGATAAAAGCTGGACTAGGACCAATGGAGGGGGCGTAGGACTTTGGCCTTGAATGCAGCCATCATAGGCCAACCATGCCCAAGCTGCCTGTTTGTAACGGAAAATGTCATGGTTAGGGACCACTGTCTTCTTTGGAGCCCCTCACAGGCAACCTCATCCTCCTGGCCCTGGATGGCCCTGGCTAAGGGTGGCAAGTCACTGTTAGCTCCAATAACAGCCAAGGATGTCTGACAAGAAGGTGATGAAATATTAGGGTAACAGGAGCACAACAGACAAAGGCCCAGAATACAGAGAAAGAGACACAAAGAGGCCAAGTAAGGAGAGAGGCTGAACTCCTAAGGAGGTGAGTTGTGCTGGCTTGGACACAGCCTGGCTGGGAATGCTCTTCAGCAAGAATGGTGCTCAGAATCTGAGCATGGGGAAGCGTCTGGCCCCTATTTCAGAAGGATTAAGATGGCCCAGAGCCTACCTTTCCTGGCACCTTTAATGCCCACTAAGCAGAGTGGCTCAGGATGCCCAGCATGGGAGACATATTGCGTTGTAAAGGTTAAGATGGTTTCCTCTTCCTAAAAGAAATTGTTAAATCCTACATGTAGCTGCTGCCTCTACCTTTTGGGGATCCAGGTTGGGATGGGATCTTCCCTAAAACAGCCCCTTTCCCGCCCTGACCCAGGTGGAAATATTAACCTATCATGGCAAATGAGAAATGGAGGAGTTGGTCCTTTGCCAGGTCAATAACTATTGCCCCTCCCCCAACCATGCCCTCCCCCATCATCAGCCCTCCTCTGCCTGCTGAGATGAAAGGAATTTCTTCACATTTTGACAGGTGAATACACAGATGGGGAGCTGGAAGTGCCTGCAGGTTAATGCACTGGCCTGGGAAATCTGTAAAAATCAGTGAGTGGAACTTTATGGTGTTTAAGGTCCCTTCCCTATGTGATATTGAATCTTCCAGTTTATAATTATAGCAGCTTGAGCCAAAAAATGAGATGTAGCTCAGCCTGAGATGAGTGGAATTGATGATCATGTTAGGGGTGGGCTGGGCCAAGGTGAGGCTGATTGGCCCAAGCTCTAGGTCCCTTCTGTCTTCAAGCACCCATGCATCTATGACAGCCATAAAAAGAAGTAGAGGGGGAAGAGAAGGGAGAAGAAGGAGTAAAGGGGAAAAAATGAAGAAAGGAAGAAGGAAGAAGACTGTTAACCAACTATATGGTGGGGAGACTTATTTGTACACTTGTAAAGTGATGTCACCCACAGCTCTTGGGAAACCACAGGCCTCAGAGACTCTGAGACTAAGCAAGTCTCCTTGTCTGATTTTACCTCTCTGCCGTTTCTCTGCCCTCTTACCAATGACTCCCAAGGACAGATGGCAAGGAACTCCTGAGCACACAGAGGCTTGGGTCTTCCCACCAGGCTCCTAGGGACACAGTAGCACCTTTGGAAGTTGCTTTTAGTGGGTAACTAGCAAGCTGGGGCCAGGAGGTAACATCTCCAGGTATTTAGAAAGTATATGGAGATGTTCCAAAGACCAGGGGGATCCCAAGGTTTCCTAGATCCTGAGAGAAGGACCCTGGCAAGTTTAAAGGCATTCACAGGGAGAATTTGGTTAATGAGTTTAACAGGAGCTTTGGCTCCAAGGGGCTGGTCAGGTGGCTGAACTGCTGTGTGTGCATGTTTGAGAACAAGTGTGCTGATGGCAAAAATGTAAATGCTGAGCAGGGTGGGGTGAAGGGAAAGGGCTGGGGAGGAGCACACAATGGCAAGTAAAATGCATTAGATTGGTTCCTCAGGGATGGGGGAACCTGGCAGCAGCTCCCCGTTTGGGTCTGCATCAGGGGCCAACATCTTATCCTTGCTGGAATCCCTTTGCTCTTTCTTGAACATCCTTTGATGCATCAGAGGTACGAAGAATAGGATTATAGCCCCAATGATGGGGGGCACACCAGCAAAGTAGAAGGCCACATGGTAGTCCCCAAAACAGTTGCGGAGGAGTCCTGAAACAGTCAAGAAAGACAAGTCAAGTTCAGCTTTGCCCTCCTGCCCAAAGGTGTTCTCTGACTTTTTCAGGGGCCATAAAAATGCCTATCCAGAGAACCTTGGCCTGCACTACCTTGACCAAAATCCCCCCACAATTTAAACATTCATAATGAAAAAATAATAATAAAACCTTTGTTACAAATCAGGTGGCTCCTCCCTGAGGTGATGGGGCTGCAGGCCCTTGAGGTTAATGCTTATTATGAAAGGGGCTAATGAAGCTTCTCTTAAAGTTCTCCATTTTTACTTTCATGAAGCTGCAGCTTAACTTCTGGTCACTCCTAGATATGGATTTAGGAGGGAACCTAGTTTAAAAGAGTTCCACAAAAGATGGCAAAGCCTTGTCTTGACTCATAGTGATACACCCTCCAACCTCCAACTTAGACTAGAGTGTTCTTGTGGAACTGTTCAGCTAAGTTCCTATTTTCTCTTTCCTGGAAATGCCCTTTCTCTGAAGTTCCCATTCACACTGAGAAGGATATATATATATTCTTCATCCCAATTACACATATGATTGGCCCCTCTGGGTTCCTACAGGTTGCCAATACCATGAATATAGTTGGCATAGTATGCAAGGAATCCCTGCAGAAGATAACATGGGATACCTCATAGGAAAGATGAGCCCAAAAATACTACTGAGGAAAGGCAAGTCAACCCTTGAGCTGCTTAGATGGTAAGCAAAATAGAAAGAGACGTGGATTCTGGGATCCACCTCTGGGATCAGAGGCTGCGTAGAGGCTCCCCTCTCCCAGTGAGCAGTGTGGCTGTTGCACAGGGCCTGGGTGGAAGCTCTTGTCACTGTCACACAGCATGACATGCCCTTATAGTGCCTTACGCAGAATTGGTGTTCAAGGGGTATTTTTTAAAATAATTTTTATTTTGTTTTATTAGTCACCATACAATACATCCCCAGTTTTTGATGCAATGTTCCATGATTCATTATTTATGTATAACACCCAGTGCACCATGCAATATGTGCCCTCCTTAATACCCATCACTGGCCTATCCCATTCCCCTACCCCCCTCCCCTCTGAGGACCTCAGTTTGTTTCTCAGAGTCCACAGTCTCTCATGGTTCATTTCCCCTTCTGTTTACCCCCCCTTCATTCTTCCCTTTCTTCTCCTACCAATCTTCCTATTTCTTATGTTTTTGTTGAGTTAGCCCAGTTGGCCAGCCTAGAGAACCTAGCCCATGAATCAGCATTTGCAATAAATCCTAAAGAAAAGAAATGGAGTCCTCTTTTCATTGGTTTTCCCTTGTTTCCTATATTCCCTGGGGTATCAACAATGCTGTTCTTGGAGAGTAGAGAAGGAAACTGGGAGTACTGAAAGACTGCAAGCCAACAGTTTGCCTGCTACCTGCTGGAAGTAAGCCTTACTGGCTCAGTCCTGAGATTTGGCTTTAATCAAATCTCTTCTACAGGCTCAGTTCAGAAGAAGGAGAGGGGTGTCTCTAAGCCTTAATAAAGCCAGGGTCCACTTTCTCTTCTCTTCCTTCCCAACTACCTTGCAAATAATTACTTTCCTATAAAGAGAGAGAGAGAGAGAAGATACTGGACCAATAGAATGATCAAGAAGGCCAAACCCATTTCTCTCTCTACCCTCTCGGTATCAGCCAGGCTGTCTAAAATAAAACCCCACTGAAACAGATAGAGAGCCATGAAAAGCCCATTCCCAAAAAAATGAATCCATGCACATATCCTATACGTAGCCTCTTCCACCAATAGTGGTAAGGGGTTTCATGCACTGTAACAAGGCTGCTTAAATAGAGAATAAGAGTAAAAGGGATTTCAAGCAGAAGTGCTCAGGATTGCTAGGGCCCAGGGAAGACAGGACTCCCCCACTCATGCCCTCCCTGTAATATCAGCCTCACCTGCAATGGGGGGCCCAGCAATCATCGGCAGGGCCATCATGCCAAGGAGGTAGCCAATTGCTTGTGAGGCCTGCATTGGGCCTACCAGCTCAAATGCGATGGGGGCCATGATGGTGATGAAGAAGCCATCACACAGGCCCAGGAAGAGGCAGACAACGATGAGGCCCCCGAAGCCCCGGCACAGGGGAATCATCATGGACATCAGGCCCAGGAGCAGGAAGGAGATGACCTAGAGGAGCAAGGGCCTTAGGTCATGTTGTGCTTGTCAGTCAAGACCACATAGTAAATCATATCTCCTTTCTCAGGGTTTCATTTCTACCATCTAAAATTGGAACAGGGGCTGTCAACAGAGAGAGCAGTTAGGCTAAATAGTTACTTAGGCCCCTTCTAAGTCCTGCACTGAAGGATTCAAGGTTTTTAAGAGAGCTCCTGTTTAACTGTGATTCCATCAGGATTTTTTAAAAAGTTAGGGGGCATGTCCCCTGTCCTTAAGAAGTTGTCTTTCTGGGCGTCTGGGTGGCTCAGTTGGTTAAGTGACTGCCTTTGGCTCAGGTCATGATGCTGGAGTCCCAGGATTGAGTCCCTCATCAGGCTCCGTGCTCAGCGGGGAGTCTGCTTCTCCCTCTGACCATCCCCCCTCTCATGCTCCCTCTCTCAAATAAATAAATAAAATCTTGAAAAAAAAAGGAAACTGTCTTTTCACTGAACTGTAAGCTAAATGAAATTGCTGTTGTTTTGATCTTGTGTTTGGCTGTCCCAGGCATTAGGGTCTGGAATCAGACCATGCTAGGGTGTTCTCAGATCCAAGTAAGATACGGGAAGAGGAAGGGAAGGAAGTGAGGATAACTCTAATGATGATTAGATGGGGGTATGAATGGGTCACAGCTTCCTGAAATGAGGAAGGACCCAGTGCCCACTTATGTGGGTGACTGCTTTTAGAAAACACCTTGTCATGAAGGAAACCATTGGGAGGTTCACCCAGGTTCCTTATGATACAGGATATGGGACACACCACCATCTCAGATAGCATGGCTGTGGGGTCCTCTGGACTTGGCTGGGCACCATGCAAAGGGCAACAAGGGGAACTTTAAGGAGAACTAAGATACTAGGAGGGGTTCTTGGGAGACTGAATCCAACTTAGGGGCATTGACTAGCCACTGGGCTTTCTTTGGGCTGAGCAAATTGACTCAAAAACAAAGAAACTGCCTTTCCAGAAGATAGTTTTTCCCACTCAACAGAGAGAAGAGCAATTGGAAACACAGCTGGCCTTTTGATTAAGGTCATCTGCAACCTGTGTCAGTGAGTCCGACTGAAGACCTGGGCTGTAGACAGAGAAATAAACCCCCTCCTCCCACCCACTCTAGCCAGCAGAGCCAGGTCATCCCAGGGTCAGGGCTAAGACCTGATCTGTTTACTAAGTCCTTGACAGGATCCACGATTTTCTAATCCTTCACACAGGCAGGCAGACTTACCCAGGAAGGGTAAATCACCACATCACCACATGAATGGGGTAGGAGGGTCAAGGCTGTTTCAAGCCCTGAAGATTTTCCGTGTTGTACTGGCAGTGGGTTTGCTAGGTTGATCAGTTGGTTCTTAGAGAGGATAAGAAATGTCCTGGCTGTGCCATCTGAGGAAATCTCTTTGTCGGAAGATTTTTGAACTTTGCCTAGGCTGTTTTGGGATACCTAGGTGGAATCTAGGAATAAGAACCCTGATATCCCAGCTTCTCCTTTAGGAGATTCATGCACAACTATAAGATAAAACCAGACCCACCTACCAACCAAGCCATAATGGCAATTAAGTATGGCAATTAAGACTTAATACCATTATACAATCCAAAGGACCCCATTAACTGATTTCAGTCATCTCTAATTACTACCTATTGTATCTAGCTGCCCGTTAACATCCTCCATGAGGCCTTGCCAAGTTTAGATTAAAATCTCTGTTTGAAGTGAGAATCAGACCTTTAGAACTGGCCCAAAGTGAGGTTGTCCTGCAGGTTGTCACCATTTCTTTTTAACAGACTGTCCAGGGGCTTGACACCAGATACATGTGTCTATCTTTGCTAACAGTGGGAACCACAGGGTCTAGTGGATATTTCTTCAGAATCTGAAGTTGTGTATACTCCTTTCTTCTCCCAGGCCTATACTCCTGCATCTGACCCAGGGAGAATGTGAGGCAAATTCCTGTGATGGAGTATCTTGAGTAGTTCAAGAGAAAGAAGTTTATCCATGTCTTGTGCTCTCTGCCTGAGACATTGGCCACCAAGAAGAGTTTGGACAAATCACTTTCCCTTTCTAGGCCTCAGTTCCTCAATTTGTAAAATGAGGGAATTGGACTACAATTGACAAAGACATATTTTAGCTATAACATTCTAAGATAATTTTATATTATTCTAAGTGGTAAAACTGGGTCAAGTAAGACCGGAACAGAGGAGAGAGAGTGTTGGGTGTGTAGGGGAAGTACTGAGCCCTAAGTCTAGCTCTCCTTCTGACTTGTCAATGCCTCTACCTCCCTTGGAAATCCCTCTGCACATAAGAAAGCAAAAGCTGCTTGGGCCCTATTTCTCTCCTAGGGACTGTGGTGAGAAATGAGCTATTATGGCTAGGCAGGGGCTGCTGCTTTTCCTTAAGATAAAGTCCTGGCCAAATACTAGCTTACCCTGATTTCCAGTACCATTAGCATCTTGGAGCAGCTGGTAATCACAGGGAAGACTTACAGGGGTGGCATATGGAAGAGGATGAAAAATCCACACATTCTCCTATGCAAAAAGCTACCCAGATAAGGTACTTGCTGATATTTGCACAGGAATTCAGAATTTCATAACTGGTTTATCTCAATCATAGTCTTTTGAGTTGACTTCAGTCGAGTCACTTATCTCTGGGACATAGTTCTGCCATCCATCACTTAGCATAAAGTGGAATATGATGAAAGTGCTTTTGCAAATTTAACACAGAGTTAAATACAATAGAAAACTTTAATCATATTCTCGTCTAAGACGTAGAGTATTTAGGAAAACACTTGGGGCTGTCAGAAGACAAAGAAATCCCTACTATATCAGGGCCCCTGTCAGGGTTCCTTGGAAGTGCTATTAGGGCTTTACCAGGAGAGTCAGAACTCAACTACCTTTTTAATGGATTATTTGTGACAACATATTTTGAGGGGCTGCTGTTGCCCCTTCACAGGGTTCCACATTCATGTACCTTCTGGTAAACCCAGCTGCAGGAGCAAAAAGCATGAACGAGGTCAGAAAGGCAATACTGCTGCCAGGTAAAGACAGACAGCTTGAACAGTAGTCTGAAGCCAGACCAGAGCCCAGGCCACACAGGAAGTGGCCTTTCTAGCATCCAGGTGGCTACTGCCCACAATATGAGGCACTGTATTACTGTCCAAAAGATTAAAATGTTGCATGGTTATAACATTTTTACTTCCCAAACTCAGGTCACACCTATCAAAAGAAATTTTGATCCTCACCTGTGAGGTGAGATAGGAAAGGTGAGAATTATTCTTATTGCACAAATGAGGAAAGTGAGGCCCATAGAGGGGAAGTAAGGTTGTGTTTTCTGGCACTTTTTTTGTGTGTCCATCAGGAAGATAGCATTTGAGAGCCAATGCCTGGTACAAGTAACTGTGGAAGTATAAGAAGTGAATGACTTGAACCTGGACTTAAAGGACAGAAACAATGGGCGATGGAATACTATAGATGCCCAAGGTCTTCCAAGAGAGTATGGGGGAGCAAGGAGATCAGTCCTCAATGGGGACAACATCTAGCTCCTGGCCTCAGTTTCCCTATTTCAGATGTAAGAGCCATTATTAATAAATGCTTTCTTTGAAAGTGTTCTTAGAGTTTCCATTTACACACTGCTCTCACTGGACCCTCACTCCATCTTAATGAAGGAAGCAGAACAAAGATGACTGTCTTCAGTTGAAAGCAAGGGAAACTGAGGCTCAGAGAATTTGATCAACTTTCCCATGTTAAACAACAAGCTCATGTCAAAGCTGGAGCCCAGGGCACAGTAATGAAACAGCCTACCATTCTATCCCAAAGGCTGGGGGTTACCTACCATCTGTGGCAGGTTGTTCCTCCCCACACCACTGTGGTCAGGGCTGGGTGGTCACACTCACCTGCAAGTAGATCTTCTTAAGTCCAGGAATGGAGTCACTGACACGGCCTGACACAAGGCGCCCAAGGCCTGAGGTAGCCCCAATACACACCAAGAGCACCCAGGTCTGCTTGATTTCCAAGAACTCTTCCTCCACATACTTCATCTGAAAAGCATAGCACCAGGACCCCCAGGGACAGGAGGAAGAAAAAGAGCTGACTGGTTAACTGTTTACATATCAAAAATCCTCTACTGCTTACATTCCTGGATCATGGCAAGAACTTCCTCCCCTACAACCCACTCCTTTGTAGCCCTAGCTCCAGAACTAGCTTTCTTTGTTTAAAAGGCTTCATATGCCTTGGCTCTTTGGATTCTGGGCTTCTGAGCAATAGCTGAGGGGAGTGGGTATCTCCAAGCCCTTTCCAAGCCCTGGCAGGACAGAATACAGACAGCCTTAACAACTAAGAAAATCCAAAGGCTCCCCCCAGATCTCCCCATTCCCTGACTCAGAACTGATAGCCTAGGGCAACAGCAGGTCACTAGGGGAGGAGATCCACCAACTTCCACGTAATGCTTCCAGAAGTGTGTTTTAAGAAACACAAGGTCTATGGAAGATAATAACTGGACTACAACTGACAGTTCTGTGGCAGTAGAATTTAGGTGGACAACAGTTAAACAAAGCGAAATGGGTTTCTTTTACTATGGATTTTTGGTACCTTTAAAAGATTGCAACAACATGAAGCTAGAAAGATTGATTATATGTTGTTTCCTGAACAAATAATTTGACCACAAAGACCAGCATTCCATAGAACACACTCTTAGGAAACCCTATCCTTTGGTCATCGGGGCCAGTCCTCCATCCCAATGATGCTTATCTTCTCCTGAAAACCTATCTAGATGGGGGAAACCCCACTGATAAAGCATGGGCTTTCCCCTAAGGAGCTCTACCTTTTCCCATTGAGGTCTTCCCTCAGTCTGTTCTTTCCCACTCTGGATTTCTTCAAACATTGTTTGGTCTCTTTTCCCAAAGGTCCCAGCTCTGCCCTTTCACTGTCCTCTACCCCTACCCTCCGAACTTTGGGCAGGCTGAGGGCAGCTTCTTGGAGGTAAGGTGGGTCCACCCTAATATTCCTTACCAGGTGTACATAGGGAACGAAGTAGCCAAGGGCAGCAGCAGCAATCCCGAAGGCCCAGATGCGGTAGGTACGTTGGCGGAATACTCGCATGTTGAAGTACTTTCTAAGCTGAGACAGAATGCGTTGGCACAGGGTGCGGACACCTCTCTTGTTTGGGGTGTCCTGGGAACTGGGTAGGAGTGGCCGGTAGGTGAGCGAAAGCAGCGTAAGAATGAACATGAAGGTACTCAGCACCTGGAAGGTTTGGGCGAGCTTGATCTTAGCCCCCAGTGTTTTGATGAGAAGAGGAAAGGATATGGAGAAGATGCTACTCCCAGCAGACACCACACCATTGGCCAGACCCAGACGGCGTTGGAAGTAGTGGCCCAGGATGACGAGAGATGGCTGAAAGGCGAAGGAACAGCCACAACCAAAGAGAATCCCATAGGTGAAATAACGCAGGCTTAGTGAGCTGTGGGAGAAACACCAAGAGCTGTTCTCAGCAGCCTGACCAGCAATCCACCTGCCCTCTCCCGTCACCCTCCTGAGACCTGAATACCCCCCACCATTAACCCACAACCCCACTTACCACTGACCCTCAGAACAGACAAAGAACAGGACTTTCTTATCCCTATTTTGCAGATGAGGAAACAGAGGCTCATAGAAGTAATTTACCCAATGTAGCATAACTGGGGATCAGCAAAGCTTGGACTTGACTCTAGTCTGTATGACTCTAGTTTGAATCATAGTACCCTATCAAAGAGAATTGTTCAAAAGAATGCCAGAACTGACCTATGCAATGGCTGGAGAAGAGGCTACCAGAAAGAAGTCAGGGCCTTAGAACAGTTTCACCCACTGCTCACCTAGACACCATGGGTAGACTTATAGCCAAAGCTTTATCCCAAGTAACAACAAAGGTCTGCAAGGAGCCAAGATCCTGGAAAGTCAAGATCCTCCATGGGACTCTACTTTCTCTATGCTCAGGGCCGTTCATATTTCAGAAAATGGCTGGTAGTTTCCTGAGAAACCTCATCCCCAACCCTACCCAAGGTCTAGATAACCCAAGACCCTGTACTCCAGACCCTAGATGATCTCCCTGGGGATCTTGAAGTAAGGAGTCCCTTTAACTTCCAGAGCCCGGCTCCTGTTGTTGGACAGGGTATGGATTAGCCTCCCAGAGTAGCCTGGCTGCTTAATGGGAAGTGGAGCCTCAAATAGGTAGTGGGCCTGGCCAAGTAAGGCAGGTTCTGGCTTAAAACTCTTAGGTTCTGCTGTGGCCATAAACCTCTGTAACAGAAAGCAAAGTGCCAAAAGAGAAAAGGCCATGGGAAGGTCAGCTTGGCCAGCTATCTGCCCTTAGACAATATTGGCACAACCTAGGGAAGAATTTTGTTTTCTTTTTGAAGCCTCCACAAGTTTTGCAATAGTTCTTATCTGACCATTTAATTAACTAATACTCTCCATGGTTAGGCAGTTCCTCTCCATAGATGGACCCAGTCCTCATACAGCAAAGGATTAGGCTTCTGCTATAGAGATGATGTGGTATTAGCACTCATGATTCTAAGACGACTATAACACCATTGCTTTTCTTTATTTTTATTTTTATTTAAGTGTTTATTTAAATTCCAGTTAGTTAACATACAGTGTAATATTAGTTACAGGTGTACAATATAGTGATTCAACACTTCCATACAACAACACCCAGTGCTCATCCCAACAAACGTGCTCCTTAATCCCCATCACCCATTTAACCAATCCCCTAATCCACTTCTCTGGTAACCATCAGTTTGTTCTCCTTAGTTAAGAGTTTTTTTTATGATTTGCCTCTCTCTTTTTCCCCCTATGTTCATCTGTTTTGTTTCTTGAATTTGACATATGACTGAAATCATATGGCATTTGTCTTTCTCTGACTGACTTATTTTGCTTAGCATAATACTCTCTAGCTCCATCCACATTGTTGCAAATAGCAAGACTGCTTTTCATTTGCTTACATTCAGTGGATATGAGCAAAAGCTTTAGTTTTAAAAGGGTTGCCTCCACTTGGACACATAGCTAAGCCAACTGCTCCTTTTCTGTCAGATTTTTTTTGGGATTGGCCTGGTCTGGAGGCCTTGTCTAAGGGAGAAGAATTAGGAAGGTCTAAGGGAGACCTTCAAGGAGAGGTCTAGTGGGGGCAAAGCATGCCACTTAGTTTAGAGTGCTGTCTGGTAGATCTATTTCTAGCAGGGCCTCAAGACAGGAAGCCCCTGCATAGGCTTGCCAAGGCCTCCCCAGCTCTGCCTACACTCTGTCCCATCTCATGCCGTCTGAAGGAACTCAGAACCCTGATTCAGACAACAGGAAGGATGACTTAGAGCCCTAGCCACAAGCAGAACTATTTTTCCACTGGACATGAAGACATCCAGAAAGTTTTTTTGGCTCTAAAGATGTTCTTACAGAAAGGGAAAGGGGGTGGGGAAGGGTTTAGGGGCTAGAGAATAGAACGCCTACTCCATTGTGCCTAAAGAAGAGTACCAGAAAAAAAATGTATCTGAGCTCCCTCCCCTCCTGTAACTGAGCCGATGTGTACTGGAAGAGAAATGGGATCCGTATGTTGCTAATTTGTTTACACATTACTCTGCTCAGAATTAAAAAACAGGGCTCTGCTGTGTAGTGCTGAGACTGGAGCCACTTCTGAGGCCCAGCTCCTTCGCTCAAGGGGCCAGGCACCAGCTTGCTGAGGGTAAATGAGGCCAACCACCAGAAGAATCCTGAAAGGGTTTGGGAGGGGGGGCTGCCATAGGAGGGCTGAGCACATTCCAAGCAGGACATGGTTTTCCCCTCCTCTGTCCCAGTTGGATGGGACCAAGCCAAGAAATCATTATAGGCCATATCCAAGCCAGAAATGCTCAAGTCATAAAGAAAACTGGCTCCCTCTCACAGGGCCCAGTTGTGGCAGAACCCAGTTATCTTTCTCCACTGTGAGTGGAAACTTAGGCCTAGAGAGTATAACCATAGTCCTTCTCTGGTGAGCCAAGATCAGAAAGTAAGTCTCTGACAAGTTAGCCATGTCTCCAGGCCAGCATTCTCATACACTAGCCCAGGCAGATTGGAAGTAGGAGGTATAATAACTTCCAAAGTGTCTTTGGAAAAAAGTCAACAGACTTCTTTAGGAGTCCCATATTCCTCAGGCCATGGTGGAGGGTTTTTATTTCTCCCCTCCCCTGCAGACATGCTTCTGCAGGGTTGGCAGAAAGAAACCAGAAAATGAACTTACAGCCTGCTTCTTGCCTGATACTACCAAGTTTTGACAGTAGAACCAACTGGACCAGAGTTTGAGGTAAGCCTGGGCCTGGCTGGGTAGCTGGGTGCTAGGTCTAGACCCCCAGTGGGGGATGCTCCTAAACATCCCTTCTCATGCCCAAGACATGTTTTTTTTTTCTTTCCCAAATTATCCATACATTGGCAGCCAGAAATACCTGGAAAGGAGTCAGAAATGCTAAGCAGCCTTGCGTTGAGCTGACTTCTTTTTCAATATAAGATTCCCTCAGGAATCCTATATGGTGGGTGTTTCACATGGATTCACTCCAGAAGCTCATTCCCAGGAAGGCAAGTGAGGTCATGAGTTGTGTGGCATATTGAAGGGGAATAGAAAGGCAGAGCTGGAAGAGACCTGAAAAGACCATCTGGTCTAATCCCCTCATGTACAGGTATAGAAATTGAGGCCCAGATAGGGGAATGGTACTCATCAATTGTTCCATAACCGTTTAGTGGCCAAAACTGGACTTAGACCCAGCTTTATGAACTCCCAAGCTTAGGCTCCTCCCACCACTTTGGAACTCTTGGGTCCTCTTTGGGGATATGGCATACCAATGTGTCCTGGAGACCGTACCTAGATGAATCCCATTGGACAATGATTCTTTGAGGACCCTACATGGAAAGGGCCACAGCGGATTCTGCAATGAGAAGTGTCCCCAGTTGAAGCCCAGAAAGAAGCCAATCGTCAGCCTTGGGCAAATGGCCAGCAACTCCTAGCCTTACCTGGTAAAGGAGCTGGTATGGAGGCCTATGAAAGCAACAGCAGCCCCTGCAGTTGCTGTGATTCGGCAGCCCAAACGATCAGTGAATATACTCACAATGGGAGAACAGAAGAAGATCATGCCCATTGAGAGGGCTCCTACCCATGCTGCAGAGAAAAGAAGCACAAAGACAACTTAGCTTAACGTGGTACCCAGTGATGCCGCTGGTATCTCAGTTCTTCTTCTCTGGCCTTTCACAGGGGATATTGTATTGGCCTCACTGCCATCCTGCTGGTCCCTAATGGTCAGAGAGGTTAGGTGGCTTTCATAGCACTTGTAGCAGGGCAATGTGTTAACCATGAGTTTAGTTAATAAACACACCTAGAACTTCAGAGCTGGGGTAGGGGGCCTTTAAAGATCAAGTCTATGATGGGATATTCTAGCTAGTCACCACATGGCTGTACTACATTTCTCAGCTACTTTGGCTGTTTGGTATGACCATATGACTGAATTCTGACCAATAGGTTGTGGGTGAAAGTAGTACACACTACTTCCAGGCCAGGACCATGAAAAACTCCCATGAGATTTCTGCTTTCCTGTGAGCTGTAACTACAAAGTGACCTTGTAAGCCATGTATTAAGACGGGCAGAACTGCCATCAGTTCTGTCTGGGCCCCTAGGTAACTACATGGAGCAAAGTTCCCTCTCCGGTCTGGAACCCTTTCCCTGAACATTGCATAAGAAATAACAAAACTTCTTTTTTTAAATTTAAATTCAATTAATTAACATATAATGTATTATTAGTTTCAGAGGTAGAGTTTAGTGATTCCTCAGTTGCATATAACACCCAGTGCTCATTACATCAAGTGCCCTCCTTAATGCCCATCACCCAGTTACCCCATGCCCACACCCACCTCCTCTCCAGCAACCCTCAGTTTGTTTCCAATAATTAGGAGTCTTTCAAACTTCTGTCCTTTAATCCACTGAATTTTTGAGGGCCATTCTTTACAGCAGTGAAACCAACATGAACTAAAACAAAAAGATTCCTCCACTACCATTTTACTGTTAAAGAAACAGGTCCAGAAATGCGAAGGGACTTAACAAAGATCACACAGCAAGTTAGTGGCAGAGCTGGGACTCAAACCCAACTCCTCTTATTCCTAGTCCAAAGTTCATTGTATTATTTCTTCTATGGGGATGGATGAAGCTTTCCATAATTGGAGGTGTGCAAGCAGATGCATATAAAACAGGGGATTCAAGAATTGGGGTCAGATTTGGACTAGCCAACATTTTAGGCCCTTCCAGGCATGCTAAGCCAGATTTATAGCCTTAAGCATATTCTACCGGGCTTCAGGGCCAAGGAGCATGGGAGTTAATTAAGCCTTCAGGAGCCAAGGTAAAGCTTGTGTTGGCCATTGGAACAGTCCTGTGAAGATATTAAGACTAAAGAGCGGGGAAGTCCACAGACAAAGGCCTCCTGGAATTGTATGAGGACACAAGGCAGATTTAGGAGCCACCCAGGGATTTCTAAGGACACTGTGCAAGAAGTCATGTAACCCTCATGCTGAAATCCTTCATTTGAGCCTATGTTCAGCAAATCCCTGACTCCAAACTCAAGAAGAGTTTATTCTGTTTATAAAGGTTCTTAAGTGTCCATAACAATCCTCACCAGGGAGGAAGAAATTTATCCTTTTACTTAGATTCTCTAACCCCTCAGAAAGAAAGCTCATTTTTTTTCTTTGAAAGCTGTTATCAAGTTTCTTCTTAGGCCTCTTTTCTAGGCAAAATAATATTAGTTGCCTTAACTTTTTTTCTTAGCTTTAATTTCTAACTCAGTAATTACTTTCAGAGCTCTCCTCTGAACATGTTCCAAGTCTTCATATCATCATCAAAAAGCATTCACTGAGTATCACCAGGGCAAGGTAACAGGCCAGCTTCTGGCTCTCTTCAACTGTGGAACCCCAAGTCAATCAGAGAAGTGCAATCTGAGTTGGGTCAAGGCTAGTCCACCATCTGCGTCTCTTATCTCGGTGCCTAATAGGTTGCTCAGATCCCCCTGGGAATCTTTGCTTTGCTGGGGCACCAGCTTGAGCCCTAGCTGTCTGGCTTCAAAAGTACTGGCCTGGGACAGCAGGCAACCTGAACTTTCTCATCACAATTTTACCTCTTACCTTGCAATTTCACCTCTTATCAGCCGTGGGACCTTGAGCAAGTCACACATCACTTCTCTAATCCTATTTTCTTATCTGTAAAATGGGGATTAAAATTCCTGATGTGCCTTCCTTCAAGTTTTCTTTTAAATAATAATCAGATGTAATCATATTTAAGAGAGCTTTATAAATACCAATAGTCACACCATATACAAAAATTAATGCAAATGGATCATAGGCTTAAATGTAAAACTTAAAACTATAAAATCTTACAGAACAAAGTATAGGAGAAAATCTTTCTGACCTTTAGGTAGGCAAAGATTTCACAGAAATTAACAAAAAGTATGATCCATATAAGAAAAACATTGATGCATTAGACTTTATCAAAAGTTAAAATTTCTGCCTTTCATAACATACTGTTATCAGAGTGAAAAAGCAAGCCACAGGCTGGGAAAAATATTTACAAGACACACATCTGATAAAAAGACTGGTATCCAGAACACAAGTGTTAGTTGACTCTCATAACTCAATAAGAATAAAGTAAGCAATCCAGTTTAAAATGTGGGCACAAAATTTGAACAGACATCTCACACGTACACACACTATGAATGAAAATTAAGCACATGAAAATATGCTCAATATCATTAATCATTCAAAAAATGCATATTAAAGCCACAGTGAGATACCCCTACATACCCACTAAAAAGGTTTTTAAGAAATGGCAATGCCTACTACTGGAGAGGATGTAGAGGAGCTGGAAATCCCGCACACTGCTGGTGGGAATGCAAAATGGTATACCAACTTCAGAAAACAGTTTGGCAGATTCTTGTAAAGGTCAACATACAATTACCACATGACTTTGAAATCCCACTCCTAGGTATTTACCCAAGATAAATGAAAACTTACGTTTACACAAAAACCTATACCTAGATGTTCATAGCAGCTTTTTTTTTTTGTTTTGCTTTTGTTCTTTTTTTAAAATTTTATTTAAATTTTAGGTAGTTAACATACAGTGCAATATTGGTTTCTGGAGTAGAATTCATAATTCATCATCACATACAACACCCAGTGCTCATCATAACACGTGCCCTCCTTAATACCCATCACCCATCTAGCCCATCCCCAACCCACCTACCCCTGTCAACCCTCAGTTTGTTCTCTCTCATTAAAAAAAAAAAAGACATCCAGATGGCTAACAGACACATGAAAAACTGCTCAACATTACTCATCACGGAAATACAAATCAAAACCATGATAAGACACCATCTCACACCTGTCAGGATGGCTAAAATTAGCAAGACAAGAAACAACAGGTGTTGGCAAGGATGTGGAGAAAAGGGAACCCACTTGCACTGTTGGTAGGAATACAAACTGGTACAGCCACTCTGGAGAACAGTATGGAGGTTCCTCAAAAAGTTAAAAATATACCTACCCTAAGATCCAGCAATTGCACTATTAGGTATTTACCCAAAGGATACAAGAATACAAATTTGAAGGGACATGTGCACCCTGATGTTTATAGCAGCATTATCTACAATAGCCGAAAAATGGAGAGAGCCCAAATATCCACCAACTGATGAATGGATAAAGAAGATATGGCATATATATACAACGCAATATTACTCAGCAGCTTTTTTTTTTGTTACTGCCAAAACTTGGCAATAACTCAAAATGTACTTCAACCAGTAAATAGGGGAGTGGGTATACATTAACATAATAGATTACAACTCTGCAATAAACAGGAATGAACCACTGCTACCAGCAAAAGCTTCAACAATTCTCAAAGTCATTACACTAAGTGAAATAAGCCAGACACAAATGATTTTATTTATATAAAATTCTGGAAAAGGCAAAACTATGGGGACAGAAAAACAGATCAGTGAGCATCAGGAGGAAAGATGTGGGTGGGGAGAGGATTCATTACAGGGGAGCATGAGGGAACTTTCTGAAGTGATGAAATGTTATATATTTTAACTCTAGTATGGTATTCTTTTGTCAAAATTCATAGGACTGAGCATATAAAAAAGGTGAATATTACCATATGTAAATTATACCTCAATAAATCTGACGTTATAAAAAAAGAGAGAGGGGAGAAAAGAAGAAAGTGCCAGTGGGAGATCTCATTTATGATGTATGTATTTTTATTCTGGAAGGATTTTCCAAAAAAATAGTCCTAGTGTATTGTCAAAGAGGAAAATACTACACTCATTAAATCACTTTGCTGACATTTCATCAACTAGAACTCATGATTATTTGGCCCTTCTGAATATCTACAATACAATGAAAACTGATGACTGGGCTTGAAGGTAACTTTCGTACAGTCAAAGAAAGTTTAAATTATATTTGATAGAGCATTTTTTTGGTTAATTACATGTATCCATCATTATGGTATCATACAGAATATTTTCACTGCCCTAAAAATCCTGTGCTCTACCTATTCATCCTGCCTAACCCTTCCAACATCTGACAATCACTGATCTTTTTATTGTCTTCATAGTTTTGCCTTTCCCAGAAGGTTATATAGTTGGAGTCATACATTGTGTAGTCTTTTCAGATTGGCTTCCTTCACTTAGTAATATGCATTTAAGGTTTCTCCATGCCTTTTCATGGCTTAATAGCTCATTTCTCTTTAGCAGTGAATAATATTTCATCGTCTGGATGTACCACAGTTTATCTATCAACTCACCTACTGAACTGAAGGACATCTTGGTTGCTTCCACATTTTGGCAATTATGAATAAAGCTGCTATAAACATTTGTGTGCAAATTTTTGTGTGGACATACATCTTTGACATATTTGGTTAAATACTAAGGAGCTCAATTGCTAGAGCATATGTTTAATTTTGTAAGAAACTGCCAAACTGTCTTCCAAAGTGGCTGTAACATTTTACATTCCCACTGGCAATAAGAGTTCTTGTTGCTCTACATCCTTCTGGCATTTGGTGTTGTCAACGTTCCAGACTTTGGCCATTCTGATAGGTATGTAGTGGTATGTTATTGTTCTCTATTTTAAATTTTTTTAATTTAAATTCAATTTAATTAACATATACTGTATTACTAGTTTCAGAGGTAAAATTCAGTGATTCATCAGTTGCATACAACACCCAGTGCCCATTACATCAAGTGCCCTCCTTAATGCCCATCACCCAGTTACCCCATCCCCCACCCCTCCCCTCTAGCAACCCTCAGTTTGTTCCCTATAGTTAAGAGTCTTTTACGGAGATAATGCTAAGTGAAATAAGTCAAGCAAAGAAAGACAATTATCATATGATTTCTCTCATCTATGGGACATAAGAACTAGGAAGATTGGTAGGGGAAGAAAGGGATAAAGAAAGGGGGGGTAATCAGAAGGGGGAATGAAGCATGAGAGACTATGGACTCTGAGAAATAAACTGAGGGCTTCAGAGGGGAGGGGGGTGGGGGAATGGGATAGACTGGTGATGGATAGTAAGGAGGGCACGTATTGCATGGTGCACTGGGTGTTATATGCAACTAATGAATCATCAAACTTTACATCAGAAACCAGGGATGTACTGTACGGTGACTAACATAATATAATAAAAAAACATTTAAAAAAAAAAGAGTCTCTTATGGTTTGCCTCCCTCTCTGTTTTCATCTTATTTTATTTTTCCTTCCCTTCCTCTATGTTCATCAGTTTTCTTTCTTTCTTTCTTTCTTTCTCTTTCTTTCTTTCTTTCTTTCTTTCTTTCTTTCTTTCTTTCTTTCTTT
>NW_024423319.1:65919164-65926683 GCF_017311325.1 Ursus maritimus
TCTTTCTTTCTTTCTTTCTTTCTTTCTTTCTTTCTTTCTTTCTTTCTTTTAAAGATTTTATTTATTTATTTGACAGAGAGAGAGACAACCGGCGAGAGAGGGGACACAAGCAGGCGGAGTGGGAGAGGAAGAAGCAGGCTCCTAGCAGAGAAGCCTGATGCGGGGCTCGATCCCAGGACCCTGGGATCACACCCTGAGCTGAAGGCAGACGCTTAACGACTGAGCCACCCAGGCACCCCCATCAGTTTTGTTTCTTAAATTCCACATACAAGTGAAATCATATGGTATTTGTCTTTCTCTGACTGACTTAATTTGCTTAGCATAATACCCTCTAGTTCCATCCACACATCATTGCAAATGGCAAGATTTCATTCTTTTTGATGGCTGAGTAATATTCCATTATATATATATTTATATATACTAAATTATGGAAAGGCCCAGATGTCCATTGACAGATAAATGGATAAAGAAGATGTGGTATATATACATACATACATACATCTGGGCTCTTACCATAATTTGGTCGTTGTTCTTTTCATTTGCATTTCCTTGATGACATATGAAGTTGAGTGCCTCTTTGCATGGTTATTTCTCATCTGTATATTTTCTCTTTTTTTAAGTTTTTATTTGAATTCCAGTTAGTTAACATATAGTGTAATATTAGTTTCAGGCACACAATACACTGATTCAACAAATCCCTACAACACCAAATGCTCATCACAAGTTCACTCCTTAATACCCAATACCTATTTAACCCATTCCCCCACCCACATCTTCTTTTTCTTTTTTTTAAGATTTTATTTATTTGACACAGAGAGAGAGAGCACAAGCAGGGGGAGCAGGAGAGGGAGAAGCAGGCTCCCTGCTGAGCAAGGAGCCCAACACAGGGCTCCATCCCAGGACCCTGAGATCATGACCTGAGCCAAAGGCAGATGCTTAACCAACTAAGGCACCCAGGTGCCCCTACGTCCTCTGGTAACAATCAGTTTGTTCTCTATAGTTAAGAGTCTGTTTCTTGGTTTGCTTCTCTCTCTCACATATAGGTCTTTTTTTTAAAGGGAGGAGCAGCAGAAGGAAAAGGAGAGAGAGAGAATCTTAAGCAGGCTCCATGCCCAGCATGGAGCTGGATGCAGGGCTTGAGATCATGACCTGAGCCAAAATCAAGAGTGGATACTTAGCTAACTAAGCCACCCAGACGCTGCTCACATTTGGGTCTTTAATCCACTTTGAATTTATTTTTTGGTATGGTGTAACAAAGTGGTCCAGTTTCATTCTTTTGCATGTTACTGTCCATTTTCCCAACACCATCATTGTCTTTTTCCCATTGGATATTCCTGTTTTGTTGAAGGTTAATTGACCATAGAGTTGAGGATTCATTTCTGGGTTTTCTATTCCATTCCATTCATTTATGTGTCTATCTTTGTGCCAGTACCATACTGTTTTGATCACTACAGCTTTGTGATATAACTTGAAGTCCAACATTGTGATACCCCAGCTTCACTTTTCTTTTTCAAGGTTGCTTTGGCTATTCAGGGTCTTTTGTAGTTCCATACAAATTTTAGGATTATTTGTTCTAGCTCTGTGAAAAATGCTGGTGGTATTTTGATGGGAACTGCATTAAATGTGTAGATTGCTTTGGGTAGGATAGATATTTTAACAGTATTCTTCCAATCCATGAGCATGGAATGTCTTTCCACTTCTTGGTGTCCTTTTCAATTTCTTTCTTCAGTGTTTTATAGTTTACAGAGTACAGGTCTTTTACCTCTTTGGTTTGGTTTATTCCCATGTATCTTATTGTTTCTGGTACAATTGTAAATGACATTGATTTTTTAAAGGTTTTATTTATTTGTCAGAGAGAGATAGAGAGTGAGCACAAGCAGGTGGAGCAGCAGGCAGAGGGACAGGGAGAAGCAGACTCCCCACTGATCAAGGAGACCAATGCAGGACCCAACCCCAGGACCCTGAGATCATGACCTGAGCTGAAGGCAGATGTTTAACTGACTGAGCCACCGAGGCATCCCAGCATAGATTTCTTTACATTGACTTTGTATCCCGTGGCTTTATTGAATTCATTTATCAGTTTTAGCAAGTTTTTTAATAGTCTTTTGTGTTTTCTATATATGGGTTCATGTCATGTGGAAATAGTGAGAGTTTTACTTCCTCCTTGCCAAGTTGGATGCCTTTTATTTCTTTTTGTTGTCTGATTGCTGTGGCTAGGATTTCTAGTACTATGTTAAATAAGAGTGGTGGGAGTGGACATCCCTCTCTTCTTTCTGACCATAGAGGAAAATCTTTCAGGTTTTCCCCATTGAGTATTATGTTACCTTTGGGCTTTTCATATATGGCCTTTATTATGCTGAGATATAGTCCTTCTAAAGCTACTTTGTTGAGGATTTTTATCAAGAATGGATGCTGTACTTTATCAAATGCCTTTTCTGCATCTATTGAAATATCACAGGGTTCTTATCCTTTCTTTTATTAATGTGGTGTATCATGTTGATTCATTTGTGAATATTGAACCACCCTTGTAACCCAAGAATAAATCCCACTTTATCATGGTAATGAATGATTTTTTAAATGTATTGTAGCATTCAGTTTGCTAGTATTTTACTGAGAATTTTGGCATCCATGTTCATCAGGGATGTTGATCTCTGGTTCTCTCTCTCTTTTTTTTAAGTGCGGTCTTTGGTTTTTGAATCAAGGTAATGCTGACCTCATAGAATGAATTTGGAAGTTTTCTCTCCTTTTCTACTTTTTGGGGTAGTTTGAGAAGAATAGTTTTTAACTCTTCTTTAAGTGTTTGGTAGAATTCACACATGAGCCATCTGGTCCTGGACGTCCATATGTTGGGAATCTTTGATGACTGATTGAATTTCTTTACAGGCTATCAGTCTGTTCAGGTTTTATATTTCTTCCTCTTTCAGTTTTGGTAGTTTATATGTTTCTAGGAATTTATCCATTTCTTCCAGGTTGTTCAATTTGTTGGCATATAGTTTTTCATAATATTCTCTTACAATTGTTTGGATTTCTGTGGTGTTGGTTATTCTTTCTCCTCTCTCTTTTGTGATTTTATTAATTTGGGTCCTTTCTCCTTTCTTTTTGATAAGTCTGGCTAGAGGCTTATCAATTTTATTATTTTTTTCAAAGAACCAGCTCCTGGTTTCATTGATCTGTTCTATTGTTTTCTTAGTTTCTATATCATTTATTTCTGCTCTAATTGTTATTATTTCCTTCCTTCTGCTGCCTTTAGGCATCACCTGTTCTCTTACTAGCTCTTTTAGGTGTCAGGTTAGGCTGTTTAGTTGTGATTTTTCTTGCTTCTTGTGGTAGGCCTGTATTACTATTTACTTCCCTCTTATGACTGCTTTTGCTTCATCCCAAAGGTTTTGGACCATTGTGTTTTCATTCTCATATGTTTCCATGTATTTTTAAAATTTCTTCTTTGATTTCATGGTTGACCCATATTGTGCAGTAGCATGTCGTTTAACCTCCCTGTGTTTGTGGTCTTTCCAAATTTTTTCTTGAGGTTTTCTTCTAGTTTCATAGCGTTTTGGTCAGAAAAGGTGCATGGTACAACTTCAATCTGTTTGTATTTGTTGAGGCCTTTTTTGTGACCTAACATGTGCTCTATTCTGGAGAATGTCCCATGTACACTTGAAAAGAATGTGTGTTCTGCTGTTTTAGGATGGAATGTTCTATACATATCTGTTAAGTCCTTCTGGTCCAGTGTGTCATTCAAAGCCATTGTTTCCTTGTTGATACTCTGTTTAGATGATCTGTCCATTGATGTAAGTGGGACGTTAATGTCCCCTACTATCATTATATTATTATCAATTAGTTCCTTTACGTTTGTCCTTAATTGTTTCATTGATTTGGGTGCTCCCATGTTGTGTGCATAAATATTTACAGTTGTTAAATCTTCTTTTTGGATTGCCCCCTTTATGATTACACAGTAACCTACTTTGTCTCTTGTCAAAGTCTTTATTTTAAAGTCTAGTTTGTCTGTTAAACGTGGTGCTACTCCAGGTTTCTTTTGATACCCATTTGTACGATAAATGTTTCTCCAATCCCTCACTTTCAATCTGCAGGTATTTTTAGCTCTAAAATGAGTCTATTGTAGGCAACATACAGATGGGTTTTTGTAAGATTATTATTCAGTCTGACATCTTGTCTTTTGAGTGGAGTTTTTAGTCCATTTATATTCACAGTAATTATTGATAGATACGTATTTATTGCCATTTTATTACTTGTTTTGTCATTTTTTCCTGAGATTTTTCTCTGATCCTTTCTTGCTTTTATAACTTTTGGTCTCTCCTTTGTGCTCAAAGCCTCCATTTTAATATTTCTTGTAGGGCTGGTTTAGTGGTCATGAACTCCTTTAGTTTTTGTTTTTCTGGGAAACTACTTCTCCTTCTAGTTTAAATGATAGCCTTGCTGGATAGAGTATTGGCTGCACATTTTTTCCCATTCAGCACTTAGAACATATCATGCCACTTTATTCTGTCTTGCCAGGTTTCTGTTGAGAAATCCCAGCTAGCCTCAGGGGTTTCCCCTTGTAAGTTAAGGCCTTTTATCTTGATGGTTTTAAGATTTTTTTCTTTATCAATATATTTTGCCCATTTAATTACAATGTCTTTGTGTTGGCCTGCTTTTGTTGATGTTGATCAGAGTTCTCCCTGCCTCCTGGATCTGGATATCTGTTCCCTTTCCCAGATTAGGGAATTTTTCAGCTATTACTTCTTCAAATAAATTTTCTTCCCTTTTTCTCTCTCTTTTTCTTCTGAGACTCCTACATTAACAAATGTTATTACATTTGAGGGAGTCATTGAATTGCCTAAGTCTATCCTTGTATTGCATAATTCTTCTTTCTCTCTTTTGTTCAGCTTCATTACTTTTCATTACTTTGTTTTCCAGGTCACTAATTAATTCTTCTGCTTCTTCCAGCCTGCGGTTCATTGTATCTAGCCTGTTTCCAATCTCACTTATTGTACTCTTCATCTATGATTGGTTCTTTTTTAAACTCTTTTATCTAGTGGTAAAGGTTTCCCTGATGTCTTCTTTCTTTTCTCAAGCCCAGTGAGTATCCTTATGATTGTTGCTTTAAATTCTCCATCAGGCATGTTACTTAAATCTGTTTCAGTTAGATCTCTGGCTGTAGCCTTATCTTCTTTCATTTGAAATAAATTCCTCTGTCTTTGCATTTTGTCTAAATCTCTGCCTTCTTCTTTGTGTTAGAAAAGGCAGTTATATCTCCTGCTCCAGAAAGTAATGGTTTTATGAGGAAGGGGTCATTAATCCCAGGGCCTGGTGCTTCAGGAAGTGTCTCTGGTATGCACAGCACTTGCTCTGCTATTATGTTTTGGCTGCTCTGTCCTCAGGCCAGTCCTCTGCAGAGGTTCTCCTTGCCTGCTGTGGGCAGTGTTTGGTCCCTGGCCTGAATGTGACAAGTTTTACCCAGTGTCCTCTGGTCTGCTTGTGAAATGAGACTGGACACCTTCTCCACCAGAACTGAAGCCCTGCAGAACTCTCTTGTCAGGAAATGTCATGTGGGCAGGGGTTTGTGCTGGTCTGGGGAAGGGGCCTGTTAGACTGGGATTGAGGAGAGCATGATTGAGAAGGGTAATCCCACCAGAGCACAGGGGTGGTGGGACTTGTATGCAAGTTTGGCAGCCAGTGCCAGCACTATGCTGTTTCCTACAGGTGGCTCTGTGTTTAATCTGAGGAGTGGGGGAGGGAAATGTCACCCACTAGCTCCTTTGTTTCCAGAAAGGTATCTCCACGAATGCTGCCTCTCAGGGATAGCTCTGAGAACAGCAAATAATCTCCCTACTGTGTACTCTAGGTACTCTTCAGATTGCTGTTTCCACACTGTCTGCCCCTGGTTGTTTGCCTGCCTTCTCTCCAGGAGCAGCACAGTGCCCTCAGGGCTCGATTCCAGCCAAGTTTGCTGACTTTGTAACTCCAGGCTTTAAGCCCCACTGGTTGCAAACACTCATGAAATTCAGCCCCCTTCATTTTCTATGCTAATGGCTTTGGGGAAATGTTCTCCTTGTGCATTCACCTGTGTGCTCCTCTCTCTCTTGCCCTTCTCTACAACCAGTGCTCCCACCTCCGCAGCACCCGTGATCTGTTTCTCCTCTTAACCACATCTCCACACTTCTACCTTCTTCAATGTGGCCTCTTCTCTTCTTTTAGTTGTGGAGCTTTTTCTTTTGGTTTTCAGGTTAATTTCTGGGGTATTTAGGATAATTTGATAGTCATTTAGTTGTGTTCATGGGACAAGGTGAGCCTAGGGTCTTCTATTCTGCTACCATCTTCCTCTAAGATCTGTGTATTTTCTTTGATAAGGTTTCTGTTAAACTTTGGCACATTTTTTTAACTTGGCTGTTCATTTTCTTATCGTTGAGTTTTAAGAGTACTTTTTATATTTTGAGAGTACTTTTTATATTTTGGATAACAGTCCTTTATCAGATATATATTTTGCAAATATTTTTTCCCAGTCTGTGGCTTACTTTCTCATTCTCTTGACATTGTCTTTTGCAGAAGTTAATTTTAATGAAATCTACCTTATTAATTATTTTCTTCATGGATGGTACCTTGGTGTTGTCTGGGAAACAAACTGGGGACTTCAGAGGGGAGGGGGGTGGGGGACTGGGATAGGCCGGTGATGGGTATTAAGGAGGGCACATATTACATGGTGCACTGGGTGTTATATGCAAATAATGAATCATGGAACATTACATCAAAAACTAAGGATATAATGTATGGTGACTAACATAACATAATAAAAAATTATTAAAAAATAAATAAAGGGAAAAGATACAATACGGCTGAAAAAAAAAAGTCATTGCCCTACCCAAGGTCATCTAGGTTTTCTCCTATGCTATTTTCTAGGAGTTTTATAGTCTTGTGTTTTATATTTAGGTCTGTGATCCACTCTGAGTTAATTTTTGAGAAGATTGTAATGTCTGTGTCTAGATTCATTTTTTGTACATGGATATCCAGTTGTTCCAGCACCATTTGTTGAAAAAACTCTTCATTCTATAGTATTGCTTTTGCTTCTTTGTCTAAGTTTAGTTAGCTATATTTATGTGGATCTATTTCTGAGCTTTCTATTCTGTTCCATTGATCTCTTTGTATATTCTTTCACCAATATCACACTGTCTTGAATATTTTGCCTTACAGTAAGTCTTGAAGTTGGGTAGTGACATCCTCCAACTTTGTTCATCTCCTCTAATATCGTGTTGGCTATTTGGAATCTTTTGCCTCTCCATGTAAAGTTTAGATTCAGTGTGTTGATATCCACAAAATAACTTGAATTTTTATTGGGATCACATTGAATCTATATATAAATTTGGGAAGAATTGACATCCTGACAATATTGTGTCTTCCTATGCATGAACCTGGAAAATCTCTCCATTTACTTAGTTCTTTTTAAATTTCATTCATCACAGCTTTGTAGTTTTCATCATATACAATTCGTGTGTGTGTGTGTGTGTGTGTGTGTGTGTGTGTGTGT
>NW_024423319.1:65926693-66017461 GCF_017311325.1 Ursus maritimus
GTGTGTGTGTGTGTGTGTGTGTGTGTGTGTGTGTGTGTATAGTTAGATTTATACCTAAGTATTTCATTTTGGGGGCTTTAATACAAATGGTATTCATTTTTAAAAGTTCAAAATCTACTTGTTCCTTACTGGTATATAGGAAATCAATTGACTTTTGTATATTAATTTTGTATCCTGCAAACTTGCTATAATTACTCATTAGTTCAGGAGTTTTTTGTTGATTCTTTCAGATTTTCTGCATAGATGATCATGTCATCTGTGAATAAAGACAGTTTTATATCTTCTTTTTTAATCTGTATACCTATTATTCCCTTTCCTTGTATTAACTTCCAGAATGATTTTGAAAAAGAATGATAAGAGGGAATAACTTTGTCTTACCTGATCTTAGTGGAAAAGCTTCAAGTTTATCATCATTAATTATGACATTAGCTATAGGTTTTTTATATAGATTTTTATTTTATTTTAATTTTAATTTTTTATTTTTTTATAATAATTTTTTATTATGTTATGTTAGTCACCATACAGTATATCCTTAGTTTTTGATGTAATGTTCCATGAACCATGAGAGACTGTGGACTCTGGGAAACAAACTGAGGGCTTCAGAGGGGAGGGGGTGGGGGATTGGGATAGGCTGGTGATGGGTATTAAGGAGGGCACGTATTGCATGGTGCACTGGGTGTTACATGCAAATATATAGATTTTTTTAAAAATCAATCTGTTTGGGTTTCTTTTAAACTTTTAAATTCTGAAATAATTGTAGATTCACAGGAAAGAGCCAAAATAATCCAGACAGGTTCCATGAACCCTTTACCCAGTTTTCCCCAATGGTTATCTTATGTAACTATACTAAAATATCAAAACCAAGAAATTTACATTGGTTCAATATATGTGTATAGTTCTATATCATTTTATCACGTGTGTAGATTCTTATAACCACCATTGCAATCAAGATACAGAATTATTCCATCACCACAAATATCTCCTTTGTGCTACTCCTTCACAGTCATACCCAGTCCACTTCCTTACCATTCCTAGGCAACAACTAGTTTCTCATCTCTATGGTATTATTTTAAGACAGTTATGTAAGTGGACTCATAAAGTATAGACCTCTGAAGTTTGGCTTTTTTCACCTAGCATAATTCTGTGGAGATACATATTTGCAGTGAGTTTCCTGTAGACAGCGTATAGTTGGGATATGTTTTTTTTTCTATCTACTCTGCCAAGCTCTTTTAATTGATGTATTTTGACCATTTACAGTGGACATAATCATTGATATGGTGGGATCATTTAATTTTGTTTTCTGTTTTTCCTTCCTCTATTTCCCTTTTCCCTGCCTGCCTGTAGGTCCCTTTGACAGTTTTTAGAATTCCATTTTGATGTATTTATAGTGCTTTTGAGTGTCTCCTTTTGTATACCTTTTTAAGTGGTTGCTCTAACTGTTATATTATATGTATGTAACTTACCAAAGTTTACTGATGTTGACATTTCACAAGTTTGAGTGGAATGTAAGAACCTAACTTTCCGTATGTCTCTTCACTCTCCCTCATTTATAATATAATTTTCTTAAATATTTGCTTTATATACATTGATAACCACTTTAGGAATCAATATAATTTTGGCTTCAACTGTTAAACGTAATATACATAACACAAAGTGAGAAGGAAAGTCTGTTGTAATCATCCATAATTTTACCTTTCATTATTCTTTCTCCCTTCTTCATGTTTCAAGGTTCCTTCTTTTATTGATTCCTTTCTGTTTAAAGAACATCGTTTGGCCATTCATTTAGGGTAGGTCTGCTGGTGACAAAGTGTCTTAGTTTTCCTTCATCTGAGAATATCTTGACTTTGCCTCCATTCCTAAAGTATATTTTCATTGTATATGCAATTCTGGACTGACAGTTTTTTCTTTCAGCAGTTGAAAAATGTGCCACTTCTTCCTTCTGCCCTTCATGATTTCTGATGAGAACTCCACTGTCATTTGAATGTTTCCCCTTTAGTTAAGGTGTAATTTCTCTCTCACTGTTTTCAAGATGTGTGTGTGTGTGTGTGTGTGTGTGTGTGTGTGTGTGTTTAGATTTTAGAAGTTTTATTATGATGTATTTTGGCATAAATTTCTTTGAGTTCATCCTCTTGGGATTCACTCAGCTTCTTGATAATGTAGGTTTGTCTTCGCCTAATTTGGGAATTTTTCAGTCATTATTTCATTATACTTTTTCAGCTGTATCTCCTTTCTCCTCTCCATCCAGGACTCCGCTGATGACAGGAATGTTACATCTTTTGTTATAGCCCCACAGTTCCTTGAGGAACTGTTCATTTTTTTTCCAATTTATTTTTTCTCTGTTGTTCAAATTTGATGATTTCTATTGTCCTATCTTCAAGTTCACTGATTCTTTCCTTTGTCCTCTTTATTCTTTCATGGAGCGTATCCAGAGAGTTTCTTATGATCATTATTTCAGTTGTTGTATGTTTTAGTTATAAAATGTCCATTTGTTTCTTCTTTGTATCTTCTATTTATTTGCTGTGACAGTATTTTTTTCATTTGTTTCAAGTATGATTGTAATTTCTCATTGAAGCATTTTTATGATGGCTGCTTTAAAATCCTTGTCAAATAATTCCAATATCTGTGTTGTGTTGGTGTTGGTGTTAGTTGATTATCTTTTCTCATTGTAGTTGAGATTTTTCTAGTCTTTGCTATGACAAGTGATTTTCTATTCTGGACATCTGGGATATTATAAGACTCTGGATCTTATCTAAATCTTGTGTTTTAACAAGTCTGCTATGACACTGTGCCAGTAAGGCACCACCTCATTATTGCTAGATGGGGTGTAAGAGATGGGGGTGGAAGTCCAGGTTCCCTGCTTAGCTTCCATTGACACCCTGGGAAGGATGGGTGCCTTGTTACTACTGAGCAGGGATTGGTGTTCAAAATCCCCATTGGGCTTCATCTGATATTTTCCTGGCTAGGAAGGGCAGGGATTGCTTATTACTATTTCCCACATTGCTTTAACTGTTTCTATATTGAATGATGTTAAAAGTCCCACTTTCCTACTTGACCTTCAGTGACACCACCTTGGCACCTCTCTAGGAATGGGAGGGGAGTCAAAGGTTAAAATCTGGGAAGGTGTAAGTCCAGGCTCCCTCCACTGACATTATGGGGGAAGAGTAGGCCTTCTTACCACCAAAAAAGAATTAAATTCTTAGCTCTCCACTTAGTTTTCGTTGACACTACCTCAGCATGGTGGGGTAGTTTGGGGCACCTTGTTACAACTAGGTGAGTGTAGAAGTCTAGGTTTCCCACTAAACCTTTGCTGATAAAAGTCAGATGGGATGAATTTTTTTCCCCATGGTGTTTGGCTGGAACAGAGTGGTTATCATCTAAAAGTTTTCTGTCTTGCTGTGCTACCTCTTTCCTGGTCTTTTAGCTAGAAGAATGAGGATTTTCTAGGGTCTTGTTTATCCATTGGTATTTCTGAGTTGCTAACTTTTTCAGCTCCATGTCTAAGATATATGAGGCCAAAATAAAAATCAAGTAATTTACTGCTATGTTGCTCCTCAGGTCCTGAGGTCCCTAGCCCATCAGCCTCCTTCTCCCTACCTTTCAGTCTTTATATTTTCTTCATACACAGTGTTTTTAGCCATGCTTCATGGGAGGAATATCGGAAAGTACCTTGATATAGTTTTTAATACTAAATGCATATTATAAAAATGAAGCCACCTATATATGATATTCATTTATTCAACAGTCATTTAACATCCTCTCTGGCCAGAGACATGGCTATCCTATAGGCCCTGAGGCTGCTAAATGAGTGACACATGATCCTTGCCTTCAAGGATCTCACAGTAGGATAAGGAACTTTTCTAAAAAAAAAAAAAAAATAAGGCAATACAATTTATAAATCCCATGGTTGAAGACTAGAGTAAAATTTTCTATTTATAGATTTCAGACAAGTCAGACATTTCAAGTGATAGAAAAATCGTTATATTAAGGGAAAGAAAGGTAATCTAATAGCTAGATTAATAACTGAAAAAGAGTAGCATGATGTTAAGGGAAAGTATTTTAAATGATTGTTAGAAGTAAAGATTATTAGAGGAAATTTAGTAAGAGAAAAATAATCAAGGGATGACTATATCTAAAAAAGAAGAACCACGATGCTTGAGTGGCTCAGTCAGTTAAGTGGCTCAATGACTAGCTCCCATATTGGGCTCCTTGCTCAGGGGAGACCCTGCTTCTCCCTCTGCCTGCCACTCCCCCTGCTTGTGGTCTCTCTCTCTCTCTTTCTCTGATAAATAAATAAATAAATAAATAAATAAATAAATAAATAAATAAAATCTTTAAAAAATAATTGATTAATTTAAAAAATAAAAAAGAAGAACCAATAATCATAATAATGATGATGATGATTAAAGCTAGGGAGTTTTTGTTGTTCCCTTTATTACTCTTGCTCTCATATGAGGAAGACAAAGAGATTTCAGTGAAGCAGCTAAGATCTGGGAGACTTGTGAAACATGAAAAGTATAGGAATACCTTATTTCTTTGTGTTTCACTTTATTATGCTTCACAGACATTGAGTTTTGGTGTGTGTGTGTGTGTGTGTGTGTGTGTGTGTGTTTTACAAATTGGAGGTTTGTGGCAACCCTTCATTGAGCAAGTCTACTGGCACCATTTTTCCAACAGCATATGCTTACTTCATGTCTGTGTGTCACATTTTGGTAATTCTTGCAATATTTCAATTTTTAATTATTATTATACATGCTATGGTGATTTGTGATCAGTGATCTTTGGTGTTACTATTGTAATTGTTTTGGGGTACCATGAACTGTGTCCATATAAGATGGCAAACTTAACAGATAAATGTGTGTGTTCTTTTTTTTAAAGACTTTATTTATTTATTTGTCAGAGAGAGAGAACACAAACGGGGGAATGGCAAACAGAGGGAGAAGCAGGCTCCCTGCTGAGCAAGGAGCCCAATGCCAGGCCCCCAGGATCATGACCTGAACTGAAGGCAGACGCTTAACCAACTAAACGACCCAGGTGCCCCTGTGGTGTGTGTTCTGACTTCTCCACCAACCAACCATTTCCCATCTCTCTCCCTCTCCTCAGGCCTCTTTATTCCCTGAGACACAACAATATTGAAATTAAGCCAATTAATAATCCTCCAATGGCTTCTAAGTATTCAAGTGAAATGAAGAGTCACATGGCTCTCATCTTAAGTCAAACGCTAGAAAGTATTATGCTTAGTGAGGAAGGCATGTCAAAAGCTGAGAGGCTGAAAGCTAAGCTTCTTGTGCCAGCCAAGTTGTGAATGCAAAGGAAAAGTTACTGAAGGAAATTAAAAGTGCTACGCCAGTGAACATGTGAATGATAAGAAAAGGAAACAACTTTACTGCTGATACGGAGAAAGTTTCAGTGGTCTGGTTAGAAGATCAAACCAGCCCCAACATTCCCTTAAGCCAAAGCCTAATCTATACAAAGGCCCTAACTCTCTTTAATTCTATGAAGGCTAAGAAAGGTGAGGAAGGTATAGAAGAAAAGTTTGAAGCTGGGGGAAGTTGGTTCATAAAATTGAGGAAAATAAGCCATCTGCATAACACGAAATTGCAAGGTGAAGCACCAATGTTGATGTGGAAGCTGCAACAAGTTATCCAGAGAATCCATCAGAGGT
Organism: Ursus maritimus; assembly: GCF_017311325.1. Taxonomy (NCBI): domain Eukaryota; kingdom Metazoa; phylum Chordata; class Mammalia; order Carnivora; family Ursidae; genus Ursus; species Ursus maritimus. The sequence continues at coordinate 65,932,356 of NW_024423319.1, forward strand.
GGATTGATTGAAGGTGGCTACACTAAACAACAGATTCTCAATGTAGAAGATACAGCCTTCTATTGGAAGAAAATGCCTAACATAATATAATAAAAAATATTATTATAAAAAAAAGAAAGTAAAATGTGCAAAATGTTAACAATTGTTGAATCTAGGTAGGAAAGGATAAAACATTGTTCAGTGTATTATTCTTGCTAAGTTTCTGCATGTTTAAAACTTTTTCAAAAGATAAAGTTGAAAAAAGCTAAAAGTAAAAAAAAGAAAAAAGAAAAATGCCATCTAGGACTTTCAAAGCTAGATTAAAGAAGTCAATACTTGGCTTCAAAGGACAGGCTGACTCTCTTGTTAGAAGCTAATGTAGTTGATGACTTTCGGTTGAAGCCAATGCTCATTTACCATTTTGAAAATCCTAGGTCCCCTAAGAATTATGCAAAACCTACTCTGCTTATGCTCTATAGGTAGAGCAACAAGCCTGGATGATAGCCCATTCGTTTACAACATGGTTTACTGAATATTTTAAGCTGACTGTTGAGACCTACTGCCCAGAAGAAAAAAAAAATTCCTTTCAAAATATTACTGCTCATTGACAATTCATCTGGTCATTCAAGAGCTTCAGTGGAGATGTGCAACAAAATCAATGTTTTATTTTAATGCCTGCTAACACAATATCCATTCTGCAGCCCAGGGATAAATGAGTAATTTTGACTTTCAAGTCTTATTCTTTAAGAAATTCATTTCATAAGGCTATAGCTCCCATCTACAAAGATTAAGCTGATGATTCTGGACAAAGTAAAATGAAAACCTTCTGAAATTATATAATGTTCTAGTTGGCATTAAGAACACTTGTGATTCATGGGAAGAAGTCAAAATATCAACATTAACAGGAGTTTGGAAGAAGTTGATTCCAAACCTCATGGATGACTTTGAGGGATTAAAGATTGAAAGTGGAGGAACTAACTGCAGATACAGTGGAAAAAGAAAGAGAAAGAGAATTAGAAGTGAAGCCTAAAGATGCAACTGAATTTTTTGCATTCTCATGATGAAACTTGAATGGATAAAGTGCTAGGAATGAGCAAAGAAAGTGGTTTCTTGACATGACATCTACTCCTGGTGAAAATGCTGTGAAGAACATTGAAATGACAACAAAGGGCTTAGAATATTACAAAAACTTAGTTGATAAAGCAGCTGCAGGATTTGAGAGGATTGACCCCAATTCTGAAAGAAATTCTACTGTGGGTAAAATGCTGTCAAACAGCATTGCATGCTGCAGAGAAATCGTTTGTGAAAGGAAGTCGATCAAAGCAGCAAATTTTATTGCTGTCCTGTTTTAAGAAATTTCCATAGTTACCCAATGATCGGCAACCACCACCCTGATCATTCAGCAGCCATCATGAAAAGTTTAAACATAGCAGAGGTTAGTTAATAATGTTTAGGGAAAGACACCATCTCCATAACATAGAAGTGGAAGGTGAAGCAGCAAGCACTGGTGCAGAAGTTGCAGCAAGTTATCCAAAAGATCTAACTGATATAGTTAATGCAGGTGGCTACACTAAACAACAGACTTTCAATGTAGGCAAAATAGCCTTCTATTGGAGGTAGATACCATCTAGGATTTGTATAGCTAGGGAGAAGTTAATGCCTGTCTTTGGAGCTTCAAAGGACAGGCTGAATGTCTTGTTAAGTGCTAATGCAGCTGGTGACTTTAAGTTGAAGCCAAAGCTCATTTGCCATTTCAAAATCCTAGGGTCCTTAACAGTTATGCTAAATCTGCTCTGCCTGTGCTCTATAAATTCAACAACAAAGCCTAGGTAATATCACATCTGTTGACAACAGGGTTTATTGAATATTTGAAGCTCACTGTTGAGACCTGCTCAAAAAAAGAGAGATTCCTTTCAGAATATTACTGCTCATTGACAATGCACCTGGTCCCCCCAAGACTTCTGTACATTAGAGATGTACAATGAAATTAACATTATAGTCATGTCCCCTAAAACAACATCCATTCTGCAGCCCATGGATCAAGGAGCAATTTTGACTTTAAGTCTTATTTAAGAAGTACATTTCATAAACATGAGAGACTATGGACTATGAGCAACAAACTGAGGGCCTCAGAGGGGAGGGGGGTGGGGGAATGGGATAGGCCAGTGATGGGTAGTAAGGAGGGCACGTATTGCATGGTGCACTGGGTGTTATACACAACTAATGAATCATCGAGCCTTACATCGGAAACCGGGGATGTACTGTATGGTGACTAACATAATAAAATAAAAAATCATTATTAAAAAAAAAGAAGTACATTTCATAAGGCTATATAGCTGCCACAGACAGTGATTCCTCTGATGGATCTGGGCAAAGTTACTTGAAAACCTCTGGAAAGGATTCATCATTCTAGATGACATTAAGAACATTTGTGATTAATGGGAGGAAGTCAAAATACCAACACTGACAGGAGTTTAGAAGTTGATTTCAACCCTCATGAATGACTTTGAGGGGCTTAAGACTTCAGTGAAGGAAGTAACTGCAGATGTAGCGGAAAAAGCAAGAGAACTAGAGTTAAAAGTGGAGCCTGAAGATATGACTGAATTGCTGCACTCTCATGACCAAACTTGAATGGATGAGGAGTCCTTTTGGATGATCAAAGAAAGTGGTTTCTTAAGATGGAATCTACTCCTGGTGAAGATGCTGTGTAGATTGTTGAAATGACGACAAAGAATTTAGACTATTACATAAATTACATGATAAAGCAGCAGCAGCATTTGAGAGGATTGACTCCAGTTTTGAAAGACGTTCTACTGTGGGTAAAATGCTCTCAAACAGCATCTCACACTACATAGAAATTGTGAAAGGAAGAGCCAATCAATGTGGCAAACTTCACTGTTGTCTTATTTTAAGAAATTGCCCCAGCCACTCCAACCTTCAGCAACCACCGTCCTGATCAGTCAGCAGCCACCAAAATCAAGGCAAGACCCTTCACCAGTAAAAGAACACAACTCACTAAAAACTCAGATGATGGTTAGCATTTTTTAGCAATTAAGTATTTTTAAGTTAAGGTATATACATTTTTTTTAGACATAATGCTATTGCACCCTTTAAAGACTACAGTAGAGTGTAAACATAACTTTTTATATGTACTGAGAAACCAAAAAAATCACATTATTGTGATATTTGTTTTATTGTGTGGTCTGAAACCAAACCTGCTGTATCTCTGAGGCATTCTTGTAGATTTTAACAGATAACGTAGAGGCCACCTTTCTAAACAGACATGGCAAAATAAAAGGCGGCACCCCACAAATTTCCATCAGGCACAGAGCATTATTTTCAACCTGCTGTAAGTGCTGTAAGTGCCTAATTTCTGACTAATACACTTTCCGTCCAGTACAGCTCTAAGACCCTGAGGATGGACTATGTATAAATCCACCATCCACAGCTCTCATCCGTTGGTTCCCAAAATTCTCTTCAGCCTCAATCACTATTCTCAGGTGAGTTAAATACTTCCATAGAGTTGGCCTCAAAAGGTCTGTACCTGAAGTAAACATAATGTCTGTATTCTGCAGGCACCGGCCCCCTTCCTCCCCTAGGCATCCACAGCCAGCTGGACTTCTGTTGGACCTCAGCAGGGCAAGAACAGAACCCTGGTCTTTCCAGCTCCATCCTGGGCCTATTGGTCCTCAAGATTCCTTATGCTCAAAGTCTTTTCACTCAAGTGCCCAATTAGTGCCCTGGATCCTTACCCAGGCCCACAGGCCAATGCCTTTGATGTACTGGGAGACTTCTCAGAAAAGAACTCAAATGCAAGACCAGATTCCTTATTCCTTGGCTGCCAAAAGCCAACCTTTCTGATCTCTCTCTCTCTCTCTGAGTTGCAAAAGGAGGAAAGTGTACTCTAAGAGCCAAACTCTCCAAATAGATTACAGGCTTTTACAAATTCCTCTTGTTGTGGGGAACTAATGAAAGCTCAAATGAGGGAATGATGGAACAAAGCCAAAGAAGGGGTAAAGCTGGGGAAAGGGGCAGATCAGTGAGGTGAAGGGGGCTGACATGGGGACGAGATGGCTCTATTCAAGAGCCCCCACTTCCTGACAAGGTGCACAGTATGATGAACAGATAGCAAATATGATTAGAAGGTCAAGTTTTGAGGCTTAGCTATCCAACTATTGTACCTAATGCTAAGTGGGGAAAAGTAGCACCATGAATTAGTATCTCTGTTACCAGAAGTATTCCCCTGTTTCTGCTTCATCTCTGTCCCTCTCCAGAGTTGCCAGAACATGGTAAAGAGACTAAACATACTTGGGGCAAGTAAGGGTGGTCTTAATGCCATTGGTAGGGCATGGGTACTATGTGTGATAGGTTGCACGCAGCTCAGGATAGTGCTGATGGTATACTGGTAGATCGGGCCAGGTGGTCAGCAAATACTAGTCAGATGACTAAAAGCATTGTGGAACACAGTTAAGAGAAGTGAAGGCACTTTAAGGTTCAGCTGGGGAGCTCTAGAGGGGGAGAAATGAAAAACCCTTGTCTTCCTTGGTACTGAGATAGCAGAGCCCTGACCTCCTTTCTGTGCCTGACTGGAGAGTGACCTCCACCCAAGCTTCATTTATTAACTATTTATTTAACCTTGTGCAGGACCCAAAGTTAAGTGCTAAGTAGTTATTTTCCCAGTTAATAGATGAAAAATCTCTTGTTCAGGGAAGCTAATGCCAAACCTTTTTCCATTTTCTGACAAACACTTATGTTGAGAAGCTCTTTCTTCCAGCTTTCAGCTTCTCTAAGCCCATTTACTTTGGTAGCTACTCACCATCCATTCACTGTGTCTAGAATTCTACAGATTTGTAGCAAGCTTTTATTTTAAAATTCCAAAAGTGTTTTTATATTTGTCCTGGCATTTGATCCTGCCAGTATTTAATTTTTTTCTTCATTAGAATGTGGTGGTGTTTTTCTGGGTTGGCACAGCAATACTGGAAAATATTCCTTTGTAAACATTCAATATCAAAACAAATACCATTTTTAACTTTCCATTCCACACTTTGCCTCAAAACATGTCAACCTTAATGGTCTATCTACTTTTGAGTATCAAAACTTAAAAAGTCAAATAATCACTGAAAACATAAGTTGTCTTATTACCCCCCCCTTATTAGGTCATTTGGCCTCCTTCTCTCTGATGCTATTGTTTATTTACTTCCATTTTTGGGATCAGAAGATCTAGAGATCCAGTTTCTAATTTTATAGGTAGTCAGACTCAAGCCCAGAGAGACTAACACTTAGAAGTACCCACATAAAATCTGAAAATGCAGTCCTTCTAACTCTTGCTCTAGTCTTTCATGGGTGACTGGGCTCTACTTAATGGCCTATGGCCCACTGATTTGGCAACAACTGGTTTAGGACAATAGTTATCTACACTAGCAGCTAAAGTATATTATAGGTAGTTTTTTTTTTTTAGTTCTTTTTTTTTCTTATTTATTTATTTATTTATTTATTTATTTATTTTATAATGATTTTTTATTATATTATGTTAGTCACCATACAGTACATCCCTGGTTTCTGATGTAAGGCTCGATGATTCATTAGCTGTGTATAACACCCAGTGCACCATGCAATATGTGTCCTCCTTACTACCCATCACCGGCCTATCCCATTCCCCCACCCCCTCCCATCTGTAGCCCTCAGTTTGTTTCTCATAGTCCATAGTCTCTCATGTTTCATTCCCCCTTCTGATTACCCCCCCTTTCTTTGATCAGTAGGGGAAGAAAGGGATAAAGAAAGGGGGGGTAATTATAGGTAGTTCTTGAGCCAGAATCATCAGTGCTTGGAGGAACAATGAATTGAAACAATTTCCTCAGCTTTCTCTGAAGAGGGTTGCCAGCACCTACAGACTCAGACTATCATTCACCTGTAGAAGGTATGAGAAAGAGAGAGGAGACAAAGACAGACAGATAAGAAGTAAGGAGACAAGGAGAGACACACATCTAAAACAGAAAAAAAAAAGGCCTTATTAGAATTGCAGAATGCTAAAAATGTTAAAAATGAAGGGGGTCCTCAAGAACCATAGAGGGCGTGGGGCACCTGGCTGGCTCAGTCAGCAGAGTATGCAACTCTTGATCATGAATTCAAGCCCCACATTGGGTATGGAGCCTACTTTCAAAAAATCATTGAAGGGGCAACCAAGATGGTTTCACTGGTAAATTTCAGACATTCGAGGAAACAATACCAATTCTACACAAACCCTTACAAAAAATAGAAGACAGAACACTTTCCAATTCATTATAGGAGTCCAGTATTACCTAATACCAAAACCAGATAAAGACATCACAAGAAAACTACAGATGAATGTCCCTCATAAGCACAGTGGCAGAACCCTTAACAACATTTTAGTAAATTGAATCTGACAACATGTAGAAAGGATAAAACATGGTCAAGTCATATCTATCCCCAAAATACAAGATTAGTTCAACATCCAAAATCAATCAGTGCAGTATACAATTATAACAAGACTACAAATTTTAGGGGCACCTGGGTGGCTCAGTCGATTAAGTGTCTGCCTTCAGCTCAGGTCATGATCTCAGGGCCCTGGGATTGAGCCCTGCATTGGGCTCCCTGTTCAGTGGGGAGTTTGCTTCTCCTTCTGCCTCACTCCCCCCACTTGTGCTCATTCTCTCTCTCTCCCTCTCTCTCAAATAAATAAATAAATAAATAAATAAATAAATAAATAAATAAAAATTTTTAAAAAGGACTACAGGGGCGCCTGGGTGGCACAGCGGTTAAGCGCCTGCCTTCGGCTCAGGGCGTGATCCCGGCGTTATGGAATCGAGCCCCACATCAGGCTCCTCCGCCAGGAGCCTGCTTCTTCCTCTCCCACTCCCTCTGCTTGTGTTCCCTCTCTCGCTGGCTGTCTCTATCTCTGTCAAATAAATAAATAAAATCTTTAATATCATCAGAAATTTTAAATACTTATAAATTTTATTTTATTTATATTCAAATAGCCAACATATAGCACGTCCATAGTTTTTGGTGTAGTGTTCAATGATTCATTTGGTGTGTATAGCACTAAGTGCTTATCACACCACATGCCCTCCTTAATGCCCATCATCCAGTTACCCCATCCCCCCACCCACCTCCCTTTCCACAACCCTCAGTTTGTTTCCCAGAGTCAAGAGTCTCTCGTGGTTTGGCTTATTCTCTGATTTCTTTCCATTCAGTTTTCCCTCCCTTCCCCTATGATCCTGTACACTATTTCTTATATTCCACATATGAATGAAACCATATGATAATTGTCTTTCTCTGATTGACTTATTTCACTTAGCATAATACCCTCCAGTTCTATCCATATTGATGTAAATGACAGCTATTCATCTTTTCTGATGGCTGAGTAATATTGTATTGTATATATGAACCACATCTTCTTAATCCAGTCGTCTGTTGAAGGACATCTCGGCTCCTTCCACAGTTTGGCTATATAAATTTGATTTTAAAATATGTGCCAGACCCCTATACTGAAAATTACAAAATGTGGATGAGAGAAATTAAGAAAGACCTAAATAAATAGAAGAATATATCTTGTAATGGGTCAGAAGACTCATTATTGTTAAGCTATTCTCTCCAAATTATTCCATAGATACAATGCAATCCCAATCAAAATCCCAACAAGGTTTTTGTTTTGTTTTGTAAAATGTGGCAAGCTGATTCTCAAATTTATGTGTAAATGAAAAGGATACAGAATCATGGAAATAATTTTGACAATGAAGAACAAAGTTGGTGGACTTAAAGTGACCTGAATTCAAGATTTACTATAAAGCTACAGCAATCTAGACATTATGGTATTGCCAAAAGATGGATGTATAGATCAGTTGAAAAAATAATGAGTTTAGAAATGGGACCACACATATATGACTAGTTGATTTTCAACAAAAGTGTCACAACAATTCAATAGAGAAAGAATAATATTTTTCAACAAATGGCTGTGTCACATGGATATCCATGTGGAAAAGAGTGAAGTTGAACTGCGACCTCATATCATACTCTAAAATTAACTCAAAATGGATTATAGACCTAACTGTAAGACCTAAAAGTATAAAACTTCAAGAAAACAGGAGAAAAGCACAGTGATCTTCATTGAGGCGTAGATTTCTTAAGTAGAACACAAAGAGCAAAAGCATTAAAAATACATAAAATTGACTTCATCAAAATTTAAAAATTTACTCTTCGAATACACTTTTAAGAGAATTAAAACACAAGCTACATACTGAAAGAAAATATCTGCTAATTGTATGTCTGATAAAGGAAAACTTATATCCTCTGTGTGTGTGTGTGTGTGTGTATGCTCAAAACTCAAAAATAAGAAAATAAAGAACCCAATTGAAAACAGGTAAAACATTTGAACTGACACTTCACCAAAGAAGATATTTGGATAGTAAACAAATAATGAAAAGATGCTTAACATCATTAGTCATAAGGGAAATACAAATTAAAGCCCAATGTGATACCACTACACAACTATTAAAATATTAAAAAATTTAAAAACTGACCATGGCAGCTGTTGGTAAGGATTTGGAAAAACTGGAACTCTAGCTCTAGTTGCACAGCAGCTGGGAATGTAAAATAGTGCAATCACCCTGGAAGTTCTTCAAAGAGTTAAACATGGAGTTACAATGACCCAGCAACCCAAAAGAAATGAATGTAATAGTAAGTAGTAAAAAACTAGAAACAACCCAGGTGTCCATCAATATGTAAATGGATAAACACATCCATACCAAAAAATGGCACTCAGCAATAAAAAGGATTTAACTACTGATATATGAAACAACTTGGATGAATCTCAAAACTATTGTGATATGTGAAAGAAGCCAGACTAAAAAAAGATTAATTTTTTATTCCATTTATATAAAATTCTAGAAAATGAAAACTAATCTGTAGTGACAGGAAGAAGAGCAATGGTTGCCTGTAGATAGGGACAGGACTTTTGAGGATGATAAGTTTACTCATTATCTTGAATATGGTGATGACTTTATAATGTATATATAAAAATATATTAAAACTTATCAGAGTGTGTATTATATAATGGGCATTTATGGTATGCCAATTTTACCTCAAGAAAGCTGTTTAAAAATATAGTAACATTTTCCTATTTTTTAAAAGAGCTATATATTTTCACAGTTGAAAAATTAGAAAACAGAAACATAAGGCAAAAAATATCTCCACAATTCCAATCACTTGGAGACAAATATTTTTACCTTGGTATCTATTCCTCCAGATTTATATATATATAAATAAATATATAAATTGTATATTTAATTTAAATATATTTAAATTTATAAAAATATATGTGAATATATTTATATATGTGTATTTATACATATAGTATATATACATACATATACATTATATATAGTTATAGTTTTGTCAAGGACAATATATATAGTACATACCACTTACAATATGTTTTTTAAAATTTATTCATGTCTCAGAGACCTTTCCACGTTAATAAAATTCAATACTACCTCCCCAATTGATAAAATGGAAAAAAGAGAGGAAGGAAGGCAGAGAAGCAGGGAGGGAGGGAGAGTGAACAAAATTGATACATGCAACAAGACGGACGAATCTCTAATTATATGACTCCAGCTATGTAAAACTCTGGAAAAATACAAACTAATCTATAGTGACAGAACATATATTAGTGGTTGCCTGGGGGGAGAGGGGCAGGGAATGAGGTGGGAGGAAGGAATTAGGAAGACATTAGGAAACTTTTAAGGGTGATAGATATGTCCATTACTTTGACTGCAGTGATGGTTTCATGAGTGTGTACACATTAAAACTCATTAACTCATCATTGTACACTTGAAATGTGTGTGGTTTATTGTATGTCAATTGTACCTCAATAAAGTTTTTAAAAATTCATAGATGGGGAAAATGGAGTCTCAGAGAGGACACAAACTACTACTCAAGGAAACACAGCAGGTAGATTGCTAAGCCAGGACTAAAATCCCCTTCTTTGGACTACTAATCTAGTACTCCTTCCACTGTACCACAATGTATGACAGGTCTCCAATGATCTGTCTAACCACGAGGGAAGAGCAGAAATCAGATGGCTAATTTTCTACACTCTGCTTTCAGGAAGCATCAGGGCCTTTGGAGAGCCAGAACAAGAAAACAAATGTCGAAAAGATGAGCCCCTTCCTGTCCTGAGCCTGAAACTAGATAGGGCCCTGCCCTCAACTTTGAGGGCATTTCTGAGCTAAGAAGGTGGCTAGTTTGGGTAACTACTTGTAGTGGGCAACCCAAGGAGACAGGTGGTCACTCTGTCTCTAGAAGTGGCTCTCCCCACACTTGCGGTCCAGCATTAGGAAGAAAACTTTGGGTGGCTGGCCTGAGACAAATGACAATCAATTCAGGGAAGACTGGCTGCCAGGATCAATAAGGTTTTGATCCTCAGAGCTGAAAGAAACACTAATGTTGATTCCACAGTTAGGGGCCTCGTGCTATGGCTTCACAAAGAGGAAATCTCAGTCTTGAGATTAGGCCATGTTCTTGCCTCTAAACAGGAATCTTCTTATAAACCCTAGCACACCTGCACTCCTTGTCAGAGCAGAGGGATGGAGGTAGAGGAAAAAAAGCCAGAGTGAGCGACTGGGAAAACATGGACTGACCTCACTTTTCACTCTAAAATGCTTTTTCCAGGGATACTGACCCTTTCTGTTGTTTTCTGTGACAGATGGGGACAATGAAGGAAAGAGCAGAGGAAGGAAATCAAAAGTTCTTGCAGGCCAGAGGATATTGCAGTGGTTGGCAATTGCAGAGAGAAATTTCCTTAAGCCTCAGCTTGACCATTCTTGAAGCAGATTGGGACCTATACCACCACAGGAAGGTTCTCGGATGGATTACTCTTTCTACAATGTGTAGGTTAAAAGTATAAGCTCTGCAGTCAGAAAAGACATGGGTTTAAGAACAAGATCTTCTACTTAACTTGCTGTTTGACCTAGAGCAACTTACTTCACATCTCTAAGCCTCAGTTTCCTTATCTGGAAAATGGATATTATAAAAATACCAACTAAATATTTGTTTTGTGAAGATTAAATGAGGTCATATAAGAGACTGGCATGTAGAAATTAAATATTGTCCTGGGGAATGCAGATGAGGACAGTCACTCCTGTCAAGCTGTTATGGAAGGAAACCCTACAGCCACAGACATGCACCCCTCCTTTAGCTAGCCCAGCTTTGTTGAATGACTATTATGCAACAGTATGTCTTTGTGTGGAGAAGTTAATAATTGTTCAGAGCAGTGAGTTCTCATGGTACCCCATAGGCTCCAACACACCCCAGAACCTGAACTGCAGCAGTAGGAAGGCTGACCATTGGCAACTAAAGCCAGACCTTTAGTAGGGCAAATGTGAAGTGCGGTCTGGGTCTGGGCTGGGCACTGGTTACTTATCTGATAGGTGCCTCTAGAGTAGGGGTGGCAGAGGGATGGAGGCCAAGGTTTCAAATCCCCTCTTCTAATACAATCTGCCAGAAGGAGCAAATCATCATGAATGCAAGGATGGGTCAGTGGGAGAAGAAGGCAACAGACACTCATGCCAGCACTGAGAAAGCCGGAGCCCATAGACTCAAACCTCTTGGCAGCAAGGGGGAAGGTCCCAACACCTTTGTCTTTTATTTCAATCCCACCTCACCTTTTAAGAGTCCTTTTATTTTCCAAAGCCCTTTTCTAGCACTTATCTCTAGATTCTCACGGCAACTATGTAAAATAGTCAAATGTCCTTCCCCAGGTCTTCCTTTCCTTCATATTAGTAGTTGTAGTAATAACTTACACATACTACATTAAATTCTTTATATTATCTATGTTATCTCATTCAATCCTCATAACAATCAAATAAAATAAATACAATTAGTGTCCCCATTTACATTCCCTCAAATAAGTAAACAAACCAAGAGGGATTTGGTGATTGCACTAGGTCAAAGCTAGTAAGTAGTAGAGCTGGGACTCCAACCCAGGTCTGTCTGACTTTAAAGCCCTTGCTCTTGGCCACTAGGCTATACATACACATTTTGCAAAGGAAGAAAATGAGGCCAGAGAGCTTGAGTGGCTTGCCTTAGGATGCAAAGCAAGCTAGTACCAGAAGGAGGCCTAACTTTGGGCCTTTGACCCTCAGTCTAGTGTTCTTTCCCTTATTTCCATCACTGGCATGACTTCCCACTCATTACTACTATACTCCAAGTGCCCTGTGGTCACCATGCACCTAGAATGCCAGAGATCAGATAAATATGCTATCTTCCAGCAAGGACAGAGTTTAATCTTTCATTATTTATGATACCTGCTCTATAGGTCAAGTAACCAAGGTGCAAAGAAGGCAAACAGCTTACCCCAGCTTCCCTGCTGTACCAGGAGCAAAGAAATTCCTCGAAGTTCTTAACTCTCAAGTCTAGACTTGTTTGTGCCCACAGGCAGCAAAGAAAAGCACTGTGGGTCAAAAGAAAATCAAACAAAAGAAACCCAGTATACTCCCTGTCTTAAAAATTGGGTCTGTGGAACCCTCAGGACAAGGACAATGGGAGCTGAGACAGAAGTGAGGTGTCTGAAAAGAAGGTCAGGGGCTTGTAAGGATAGGACAAGAGAGGTTTGAAAAACCATATATTTTGGGTTGAAGTAGAGAGAAAGTAATGTCAGGGACTTGAAGGCACAGTGTGTCTTTTTGTAGAAGCTATGTAGTGTCCCTGAAGGGAGTGAGGAGAGAGCAGGAATACAACCAGGGCTGTAAACACATTTCTACCCTGGTTGGTGTTCAGCCATGAAACCAACACTGACTAATAGCCTGCCAGGATTTTGGCCTGAAACCAGGGGCTGAGGTGGCTATGGAGCAATGCAAAGCCAAAGGTCTGGCCAGTCCAAGCAGGAGGCTAACACACATGTAAAGGGAGCCTGTCCAGTGATCCCAAACGTCAGCTTGGGAACCACCTAGGTAATTCAAGGGCACTGCCAAGTTTGGGGAGTTCTGGATTGGTTCAACTAGTATTGTACATTGTCGGGGTCCATTGTGGGATGTAGGGAAAGCAGGAGGAAGAGGTCAGAAGGACCATTAGGCTAGAGGTCTCATTCAGAAAATGTCTCCAATAAATACCTATTAATCTGGTAATTATCTTGTGAATGGTATATGTTGCATTTTATATGAGTGATGTGTGTTAAAATTTTTAGTTGTTAAAGGTAAGTATTTCAAAAGTACCACAATTTCTGATAGCATATTTTGACATTTTTTCATTTTAAAATATCCAAAAAGCCACACAAAACAGATGTGTCCTGAGCCTTTCTCCAACTTTGAGTGTAGAGAATTTTGAATGACAGAGTCAGGAAAAGGACCTGGATCTTAAGGTACTGGAGAGCCCACACATGGTTCAAGTAGAATGTTAGAAAGATAACTGTGGTTATTGTGCCCATAGGGTATGAAGGCAGGATTAGAAGCCACTACTGAGGAGGCTGGTGTCAAAGTTTTTTAGGGAGGGTAGGAGAGAGCCTGGACTGGGGACCTGCCAATGGGAGCAGACTTAAATTTGAACCACATATACAAGAGTTTGGAATGGCAACACTTAGTGTTCATCTAAACCAATATCCTCATTTTATGCATGGAGAGACTGAGGCCCAGAGAGATTAAAGTCACTAATCCACCCAAAGTCACTAATCTGTAAGTGCCAGAGCCTAAAGTAACACATTATATTTTTCTAGTACAGGAAGACTTGAGATTCTAAGAAGAGACAGGACTCTTCCTGGAAAGGGGGGGAGAGAGACCTGAGAAGGACTCCAAAACTTTAAGCATCTCAGATAGTACTTGGACACAGGACCTGAAGATGTTCCTTGGACACTCCCTCCCTGGAGGATGGACAAAATTTCAGGAAAACTTCAAAGAAAATGACTAAGGCTTTACCCTAAGGTCCAAGGCTGGGGTGTATAGAGGACTCCAAGGGCTCTTTCCATGCAGTGGGCAGGGGGCTGGTCCGAGCTCTGGCTGAGGATACCTGCTTGGTGGGTTTTGGTGGAACAGCAGGTATCAGTAAAAGCCAGGCTGTTCAGCTCCTATTGCAGCCTATTCCATTCTTCTATGTGGGTGGCATTTCCCAAGGGGCAGGGTTGGGGCAGGGTGAACAAGCTAGCAAACACCAAGGTGAAGAAGAGCAGGAGCTGTTTGTTGAGACGTGTGTTTTTTGGAGGAGGTAGCCCCCATGCCAAGACAAACTCCATCAGAAATAAATATTGTACACAAAAGACTAATTATGGGTTTGGAGTTTAAGGTTTAGTAGAAAAGAATTGACTCTGTCCGGGATAAACCTTTTGCAGTTTTCAGTGCCAGGCTGCAGAAGGGGAACATGAGAGGGCAGAGTGGGAAGTGGGTGTTTCCAGTACCCCTCAGTAGTCTCCTCTGGCTAGGAAGTGATATTTATCTAGGGGGAGACAGTTCTACAAAGTTGGTTTTCCTGGGAACTAGAACCAACGGGAGCTGAAGCAGAGATGGGGCCCACCAGAGATGATAGCAGCAGCATTGGGTTGTTGCCCCTTATCCTCTTTGCTCAAGGGGCTACAGCTGTATCCTTTCCAACCACCCTACTCAACTGGCTTGTGCTATTGTCATCAGCTGCCCCTAAAAGTGCTCTTCTCCACCAGGCCTGGGGATCATATCCCTCTGCCCCCTCCTGCACTGAGCTGCTTGCTCTCTGCCTTGTCTGCCCAGCTCAGGTTAATACACCTCCCAAAGGGCATAAGTTGAAGTCAAGCATCTGTTCTGTACATAGCCCCAGACCTCTCTTGTGATAATTTGGTCTGGAGACACTAAACAATAGTCTTCACAATTGAGTGCACAGCCCTAGCTTCATCAATTACCTTCTATATACATTCAGGCAAGTAACAAATCTCCTTCTAATTAATTTTCTTACACTGTAAAATGAAGATAGTAGTACTCGTATTATAAAGTTATTATAAAGATAATATAAATAATGCATACAAAGTAAAATGAATGGCATTTAAGTAGGGGGAGAACATAATTTATTATCCAAATCATGCCAATGTATACAGGGAATTTTATTTCCAATAATTAAAGTGGGACAATATTCATAAACTGGGACTTCCAGTTATTCAATTTATAAAGGTTACCTATTATTAAGAAACCCGACTTTCAGTTCTGCAATTGATTGCCATGGAGCTTTGAGCAAATGACTTCCCTTCTCTGAAATTCAGTTAGTCTATCTGAGAAATAGAGTACATAGGTACAAGGGGATAGGCTCAGAATTACAGTGAGGTTGAGAATTGTTTCTTAGAGATCCATCAGGATTGTGCATTCTATTCCAGAACATAACTCTGCAATAAGCACTGTATTAAATTACTGATAACTGAGTGAAATTGAGGTTTACAGCATTCTGATACCTGGGACAAGGGCAAGTGCTCTGTGTTCCCTAGGCCTCGGATCCCAGCTATTAGTAAAAAGTGGTTCGATACCACCACACCTTTGCTTCTCTATGATCCAAAGTCTGACATGGGTGGGACTCAGCACGAGGGAGAGAAGGAATGTGAAGCCCTGGGCCCCAAAGCAATGGAGGCTCACTGTTTCTCACGGGCACAGGCCCCATATAAGGGACAGTGGCAAAGAGTACCTACACGTGGATGGAGAGTTGGTTAGGAGAGGCCCAAGGGACAAGAGGGCCCTTCCTTTTCTGTTCCAAGAAAACATACAGCACCTTAATAGCTCAGCACTTACAAAACAGCCTGGAAACAAAAAGACTCAGAAACCAAATAATAGGAATGACCAGGCAGTTAAAACAAGGCATTTCCTTACTTTTTCCCATGAAAGTTCACTTAAACCTCTCTACATGTCACTGAGCTTCATAAACAGAGAATCCACAGGACACTTTCCATAGCTTCCCTCTCCCCCCTTGTTTCCTGTGTCACTTCCCACCACACACATAGCAGAAGAGCAGCAAGGATGGAGAATAGGGACAGCCTTGCTCAGTGCCCTTGCTCAGTGCCCTCTATATTAATTGTCAGGATCAATGGAAGATAAATCACAAGCACAGGTTTGAAGAAGGAGATGACTTGGCCCTCAGAATGAGTGGGGGCAATTTTTTTCAGAATAATTTACCTTTTGACATTTTTTGAATCCCCACAACGTACACTTCACATCACCACAGCCAGCAAGAGAAAGGGGGCCAAGTTCATTTGCAACTTCTGCTCAGAAGAGCCACTGAAGACTCAAGAGTGAGTTTTGGGGTCCCAACCCATTACTTTGAGAAGCCCTGCCTAAAGAAAAGGAGCCTCACCTCTCCTCCAAGCTCCAGAAGTTGCCCAGTTCTTACTGAGATAACAAAAAGTTCCTGAGGGTCATCCACATCCTTGACTATGCCTGCCTGACCTGAAGAAGGGAAATCAATTGCTCCCCACAGCTACCCTCCCAACCGACCAGAACTGACTCCTCTAGAAATGGGCACAACCAGGACACTGCCTGTAGCTCCCGAGCCCCTGAGATGGGCTCTGCTGGGTTCCCACAGGCTCCGACTTCCTTTAGCTTGGGAGTAGCTCCCTGAGTTGGAATCTCCTCTTGAGCACTTGCCTGCCTAGCTATGTTGCAAACTCTGAGAGGGAGGGACCACGTCCCACTTGTTCACAGTTTGGTCCCCAGTAACTTAGTCACTATGTGTTGAATAAATGAAATAGCTGGGAGATTCAGTAGCTCCTGGTGGGGCGGTCAAGTTAGAGCCCCAGTTCAGGTGCTTGGTAGCCAGACATGTTTGTGACCTCTTCTCCTGTGGTGTGTGTGTGTGTGTGTGTGTGTGTGTGTGTGTGCGCGCTCATTCCCCCAGGAGAACCCAGCAGCTCCCTGATGATGGGTTTCACAAACTGGTTTTAGTTAATGCCACAACTCTGGGGACTGGCTCTCCTCTTCACCATCCCCACACCTCACTAGGAAGGATTCCCTCCTGAGGAGGTCCCCAACTCTTCCCCACTCCAAGCTCCTCTCTGTCCTAGCTCTTTGTGAGCTTGGACAAGTCCCTGTATCCTTGTCTAGAGAATGGGGAGGTAGGGCTACATGGAGGGCAAGGAGCTGATCAGTGTCACAATTGTTCATCTCCATGACATCTGAACACTGCTGACCTTCTGAACACCTCTGGGGTTGGGTGTAGGGGCTGCAGAGCTCCAGACCCCACTCTCCCACCATTGTGACTTGAGTTGTGCATTCTATTCCATGAAAGTGCCTGTTGCCCACCCAGATACTTCTGGGACAACGAACATGCCTATCTAGACCTGGGCCTTGGCCAGAGAAGCCAAGACTCAGAGACAGTAGGAAACGGGCAGGAAGACCCTTCTGACTGTAAAGATAATTAAGAACAGTAACCATTTACCAAGGAATGTTATGGGTCTCTGTTTCCTAGAGATCATAGAAATGTGGGGGCTAGTGGGCCCCTAGAGATCATCTGGCCCAACCCTTTCATTGTATAGATAAGGAAACAAAGACCCACAGGGAGGAAATTGCCTGCCCAGGGTCACAGAGCAGCAAAATGAAAGAGCAGAGACCCAGACCTGCCATCAGGGTTCCCCAGCTAGAGCACACTTCATTGCTCCAAGCTGAGAGGGCTCCTTCAACCACAAGACAGCCCAGCAGATTCTCTGGAGTGTCTTTGCTGCACAGATGAGGACTTCCTGATGCCTCCAGAGGGTAAATGGTCTGTAAGAGGGAGGGGTGAGGCCAAAGGCCCCTGTCTTCAGGATGCCTAGGCCCAGGCTGCTCCCTGGACACTGCCTTGCCTCCTCTGAGGACAAGAGAGACCATTTTCACTCTGCAGTGTCTGACGGCTACTCCTCCCTGGGGTCCAGGACCTCTCCTCCCAAAGACTCACCTGTATTTCCAGCACACCTACCCACCAGAAGGCCCCTGACTCAGGCAGTCAGTCAGTAGGCCCCCCCTTCCTTTGGGGAGCACCTTCCAAATGCCTCTGGGTGAGTCTCAGCTGGAGCAGGTCACCAATATCCAAGAGCTAAGGTCCTTGTACTGAAGGAGCTTCTGAGTGAGTGGGACACCGAGGCACATGCACCCAAAGGCAGATACTTGGGAGGAAAGAAATGGGCCAGAGTGGTCAGAGGAGGTGGGATTGCATGGGTCTTTCGCAGATGCTGGGTAGGACCTGGACTAAGGTGGTCAGCGGAGGCCTTCCCCGACTCCTTCCTAAAGCCTTCTCTTACCTCTTTGGAGGCAGGACAGGTGGGGGTGGCAGAGCATGGTTGTTGGAACACATACAATTAGGAGTTTGGACTCCTGACATGAGTTACTGGCCTGGCCCAGTGCCTCATTAGCTGGGTGACTTTGAGCTCTTCATTTCACGACTTCGAATCTCAGTGTCCTCGTCTTAAGATTTGGGAACTAATAATGCCCCACACAGCTCAAGGCAGAGCTCATAGGAAGTCTAGGAAAAGCCCGGGCGTCGATGGTTTCCAGGATAATATCGGTTCCTTGTTCTGTTGGAATATTGTGGGGACCCACTTGGAACCCTAGAGTTGGTATAAAGATTATTTTAAGCTGAAGAACCTTGAGATTCAACAGATAACAGGGGGAAAATCCTTCTTGGAGCTTCCCTTATCTGACTAAAAGCAGCAACTTCTGGGAAATGAGGCGGTCATAAATTCCTTCTTAGGCCATGTACTCCCAGAAGGTAGACTGTGAATAAAATCTACCCCAAATCTCTTCTCCAGGAGAGTTTTGTGGTCCTGAAGGAGACAGAAAGACCACTCACACCTCTAGAGACAAACGTTACCACAAACTTTCCTATCAACTGTTTGTTCTCCTGAAAACCCATTTATCTTTCCAAAAAGGCATTTGTTTTCCAGCAAGTGCCTTTCTCTCCTAGCCCTCACCTAGTAAGATGGCATATAAGCATCAAACTCCAATCACTCCTCTGAGTTATGATCACTCCGTTCTGCCATGTATACGGAGATTGGGCCTGTAAATAAACTCTGGTTTTCCCCTCCTGTTAGTCTGTGTTTTATCAGTTTAATTTACGCACCTCAGTGCGTCAGTTACTGAGCTTAAGAGAGTAGAGGAACGTGGAACACTCCATCAAAAACTAATGATGTACTGTATGGTGACTAACAAAACATACTAGAGAGAGAGAGAGAGAGAGAGGGAGGGAGACAGTAGAGGAGAAGGTTTTCCTCTCCTACGGTGTTCAGAAAGTGGAATCTATAGATTAATGTGTAGATTTTATTTAGATCCCGACCCAAGTAAACTGTTAAAAAAACAGACCAACCCTTCATGATAGTGATGCGATATTTGAAGTTTGAACACTGACTGGGTATTTGATGATATTACGGGATTATTGTTAATTACTTTAAAATAACACTGTAGTTATGTTAAAAAGAGGATTCTAATGTTCCAGAGCTGCAAACGGAATACTTACAATGATGTGACAATCTGGCTAGGAGTTAATAATTGTTGATGCTGGGTGGTGTGCACAGGAGGGCTCATTATGCTACTCTACTTGTGTGTAGGCTTGAAATTTTCCATAACAAAAGGTTTTCAATATGAAATAGAAAAGGGTGGATCAAGGAGGTATTTATCCAAATGCGGGTTATCTGTCTGGCTTTGGGAAGGCTTTTCATTATAGAGCACAGAACTTGCAAATTTAAGAAAATGTGCAATTTGTGAGCACCAGCGGCAGTGCTGGCAGAGGCTTAGGACTGGAGACAGAGATTTTGCCCCTCATTTCAGCCCCCTCATTAGGCAGCATCTGTGCTGCTCTTCTCAGCCTGTGGCAGTCTGGTTGCCAGGCAATGGAAACCAGAAGCCCTTTTCTTGGGAGGGAGAAAGGGGGAAAGGGAGGGAGAGAAGCAAGAAGAGGGGGGAAGGTAGAAAGAAGTTGCCCAGGGGAAGGCTTGTCCCTGCCCAGGGGCCTGGCTCAGGGTGAGAGATGGGGATGGGGGTCCCTCGTTAGATGCCAGTTTCCCACAGCCCCCGCTTTCCGTGGCTTATTTCTAGGGGGCAGCCCTGTTGTCAGAGCTTGAAGCCCTAGGGAAGGGGTAGAGGAACGCATGCGTGTGCACCTCCCATGAAGTCCAGTGAGATCTGAGATTAAGATACCAGTTAGCCCCCACTCACAGAGTCAGAATTCTGATCAGCCTCCTCCTAGGGGACACTCCTGAACTCTTACTAAGTTAAAAAATTCTGGACAAGCAGCTCGTCAAATGGAAAAATCTGCACTGATGATCACCCTGAGCTGAGGCCATCCCCAAAAGCAGGAGGGCAGAAGGCTTCTTCTTCGTGGTGGAGAACCCTGTCCTCACTGTCTTTTGGGAGGGGCAGCAGAAGCCCTCTGTGCTACACAGTGGCCTGGCAGTCTCACGGATGCTGACTGTGTTGGGGAGCCTTGTGCTCTGGCATTGGTTCAGACCCAGCTGTCACTGAAATGTTGTGTGGATCTGAGCCCATCTGACTCTGTTTTCTGACCCCTAGAAGTGGGGAGTTATCATGTATGGTCCCTTGCCTCCCTTCACACGCAGGTGGGCTGGGAGTACAATGCACAGCCCCTGACACCCAGAGCAGGGATTGCTCTCACCCAGAGTTTAAGGAGTGGCCACCAAGGAGTGGCCCACCCCCACTCCCACACACCAGGCCAGCCTGGAGGAACCCGCATAGCCAGTGAGCTCTGTCACTGGTCACTGGAAGTGACCTTCACTGGAAGGGGCACTTCCTAGAGCCACCCTACTGTGATCATGAGCTGTCTTCTGCCAGGGCTGGGAGGTGGGATTCAGAGAGGCTCCAGGCAGGAAGAATGGGTGGGGGGTGAGGTCAAGGCAGCTGCCCCAGAGATCAGCCTTTCAAGACCTGGCATCTGAGAAAGGAAGGGTGTCTGTACTCAATGAGAAAAACATCAGGGAGGCCAGCAGTCAGGAGCTGAGCAAGAGCAGGGCTCAGACAACCCCCCTTTCTGCAGCATCTCTGTGGCTTCTGGTTGCTAGGAGCAGGCTTTTCTGTTGCTAAGCAACTGGAGCCTGGTGGATTAAAACCAATTTCCTGAGCTCGCTGCAGGGGGAGGGAGAGAAAGTGCAATGCAGATGCCCTGGAGAAGCTCATCCCTGCCTTCAGGCTTTGTTGGGGGATGTGGGTGGTGGGTAAAGGGAAGGTGCGGCACAACTTTGAGCTGATCTCTAGGGAGAAGGGGGGGGTAAGGAAGAATAGGGACTATGCCCCAGGTATTCACTGTAAAGGCTAAAAGAAGAGAGTGAGACTGGTGATTAAAATGTCAATTAGAGTACTAATGAATGCTAATGCTGCTCCTTTTTGAAACCTCAGGAAAGGGCTGTTAGTCCCTGGGGTGCTTCTGAGCCACCTGACCAGGCCAGACAGAACTGGGCAGGGTTTGTCTTCCAAAGATGGGAGGATCAGAGCATTTTAGGGTCCATGGGCCCCCAAAGGTCCTGGGGCCCAACTTCTTGATGAATCCCAGAGGCCCCTCCACACATGGCCCGCTGCTCTCTGCTTAGATAATGACCTCAGGATGACAGGGAGCTTACTTTTTCTGTACTTTGCCCTTAGAGAGTGCTTTGTCCCTTGTAGTCCAAGTCAGTCTCACTGTGACTCTTTCCCTCAAGGGCCAAGGGAGCTAGTCCAATCTGCCTTGCTATAGGGATCTGTAGCGTCTCTCTTTCGTGAGCCCCACATCCCACCTCTTGCCACTTCTTGGGGGACAGACTTGGTGGAAGACTTGCCATGGTTGGTGCCCTCTGGTCCCCCAGCCCCAGCCTGATCTTTAGTCTCCTTAAGGGGTGGGCCACTGGGACAGACAAATTTACGAAGAGGTCCTGGATCCAATTCCTACACCAGAGTCCAGGCAGGCTTTTTTCATCGCCCTGCTCAGGTGGAGACCTCCTGGTCCAGGGAAGAGTCTTGGGTCAGAGGGATATAAGTCATGGCGGTGAGTGTTTATAAACCTAATAGAGAGGGTTCCAGTTTTGAAATGGTGGTATGTTGAACTCTGTAGTCCCATTTTTAAATGAATGAACCATAGCTGGTGAAATTTATTAAATGTTGTCCTTATGTCATACAGCAAATGAAGCAATATTTGTTTACAAACTAGTAAATCTAGGTAAAAACAGCAAAAGTCTATGGCATTTGAACCATGACTTGCTCCTATCCCCGCCCATCTCCAGTTCAGTGTGATTAAAACTCTCTTCTGGGTGGGTGTGGCCAATAACAAGGAGCTCCATCTTCTAGTACTGAGCTACAGTTTGATCCCTGGAAGGGTAAGATGCTAGAATCTCAACCCTACCCTGTAGTTCTGTGTTGTAGAAGCTTTGTTCTAGACTGCTGGGGCAATAGGACTCGAAAGCCTTTCTACCACCAAGTTTCTCCTAGTGTGGCAGGCCAAAAATACCGTGACTCTGTTTACCTCTGCCTCAGCTCACTCATAGGGTGGAGCTTCCATGCTAGGTTAAGACAAAATGAGAAAAGTAGTAGCTATCATTGTTTCTAGCACCTTGCTCACAAGCGGGGGTGTCACTCTGGGAGATGTGGGCTGCTATCCCCACCTCGAGCTGATCTGCAGTGAAGCAGAAATTCTGCCCAGAGGAAAGACAGGTTTTTAAGAATGGAGAGCACCTCAGTTCTCCCTAAATGAACTAGCATTATGTGCAAAAGTTCTTCCCTGAGGGTATTGTCAGAAACAATCAGCTCTTGGTGGTGAGTAATTAAGAGGGAACTGGAAATTCCATGATTCTAGTAGGAACTGTGGATTCGTAGACGAGCTAGAAATTTAATAACAACAACAACAATAACAACAACAAAGATCCAAGAAGTACTATTCTAGGGTCTAAGCAAGCCTCAAAGACTGATAACACCCTGCCCCGGCAATAGAGTACAATGATAATTGGATCAGATTGTGGAACAATTTATGCCCATGGGCATCATTAAAAACACAATAGTGGAATTAAGCAGCAATTAGTGTAGGCTAATAGCTGGGTGTGATACCACTAGAGACAGATTTGCCAAAAGCTAAGCAGGGATCTAAATGAAAGAACCAGAGGGCCCAGCTAAAACCACAGTGGTAGTGATGCTGTGTATATGACCAAGGCTGTAACTTCTGAGTAACAACATAGAGGCCGTATACTACAGGGAACAGACCACCAAACAAGTCCAGAAAAGTCAGTAACAGTATTCAGAGCTGCTGCAATATATTATCTGAAATTTCCAGTTTTCACCAAAAAATTACAAAACATGCAAAGAAACAGGAAAGTGTGACCCATAAACGGGGGAAAAAGCAAGCAATAGAAACTGTCCTGAGGAGGCCAGATGTTGGACTTAGAAGACAAATAATGTTACAAATATGTTCTAAGAACTAAAGGAAATCATGCTTAAAGAATTAAAAGAATATATAATAACAATGTCTCATCACATAGAGAATATCAGTAAAGAGGAAGAAATTTTAAAAAAAGAACTAAATGGAAATTCTGGAGTTGAAAAGCACAATAAGTGAAAAAGAAAATTCAAAAGAGAAGCTCAACATAGATTTGAGGTGGCAGAAGAAAAAAAATCAGCAAACTTGAAGGTAGATCAATACATATTATGCAAATTGAAAGAAGATTGAGAACATAAAATGAGGAAAATGAACAGAGCCTCAGGGAAATGTGGGACACCATTAAAAACACCAATATATACATGCAATGAGATTTCAGGAAGAAAAGTGAGAGAGGGACAGAAAAAAAATATTCACAAATAATGAAAGCTCCTCAAATTTGAAGAAAATATTAATCTACACATCTAAGAAGCTCTACAAATAACAAGTAGGATAAACACAAGGAGAGACATCCCAGACGCACCACAGTCAAGATGTAGAATGCCACAAACAAAGGGAAATCTTGAATGCAGCAAGAGAAAAAAAAAATGACTCATCATGAACAAGAAAAACCTCAGTACAATTAATGGCTGACTTCTAATAAAAGGAACAGAGGCTGGAAAGGAATGGGATGACATATTCAAAGAGGTGAAAGGAAAAAATTGTCAACCAAAAATCTTTTCTATTAAATGTCCAAAATACATAGCGACAGAAAGTAGATTACTGGTCAGCAGAGGCAGGGGGGTGGGGAGCTAGGGGAGAGACAGCTACTAAATACATTCTTTTGGGGGTAATAAAAATGTTCTGGAATTAGATAATGGTCATTGTTGGAAAACATTAAAAATATACAAAAAACACCAAATTGTACACTTTAAAGGGTGAATGTTATAGTAGGTGAATTTTATCTCAATAAAAAAATTTTAAGAATAAAGATCTCAGGGGCGCCTGGGTAGCGCAGTCGTTAAAGCGTCTGCCTTCAGCTCAGGGCGTGATCCTGGCGTACCGGGATCCAGTCCCACATCGGGCTCCTCCGCTATGAGCCTGCTTCTTCCTCTCCCACTCCCCCTGCTGTGTTCCCTCTCTCGCTGGCTGTCTCTCTGTTAAATAAATAAATAAAATCTTTAAAAAAAAAAAAAAGAATAAAGATCTCAAGTCACTAACCTAACTTTGCAGCTAAAGAAACTAGAAATATAAGAGCAAACTAAACCCAAATTAAGTAGAAGAATGGCAATCATTAAGACTAGAAAAGATATAAATAAAATAGACAATAAAAGACGATGGAGAAAACCAATAAAACCACAAATTGGTTCTTTGAAAATATCTATAAACCTGACAACCTTCAGCTAGATTGACAAAAAAAAAAAAAAAGATTCAAATTAGTGTAATTAAAAATAAAGCTGGGGTATCTACAACTTTACAGAAATAAAAGGAGCACAAGGGAGTACTATCGACAGCTATATGCCACTAACTTAGATAACTTAGATTAAATGGACAAATTTCTACAAAACCACAAACTACCAAAATTGATGCAAGAAGAAACAGAAAATCTGAATAGAGATACAGAACGAAATTAAATTAGTAATTAAGACACTCCTCCCCTAAAAAAAATCTCTTTACTGATGAATGAATTGTACCAAACATTTAAAAAATAATTAATACCAATCTTCACAAACTCTCCCAAAATAGAAGGGAGCACTTCCCAACTCAATCTATGAAGCCGGTATTACCCTGATACCAAAGCCAGCCAAAGACATTACAAGAAAATTAAACTACAGACCAATATCTTTTATAAATACTGATGCAAATCCTCAACAAAATATTAGCAAAAAGAATTCAACAATGTATAAAAAGATTTATATATCATGACCAAAAGGGATTTATTTCAGGTATGCAAAGCTGGCTCAACATTTGAAGATTAATTAATGTAATCAATTGCATCAACAGGCTGAAGAACTAAAATCAAGTGAGCATATCAAAAGATGCAAAAAAGCATTTGACAAATCCATCACCTATTATAGATTAAAAACTCTGAGCAAACCATGAATAGAGGGGAGCATCTTCAAATTGATAAAGAACATGTAAAAAAACCCTACAGCTAATGTTATACTTAATAATGAGATACTAGAAGCTTTCTCACTAAGATCAGGAACAAAGGGAGGATATCTCCTCTCATTACTCCTCCATATCATACCAGAAGTCCTAGCTAATGCAATAAAACAAGACAAGAAAAGGCATAGACATTGGAAAGGAAGAAATAAAACTCTCTTTGCTCTCAGATTACGTGATTGTCAATGTAGATAATCTGAAAGAATCAAAGAAAACAATTCCTGGAACTATGTCAAAAGAAAGCTGGAGTAGCCCTACTTATATCGGACAAACTAGACTTTAAAATAAAGACTTTGACAAGAGACAAAGTAGGTTACTGTGTAATCATAAAGGGGACAATCCAAAAAGAAGATTTAACAACTGTAAATATTTATGCACACAACATGGGAGCACCCAAATCAATGAAACAATTAAGGACAAACGTAAAGGAACTAATTGATAATAATATAATGATAGTAGGGGACATTAACGTCCCACTTACATCAATGGACAGATCATCTAAACAGAGTATCAACAAGGAAACAATGGCTTTGAATGACACACTGGACCAGAAGGACTTAACAGATATGTATAGAACATTCCATCCTAAAACAGCAGAACACACATTCTTTTCAAGTGTACATGGGACATTCTCCAGAATAGAGCACATGTTAGGTCACAAAAAAGGCCTCAACAAATACAAACAGATTGAAGTTGTACCATGCACCTTTTCTGACCAAAACGCTATGAAACTAGAAGAAAACCTCAAGAAAAAAATTGGAAAGACCACAAACACAGGGAGGTTAAACGACATGCTACTGCACAATATGGGTCAACCATGAAATCAAAGAAGAAATTTTAAAAATACATGGAAACATATGAGAATGAAAACACAATGGTCCAAAACCTTTGGGATGAATCAAAAGCAGTCATAAGAGGGAAGTAAATAGTAATACAGGCCTACCACAAGAAGCAAGAAAAATCACAACTAAACAGCCTAACCTGACACCTAAAAGAGCTAGTAAGAGAACAGGTGATGCCTAAAGGCAGCAGAAGGAAGGAAATAATAACAATTAGAGCAGAAATAAATGATATAGAAACTAAGAAAACAATAGAACAGATCAATGAAACCAGGAGCTGGTTCTTTGAAAAAAATAATAAAATTGATAAGCCTCTAGCCAGACTTATCAAAAAGAAAGGAGAAAGGACCCAAATTAATAAAATCACAAAAGAGAGAGGAGAAAGAATAACCAACACCACAGAAATCCAAACAATTGTAAGAGAATATTATGAAAAACTATATGCCAACAAATTGAACAACCTGGAAGAAATGGATAAATTCCTAGAAACATATAAACTACCAAAACTGAAAGAGGAAGAAATATAAAACCTGAACAGACTGATAGCCTGTAAAGAAATTCAATCAGTCATCAAAGATTCCCAACATATGGACGTCCAGGACCAGATGGCTCATGTGTGAATTCTACCAAACACTTAAAGAAGAGTTAAAAACTATTCTTCTCAAACTACTCCAAAAAGTAGAAAAGGAGAGAAAACTTCCAAATTCATTCTATGAGGTCAGCATTACCTTGATTCAAAAACCAAAGACCGCACTTAAAAAAAAAAGAGAGAGAACCAGAGATCAACATCCCTGATGAACATGGATGCCAAAATTCTCAATAAAATACTAGCAAACTGAATGCTACAATACATTTAAAAAACCATTCATTACCATGATAAAGTGGGATTTATTCCTGGGTTACAAGGGTGGTTCAATATTCACAAATGAATCAACATGATACACCATATTAATAAAAGAAAGGATAAGAACCATGAGATCATTTCAATAGATGCAAAAAAGCATTCGACAAAGTATAACATCCATTCATGATAAAAACCCTCAACAAAGCAGGGTTATAGGGAATATACCTCAACATAATAAAGGCTATCTAGAAAAACACACAACTAATATCCTCAATCGGGAAAAACTGAAAGCTTTTCCTCTATAATCAGGAACAAGACAAGGATGTCCACTCTCACCACCCTTATTTAACATAGTTCTGGAAGTCCTAACCACACAAATCAGACAACAAAAAGAAATAAAAGGCATCCAAATTGACAAGGAAGAAGTTAAACTGCTTGCAGATGACATGATCTCATATATAGAAAACCTGAAAGCCTCCACCAAAAAACTGCTAGAACTGATACATGAATTCGGTAAAGCCTCAGGACACAAAATCAATGTACAGAAATTTGTTCCACTTCTATACACCAATAACAAAACAGCAGAGAGAGAAATTAAGGAATCAATCCCATGTACAATTGCACCAAAACCAATAAGATACCTAGGAATAAATCTAACGAAAGAGGTGAAAGACCTGTACTCTGAAAACTATAAAACACTGATGAAAGAAATTGAAGATGACACAAAGAAATGGAAAGACATCCCATGCACATGAATTGGAAAAACAAGTATTATCAAAATGTCTATACTACCCAAAACAATCAACACATTTAAAGCAATCCTATGAAAATACCAAAAGCATTTTTCATGGAACTAGAACAAACAATCCCAAAATCTGTATGGAACCACAAAAGACCCTAAATAGCCAAAGCAATCTAGAGAAAAGGAAAGCAAAGCTGGAGACAACACAATTCCAGACTTCAAGATATATTGCAAAGATGTAGTGATCAAGACAGTATGGTATTGGCACAAAAATGGACACATAGATCAATGGAACATAACAGAAAACCCAGAACTGAACCCACAACTATATGGTCAATTAGTCTTCAACAAAGCAGGAAGGAATATCCAATGAGAAAAGACAGTCTCGTCAACAAATGATGTTGGGAAAACTGGACAGCAACATGCCAAAGAATGAAACTTTCTTGCATCATACACAAAAAGAAATTCAAAATGGATTAAAGACCTAAATGTGAGACAGGAAACCATAAAAATCCTAGAGGAGAACACAGGCAATAACTTTTTGACATTGGCCGTAGCAACTTCTTACTAGATATATCTCCTGAGGCAAAGCAAACAAAAGCAAAAATAAACTATTGGGATTTCATCAAGATAAAAAGCTTCTGCACAGTGAAGGAAACAATCAAAATCAACAAAACTAAAAGGCAACCTAAGTAATGGGAGAAGATAGTTGCAAATGACATATCTGATAAAGGGTTAGCATCCAAAATATATAAAGAACTTAGAAAACTAACACCCAAAAAAGTAATTCAGTTAAAAAATGGGCAGAAATCATGAATAGACATTTTTTCAAAGAAGACAGATGGCTAGCAGACACATGAAAAGATGCTCAACGTCACTCATCATCAGGGAAATACAAATCAAAACCATGATGACATACTGCCTCACACCTGTCAGAATGGCTAAAATGAACAACACGGGAAACAACAGGTGTTGGCAAGGATGCAGAGAAAAGGGAACCCTCTTACACTGTTGGTAGGAATACAAACTGGACTGGTGCGGCCACTCTGGAAAACAGCATGGAGGTTCCTCAAAAAGTTAAAAATAGAACTACCCTATGACCCAGCAATTTCACTCCTAGGTATTTACCCAAAGAATTCAAAAATTCTGATTTGAAGGAATACATGCACTCTGATATTTATAGCAGCATTATCAACAATAGCCAAATTATGGAAAAAGCCCAAATGTCCATTGACTGATGAATGGATAAAGAAGATCTAGTGGAATATTAGTCATAAAAAATGAAATCTTTCTTTTTGCAACAGCATGAATGGAGCTAGAGAGTATTATGCTAAGTGAAATAAGTCAGTCAGAGAAAGACAAATACCATATGATTTCACTCATAAGTGGAATTTAAGAAAAAAACATATGAACATAGGGGGGAAAAAGAGAGAGAGGTAAACCATAAAACAGGCTCTCAACTATAGAGAACAAATTGAGGGTTGTTGGATCTGAGGTGGGCAGGGGGATGGGTTAAATGGGTGATGGGTATTAAGGAAGGCACATGTTGTGATGAGCACTGGGTGTTATAAGTGATGAATCACTAAATTCTATACCTGAAACTAGTATTACACTGTATGTTAATTAACTGGAATTTTTTTTTAAAGATTTTATTTATTTATTTGACAGAGATAGAGACAGCCAGCGAGAGAGGGAACACAAGCAGGGGGAGTGGGAGAGGAAGAAGCAGGCTCATAGCGGAGGAGCCTGATATGGGGCTCGATCCCACAACACTGGGATCACACCCTGAGCCGAAGGCAGACGCTTAACCGCTGTGCCACCCAGGCGCCCCAATTAACTGGAATTTAAATAAAAACTTGGAAAAAAAGGAAGCCTAAAAATTTCCTGGAATTAATAAGCAATTATAGCAAGGTTGCAGGGCACAAGGTTAATAATCAAAAGTCAATTGCTTTCTTATATACCAAAATTAACAGGTGAAATTGAAATTAAAACACAATACCATTTACTTTATCACCCCTCAAAATGAAATACTTAGATATATATGTAAAAAAAAATGTACTAGAAGTATATGAGGAAAACTACAAACCTCTGATGAAAGAAATAAAAGAATTATATAAATGGAGAGATAGTCCATGTTCATGGATGGGAACACTCAATATTGTCAAGACATCAGTTCTTCCAACTTGATCAGTGCAAATTCAGTTAAAACCCCAGCAAGTTATTTTGTGGCTATTGACAAAATGACTCTGAAGTTTATATGGAGAGGTAAAAGATCACAGATAGCCAACATAATATGAAAGAGAATACCCCAACTACCAAGTAAAGTTTGGAAGAACTATATGTGACAAATGGTCTTGTTAATTCCTCTAACTTGAGGACTAGTTATTGTTTAGCTTGAGAACAAGTATATAATAGGTTGTATCTGCTTGGCTATATAAAAGAGCAAGATTCATTTTTGTCCTTTCAGTCTCTTAGTGGATTACCTATAGTGCAGGCATCATAATCTGGTTTAATGCTTAATCCATAATAAAATTATTTTTTCTTTTAAAAACAATATTGATGGAGATCAAAGTTGGAGGACTGACACTACCCAACTTCAAGGCTTACTTACTATAAAACCAGTGTAATCAAGACAGTGTGGCATTGGTGAAAGAACATACAAATAGATCAGTAGAGCCCAGAAATAGGCCCACATAAAAATAGTCAACTGATTTTTAGCAAAGAAGCAGAGAAAATACAATGGAGCAAAGATAGTCTTTTCGACTAATGGTGCTAGAACAACTGAACATCCATATGCAAAAAAAGAAAATGAATCTAGTCACAAACCTTACATTCTTCACAAAAATTAACTCAAGAATAATCATAGACCTGATAAAGAAAGGAGAAGAAAGGGAACTCATAGACCCAAATGCAAAATACAAAACTCTTAAACGTCTATAAAATAATGTAGAAGTTTGGTTGACCTCAGGTATGGTAATGACTTTTTAGATATGATCCATAAAAGAAAGAGTTGATAAAGTATACGTCATTAAAATTAAAAGGTTCTGGAGGAGATAATGCTAAGTGAAATAAGTCAAGCAGAGAAAGACAATTATTATATGGTTTCTCTCATCTATGGAACACAAGAACTAGGAAGATCGGTAGGAGAAGAAAGGGATAAAGAAAGGGGGGTAATCAGAAGGGGGAATGAAGCATGAGAGACTATGGACTCTGAGAAACAAACTGAGGGCTTCAGGGTGGGGGTGGGGGAATGGGATAGGCTGGTAATGGGTAGTAAGGAGGGCACGTATTGCATGGTGCACTGGGTGTTATACGCAACTAATGAATCATTGAACTTTACATCAAAAACCAGGGATGTACTGTATGGTGACTAACATAATATAATAAAAATATTATTATAATAAAAAAAATTAAAAGGTTCTACTCTGTGAAAGACACTGTCACAAGAATGAGAAAACAAGTCACAGACTGGAGAAAATATTTGCAAAAGACATATCTGATAAAGGACAGTTCCTAATCCACAATATACAAAAAACTCTTTTAAAACTCAACAATAAGAAAATAAACAAGCCAATTAAAAAATGGGTAAAAGGGGGCGCCTGGGTGGCTCAGTCTTTGGGCGTCTGCCTTGGGCTCAGGGCGTGATCCCGGCATTCTGGGATCAAGCCCTGCATCAGGCTCCTCCGCTGGGAGCCTGCTTCTTCCTCTCCCACTCCCCCTGCTTGTGTTCCCTCTCTCACTGGCTATCTCTCTCTCTGTCAAATAAATAAATAAAATCTTTAAAAAAAATGGGTAGAAGAGCTTAACAGACACCTCACCAAAGAAGATATACAGATGGCAAATAAGCATATGAAATGATGTTCCACATCACGTGTCATTAGGGAATTGCAAATAAAAGCAACAATGAAATACCACTACACCCCTATTGAAATGGCCAAAATTCTTTGTAATTTTATTATTATTTTTTTAATGGGAGGGTGGCAGAGAACCAGGCAATTAAAAAATATGTTATGGCCTATTTTTGCAAAGTCTAGCCAATGTGCTGGGTAGTCATATTACAGAACTTTAAGTCTTGCAAAAATAATATATTATCAACCCTCTAATAACTAAGGAATCAGGCTACAAATAGTATAACAAACTTCAGTTGGAATACTGTAGTATGTTTTAAACTGTGTTATAAGATTCATGTTAGGAAAAATGGATTGGCACTAGAATTTATAAGACAGTATGTGTATTGTACAAGAATTCATCCAATGGAAAAGATTATTATCTTACAGGTCCAAGTTCTCCCCAGGGGGAAGAATAGCTTGAGAGTTCAATAAAAGTGTAACTTGCAAAAAAAAAATGGCCAAAATTCAAAACACTGACAACACCAAATGCTGGTGAGGAGGTGAAGCAACAAGAATTCTCATTTACTACTGATGGGAATGCAAAATGGTATGGCCACTCTGGAAGACAATTTAGCAGTTTCCTACAAAATTACATCATCTAACCATATGATCCCCCAATTATGTTCCTTGTATTTAGACAACTGAGTCCAAAAGCCTATGCCCACACAAAAATTTGCACATAATTGTTTATAGCAGCTTTATTCATAATTGCTTAAACTTAGAAGCAACCAAGATGTCCTTTAGTAGGTGAGTGGATAAATTGTGGGTACATTCAGATAACAGAATATTACTCAGCACTAAAAGGAAACCAGCTATCAAGACAGGAAAAGACATGGTACTAAGTGAAATGCATATTACTAAGTCAAAGAAGCTGGCCTGAAAAGGCTACATACCATAAAATTTCAACTATATGACATTGTGGAAAAGGCAAAACTATGGAGACAGTAAAATGATCAGGTTACCAGGGGTTCAGGGGAAGGGAGAGAGGAATAGGTACAGAGCACAGAGGATTTTTAGGGCTGTGAAACTATTCTGTGTAACAATATAAGGGAGAATATTATAATGGGGGAGTTTGACATTTGTCAGAGCTCATAGAATGTACAACGTGAAGAGTGAATTTAACGCAAAATATGGACTTTGGGTGATAATGTGTCAGTGTAGATTCATTGATTGTTCCTTGAAATATATCACTCTGGGATGTTCATAGTAGGAGAGGCTGTGCATATGGTGGAGTAGGAAAAATATGAGAAATTTCTGTATCTTCCACTCAATTTTGCCATGAACTTAAAAGAGGTTTTTTTAAAGTCAGACAAAATATTTGAATAAATATTTCTCCAAAGAAGATACACAAATGTCCAATCAGCATATGAAAAGATGCCCAATATCATCTGGGAACTGCAATTAAAATCAAAATGAGATGCCACTTCACACCCACTAGGATGGCTATAATAATAATAATTAAAAAGGAACCAAAAACTAAATTTTAAAAATAAAAAAAATTAATAAGGAAAATAACAAATATTCGGGAAGATGTGGAGAAATTGAAATCATCATGCATTGCTGGTGGGGATGTAAAATGGTTTAGTTGCTTTGGAAAACACTTTGGTAGTTCCTTAAAATATTAAACATAGAGTTACCATTTAATCCAATGATTGTACTCCTAGTTATATGCCCAAGACAAATGAAAACATATGTCTACAAAAAAATAAAAACAAAACCAACCAAACAAAAAACTTGAATACAAATGTTCATAGCCAAAAAGTACGTAAACCGATGAATGGATAAACAGAATGTGGTACATTCATACAATGGAATATTATTTTGTCATAAAAAGTAATAAATTATTAATATATGCTACAACATAGAAGAACCTTAAAAACATCTTGCTAGGTGAAATAAGCCAGTCAAAGAAAAAGACCACATATTCCATTTATATGAAGTGTCTAGAGCATGTAAAGACATGCAGACCAAAAGCAGGTAAAGTTGCCTAGAGCTGGAATGGGAGAATGAGAGAATTCAGGGGTTAGAGGTAAAGAGTATAGGTTTCTTTTTGGGAGATTACAGTGTTGTACAATTGATTGTGGTGATGGTTGCATAAGTCTGTAAATATACTAAAAAACATTGAATTGTGTACTCTAAATGGGCTGATTGTATGGCACATGAATTTTTGTCTTAAGCTGTTTTTTTAATTTTTTTTTAATTTTTATTTTGTTATATTAGTCACCACACAGTACATCCCCAGTTTTTGATGCAATGTTCCATGATTCATTATTTGCCTACAACACCCAGTGCACCATGCAATATGTGCCCTCCTTAATACCCATCACCGGCCTATCCCAATCCCCCACCCCCTCCCCTCTGAAGCCCTCAGTTTGTTTCCCAGAGTCCACAGCCTCTCATGGTTCATTCCCCCTTCTGTTTACCCCCCCTTCATTCTTCCCTTCCTTCTCCTACTGATCTTCCTGCTATTTCTTATGTTCCATGAACGAGTGAAACCATATGATAATTGTCTTTCTCTGCTTGACTTATTTCACTTAGCATAATCCCCTCCGGTCCCGTCCATGTTGCTGCAAAGGTTGGGTAATCATTCTTTCTGATGGCTGAGTAATATTCCATTGTATGCATGGACCACATCTTCTTAATCCAGTCATCTGTTGAAGGGCATCTCGGCTCCTTCCACAATTTGGCTGTTGTGGACAATCCTGCTATGAACATTGGGGTGCATATGGCCCTTCTCTTCACTACGTCTGTATCTTTGGGGTAAATATCCACTAGTGCAATGGCTGGATCATAGGGTAGTTCAATTTTTAACTTTTTAAGGGACTTCCACATTGTTTTCCAAAGTGGCTGTACCAACTTGCATTCCCACCAACAATGTAAGAGGGATCCCCTTTCTCCACATCCTCTCCAACATTTGTTGTTTCCTGCCTTGTCAATTTTTGCCATTCTAACTGGTGTAAGGTGGCATCTCAAGGTGGTTTTGATTTGAATTTCCCTGATGGCTAATGATTTTGAACATTTTTTCATGTGTCTGTTAGCCATTTGTATGTCTTCATTGGAAAAGTGTCTGTTCATAACTTCTGCCCATTTTTTGATTTGATTATTTGTTTCCCATGTATTGAGTTTGAGAAGTTCTTTGTAGAGCTTGTATACCAGTCTTTTATCTGTAGTGTCATTTGCAAATATCTTCTCCCATTCCGTGGGCTGCCTCTTAGTTTTTTTGACTGTTTCCTTGGCTGTGCAGAAGTCAAGCTGTTATTTAAAAAAAAAATGCTACAAAACAAAAGGTAACCTTTGGGTTGAGCCATGAAGAATAACCAGATAATCACAAAGTAAAGAAAGGTATTGAGACACCTGGGCAGCTCAGACGGTTAAGCGGCTGCCTTCGGCTCAGGTCATGATCCTAAGGTCCTGGGATCGAGTCCCACATCGGGATCCTTGCTCAATGGGGAGCCTGCTTCTGCCTCTGCCTGCCACTCCCCCTGCTTGTGCTCACTCTCTCTATCTCTCTGATTTAAAAAAAATTAAGAAAGATATTTTAAGCTAATGGAAAAGCATGAACAAAATATGAATAATATGATGCAAAATATGAATGATATGGTGTGAATGAAGAAGGTATGTGTGGATGGTTTAGCTACATGTTGGGTACATGAGCCTAGGAAAGTAACCTGGGAACTTGAGTGGTATACTCAGGAGTTTGGATCTAATCTCACCAAGTTAAATGAGGATTCATGAGTGGTTTCTGTACTGGGGACTAACAAAATCAGATTTTCATTTTATGGAACATGCTTTGACAACCACCAGTCTGTAGAATATATGAAAGGAGGCAAGAATACCAGCTAGGTTTTTGCAAACTGTGTTGCCTGCAAAGGCTATCACTGGGGGCTTTCTCAATTGTCTTGTCTGAGCTGCCTCCCTGAGAGCTTGCTCTGAGCCTTGTTCCCACAGGGTCTTCCTTATACTAGGTTTTTATTTTTGGAAAATTAAATGTGCACAGTCTTCAAGCTCCAAAATAATTTCTCAGACATGGCATTTTTGTTTCTGAGAGATACCTTGGTCCCAGCGCCAGAAGCTTACCAGGTAAACTGCAAACCAACCCTGAGGTGGCCACAAAGTCCAGGTTATGGATCTTGACCTGCTTTCTGCATGCCCCCCCACATACATAACTTAGGCTATCCTCTTTGTTTTAGAAAGTTTCCCTCCACCCTTAGGTCTAGACTCCAGTTCCCAGCTCTGCTGCTAATCTGCTATGTGGCCTAAATCAAGTCCTTTACTCTTCTGCATCCTTGTTTCTCTGTCTATATCATGAGTTCTGAAAAGAATTTCTCTAAGGGTCTTTATCACTTTCCAGCTTAGCTCTCTTTAAATGGAATCAAGCCTGAGTGAGCAGAGAAGGGACAGAGATAAAAAAGTGCAGGAAGACAGGGAAAAGGGGTAATCCCTTAGAGGTCCTTAGACCTCTATCTCTGGGAGCTACCTGGGTATATGGTGACCTAGTTCAGCATGAGAAAGGTGGGAACTGTCCCCAAATCAAACATGCTCCATGTTCCTTCAACCAAACATCTGCTGCTAGGAGTGTTCCACTTTCTTTTTTTTTTTTTCCCCACTTTCAAATCTGAAATGTACTTTATATTTTCCAATGTTCTCTGTGTCTCCAAATCTCCAGAAAGCATATTGTTTTGGGTTAAGATAGGAACCCATAGGAAGCATACCCTTCATTGACAACCTGAATAGTCCACTGAACAATGGCAGACAGACCAAAAGGGCCTTGGAGTCAGGCATGGAAAAACTGTAGTGAGGATCCTTGCCATGGTCTCTTGTGCTTATCTTTAAGAGGTTTCTGGGTTCCTACCTATACTTTACAGAGGCCTTACAACTGAGGAGAAATAACCCAGAGAAGAAGGCCTACCAATCCACAAAGGAGCCATGGTTTAGAAGGCTGGTATAGCAGCATCACAGAAACTAGGAATCCAGGTTTAGAGGCAGTAAGTAGGGGTGGATCAAGCAAAGGGAGCTGGGATTGATTCCCTGGGGCACCCATAGGGCTGATGGGAGCTTAGTGAGCATCTATTCCAGAAGCTTCTAATTGAGAGTGGTAGAAGTAGTAAAAAGGGAGTGGAGGATGAGAAGTCTTTGAATAAATCCAAAGCCCTCAAAGAAAGTTTAAATTGATCCAGGATAAGGTGATTTGTAGCACATGCTCACTAGATTGCAGTAGCAGTCATTATCTTTATTAGTAAGTTCTGATTAGCAGTAATGACATCGGCTAATAAGATAAGGAAATGAATATTCATGTAATCAATATATTTATTGGTAAACAAAATCTTGAGAAATATATGACCCAGGAGGGGAAATATTTTAAAGGGTGAAAAATTTGGGAACTGCGGACAGAATCCAAACATTTAATTTTACTCATGAAGAAACTGAGACCCAAGGAACAGTAGTAACTTGTCTGAAGTCATATAGTAAGTCTGGTTCTGTCAGATATGGAGCCAAGGTCTCTTAAGCACCAGCCAGAACTCTGTTTCCTCTACTCCATTCCACACCAGGACTGCTTATTCCCCACAATAAAGTAGGTACTCAGCAAAGATTTGTTGAATTGAATGAAACCCATCAGTTTTGCCAGGAAAAGGGTCTGGCTTGATTGTTTCCATGGACTGAAAGTGATCTGTGTTGGCAGAATTGGGGGAAAAAAAAGTAGAACCTAGGCCAAAAAGTCTAAAACGTCGCTAAGGCCATATCACTAAATATGGAATATTAGGACAAAACCATGGGCTTTTGGACCATGTTAAACCTATTGCAACTGTAACTTAGATTAGCACAACATCATGGTCTCAACCCAAACCACAAGTTCCAAAACTCCAAGACCCCCTTAACCAGGTGAGTATTTTACTGTACCCCTAATGTCACTGAACTGGCACTCATAGTGGCTGTGACTGAGGTGGAGCTTGGTAAAGTAATTCAGGGCAGGGCAACTTTGTTTTCACTAGGCACAATAGATTAATTTCTCTGTGGCAAAAAAAAAAAGGCACAAAGAATGAGAGTCCTAGAAGAAGCATGGTTCTTCAGCAGACCCCAGAAAAAATACATTCAGGTGAGAGGAACTGTACCTGTGGGGTTCAGTGGAGAGTCAGGGAAAGGGGTGGAGAATGCTGTCACTCACCTGAGCAGCTTTTTCATAGCTTTTGAGGAGCCAGGTCTAGAGAAAGCTCATAAAGAGAATGAAAGTAAAAAGTTCACACCAGCCCTAAACACTAGGGCTTCGAAGCATTGATGAGAGAGTATGGAGTTGACATCCACTGCCCATCCAGACTCCTGGAACCCTGGGGCCTTGGATGGAGCCTGTACCCTTCTTCCTAGTTTTCCCTCAGTGGCATTGCCTGCTGAGTTTGCAGTTCTCTTGGTTCCCTTCTCATCTCTCCTTGGAGGTGGTATTGACCAGCCTTCTCCCACCACATAAGGACATCATGTTCTTCCTGATCTAGGAGAGCAAAGCAGTCCACATTCCCTGGGGTCTGGGAGGGCCGGAGAGGGGAAGTTCTAATGTTTGTAAGCAGATCAGTCAGTCGCCCGGGCAGCCCCAGAGCCTCCTGGTCCAGATATCCTTCACCACCTTCCCTTCAGTCCCCTCCTCATCTTTGTCCTGTCTCCTCACATGGTCTCTTGACTGCTTTGCTCATTGCCCAAACACTTGCTGCAAGCCAAGAACAATGCATCCCATCTCCCTGGAATTGTCACTCAAATATGGGGGTTGGCTGAGGAAGAAAACTGTAGTGTGCTCCTCACTAGACCTTTCTCCAGCCCTTTCCTGTCTGGCAGTGGGGACTGCCCTGGTGCTCAAAGGCTATCTCCAATCTACAGGATGGGCTGAGTGCCACCCCCAGCCTTCCTGGCAGCCCAGCATAGTGAAATACTATTCAAGCTGATTTGAGTGGCCTCAAGGCCCAGAGGAAGAGTCTGAAGGGTGGCAAGGGCAGCAAGAACCTGTGGAGTTGCAGCAGCTGATGAGTCAATGCTTTCTGAAGGATTTTGCCCTTGTCTTGCAGTAATTCATTCTCAAGGACACATGAAGGGACTCCAGAATCCCTTAGGGATTTTATGCTTGGATTCCCCATTCTAGGCTACCCACACTGTGGCAAAATCTCCTTGTGCCACACTGTCTCCTGCTTGAGAGTCACTGTTGGTTTTCAGATAGTCCCATAGAGCCTTTTTAAATTTTATTAAGGAAATAGAAACCAAAATAACATAAGAATGAAATAAAACTATGGCCATTTCCTTGGGGAGGAATGGAAGGAAGACATGAGATAGATATCATATCCTGTCTTATTAACAGATACAAATCATGCAATTCATCTCCAAACCCCTTTCCTGAAACAACAGCTGTTTGCTGGCCATGGGCCAGCCCAGCCCGGAAGGCCAGTTTCCTCTGTGTTGCCATATTCTCTGGCTCAATGGCGGAGCAATAGGTCTGCAACTATTTTAGGATTCTGTCCCCTGTTCCATTCATGGATTTCTAGTCTCTCCTATCTGAGTGAAGACCCTAAACTTTGTGTAGGTCAGTGGGTTTAAAAAGAAATTAATACTGTTTTTATTTGGTACTATAGTTACTGGTTTGTTTTACTAAATGTAAAATATTTAAAAGGGCTTTGCCTCTCATTTCCCCCCAAGAAATCTTTTTATACAAAAGTCTTAAGTTTTTCAACTGAAATTCTTCCTACATGGGTTTTCAGAAACCCATTCCCCATGCTTGTGAAGTGCTACTGTAGGGTCAACAATACGTAATAACATCAAAAGGATATAAAACATCATCAATAACAAAAATGCCAAAAATAGCCTTGCGTACAAAAGAGAACACAAATGCAACATTTGCCAAGTCAGTTTCTGCTAAAAACATTCTGAAAATGCAAGTTATCGATTAAATTTAAAAGTACTTCTAAATGACTTATACATAAATGTTTGTAACAGCTTTATTTATAAGTCTAAAACTGGAAACAACCAAAATATCAATGAAAGAATAAGCAAACTGTGTTATATCCATACAAAGGCGTACTACTTGGCAATAAAAAGTAACAAAATATCGACACACACTTTAGTTTGAATCTCAAAATAATTATGCTGAGTGAAAGAATCTCTAAACAAGAAGAGTACTGTATGACTCCATCATTTATTTACTTTTAAATTTTTATTTGAAGTATAGTTGACATATTAAATTAGTTTCAGGTATATAATATAGTGATTCAACAATTATATATATTACAAAATGCTCACCACAATAAGTGTATTACAATACTATTGACTATATTCCCTATCCTATACTTTTCATTCCCATGACTTATTTATTTTATAACTGGAAGTTTATACTTATTAATCCCCTTCACCATTTTGCCCATCATTCCATCCCCTTTCCCTTTGGCAACTACCAGTATAATTCAATTTAT
Source organism: Ursus maritimus (assembly GCF_017311325.1). Taxonomy (NCBI): domain Eukaryota; kingdom Metazoa; phylum Chordata; class Mammalia; order Carnivora; family Ursidae; genus Ursus; species Ursus maritimus. Next base: position 65,972,558 of record NW_024423319.1, read on the forward strand.
ATAAAATTCTAAAAAATGCCAACTAATCTATAGTAACTGAAAACATCAATGGTTGTCTGGGGATGGTGGTGGAAGGAGAAATGTACTGAATAAGGGCATGATGAAACTTTCGAGGATAATATGTTTATTAACTAGATTATTTCAATGACTTCATGGATATATACATGTATCAAAAATTTACCAAATTATACACTTTAAATATGTGCAGTTTATTGTACTTCAAACATACCTTCACAAGCGTAAAAAAGTAATTAGATTTAGAGCAAAAAAAAAAAAACATAGCAAGTGCTGTTGGGCTAACTCAATACCCATTTCAATTCTCTATTTCTGTCACCATTACAGAAGCTACAAACACTGTGCTTACTTTTCTAGACTCACAGCTAGAAGTTTGAAAGTTTAAAATATTTCTAAATCTAAGGAACCCCTCTTCCTTTCCAATTGCAATCCTACACTGGAGCACATTATATAAATCATATGAAACAAGGGCTGCCGTGGTGTTATGGGGATGGTTGTCAGGATACTAGAACCTCCACTCATGTTTTTTCTTATTTACTTTCTCTTCATTTATCCTCTCCTTCCACTGTAGTCCCTGAGGGGTACTAAATAATCTCTGGAGTTGTACAAGATCTTCTCTTTCTCAGGCTACCTACTTTCTCACTATCTGTCCTAAAGGATGATAGAGTCCAATCCTTTCACTTGATAGGTGGAGAAATTGAGCCATGAAGAGGTGAAAGGACCTGCACCTGGTCTCACTGACAGAAGCAGAAGTCGGTGGTCCAAGTACTTGGGAAGTACTAAGACAGATCCCTGTGTTGTGCCTGTGTGTGATGTTTTTGAGGGCTGTTGTTTGATGGGATTTTCTCTTCAGTTTCTTTACAAGTGTCTTGTACTGTTAATGAAGTCCTGCTACACTAGTCCCAAGCACAACTACTTCTCTGTGTGCCCCGCTTAGTTCTGTTTCTATTTGGTCAGGGTCTTCCAGGCCCATTCTCAACATGTCTGCAGCAGGCTCACTCGGTGGTAAAGTTGTGACATGCTGGGATAAGAACACCAAATTAGAACCAAAGGTCTGGGTGAAACACTGGCAGTAAGGAGGAAACAAGGAAACAAGTACCTCAGTACAAGTACCACCTCAGATGACCAGAACTTCAAGCCCCCAAAGAGACTGGGAACCAGAAAGTGAAAACAATCTTGACTCCCAATCAATCTTTGGATGCCTACTGAGGGGCTCCATGCAAATTCAGAGCCTCTTCAAAGATACTGGGTCAACAGAGGTGTGGTTTCCTCCACTAGGGGTAAGAGGAAACAGGCAGAGGGAATTCAGGGGGAAAGGCAGCTAAAGGAGCTGATCTGGGCTGGGCTGAAGGGCTCAGGAAGAGACACTCCACCGAGGGTAGGAGAGAAGGAAGGCCACTGCAGGAAACAAGGTAAGATTTCGAGAAATAAAGAGCTTGGAACAAAGCATCCTGGCCTCTCCAGAAAAAGCTGGAAATGAGATTAAGGCTGAATCTCTCCTAGGAGGAGGTGGAAGTGATTAAGTTTAAAATTTCTGAGGTGGTTTTAGGCAATGTAAAGCTGAGAGCTAGAATGCCTTTCAATCTTGTAATTTCTTTAATTTGGTGATGATACCAGAGCCAAAGACCTTATGTTCCCTACATCTGTAGCTGCCATTTAGTGGCAGACCCATCCCAGGCCAAGCAGCAAGGTAAAGATTTTAACTCCAAAAGCAGTCTTCTTGCAAAAGTAGGTCACCATGTGTGTTGCCTAGCACTACCTGCCAGGGAACTGCCAAGCAAAGCTGGAAACAAGCTGTAAGAAGGAGATGTCTTTCCCCCACCTCTGTCTCTGTCTCTGTCTCTGTCTCTGTCTCTCTCACACACACACACAAACACACACACACTCCTTTTCCAACACACTGTTGCCCTTAGAACTTGAACACCGTGATTTGGATAAGAAAAGACTGAGGAAACAGAAAAAAAAATGTGGAAGTCACAAAAAATAAAAACTGAGGCCCAGAAAGGGACAGTCATAGAGGTGTAAGGAGTTGTCCAAGGTAACATACTTTGTCAGTGGCAGACCTGGAGCTAGAATTCTCTGACTCCAAATAAAAAATGGAGATCAAGATGAAATGAGTGCCTCTTAGGCAATACTATAGCTATCCTAAAGAAAAATCTTCATACAAAATCTTGCCTTTTGTGACAAATGGATGGACCTTGAGGGTATTATGCTGAAGTGAAAAAAACTCAGACAGAAAAAGATAAATACCATATGATCTCACTTATACGTGGAATCTTTAAAAAATGAACAAAAAACCCCAACTCATAAATATAGCGAAGAGATTGGTGGTTGCCTGAGGTGGAGGTGGGCAAAATGGGTGAAAATGGGTCAAAAGGTACAATTTTTCAATTATAAAATGAATAATTTCCAAATGTAAAATGAATTATGGGAAGATAACATACAGCATGGTAGCTATAGTTAATAATACTGTCTTGCATATTTGAAAGTAGCTAAGAGAGTAGATCTTGAATTCTCATAATAAGAAGAAAATTATAACTATGTATGGTGATGGATGTTAACCGGACTTATGGTAACCATTTTGCAGTGTATTAGATCATTACAATGTACACCTGAAACTAATATAATGTTATGTCAATTATACCTCATAAGAAAAGAAAGATCCTCTTCCATACAAAGACATATAAGACACTGAGTTAGAACACTGAAAAAAAAAAAGAAAATGATCTGAAATATTGATTGGGAGTAAAGCAAGGCAATAAACTTGTATCACTCACAAAGTATCTCCAAACCCTAGGGATTTCTCCAGTTTAGAAACACGTTGTTTTCTAAGGATAGCCCATGGCTTTTCATTACACAGGACCCTGGGTATAGGTCCAGAATCCAGGCCAATGTATTTGATTTCACATTGCTCAGAACTTGAGTTAGTCTGGGGCCTCCAAGGATTAGACAATAAAATGGGATTAAATATGCAAAGGTTTATTAAGGAAAATGAAATTAAATGAGAAAGGAGTTTGGGAAGATTAGGAGAGCCATGAAACTGTAAGGTAAGTCTGCCCCTGAACAAAAGAAGGAGGATGGGAAGGTAGGGTCAAAGTGTCCTAGTCTGCCCTGCACTCTAAGGAAGGTTTGGCAAGGCCAACAGGGATTGATGAAGACAAGGTCAGTTGACAGTCAGAGGATTTCTGTGTCTCCCAGGAATAGGCTTACTTTAATATTTCTGCCTTGTAGCAGGTGCCTCAGTGCAAATGCTGGGATGGATTTCAGAGCAAGGCAGCCAAGGCCCTGGGTCAATTGTGCTCTTTGTAGTTGGAGGTCTGCAAGGCACACTGTCTTGGGTGCTACAGAGCACCACCTTTAACTTCTACTATAGCCCTTCTTTGCCCAGATGCAGGTGCTTTCCCATACCCATAAGCCACCTGGGGCCTTGAGTCTCTAGAGAGAGAGAATAGGAAATGACAGAGACCAGAGAGCCTCTGCCTGAAGCACTGATGTCAGACCTACCTTGAGCTGTGGCTCTTTCCTTCCATGGCCCTTCCTTGTGTCATGAGCTAACATGTTCATACCTTCCATGCTAGTTGTCAATCAAAACCACTCCATTTCACTCATATGTGGAATTTAAGAAACAAAACAGATGAACTTAGGGGAAGAGAAAGAAAAATAAAATAAGATGAAAACAGAGAGGGAAACAAAGCATAAGAGACTCTTAACTATAGGAAACAAACTGAGGGTTGCTGGAGGGGAGGGGTAGGGGGATGGAGCAGTGGCATGAGTGCCTCTCCATTTTTGATTTGGAGTCAGAGAATTCTAGCTCCAGGTCTGCCTCTGAAACTAATAGTACAGTATATGTGAATTAAATTGAATTTAAATAAAAAAATTAACAAACCACTCAATTCCAGTAGCCCTTCTAGGTACCCTGAATATACAGACCTTTTATTGCTTCAGATACCCCTTATCCTTACTTTCTCTAGACTCCTAATCACCCAAATCTAGAGAACACTGAGCAAAACAGAATGGCCAAGAAGGTGGGGTGAAAGTTGGAGAGTGTAACATGCAACTGTTTTCTTTTTTTTTCCCATTGTATCCACAGGTTTACAAATACAGTTTTTTTTTTAATTTCAGGAAAAAGGAATTATTAATAATTTTTTATAATTTTTATTTTGTTATATTAGTCACCATACAGTACATCCCCAGTTTTTGATGCAATGTTCCGTGATTCATTATTTGCGTATAACACCCAGTGCACCATGCAATATGTGCCCTCTTTAATACCCATCACCAGCCTATCCCAATCCATGCAACTGTTTTCTTTCAACAATGGGTGTGACTACTGGAACCAGGATAGGGAAAGATTAGGAACTAACATTTTGTTGACCTCCCCATGCCTGTATGCCTAACCCTACATACCAAGGTTCAGGAGTTTGTTGAGGGGCTCAATGGCTGGGAAGCCCACTTTGTTGGGAGTCTGTCCTTTAGATCTCACATATATGAGGCTTGGGGGCACCCAGCTGGCTCAGTCAGCAAAGCAGGCAGCTCTTAATCTTGGGGTTGTAAATTCAAGCTCCACGTTGTGTGTAGAGATTACTTAAAAACATATGAAGCTTGTTTTCTCTAAAGTAGTGTTTGTTTTATTTTATCTTGACTGCACATTAGAATCACCTAGGGAGCTTTTTAAAATACTGCCCAACCCCCTCGAGATGCTGATTCAATTGGTCTGAGGTAGGGCCAGTACATCAGTATTTTTTAAGCTCTTCAGGGGATTTTGATGGGCTGCTGGGATTGCAAATCATTGCTCTGGAGGAAGCCCATAGTCTCAGTCAGATGCCAGCCTAGGTGACAGGAGTTAGTGGAGGTAGAGAGGAAACAGCAAAGGGTAGATGCTACGGAAAGCCACACTGGCCTATATGAACCAGGAGATGTATGTCAGGGCCCTGTTTCTGCCACTGCTTTACTCTGTGACCCTGGTCAAGTCTCCATCTCCCTCTGAGCCTCCCATCTCCCCCAATACAACAAAGGAGTTGGACTTCATGGTCTCTAATAATCTTTCTGACTTCTTCAACATTCTAGAAATTTACCAGGCAGGAGAAAAAAGTAGGTTTGGTGGGGGAGAGGGGTGGATATTTGTGCTGCTGCATGGTATGCTGGGGGTGCAAAAGAACACAGCTAACCCAATCCACTGAGAAGGGCCGTTTCCAGGGAACTGTTTATCCAGAGCCCAAACTGAAAGGCATGGAAACTGTCCTTAGATCCTACTCAAATGTGAACCCACTAGGCATGAACAGTGCCCAAATGCAGGATCCCACTGGTATCATTACACACATGTTTACTAATATTATTTATAGTAGTAGTAGTAGTAGTAGTAGTAGTAGTAGTAGTAGTAGTAATGATCTTAATTTGACATTCAGGTTTCCCATTTCATAATAATGACAGCTCAAATGTGTCCATAGCAGCATCTCAAGGAGCTGAAATTACTTCAACTGTACTCTCTTCTTCATTCCTATTTATCTCCCCATGAGAGATAAAGGCCCAGGGAGCTGAGGTAGAAGCATACATGGTAATTCATATTTCAAGTCACTGTTTTCTAAGTTCAATCCTAGCCAAGATGCACAGCACACACACCGGACTCTAAGTATGGATGATTTCCCAGTTGGGAAGGACCTATAGCACATCAGAATCCCCTGGGGAGCTTTTAAAAATACTGACGTACTGGCCCTGCCCCAGAAAAATCAAAATTCTAACCTTTCTTTTCTGAACCTCCTTTCCCAACCAGTGCCCTCATCCCCCTTGGCCGTTTCTGCATCCATTTCGTACCTCTCTCCCATAGCCCTACTCATAAATTACAGAACACAATCAATTAAATAATTTCACCATGCAACAACTGGAAGTTCCTTGGAAAGATATTTGCTTCCTCTTTCTCCTTAGTCCCCTACAGCTTAACACAGAACTGAGCAGACACTGCACACCTTTCACAAGAGGCCAATTGGCTCATCTGATAAAGTTGCCAGAGCTGATCAATCACGGTTTGTAAGAACTCAATGAAGTAGCCAAATACTCATGGATTTTGAGAGTAGGTATTTTGGAATACAGGTCCAAAGCCTTGATGTGCCACTACAGAATCTCCTCCTCCCTCTCCCATACAGTATAACCCTTCCCATATCACAGAACTACTCTTGCCTGCACCTCACATGACTGTCATGCCCTGGTGTCTCCTCTTCAAGTTCATTCTGCTCCTGACCCAGGTCCTCCATGTCAAAAGTATAATGTAGAAGGAACAACACCCCATCTCCTCCACCATCTCTTTTTTTTAAAAGATTTTATTTATTTATTCGACAGAGATAGAGACAGCCAGCGAGAGAGGGAACACAAGCAGGGGGAGTGGGAGAGGAAGAAGCAGGCTCATAGCGGAGGAGCCTGATGTGGGGCTCGATCCCATAACGCCAGGATCACGCCCTGAGCAGAAGGCAGACGCTTAACCGCTGTGCCACCCAGGCACCCCTCCTCCACCATCTCTTACCCCACTTGGGCCCCCTCTGCCTGGAATAGCTCAATAGATTCTTATCAAGGCCAATCCTATCTTATTCCCATTCCTATTACTATTATTCCCTATCCTATTACTTATCACCAAGCTTTCCCTACTCCCCCAGCCAGAAGAACTTTTAAATTTCTGGGGGCCTTTAGCTCCCCTCTCTTATGGCCCTTAGCATTTTCTACTCTACTTCACAGTTAATCTCCCATAACTCTAAGACAGTTCACTTGTTGTATGACCTTTAACAACTCACTTAACCTCAAACTGTAGTTACTCATTTGTAAACTGGAGATGATGATCCCTGCTTTAACCTCCTGCCAGATCAAATGAGATAAAATATGTGAAAGCATATAGTATATATTAATAATGATAGTTAACATTTATTGAATATATCAATCAGACACCATTCTAAGTACTTCATATATAGCAATTCAATTAAACAAGCAAGCAACCCTATGTAGTGCACACAATTATTAACTTGATTTTGAGGAAACTGAGACACACAGAAAGATTAAGTAATTTGCACAAGGACACACAACTAGTAAATTGTAGAGCTGGATTTGAACCCAGGAAGTCTGGTTTTGGAGTTCCCATTTGTATATATCTGTGTGTGTATATGTATGTGTGTGTGTATATATATATATATATGTATATGTATATATATGTATAAGTGTATTATACATACACACATACATAATGTAAAATGTATATAACATGTAAAATGTATATAATGTAATAACATATTAGGTAGTTTTTATGTAATATAAGAATATAATATAAATATTCTTATATTGTGTGAAGCAATATATAGCAAATGTAATAAAAATGTAGACATTCGGAGGAGAGATAAACGTGATTTAAAGCTGTTGAATAAAGCATCATGGAAAATGTAGTGGCTTAAATTGGGTCATGAAAGAAGGATTAGAGCCAGGAGAGCATCATAATATGAGGGTTTGGTGTAGTCAAAAGCTCAGAGGCAGAAATATGTCTGGGGTGCAGGGAGATGAACAATGAGGATACTGGCTTGGATTGAGTAGGAGCATTGTGGTAGTCAGACAGAAAAAAAGGATAGAGGACTGGTAAAACGAATGGTCTGGAAAAAAATATAACATACTGAGCAAGAGCTATGTGAGGTTGAATTATAGCTCTCTCTGATCCAATTAAACCAAATTTATTTCATTGTTTTTTTAAGATTTTATTTTTAAGTAATCTCTACACCCAACATAGGGCTTGAAATCACAACCCTGAGATTGAGTCACATGCTCTACTGACTGAGCCAGCCAGACACCCCTAAATCAAATTTAAACATGCATGGGACAAGTTTAAATAAGTCATGGATGGGACATGTAAGTGGATTTTAAAAATATGAGTCAAGGTGAAAGGTAAACTGTAACAGAGATAAATAAATGACAGTTACTGTACTTGAACTAAAAAGCAGACTGTACAGAGGTGGTTCAAGATGAAGGGATAAGAATACTTGAATTCATCTCCTCCCACAGAGACAACAAATATACAGCTATATATATGGGAAATTATATATGGGATAACTAACTGAACACCTTATCCACAACAAAGAATAAAAGAGCCACACTGAGACATTGCAACTCCTTCAAGACAGGGAGAGATAGCTGTTTTACATAATACACAGAAATAAAGACAGGCAACCAAAATGAGGGAAAAGAGAAACATGTTCCAAATAAGAACAAGATAAAACTCCAGAAAAAAACCTTAATGAAATGAAGATAAGTAATTTACCTCATAAGGATTTCAAAGTAGCAGTTATGAAGATGCTCACTGAACTTGGAAGAAGAGTTGATGAATACATCGAGAACTTCCATGAAGAGACAGAAAATATTAGAAAGTACCAAATGGAACTCACAAAGCTGAAGAATACAATAATTGAGCTGAAAAATATACTAAGATAGTCAACAGCAGACTAGAAGATACAGAAGAACAGATCAGTGACATGCAAGACAGAGTAGTAGAAGTCACCCAAACAGAACAGTGAAAAGAAAAAAGATTTTTTTAAATGAGGATGGCTTAAGGGATCTGTGGGACAACAAGAAGTATACTAACATTAACATATAGGGGTCCCAGAAGAAGAGGGAGAGAGAAAGAGGCAGAACATTTATCTGAAGAAATAATGGCTGAAAAATTCCCTAACCTGGTGATGGAGCCAGACAACCAGGTCGGAGCACAGGGAGTCCCAAACAAGATGAACGCAAAGATATCCACACCAAAATATATTATAATTGACATTTCAAAAGTTAAAGATAAAGAGAGAACCTTAAAAACAATTAGAGAAAAACAACCAGTTACATACACAGGAAACACCATAAGACTATAAGCTAATTTTTCAGCAGAAACTTTGCAGGTCAGATGTGAGTAGGGTACTTTATCCAAAATGCTGAAAGGAAAAAATTTCCAATCAAGAATACTTTACGTGGCAAAGTTAACAATCAGAATTGAAGGAAAAATAAAGATTTTCTCAGACAAGCAAAATCTTAGAGAATTTATCACCACTAAACTGGCCTTACAATAATTGTTAAAGGGACTTCTTTAAGCTAAAAGTTCATAAATAGAAAAAAGAAAATACATGAAAAGAAAAATTTCATTGATAAAGGCAAATATATTGTAAAGGTAGTGAATAAACCACTTCTAAAGCTACTATGAAGATTAACAGACAAAAGTAGTATAATCAACTATAACTACAATAGTTAGGTAAGAGATACACAAAATTAAAAGATATAAAATATGACATCCAAAACATAAGATGCAGGGTGGGGGGGGTAATGTTTTTAGAATACAGTTGAACTTAAGTGACTATCAAGTTAAAATAGACTGCTATATATAAAGGTTATTATAAGGGTGCCTGGGTGGCTCAGTCAGTTAAGCATCTGCCTTTGGTTCAGGTCATGATCCCAGGGTCCTGGGATCGAACCCTGTGTTAGGAGCCTTCTCATCAAGGAGTCTGCTTCTCCCTCTCCCTGTCTCTCCCCCAGCTTGTGCTCAATCTCTCTTGTTCACTTTCTCTCTCAAATAAATAAATATTTTATTTTAAGTTACAGGATATTATAGATGAACCTCATGATAACCACAAACTGAAAACCTATACTAGATAAACAAGACACAATTAGAAAAGAATCTAAACATAACACTAAGAAAGTCATCAAACCATAAGAGAAGAGAGCAAGAGAAGAAGAAAGGAAGAGAGAAAGACTATAAAAACAACCAGAAAACAATTAACAAAATGGTAATAAGTACATACCTACCAATAATTACCTTAAATGTAAATGGACTAAATTCTACAATCAAAAGACATAGGGCTGGATGGATTTTTAAAAAAGACCCATCCATATGATGCCTACAAGAGACTCACTTCAGATCTAAAGACACACACAAACTGAAAGTGAATGGATAGGAAAAGACATTCCAGGCAAATGGAAACAAACAGAAAGTTGGGGTAGAAATACTTATATCAGAGGAGATAAAGTTTAAAATGCAACAAGAGACAAAGAAAAGCATTATATAATGCTAAAGGGGTCAATTCAACAAGAGGATATAATGTTTGTAAATATTTATGCATCCAACATAGGGGCACATAAGTATATAAAGCAAACATCAACAGATGTATAAAGGGAGAAATTGACAAAAATGTAATAATAGTAGAGACTTTTAATACCTCACTTATATCAATGGATAGATCATCCAGACAGAAAACAAAAAGAAACACCATCCTTAAATGATATATTAGACCAGATGGACTTAATAGATATTTACAGAACATTCCATCATAAAAGAGCAAAATACACATTCTTTCCAACTGCACACAGAACATTTACCACTATAGATCACATACTGGCCACAAAGCAAGTTGCAGTAAACTTGAGAAAATTTAAATTATATCAAGAATCTTTTCCATGTAGAGGAATGGGCAAAATGGGAGAAGGGGAGTGGGAGATACAAGGGATGAAAGGTATATCATAGGAAATATAGTCAATGGAATTGTAATAGCATTGTATGGTGACAGCTGGTAGCTACACTTCTGATGAGTATAGCAAAATGTATAGACTTTTCAAATCACTTCATTGTACACTTGAAACTAATAGAATATTGTGTGTCAACTATAATTTAAAAAAGAAAAGATTACTAATATTCATAAAGCCCTTTATGTAACTTTTCCTTAAGAAAAAGAATTTTTTTCCAACCACAATGGTATGAAACTATAAATCAATTATAAGAAAATTGGGAAAAAAACCGCCACAAACACTTGGAAGTTAAACAATATGCTACTAAACAACAAATGGGTCAAAAGGGAAACCAAAAAAAATACCTTGAAACAAATGAAAATGGAAATACAGCATTCCTACAGCTATGGGATGAAGCAAAGGCAATTCTAAGAGGGAAGTTTGTAGGAATACAGGCCTACCTCAAAAAACAAGAGAGAAGGTGTAGGGGAAGATGGTGGAGTAGGAGGACCCTGAGCTCACCCCAACCCACGTTTACAACTAGATATCATCCACATCCAAGTCAATAAACCAGAGAGCAGTCTGAAGACAGAACAAACTCCACAACTAAATATAGAGAAGAAGCTGCATCTGAAAGCTTAGGTGGAGAAAAGGTGGAGAGAGGCTGCCTGCAGGAGGGAGGAAGCTGCACATGGAGAAGGCAGAGAAATGGGCCCTCACACTAAGGAGCTCACACAGGGAAGACTAATTCCCATAATATTTGGGTTTAAAGCCAGAGAAGCTGAATTCCATGAGTTTATAAAATCAGTGGGACTTGGAGCCTAGAACTTTAAAAGTCAGCTGATTCAGCACTGGGAAAGCTGGGAAGGCCAGTGAGATGTGGGTCACCACCACCCTTAATGAGACAGCAGCCTGCATGGAGATGCAATATAAAAACAGCAGTTTATATAATGCCAGGGTCAAACGGGAGACAGATCCTTTCATACTGATTTCAGAGTATGTTGGGAGACTTCTTTGAAAATGAGGGAGTTCGCAGGTGTCATTTTCCTCTCCCAACATTAGTATAAACATAGAACCACCTGTGGGAGGCAGGGCTGCACAGACAGTTGTAGCCTTGACCAAGGGCTCAAGGGAGATTTTGTTAAAGCTGCACGTGTGCCCCACCCAGCCACAGTGCATCCAGACACGCACACTCAGCCACCATTGCATGCCACACCCACATGCCGGGTGCAAGCTGCCACTGCATGCTGCACCCAGCCACCACGATGCATCCAGCCATGAGCCCCCAAGCAACCATCAGGGGCTGGGCTCAGCCATCATTGCACCACACAGGCCTTAAGTACTGCAGCACTTTGGGGGACTCAGCATAGGACTAGTGGCCCAGTGCATTCTTTGCTAAAACTTCTGCCTTGCTCCCAAGTTCCCCAGCAAGCAGATCCCTCAGAGCTGGCCTGCCTGGGTCCCAATAACACCACAGAGAGCAATAACAGGCCACAACAGGCAGAGAGTCAGTGCAGATGACTACAGTGAAAGAAAAAGTGATTCAGACACAATAGAGCATAAGCCACACACATAGGATAGATACTCTCCTGAAGTGCCAGTTTCTGGTGAACAGAGGACACTGCACTGCAGGGCAGTCCAGGACTCCTTTTCATAAATCCACTATTTTCAAGAGCAGAAGACATAACTGACTTTCTTAACAAAAAGAAACAGACACACAGAGGTGGACAAAATGAGGAGACAGAGAAATTTATCCCAAATGAAAGAACACAACAAGGCTACAGCCAGAGATCTAGGTGAAACAGAGATAAGTAACATGCCCGATAGTTAATTTAAAGCAATGATCATAAGGATACTCACTGGACTTGAGAAAACAGTGGAAGACGAGTGAGACCCTTAATACAGAGATAAGAAATAACAAAGTATAAATAAAGAGCTCAATAAAGGAAATCAGAAACATGCTTGATGGAATGAATAGTAGGCTGGAAGAAGCAGAGAAATGAATCAGTGTCATAGAAGTTGGAGCAATGAAAAGTAATCAAACTGAACAAAAGAGAGAACAAAAGAATTACACAAAACAAGAATAGATTTAGGGAGCTCAGTGATTCCATCAAACATGTTAACATTCGTGTTATAGGAGTCCCAGAAGAAGAGAGAGAAAAGGGAGCAAACAATTTATTTGAAGAAATAATAGATGAGAACTTCCTTAATCTGGGGAAGGAAATGAAAATCAGATTCAAGAGTCAGAGAACTACCATCAAAATCAACAAAAGCATACCTATATCAAGACATGTTGTAATTAAATTTGAAAAATATAGTGATAAAGAAAAAAATCTTTAAAGCAACAAGACAGAAGGAGTCTGTAACTTACAAGGGAATACCCAAAAGGCTAGCAGGAAATTTTTTCAACAGAAATTTGGCAAGACAGAAGACAGTGGCACGATATATTCAAAGTGCTAAATGGGTAAACTCTGCAGCCAAGAATACTCTAACCAGGAAAGCTATTATTCAGAATACAAGGAGAGATAAAGAGTTTCCCAGACAAGCAAAAACTAAAGGAGTTCATGACCACTAAAATGGCCCTGTAAGAAATATTAAAGGGGACTCTGAGTGGAAAGGAGAGATCAAAAGTGACAGTATAAAAATAGGAAACACAAAAGCAGTGGAAATGAACATTTCAGTAAAAATTCAGTCAAGGAACTCACAAAATAAAAGGATATAAAATATGGCAATATATGCCTAAAACGTGGGAAGGACAGGAGAAAAGAATGGGTTAAAACTTAAATGACCATCAACTTAATATAGACTGGTATATGCAGAAGAGGTTATACACAAACCTAATGGTAACCACATACCAAAAACAACTTAAACATGCAAAGAATAAAGAAAAAGGAGTCCAAATATATCAGTAAAGAAAATTAGCAAACCATAAAAGAGAGAAAGAAAACAAAGGATTGGGAGCTCCTGGGTGGCTCAGCTGGTTAAGCATCTGCCTTCAGCCCAGGTCTTGATCCTAGGGTCCTGGGATTGAGCCCCCGTCAGGCTCCCTGCTCAACAGGGAGCCTGCTTCTCCCTCTCCCTCTGCCTGCTGCTCTCTCTGCTTGTGCTCTCTCTCTCTGACATAAAATAATATCTTAAAAAAAGAAAAGAAAGAATCAGAGGAAAAACTTCAGAAATAACCACACAAGTAATAAAATGGAAATAAATACATACCTATACATAATTACTTTGAATGTAAGTGGACTAAATGCTCCAATCAAAAGACACAGGATGACAGAATGGATAAAAACAAACAAACAAAAACTAAGACCCATCTATCTGCTGCCTACAATAGAATCATTTTTAAATTTTATTTCAATTCAATTAACTAACATACAGTGTATTATTAGTTTCAGAGGTTGTGTTTAGTGATTCATCAGCTGCATATATCACCCAGTGCTCATTACATCAAGCGTCCTCCTTAATGCCCATCACCCAATCATTTTAGACTAAAAGACTGAAAATGAGGGAACAGAGAAACATCTATCATGCAAACTGATGTCCAAAGAAAGCCAGAGTAGCAATATTTATATTGAACAAAACAGACTTTAAAACAAAAACTGTAACAAGAGACAAAGAAGGACACTATATAATCATAAAGGGGACAATCCAAAAAGATCTAACAATTGTAAATATCTGCACCCAACATGGGAGCACCCAAAACATAAAACAGCTAAACAACCAAAAAGGAACTCATAGATAATAATACAATAATAGTAGGGAAATTTAACACCACGCTTAGATCAATGGGCTGATCATCTAAACAGAAAACAAACAAGGAAACAATGGCTTTGAATGACACACTAGACCAGATGGATTTAACAGATATATTCAGAACATTTCATCCTAAAACTGAAGAACATACATTCTTTTTAAGTGCACATGCAAAATTCTCCAGAATAGACCACAGATCAGCCCACAAAACCAGCCTCAACAAATTCAAGAAGACTGAAGTCATACCATGTAGCTTTTCTGGCCACAACACCGTGAAGCCAGAATTCAACCACAAGAAAAAAAATCCAGAAAGACCACAAATACATGGAGGTTAAATAACATTCTACTAAACTGCGAATGGGTCAACCAGGAAATAAAAGAATAAATTTAAAAGGTACATGGACACAAATGATAATGAAAACACAACAGTCCAACACCTCTGGGATACAGCAAAATCTGTTTTAAGACAGAAGTATATAGCAAAACAGGCCTACCTCAAGAAACAAGAAAAATGTCAAATAAATATCCTAACCTTACACCTAAAGAAGCTAGAAAAATAACAACAAACAAAACCTAAAACCAGTAGAAAGAAGGAAATAATAAAGATTAGAGCAGAAATAAATGATATAGGTACTAAAAAAAAAAACCAATAGCATAGATCAATGAAACAAGAAGCTGGTTCTTTGAAAAAAATTAATAAAATTGAGAAACCTCTAGCCAGACTTACCAAGAAAAAAAAGAGAAAGTACTCAAATTAATAAACAAAAAAGAAAGAGGAGAAATAAAAACTGACACCACAGAAATACAAACAGTTGTAAGAAAGTATTATGAAAAAATATATGCCAACAAATTGGACAACCTGGAAGAAATGGATAAATTCCTAGAAACATATAAGCTACCAAAACTGAAAGAGGAAGAAATATAAAATTTGCACCGCCTGATAACCTACAAAGAAATTGAATCAATAATCAAAAAACTCCCAACAAACAAAAATCCAAGACCAGATAGCTTCAGGGGTGAATTCTACCAAACATTTAAAGAAGAGTTAGTACCTATTCTTCTCAAACCATTCCAAAAAAAAAAAAAAAAAAAAAGAAAAGAAAGGAAAACTTGTTTTTTATTTAAATTCTAGCCAACATATAACTTCTAAATTCATTCTGAGTCCAGCATTACCCTGATACCATAACCAAATGGAGACACCACTAAAAAAGAGAACTACAGGCCAAAATCCCTGATGAACATGGATACAAAAATTGTCAATAAAATACTAACGAACCAAATCCAACAGCACATTAAAAGAATCATTCACCAGGATCAAGTGGGACTTATTCTTGTGCTGCAAGGGTAGTTCAATATTCACAAATCAATCAACATGATACCTCATATCAATAAAAGAAAGGATAAGAACCATATGATTATTTCAATAGATGCAGAAAAAAGCATTTGACAAAACACAACACCCATTCATTATAAAAATCCTTAACAAAGTAGGTTTAGAAGGGACATAACTCAACATAACAAAAGTCATCTATGAAAAACCCACAGCTAACATGATCCTCAAAGGGGCGAAACCTGAGAGCTTTTCCTCTAGGGTCAGGACGAAGACAAGGATGTCCACTCGCACCACTTCTAGTCAGCATAGTACTAGATGTCCTAGCCACAGCAACCAAACAACAAAAAGAAATAAAAGGCATCCAAATCAGCAAGGAAGAAGTAAAACTTGCCAGATTTGCAGATGACGATATTATATACAGAAAAGCCAAAAGACCACCCAAATGGTGCTAGAACTGATAAACAAATTCAGTAAAGTTTCAGGATACAAAATCATGTACAGAAATCTGTTGCATTTCTATACACCAATAATGAAGCAGCAGAAAGAGAAATTAAGAAAACAATCCCATGTGCAATTGCACCCAAAATAATAAGGTATCTAGGAATAAACCTAACCAAAGAGGTGAAAGACCTGTATTCTGAAAACTATAAAACATTGACGAAAGAAATTGAAGATGACACAAATAGAAAGGCATTCTATGCTTGTGGATTGGAATAACAGATATTTTTCAAATGTCTGTACTACCCAAAGCAATCTACACTTTTAAAGCAATCCTATCAAAATACCAACAGCATTTTTCACAGAACTAGAATAAACAATTCTAAAATTTGTATGGAACCACAAAAGACCCTGAATAGCCAAAGCAATCTTGAAAAAATGTAAGCAAAGCTAGAGGCACCACAATTCTGGACTTCAAGATATATTACAAAGTTATAGTGATCAAAACAGTATGGTACTGGCACAGAAATAGACACATAGATCAATGAAACAGAATAGAGAGTCCAGAAATAAACCCACAACTATACGGTCAATTAATCTTTGTCAAAGCTGGAAAGAATATACAGTGGGAAAAAGACATTCTCTTCAACAAACAGTGTTGGGAAAACTGGACATCAACATGCAAAAGAATGAAACTGGGCCACTTTCTTACACCATACACAAAAATAAATTCAGAATGAGCGAAAGTCCTAAATGTCAGACCTGAAACCATAAAAATTTTAGAAGAGAACACAGGCAGTAACCTCTTTGATATCTGACATAGCAACTTTTTTCTAGATATGTCTCCTGAAGCAAGGGAAACAAGAGCAAAAGTAAACTATTGGGACTACATGAAAATAAAAAGCTTCTGCACAGCAAAGGAAACAATGAACAAAACTAAAAAGCACCCTATGGAATGAGAAAAGATATTTGCAAATGACATATCCCAGAAAGAGTTAATATCCAAAACATATAAAGAACTTATACAACTCAACATCCATAAAACAAATAACCCAATTAAAAAATGGGCAGAAGACATGAGCAGACACTTCTCCAAAGAAGACATCCAGATGGCCAACAGACACATGAAAAGATGTTCATAATCACTTACCATCAGGGAAATGCAAATCAAAACTACAATGAGATATCACCTTATACTTGTCAGAATGGCTAAAATCAACAATGCAACAAACAACAGATGTTGGTGAGGAATGTGGAGAAAAAGGAACACTTGTGCACTCTTGTTGGGAATATGAAATGGTATAGCCATTGGAGAAAACAGTATGGAGTTTCCTGAAAAAGTTAAAAATAGAACTATCCTATGATCCAGCAATCACACTACTGGATATTTACCCAAAGAATACAAGAACACTAATTCAAATGTATACATACACCCCTATGTTTCTAGCAGCATCATTTACAATTGCCAAGGTATGGAGGTAGCTCAAATATCTACCAATTGATAAATAGATAAATAAAATGTGGTGTGTATATATAGAATGGAATATTATGCAGCCATAAAAATGAATGAAATTTTGCCATTTGCATCAACATGGATGGAACTAGAGAGTATAATGCTAAGTGAAATAAGTCAAAGAAAGACAAATACCATATGATTTCACTCATATGTGGAATTTAAGAATCAAATGAGCAAAGGGAAGAAAAAGGGAGAGAGAGACAAACCAGAAAACAGACTCTTAATTATAGAGAACAAACTGACCATTATCTGATGGGAGGAGAGGGGAGTTGCATTAAATTGGTGATGGGCATTGAGGAGTGAACTAGCACTGGGTGACATATAGAATTGTTGGATCTCTATATTGTACACCTAAAACTAATATGACACTGTATGTTAACTAACTGGAAGTAAAATAAAAACTTAAAAAAAGAAAGGAGAATTGGTCATAGGAATCTGCAGTTTTAAGAGAAGAGAATATAAGTACAATGATAATCATCAAAAAAAAGTAACAAGAAAAATCTCAAATAAAGAATCCAATTTTACACTTAAAGGAAGTAGGAAAAGAAGAACAAATAAATCTCAATGTTAACAGAAGAAAGGAAATAATAAAGATCTGGGTGGAAATAAAATAGACTAAAAAATAGAAAAAATCAATGAAAGTAAGAGCTGGTTCTTTGAAAAGATAAATAAAATTGACAAACCTTTAGGTAGATTCATCAAGAAAAAGAGAGAGAGCCCAACTAAAATCAGAAATAAAACAGAAGTTACAACTGATACCACAAAAATGCAAAGGATTATAAGAGATTACCATGAAAAATTATATACTAACAAATTGGATAACTTAGAAGAAATGAATACATTCCTAGAAACACACAATCTTGCAAGACTGAATCATGAGGAAAATCTGACTAGACCCTTTACTAGTAATGAGACTGAATCAGTAATCAAACCTTCTGACAAAAGTCCATGACCAGATGACTTCACTAATGAATTTTACCCATCATTCAGAGATTTAATATCAATTCTTCTCAAACTATTCCAAACAATTCAAGAGGAAATAATCCTTCCAAATTCATTTTATGAGGCCAGCATTTCCTTGATACCAAAACCAGGCAAAGACACCACAAAAAAAGAAAAATACAGGCCAATATCACTAATAAACAAATGCAAAAGTCCTTAACATGATAATAGCAAACCAAATTCAACAATGCATTAAAAGGATCATTCATTATACTCAAATGGGATTTATTTCAGGTATGTAAGGATGGTTCAATATCCACAAATCAATCAACATAATACACTACATTAAAAGATGAAAGGTAGAAATCGTATGATTATCTCAATAAATGCACAAAAAGCATTGACAAAATTCAGCATCTTTTTATGATAAAAGCTCTCAGCAAAACAGGTATAAAGGAAAGGTACCTCAACCTAATAAAGGTCTTATATGAAAAATCCACAACTATGAAAAATCATACTTAGTGGTGAAAAGCTGAAAGCTTTTCCTCTACGATCAGGAAGAAGACAAGGATGCTCACTCTTGACATTTTTATTCAACATTGTATTGGAAGTTCCGGCCATGGGAATTATGCAAGAAAAACATAAAAGGCATCCAAATTCAAAAGAAGGAAGTAAAAGTGTCACTATTTACAGATGACATAATACCATATATGGAAAATGCTGAAGACTCTACCAAAAAAACTTGGCATTAATAAATGAATTCAGTGAAGTTGAAGGATACAAAATTAACATACAGAAATCTGCTGCATTTCTATACACTAATAACAAACCATCAGAAAGAGAAATTAAGGAAACAATCCCATTCATAATTGCACAAAAGGAATAAAATACCAAGGAATAAATTTAACCAAGAAAGTAAAAAACCTGTACTCTGAAAACTGTAAGACACTGATGAAGGAAATTGAACAAGACACAAATACATGGAAATATATAGCATTCTTATGAACTGTAGAATTAATATTGTTAAGAGGTCCATACTACCCAAAGCAATCTACAGATTCAATGCAATCTTTATCAAAATACCAATGGCATTTTTCATAGAATTAGGACAATTAATCCTGAAACTTGTATGGAACACCAAAAGACCCCCAAAAGCCAAAGCAATCTTAAAAAAGAACAAAGCTGGAGGTATCACACTCCCAGATCTCACGTATACTGCAAAACTATAATAATCAAAATGGTATGGTACTGGCACCAAAATAGACACATAGATCAAAGGAACAGGGTAGAGAGCCCAGAAATATACCCACCCCTACAAGGCCAATTAATCTATGACAAAGAAGGCAATATATATAATGAGGAAAAGACACTCCCTTCAATAAATGACTGGGAAAACTGGACAGCTACATGCGAAAAAAAATGAAACTGGACCAATACACCATGTACAAAAATCAACTCAAAATGGATTAAAGACTTGAATGTAAGACCTGAGGCCATGAAACTCCTGGAAGAAAACATAGGAAGTAGGCTCCTTGACATCAGTCTTAATGATATTATTTTGGACCTGATTCCACTGACAAGGGCAACAACAAAAAAATAAACAAATGGAACTACATCAAACTAAAAAGCTTTTGCACAACAAAGGAAACTATTCACTAAATGAAAAGGCAATGTACTGAATGGGAGAAAATATTTGCAAATCATATATATGATAAGGGTGTAATAACCAAGATACATAAAGAATACATACAACTCAGTAGTTCAAAACAATCTAATTTAAACGCGGGTAGAAGATCTGAATAGATATTTCTCCGAAGAAGAAATACAAATAGCCAATAGGCATATGAAAAGATACTCGACATCACTCATCAACAGGAAAAAGCAAATCAAAACAAGAAGATATCACTTCACATCTGTCAGAACAGCTATCATCAAAAAACAAAAAATAACAAATGTTAGCAAAGATGTGGAGATAAGGGAACTCTCATATACTCTTGGTGGGAACATAAATTGGTGCAGCCATTATGGAAAGCAGTACAGAGGTTTTTCAAAAACTTAAAAATAGAACTACTATATGATCCAGCTTTTCCACCACTGGGTATTTACCCAAAGAAAATGAAAACACTAACTGAAAAAGGAATATGCACCCTTAAGTTCATTAAAGCATTATTTACAATAGCCAAGATATGGAGGCAACCCAAGCATCCATCAATACATGAATGGATAAAGAAGATAGATACATACAATGGAATATTACTTAGCCATAAAAATGAATGAAATATCAGCCATTTGCAACAACATGAATGGACATGAAGTGTACTGTGCTAAATGAAACAAGTCAGACAGAAAAAGACAAAAACCAAAAACAAAACAAATGAAAAAAGACAAAATCAGACTCATAGACGCAGAGAACAGACTGACATTTGCCAGAGAAGAAGGAGGCTGGGGAGGTGGGTAAAATGGTTGAAGGGGATCAAGAGATATAAACTTCCAGTTATAAAATAAATAAGGCATGGAAATATAATGTACAGCATGGGGAATATAGACAATAATATTGTATTAATTTTGTATAGTGACAGGTGGTAACTCACTATGGTGATCCTTTCATAGTGTATATAAATGTCAAATCACTATGTTGTACACTGAAAACTAATATAGCATCATATGTCAATTATACTTCAATAAAATAAAAAGTGATCTGCACAACTGTATAATAAAGGAGCTGTGACTTAGTAGAGACATGTATGAAAGATACCTAGGGGTTTCAGGCAACATTAAGTTCAATAGGTATCCAAGTGGTATTGTGCTGCCTTTTGGAAATCTTGAACTGAGTTGTACAAAATGTAAGAACAAAGGAAGAGACAGTTGTGCTTTCCTTTGCCCTGGGCAGAGGACCCACACTTTTTTAAAAATGTGGAACTTTAAAATTTAATTTTAACTCCAGTATATTTAACATACAGTGTTATATTAGTTTCAGGTGTACAATAGAGTGATTCAATAATTCCACACATTACCCAGTGCTCATCATGACAAGTGCACTCCGTAATCCCCACCACTTATTTCACCCATCCCCCTACCCACCTTCCTTCTGCTAACCATCAGCTTGTTCTCTATCCTTAAGAGTCTGTTTCTTGGTACAAGGGGGGCCCATAATTTCTCAAAAGAAAGGGCATAAAGAAAGCAACTTGTTGGAAAGAGGTGACTAGAGACTTGTCTCGATGCTTATTTGCATAGCATGCACATGAGTTTTGCTTAGATTATCGGTTTATTAGCAATGCCTTTGGGGGATGCTAAAGTTCCCCAAGCTAGCCTCTGTTGCTATCACTGGTAATAAAGGGCGGACATTCCTGATAGACCATAGTGCCCTGTTCCAAGACAAAATTCATCCCATTATCCCTAGGGGATTAGGGCAGGGGGTGGGGAGGAGGAGGGAGGGAGGAGAAGGGTTAGTCAGAGGAGAAATCTCCAGGGCAAAACTGCCAAATAGAAGAGTTCCTCACAACAGGATGAAGCAAGGCCTTTCCAGTCAGAGAAACCACAGGCTGCTGGCACTGAGCCAGTGCCAGCAGGTGACCTAGTTAGAGGAGTGTGTGGCTGAGGGAGTCAATGTGCTAAAAAGCCCCATAGATGTTGCAAGTAGGCAACAGAGAATGAAGAGGGGATCCTAAAAAGTAGAGTTTGTTATATCCTCAGGCACCCACATCCAGTAGGAAAAGCAGTTATTCTGAAATATCCAGAGTGCAGTGGAACCAGGCAGCTGTGAGATATGGCCCAGCTGAGGCCCACCGAAGCTAGCACAGTAGGGCATAAACATATGCAAATTGCTTTGGAGGTCATATCTTTTTTTTTTTTAACCTGGGGTAATAACACATATTTTCCAAGAGTGAACTCAAGATTCGAGATGAATAGGTCACCATGAGGTCAGGGAGTGAACATCACCCATTAGGTGACCCCTCCCTGACCCTACAGATTTGCTCTTGAATTATTATCCTTCAATCAGAACTGAAAGGCTCTGAGTCCAACCTCCTCATTGTGCTGTCAGGGAAACTGAGACTTAGAGGAGTGAGGGCCTACTCCACAGTCACACAGTGAGTGGACACAGCAATGGTGAGGCTAAAACCCAGCCCTAATGACAGTCAGTGCTCCCTTCCACAGCTTGGCACTGACCCCTTCTCAATGCACAAAAATGCAAACTACAGGTCAGCCATGCCTTGCTTCCCTGCAGCCATCTTTCCATTCTACTTCCCACTTTGGCCCTGAAAAACAGCAAGCCAAAGTGGTGGGCAGCCCTGCAGACTTAGGCAGGGTGAAACACAGTGCTATGAGAATGATAAGCACAGCTTAAGATGTGGACATGAAGGAACAACTCCCAGAGGTTGTCTCAATGCTGGGTAATTGACGTTTTAAACATTTTTCAAAGCATGTTATTATCCTTGCACTTAAGGTTGCCGTTGGCAATAATGTGATGGGAATAAAGCCAAAATTCCCCAAGATAAACAGACACTCAACCTCAGCCTGAGCTTCAGGTAACCTGCTGCCACTAGACATTCTGGCTCCCTTAGCACAAGAATTGGGTTCCTGGGTCCCACACAGCTCTGGACAGATCTCTGCCTGCACAAAAAATTGAAACATTATGGTCAATACTGCTTTTTGAAGGAAGGGGGAACTGTGTCTCCAGCCCCAACCTTCTATCTCTGGAAAAATGGAAGTACAGGGGATAAGAATGTGCACCTCCCCGGCAAGTCAGCAGCCTGGCTTCAAGGATTAAGCTCAAGGACATAAAGCCCTCAGAGACAGATCTGACATGGTTACACCATCAAAGTACTCATAGTTCTGGAGACATGGAAAGATAAGTAATGGCAGAATGAGGAAAAGTAATGTGGACATTCTATGTAAAGAGAGGATGGTGAGAACCAAAGCAAAAAGGCTCTGCCCTTATTTTCCTACCTATCCACTTTGCTGCAGGCCACTGCCCCTCTGAGTCTCAGTTCCTCACCTTAAAAACAACAACAACAACAACAAAAACAAAAACAAAAAAACAAAACAAAGGATTCAACTAAGCAGTTCTCAAAATGGGCCTATCATCAGAATCATCTGATGAAAGTATTTAAAATATAGATTTTGAAGCTCTACCTCAGAAACTCTGATTTAGAAAGTTATCATGGGCTGCAAAGAAGCTGTATTTTTTTAACATTTTATTTAAATTCCATTTACTTAACATACAGTGTAATATTAGTTTTAGGTATGCAATATAGTAATTCAACGCTTCCATGCAACACCCAGTGCTCATCATGGTAAGTGCCATCCTTAATCCCCATCACCTACTTAACCCATCCTCCCACCCAACTCCTCCGCAGTAACCATCAGTTCTCTGTAGTTAAGAGTCTGTTTCTTGGTTTACCTCTCTCTCTCTCTCTCTCTCTCTTTTTTCCCCTCGGCTTGTTTGTTTTGTCTCTTAAATTCCATATAGTCTTTCTCTGACTGACTTATTTTGCTTCACATAATACTCTCTAGCTCCATCCACATCATTGCAATGGCAAGATTTCATTCTTTTTTATGGCTGAGTAGTATTCCATTACACACACACACACACACACACACACACACACACATCTATCTCACATAAAGAAGCTGTATTTTTAACATACTCTCTAGATGATTTTAATGGTCACCCTTCATTGGGAACCACTGGACTTGATGACCACTGAGGACCTTCTAGCTCTGACCTTCTATGAATCTAAGTCAAGTTTGGACCAAATGCTTTATCATAATTATCAATGTCACCATCCAGGGAGCCATTATCATGCAACTACCTTCACATGATTCAGGTTTAGGTGTTTCACACAGGGAGCTTGTGGGCCTCTCTGAAAACTCCCCAAGATTTAGATTGACCATGTGTTCAGAGCCAAAGGACATACCTATGGTCATTTGAACATTAGATCTTTTATTTGAATAAGTAAGTCAGTAAGTTAAAAACCTTATTAGGAAGAGAAGGGCAAAAGCCTGTTGAGGGGTGGCAAAGGGAGAAGTATTCAATTACATGTTGGGGCAGGACCGGGTGGGGAGGAATGCATTCTCTGTTGCAGTTAGGTAACTCTGTCATTCTGTCATCCTCATCTTTACCCAGGCCCTAGGCCAAAATCTGAACTTCTGACAATAGGAAAAGAGACAGAGACCTTCATCATTCTGGCATGGCTGGAGGCAAGAGGCTGAATCCAAAGGCTTAGGGAGAACTATATCCGTAATGTCTTAGATTTCTCAAAGTTGAGAAGTTATTTGTTCTAGATTAATTTTCTTCTGCTGAAAATTTACTTCTACCAGTTCTCTGGTCTTTGTGTGAGAGGTAAGCAAGCTTAAATTACCAATCCCTGGATAATTATGTGTCAGAATCCACTCTAACTTGGGATGCAATCTGCTTGCTCCATCCAAAAGTATCACTGAGCTGGCAAGAGAGGAGCCAGTTTTCCCTGCCAGAATTTCTCATGAAGGGGGAAGAAGGCAGGGAATTGACTTAGGTTGAGTCTGGAAACTGGTGGGGGGGGTGCAGGCTGCCCAGGGAAGAACAAGGCAGATGTCCAGGATATTTACCCTGTCCAGCTGCACGAACGCAGACAAGGCAGACTGTGCTTTGGGAATTCCAGACTCAGCAGAGAATGGGTGAGAGTGTGGCTCTACTCTGAAATCCAAAAACCTGTTTGGTCCCAGGAGAAAGACTGGATGGAATCTTGGTCCCCACAATTATAAAAATCAGAGTCCATAGATAGGGCAAGGAAATGGGAGAGTCACTTGTTAGGAGCAAATTGAAGCTTGAAGATTCCTATGGGATTTCTTAGGTGGAAGGAGCATGATCAGCAGTTAAAGGAAAAGCCTAAAACTCTAACATTGCTTGTTAAAAAGCGTGATTTGGAAAACAAATCCAAACACATCATACCTTTAAAAAAGTCTTGCAAATAAGGCGTAAGAAGTCAGCAGTGGATTCTGTCTTTGACTATTATGCCTAGAAACACTTGGGGCTTTTTGCCCATAATGCATTAACCTTTCCCCAAGCATGTCCACGTTCTCTGACCTTTGGCCCTCATTTCCTTCGGTACACATTTATTAAGCACTTACTATATATATTGCACTGTGTTAGGTGCTGGGGTCAGTATATCTCTCCTTATAAATCACTGTGCTCAATTGTAAGTCTGTTCATAGAGACATAACACATGAGACTTAGTTTTTTGTCTCCCCTTGGCCCTTCAGTCATAGCACCTGTAACTGTGCCATATGTAGAGAAATAAAATAAGTCTTCTTGCAGGAATTCAAGCCAAATAAAGAAGGACATGAAAAGATAGTACACGGTTACTATCTTTTTGGTACAGTACCTAATTTTTATTAAGTTTGCTGCCTGGTTTTATTTAATTCCTGGATACTGATGATTATCTTAATGGCCAATCCAGAAATCTCACCTCTCATAGGCTTCCAGATGAGCTTCCTACCCACATTGACACACATATACACACAACTTAGAACCTGCCCTTCACTTCTTTGAACTTCAGTTTTCTCATCTGCAATAATGGACTAGTAATAACATCCTGAGATGAGCCTCGTCTTTCCAAATAGATCTTTCTTACTGGTTGCATTGACTTGAGATTGCCACTGCTTCCGTGGGTGAGATGAGAAAGACTTTCTGTGCAGAAAAGCCCAGCTAAGTTTGTCCCTGGGAGAAGAAAGAGGACCCTGTGAGAACCTTGTGATTTTCCACCACAGACACAGAGATTCTAGAAGCAGATGACTACCTAGTCTTCAGAGCAAACACTGGAGGTGAAACAGGACAGTAGCCAGGCTGGGCCAATTTGAATTATTACGTATATGAAAAGGCAGTCAGGGAACAGGGAGTATTAACAATAGCAACTCCTCCTGTATGAAGAGCACTTTAGGGCTCACCAAGTATTTCCAAATTATTTCTCTCATTCGAGCCTCAAAACAAGCAAAAGAATTGTCCTAGATGTTTTTGCATAGTTTTATTTTTCATTTAAATCTTGAGTCAAACCTTAAAAACAGTCTGGTTTTTGCCTGTTTTACAAATGAGGGAACTGAAGTTCATCGCAGTAAAGTACCTTGACCGAAGTCACACAGGGAGATAGTGGTAAAATCTGCAGATAGTGGTAGAATCCAGGTTTTCTCATTCTTTGTGGAGTGCTCCTTCACCTGTACCAACTAACAAGGGTAGAGGAGTGGGAGGGGGCAGGATATGGTGCCAGGACAGCAAGGTTTGAAGAGGGAGGCAGTATAAAAAAAGAATTCAGAAAGCATCAAGATCAGGGAAGGTGAAGGAGAATGGAGAGTTATCTGAACCACAGCCCCTCCCCCGAAGTAATTTCCTGAGTGCTGCTTTGGGTTCTCCTAGGGAAACTCCCTTCTCCTGATATTGGTTACATAGGTAACTTGAATCACCTCAAACCCTAGCCACTGGGCACATCTGGGTAATCCTCTGAGGAGGTAGATCAATACCACCCCCACCAGGTATCAGACTTTGACTAATCACTTAGTGAGCCAACCAACCTTCTTCTGCTTGGGGTTCAGAAGGGGATATAAAATTCATCAGCAGCTTCCAAGAGGGAAAGATTTGATGGAGTAGGTAGGGAATGAAATATTCATCTCAGCCCAAGGAGGGCTTTGGACAATGCAGAATCAAAGTTGACCTCTGTCTGCAATTCCTGGCCGTACATGCACCCAGAGAAGCACACACACAAACATAGGTACAATCACCTCAGGCATGGAAGCAGCTTCCCTGGGCCCTTTCTGTGGGATTTTCTCATTTGCCAATTTAAGGAGATATTTCCTGTTTTTTGTTTGTTTGTTTGTTTCATTTTGTCTTGTTTTGTTTTGTTTTGTTTTGTTCTGTTCTGTTTTACAGAGGGAAAGTTACAGGGCCCAGGCTTAGAGCTCAGAGCAGCTTCTGGAAGTTATTACAAAAAGCACCTCACCTGGTACCTGGGGCCAGGAGTAGGGAGCTGAGTCAGAGTCCCAGGCCAACTCAGACAGAGCCTATTGGGGAGGCACTTGCCTACTATTCCTCTGTACCACACACAGAGAGAGCCTAGTGGGAAGAGGACCATGATAGGTTCCACAGTCAAGTGACTCAAGGCTGCCTGAGTTAATGGGGAAGGGTTACCATAGAGTTGCTGACTTCTAGAATGTCAAAGCTGGAAGGGGCTTTAGGAATCATCTAGACAGGGTATCTGATATCCATGGAGGAGCAAAGGAGAGACACTGTAGGCTTGGGAATCAACAAGCTATACTAGTGCTATACTAGCATTTGACCTTGGATAAGTTACCTAACATACCTATTCAATATATTTATCTGTAAAAAAGGGATGAATATCCCCCCATAGGACTATTTTGAGGATTAAGTGAGATAATCCGTGGAAAAAATCTTAGCATAGTGTCTGGCATGTGGTGGGTTCTCAATAATTTATTTAAATGTAAATGGCTTTAGTACCATTAATCAAGCAGAGTTGTGGTTAAATTCTGATTCCCCCTTTTCTAGCTGTTTTACTTTGAGAGACCACTTTACCTCTTGGTGTATCTTAATGGGACTAATCTTACTACACAGGGCTGTTGGGAGGGTTCAGTGGGGTAATTAATACATGTAGAAGTGAGCATGGTGCTAGGCACACAGTAAAAGGCTCAATAAACATTGGCTGAATGTGAATGGGCATATCACTAGGACATGAAACTTGGATTATTTTCTCAGAGTTGTGCTTCAGCACCCCATATTCTTTTGCCTCATCCATGTGACTGGTCAGGCAAATGGATATAGCCTAAACAGAGCCTTGAGTGAACTGAATTTGTTCAGATGAGGACTGAACCACAGTATGGGACTTTGACTTCATTAGCACTGGGCTAATGCATGGCTTGCACTTGCTCACTTGCATGGCTAACTTCTCAGCCACAGATGTAACAGGCCAAGGCTCATGAGGAGTCTCCCATCCTGCTCCCAGAGGCACAAATTCCCATTCCAACACCCAACTATAACACTCCTGGGGACTCTTTTGCCATTTTCCTTGCCCAAAGCCCAAAGCAACGAGGGCAGAAACAGAAAGATCAAGGATTGGTGGAGAGAAGCTTTCCTCTTATTGCTCAGTCTGGAAATACTTGCAGCTTACATCTGGCCTGCATCCTGTAAAAGCCTTTAGTGGATCTTTACTATCCAGGATTGTCTACAAAGCAAACCTCAACTGTAAGTTGTGTATGTGTATGTATGTGGTGCTGGTGGTGGCAAGAGCAGGGCTGTTAAATGATGTTCAAAGCACAGAAATTTTCCATTACCTGACAGGATGCTTCGGGGGGGGCAGGCCTAGAAGAACTGTCCAGCTATCAAATCTTCCCCTTAAGCTCAAATCGAGACTTTACAGGAGCATCAAGCTTACTCTTTTTTATCATTAAAGATTTTATTATTTATTTATTTATTTATTTATTTTTGAGAGGGGGAGAGAGAGAGAGCAGAGGGAGGAGCAGAGGGGGAGAAGGGGAATCTCAAGCAGACTCCGCGCTGAACATGAAGCCCATGGAGGGCTCTATCTCATGACTCAGAGATCATGACCTGAGCTAAAATCAAGAGTCGGACACTCAACCGACTAAGCCACACAGGCGCCCCTCAAGCTTAATCTTAAGCAGCTTCTTCCCACACTTGCCAAGCACTGGTTTTCAGAAACCCTAAAGAAATAGCTGGGCTTTTACTTCAGTGCATGGATCGACAGTTAACTCCCAATCAGGATTATTGTGACTATTCCTAGTCTATCCTCAACCACTGCCAAACAAATAGTAAAAGTAGATCTCATTACACATGCCTCAGTTTCCTCACATGCAAAATGAGGTGGTGGTTTATGTGATTGCTCTCTGGAAATTAAGGACTCCACAAAACAATGAACCAGGGAGTCAGGCTCTGCCCTACATATGCTCATGTGTGCGTGCATGCACATACACACACACACACACACTCACACACACACCCTCGTTTATCCTCATGACATCCACATTCATACACTCGTGTGTCCATATACATGTATATGCCCATAGTTACACAGTTACATATACTCGCATTCCTATTCACATTCATACATACTTTCAAAACATTGACACAAACATATACATGCAATGCACTAAACTGCATACACACAAGCACACATACACACATAGTTTCTCCTCTTCTGAAGCTGATCAGGAAATAAACATACTTGGGAAGGAGTTCCATTATATATTCATGGACAACAACAAGAAAAGGATTTAGTATTCAGAGTAAACAATCCCCAGTCTCAAGACTGAATCTCCCTGCCCTGATCCCCACTACCCAACCCCCCACACACATTTTTTAAGTCATCTTGTGAAGAACCCTTACAGTTTGCCCCTTCCTGGTAAGCTGGAGCAATAAAGCCTAAACCTAAAACGAAAATACATCTTGGTTTGCCTGGGACAATCCTAATTTACGCCTATTGTCCTAGCATAATCTTAATAGTGTCTCCTTTCACTCTCAAATGTGTCCCAGTTTGGATAATAAATTATCTCATAGCCCTACTTAAAACTTTCCTCACCCTAGGTCATGACTGGGCCACCTGGGATAGACCAGTAGGCCTAGGCTTATTTGTCTTACTGGGAAAGCATTTTGTTCTTCAACCATGCTTAACTCTTCAATTCTATCACTAGAGATTCTTCTTAGTGTTCCAACCTTGCATTAAACAAAAGAGTTTACTAACCCAGGTCCCAGTGATTAAGGGGAGGCTGGGGCACTTTGCCATTCTAGTTGGCTTCACTGTGGGCATTAACCCTCCTCCTTTTGTTCTCACCCCATTTAATTCCCCAGCTAAGTTCTTTCTGCTTATAATCCTGGACACCCTAATGTTTTTTCTCCTTTTCCTCCTCTTCATCGTTGTAAAACATTAGGCTCTGATGACCCAGACTCTATCTGAACCAAATTACACTCCATACCGTCACCATCCACCCTACCTTAGACTCAGAGACCCTTGGAATAAAAAGGAATGGCAGAAGGAATGTGGAAGAGGGAAAGGGAGAGGGAAAGGAAAAGAGAGAAAGAGAGAAAGAAAGAGAGGTTCAATCTCATTTAGGCTCTGTGACTAATTTTCATTAAGCCTGCTACCTAATTTCTTTTAGCCTCGGGGCATGGGAGCTAGTGACTATTTTTGTGGCTGGATTAACTGTGTTTTGAAAAAATCTGAAAACGCTGTCAGCTCTTTGCAAACATGGCTATAAATACATTGTGCAGAATAGATTCGTAATGCTATTCACAGAGCAACTGGACAAGGATCCATGTTCTCCAGACATGTGGATACCACATACTGCAGCTTGAATTTTGGCAGCAGCTGTGTTAATCTGCAAACAAGAGGAAGCAGGGAAGAGGCCCCAATAAGAGCAAAAGGGACATTATCAGTATGAAGTGGGGAGATTTACACACAAGGCCTTTCTTAGACCCTGAGAAAACTGAATAGCCTGGGGAGAAGCTGGAGGGTATGATGTGCTCACTTGTACAGCTATGGAGTTGTACATATATGTACATATGCACATACATACATATATATACATCTGCCTGTGTGTGGGTATATGTGTGAGAGAAAGAAAAGGGGATATCCACGTAGATAAATGTGTATGTGTGTGCCTGTGGGTATGTGTGCTTTTAGTTGTCATGAGTTCAAGCTTAAGGTCAGATTATGTGTATAGTTTTATACACACAAGTGGTTGGTTATACATATGTGCATCACTGGTGATGCCTCAATCCAGCTGTAGATGCATGAGAACATGTGCAAATCTACGGATCAATTTATATACCTGGCAGCCATGATGATAATTTATATATAAGGCTCAAACCAGTTTTCAAAATATTGTTACATCCCCTTTCATTTGAACCTCATCACAAGACTGTCAGATAGAGATTATTATTTCCTCCCCCCATTTTGCAGATAAAGAAAGTGAGGCTGAGAAGGGCCAAGTGACTTGGCCAAGGTTGCAGATTAGGTAAACCACAAATCCAGGACTCTAACCCTGGTCTATCTGATGTCAGATCCTATGCCTGAGCCTATACCACACAGCACAGAAAGAAATGGGCAAAGGAGACTTGAACTCTGGGGTCTACTTTATGATCTCCCATTCCAAGGGCACCTTTTCTATTAGTGCTAAAACAAATTCCATGAAAAAAGGGGGGCCCCAGGGCAAGTGCTATTCTCTGTTGAGCCATGCTCTGGAGAGTAGTCTGCGGGTTGCTGGTCCTGCCTGGAGACCCTAGCCAAGTCCACTCATGAGACACAGATGAGCCATGGCCTTTTTGAGCAGATGTTCACTGGGCATACTCTGGAGCCCACTGGGGGTACTTTCTGGAGTAAGAGCTAGGACAGTAGGTTTGTTCCCTCTCTATTCTCTGCTTTGGCTGTCTGTCTTTCTCTTCCTAAAAGTCACAGGCTCCCAACATCTGGTCTGACCGGTTCTACCTGAGTCTTCCATGTTTGAGACATCCTGTGAGGAAGGCAGGTGGCACAGGTCTAGCTCGGCCTGAATGTGAGTGGTGCCATCCCAGGGCAAAGGAACAAATAAGTCCACCTGTCTTGCTAACCTCCCTTGCCCTGACCACTAGGTCACTCCAGCTTCTTAGCCAATAGATCTAAGGAAAATTTGCTTTTGGCTAGTTTTTCCATAAACAAAATCTAGGTCAAGGCAAAAAAAAAAAAAAACTCACGAAAAAACAAAAAACAAACAAACAAAAACAACCCACTGTGTCTCTTGGAACACACACTATCCTGTTGTTTACCATTTGGATGGTTAGAACCTGGTCAAGAGCAATGGAGATAATGATAATGATTCCAAGGTTTCAGGATCACTGATTTGAAGGCCTTGAAGACAGGGCTCAGGGGAGGAGGGATGGTCTCCTAGTCATTTCAAGGCAGGTGGTCTTCACCATTCCCCTGCTCTGCTATGACTGTGCTCAGTCATTCCAACTGGGCACCATAATTTTAACTTGCTAAAGTTTAGAGATTACTCTGGGGGCCCCTGTTGGGACTTCCAGGCATTTGTCCTCCCCTCCCCCTAACCCCAAAATATAAACCCTCCTTCCAAGTAACAGGATGGGAGGTCCCAACAGTCAAGGAGGTCATAGGGCTTGGCAGGATCTTGGCAAGTTGTTAGGAGGTGGGATACAGAGCACCCTGTTGTGGATGGGGTTATTCAGGTTTCAAAACTGTTATATGAGGATGTGTAGACCACTCACAGTCATTGGTTCCCTCCAGAACTCAGGGAGGAACTTACTGGTTGACTTGGCCAGTGCAGGATTACTCAACATGTGGGCAAAGTTATGATTTTAGGGCCCCAATGAAGCAGGGCCACCCCAAATGAGAAAAGCATAGATTTAATGAATTGTTTCAGAAGTTGGCACTTGAAAAAAATAGTGCTTAGGGCCTCTAAAGATCTTAATCTGGTCCTGAGCATGACCAACATCAGAGTGGCGCAGATGGTACCTGGATAAAGTAAGTTCACCCCCAGAATTCCTGACTGAGTAATGCTAAGCTCCCTTGGGCTCACCTGGGGTTACACTAGCCTACTAGTGAGATAATAAGAATAGCAAATGCTTATACAGCACTTACCATGTGCCAGACACTGTTCCAAACTATATATAACTCATTTAACAACCCTATATGGTAAGTTCTCTTATTATCCTCCTCTTACAAATGAGGACGCAGCACAGAGAGGTTAAGTGGCCTGCCTAGGGACACAGCTAAGTGGTGGAATCAGAACTTACTCAAGCAGTTTGGCTCCAGAGTTAGTGCTCACTCAAGAAGGTACCATAAAAGGAGAATTCTCAGTGGTACTTCACCCATAGGACACAAACCCCCTTTTAAAAAATAAAGACAAGATTTTAGGAAAGTGATCTTAAATTGGAGAATGTTCAGGAAAGATTTCCAGGCACATTGACTCAGTGTATCATAATCTGTCCCACCAAATCTCAGCTTTGCATTGAGGTACTTGCTCACGTGTTCTCTCTTTGCCTCTTTTGGATGGAATTCTCCGAGGAGGCAGGATGGAGACCACAGGATAGCTACCCTTTCCAAAGCTCATCTCTTCTCAAATCTGGGAGGAAGTGTTTTCCATTTCCTTCAGAGAAGTTGTTCTCTTACTCACTACCTCACCATTCCCCATCACTCCTGACCCCTTGCCAGGAAGCACCCAAAACCTCTTTGGTTTATAGAAGCCACTGGTTATAAGCACTAAGTCTCTGGGAGGTCCAGTCTTCTCATGGAATTAGTGGAAAAATTGGGGCCGAAAAAAGGCAATGGACTTTTCAGTGTCACAAAGACAGTCACAGAGCTAGAAGCAGAACCCAGGTCTCCTGGTTGCCAATCCAGTACCTTTCTTGATTCCAGCCAACAAGACTTAGCAAGGCCTAGATCCTTCCTTCCATGACCCTCATTTCCATCTCCCTTAACTTTTTAACTCCTGATTGTTTGTTTATTTTTCATCATACCATACTTCTTCTTATCCATACACTTAAACTTCAAGCTGCTATTAAGTTTAGGGACAACACTATTCCACCTTTCAGGGAGCTCTTACATATCTGTCCCCATGCAACATGAAATGGGGACACCTGGGTTCTAGTCTCAGCTCTGCTAAACATTAAGTGTCTGACCTTAGGCCACTCACTGGCTCTCAGTCTTCTCTCCTTTTTCTGCAACTATAAAATAGGATATAAGTCTCTACAGAGCCCGTCGTTGTTGTGAACTTTTCTCTAACTAAATACAAACCACATTGACTTTCCATTTTCCAGAACCCTTCAACATAGCACTTGTTGTGATCAAAGATGTTGGCACATGATGAGATTCAACTGGGTATTTTATTTCATAACTGTCTCTGTTGCAAGGATAAACATCAACTAAGATGTAAACTACAATGTGCTACACACAGAGGAGATTGTTACCACTCAGTAGTTTTCCACTGTCCTGGGGCTCAAAGCATCTGGAGGTCTGTTTGGGACTCAGGGTAAGGGGCTGAGAGTTGTTGCCATTTCTGCTCTCATGCCCTTTATCCCTCCCCTCGGACCTCAGAAAGTGTGCCTGGGCTGCTGACATGGAAGAGCAGGTGGTGTAGGTTGGGCAGGCTATGCCACAAGCCATTTGCAAGCACCTCATTCCATGGCCCAATGCCCAGAGATCCTCCCACCCTGTGTCCTTCTCTCCAAATGTCCTCAGTATCTTCCTTTCCTCCTGCCTCTCCACTCCACCCTGCCTGCTGGGTCAGGGCCTAATGGGGAACAGTGACTCACTGGACTCTCAGAGGGCAAAGACCCAGACTCTGAGCAACAATCAAACTGTCCAATTCTCAACCTTCATCCTGCCACTGCCCAATTCATAGGCTCTTCTTCACATAGCTAAATCCCATTTTGAGTTACAACTCTCCTAGCAAACCTTCCTTGATTCCTATTGATTCCTCACACTCATCTCTCCTTTCCCACATCACTGCACAAAAATTGCATTCAATTATATATATGCACATATTTTTACTAGTTAGCAATAATCTGCAGTTGTTTGGTATGTTATGTCTTTGCAAAAAAATTATAAACTTCTTGAGGGATTTTTCCTTCTCTGGCTCATCCAAGGTCTAGCCTTGCACACAATAAACACTTATTGACTTGAATCGAACCAACATTAATTGAATTGGGTAGAGGGTATGGGGAAGGCTTGTGAGCAGGGAGAAAACTAACATGTATCGGACATGTTATTATTATCCCTATTTTATGCATGAGAAAACTTAGACTTTAAGAAGTTAAAAACTTTGTCAAAGCCAGCCATGTGGTAACTAATTGAATCTAGCACCGTTTGATTCCAAAGCCCATATTCAAAGTTATGTAACAGCTTTAATGCCTATTAGCAAAGTGTTGATTAAATAAAATATGATATACCCATATAATAGAATACTGTGCAATTACAAAAAAAGAGTGAAGACTTTATGGATTTAATGTGTAATAATATCCAAGACATATTTTGAAGTATAAGAGGTGAGGTAGAGGATAATATGAAGTATGGGTTACCATTTGTATTTTAAAAATAGAGTGTACACACACACACACACACACACACACACACACACACAATTGCTTGTACGTATACAGAATATCTCTGGAAGGACACACCAAACAACACCGGTGGGCTCTAGGCTGGGGAACAGGGTAACTGGGAGACAGAAGTTAGAGAGAGACTTTATAGTATTGCACCTCTTGAATTGTGTTTCATATTAAATAAATAAAATCACATTTATTAAAACACAATACAATCTCTTTCCACAAAGTAGTGCCTGGGGATTGACTTTGGAAAAGTTCTGGGAGAGAAGGGGGCAGTATGCCAGTGGGTTGGATTGGGGACCTCCCAGGGTGCCAAAAGCCCCATCCTTTGCACCCATTTCCCAATCCCTCTTACAAACCAATCTCCACTATAATCATCTGACTGTAATGTTGATTGAGGTCACATCTTTCCAGATCTCAGTTCTCTACCTATAAAATTGGAACCAGATGGGGTAGAATAAGATGGTCTCCAAAATGCCTTCCAGCCCAGACATTTCAATAACCAAAAATCAAAAGGGTGAATCCTACTATGTATAAAATCTTAGTCTCAAAGAAGGGCTTTGAGATTTTGTTTTGTTGTTTGCAACAAAGAAGAGAAACATTCCCTTTGGATTTGCCTACTAGATGGTCTTAATGGAGGCTCCCTAAGTGGTCACTGAAATGCTTGTTCGAAAATGCTGTTGCAGTCTTCCTCCAAGCCTCTGGCCTTCTGTGGCCTCTGTTCTCCAGGGCTATCCTGTTTAGAACACAAGGAAATTGGCCCACTCCAAAACGGAATACAAAAGAGCAAGGGCCCTTCTATGCTTAATGTCCCCTGGCCCAGACCTTCTGACCCTAAATATCCCTTTCCTTCTTCCTCACTACCTGCAAGAGAACAGAGGCTCTGTGAGAGACCCTCGGGAGGAAGTGACGCCCTAACTTCACCCACCACTCACATCCCCCCCAATCCCTAGAAATTCCTACTAAAAACCTCAGTCCTTGACTTGTAGGGAGGTTTGTGAGCTCCTGCCAAGACCTGTAAATATTTTAACATGCCTTGTTTCCTTGAATGTATATGACCCGCTACTGGCCCCTCCTTTCTCTGGGCTCTTAGAGAACTGAGGAACAAAGAAAATACAGCCAGTCCTTAGCTACAGGACACCCAGGTCAAATTGCAGAATAATACAGAGGGGATATGAGGAAGAGATTGAGTGGGAAGGTAGAATGTGGGGAGGAGGGTTGATTCCCCTTCCAGATATATTTAGAGAAAGGTATAGCAACTCAAATTCTAGGGGCTGGCAAATGTTACTGGAAATGAATAAGAATAACACCAACCCCTTCACAGTTTACAAAGATCTTTTGTATACATAATCTTATTGGATCCTTCATAGTCCTATAAAATATTGTTAATTCCATCGCGCAGATGAGAACACTGAAGACTTGGACGTTTATATAACTTGTTCGAGGCTGAACAATTAAGAAGAGACCATTTCTATGTCTTTTTTGTACCCAGGGATCATGACTCTGGGTAGAGTGAGATGAGTAGTTAGAGGCGTATGTCATACATCACGAGACTGTCAGACTTCTGTCTACTAAACCCTTTCTTGGCCATCTTTTTATCCCTTAGTCATAAGGATGCCCTGAGGCTACAGGAATGGAAAACTTGGCAGCAGTCCCCTTGGTAGCTGCCTCTTCCCATCCTTACTATGTATTAGGTGATATATAAAAGCAGGAATTCTGGACTCAGATTCTGTGTTCAAATCCTGGCTCTGTCATTATTTCCTATATGAGCTTAAGCAAGTTACTTAACTTCTGTGCCTCTGACTTTTCATCCACAAAATGGAGAAAATAATGGTACCTATATCATAGTGTTGTTGAGAATTAAAATGAGTTGTTAGGTGTAAAGAATTTAATATGATGCTGCACAGACTTAATTGTGAAATGCTAAATAAATGTTAGTAATAATAATAATTAATAATAAGTAACAGGGAGGGCTTATAGGGAGTCATCTCCATACTTTCACACAGTCTCCTTGGGATTAGTGACAACCCCACATGAAAAGAAAGGGGTGCAACTGACCAGGACATTTGTTGAATACAATTGGGTACGACCTGCTACAATATTATTTCCTCGGCTAGGTTCCCAGGGTTATGAAAAGAGAGGGTGTGGAAATGACAAAAATAAGTTCATAGCAGTTATCTTACTGCAAAAATCCAGAGGTGATGACTTCCACACTCTTGAATGCTACATAGAAAGTTACCTTTCCCCCAGAAAGTGAAGAGTAAGAGAGGGAAGAAAGGGGAAAAAGGAAAAGATGCCTCTGTGGGATATGTAGAAATGGGCCAAGATCCAGGCTGGAGTTGGGCCTGTACAACATCTTAAACTCCAGTTGTTCCTTTAATTGAGCAAGAGAAAGAAAAAGAAGAGAGATAACAATACTGTGAGGAAAGGGGATGGCATATCTAGCAAAGGTGATACAAATGCGCTATGACAATGGGAGGAGCCATGAAAATATGGTTAGGACAGGGGCTTCTTCTGTTTCATCTTCTTCTCCTTTCAACCCCAGAAGCTGGAGTAAAGTAGAAGATAGAGTTAGGCAAGACTACCAGGGTGAAGAGGCATATACTTCCTCAAGCCACCAAACAGGCTACATTCAACACCCACAAATAGGTGCCAAGTGATTTCACATTAGTAACTACAGCACCCACCTTCAAGGTAGGTAATTAAATGTCCTTAGGTTTAGTGCTCGGTCATTCCTAAGATGGGACTGGGCTGGAGTGTCCTAAACCTTCTTCCCAGTAACCTTTGAGTACCGACAGGAATGCAGGATAAGAAGAGTGTTGGGGAGTTACAAAGGGTCCAGGCCAAGATGTACAGACCAGGCTGGCTATATCCTCTACATCACCCTCACCTAACAAGTTTTTCATTCTGGGCCCTTTGTGCTAGTCTGCCATAACCCATAGAGAAGCCTCTATCATGTCAAACCTGATTCCATAAACAGATGGGGAAAGACTGCTTTCATAATCCATGGCTTCAGGTGAGGTGTCTGATTGTGTGTGTGTGTGTGTGTGTGTGTGTGTGTGTGTGTGTGTGTGTCTGTGTGTGTGTGTTATGAATAAAGCCTTTTCTCTAAGGTTTGCTCATTGAATCCCAAGCGAGAAAGTTCACTCCATCTTTTATACAATCTGAAAAGGATAAATGATTAATCCTTTTCAAAAGGCAACAAAACGAAAAGATGCTGGTGTTAAAAGCAGTACACCGTCTTGGGAAACTGGTCTCTTCAAAAGGTCAGGATGGCATCCTTTACATATTTCTGCAAATGCTGATAGTTCAGCTGCTTGTTTACTCTTCGTGGCACTGGAGGAGATGTTTCCAATGACAAGCAAGTATAAATTTAGGGGAAAATGAGGGAGAGTTCTATGCCGGCTACTTCAGTAGCCACACTCTCAGCTAAGACCTGAGAGAAGCTAAAGTTGACCAGGGACTGTGGATACCCCACAGGGGCTCCTCTAGGATTAAAACAGCAGTCCTTCCACACCCAACCACAGTGGAACCCAGGCAGCAGCTCTAACCCAGCTATAAAGATGCCCTGTCTGAAGCCCCCTGAAGAAAACCACTATGTCCCATTTAGGATTCCTGGTTTACTCTTCTATCCTGAAGTAAGAGAAAACCAATGTCATAGTAACCATGTATTTCTGAGAAATAAGAATGAGCTGTGGGAAATTAAATTTCAGGAGAAGGGTCCAAACTGAGGCTTAAGGAAATGCTTATAGTTTAATGCTTTTTAGGAACAGGTTTGAATGCTGGGAAACAGTAGCATACAGACCCATTCTGCTAGCCTGCAGCCAGCCAAGTTGAGAGAATTTTCTTGGGGGCCCAGTTCCATACCGAGCAGGGCACTGTGGGACAAGCAGTTGTATGTCCAGAGTTGCCCTTACACACTGGGCAAAAAGGAGTGGATCTTTTCAACCATAATAGTATATATAAGCAGCTCTATAATCTCTAAATACATATGACATGGGAAAATAATATCTATATGGTTTTTTTCATTGTTTCCCCAGTCTCTTCCCAACCTGTCTACATCTTCATTCAGGGAGATTAACAAATTTCCATTTTGTCTGCATGAGTAAAAATGTATGCCAAGTGAATAGTAGAGACTAAAAATTTCACATAATTCTAGAAGGATAGAATGGCAGAGCTATAAAGTTCATCTAGTCAAACCCTCTCATTTTTCATATAGATAAACTGAAGTACAGAGAGGTAAAGTACCTGCTCAAAGTCACAGAGCAAGTCAGGGGCACAAGTTGTCTAACTCCTAGTCACTGTCTAGCTGATATCACTGAGATCACCAGCCCTTTGGGGTCCAGATTTATATTTAGAATGAGCATTTGAGGCCACTGGACAGTAAGCCAGGGATCCAGCCTCAACCAACTACCCCAGCTAAAACAAGCATCCCCCTGGTTGGCTTCCAAATACCCCAACCTCTCCTCCTCATCCCTTCCGATATGAGTCAAGGTCCTAGTTTGGGACTAGTTGGTTGGGAAGGAGGCAGAAGAGTTACTTGAAAGATGCCTGACCAATGGCCCTGTGGCCCAAAGCTCCATTGAAGGCTCTAAACCAACCTGATCAAGTTTATCTGGACAGTTGGCAAAAGCCTTCAGCCAAAGGTAAGACCCTGGCAGATTTGCTCAAAAAATACCTCGTTCCTAAACTCAGCAATTTAGTGGTCAGCCCAGTGAGACACTGAACCAAGCAACGAAAGGCCCTAAGATGGGGAAGAGAAATATAGCTTAACCTGCCTTTGACCCAACCCATCCTTGGGACTTTCTGTCTAAATACATAGTGTACCATTTTCCCCATGCCTAGAAAATTCTGTTTCCATTTGAGTGATCCATGAGTCTGAACTATCTTGTGCCCAGTAGTAAACTTTCCTGACCACTGTCCCTTTCCCTGAGTAGTGAGAGCCCTAGTCCTTATCCTCCCACCTAGGAGCCTACAAGGACCATGCTTACAAACTATCCAATAAAAGACACCTCCCATCATATATTATATCTCAGTGTTAGACTGGCAGTCAAAGTGGAAAGTGCAGAGTAATGGGTTTATTTTGTAGCACACTTAAAAAGACCTAAGCTTGGAGCCAATGTTAACAACTCCAGCTTGGTCTACCTTGTCTCCTGGATCCCCAACCCTAAGCCTTCCCCAGCTCCAACCCACTTAGGGTTCCAGTAATGACCTGGGGCCCACAACCAATGCTACCTTGTTCCTCTTTACCCTCTTTCCTCCAAAAGTCAACTTTCCCCGGGGCCTATGCCTGGGAGGAATGGCAGGCAAAAGTTTCCTGAGATGGAGGCAACTGACCAAGGTCTGGTTTGGGGGGAAAGGAAAAGATCAGGAGAAAAATGAGCCTATACTTTTTGCAGAGCTTGTAGGAAAGCTCAACCAGGAAGCCATGCCATACTTTCCACCAGGTTGCCTGGCTGCCCTGTCCTGTCTGCTGCTTGGTCTGGGCAGGGGGACTCCCAAATTTCCTACAAGCTCTGCCAAAAGTATAGGCTCGTTGCTCTCCTGGTCTTTTCCTTTTCTCCCTAAACCAGACCTTGGTCACTTGCTTCCATCTCAGGAACCTTTTGTCTGCCATTCCTCCCAGGCATAGGCCCCGGGGAAAACTGGCTTCCCTTCAAAAACAGGTAACGAGAAGGCACAAGATATACTGTTAGTGCCACTGCAGAACTGTAGGCATCACAGAATCTACAAAAACTGTACATTCCATGCTTAGAATGGCCTGAATTCCACTTCCCTTTTACTCTCTGTGGCTGTTTCCCATGCCCAGAGACCCCTCTGATGCAGCGTTAGCCCCCAAACACCAAAACTACCTTTCTCTGGGGCTCCCTCATAACAGTTCCAATTATCTGCAGAAACTTAGACTCATAAAGACAATCAGTGGCAGCTTTAGAACTGTAAAGATACTAGGCCTAGCCAAAGAGAATTTGGGTTGTGGATACCTCCAAACATTAAACTCATAGATTTTTTAGAGATGAAAGGCATGTCAGACATTAATAGAACCTTAATAGCACCAACCTCCTTGACTAGGGGGGTATATGTTCCATGTTCCCCAGAATGGCTATTAGGCAAATACTGGCTGATAAACATTTTAGCAAGCTTCTGCCAGATTTCTTCTAACCCTTTGAGACACCAGAGCTGTGGCACAGGTCCTGGGAAATTTTGAGTAAACTGCAGAAAGCATGTGGAGACAGAGCCACATTTGGAATCTCAGGATCTGAATGGTTGCTTGGGAAAGCTGAGGGGCCCAAGAAAGGTATTGCTAAGGATGAGATTTTCTAGGAGCTCAAGAATGTGGTGGGGTATTCTCGACCTTTTCAAAATAAAAACTGAGGTGTTCCTAAGAGCATCCAGTGTCAAAAATAACTTTCATGAATTCAAGATGCACCACAGAGAGGACCCAAGCCAAAGTATTCTGAGACCCTGGGAACATAACAAATTCTTTTCTGTCCCCTCCTGACTTAAACTCACCATAATTTAAACCGGTAAACCCAGCCCTTCAATGGACCTAGTCTGTGTCAGAGTACACACCAGCCACACCTCTGCACAGCCCACTGCCCCCCCTTTCCCAGCTGTACTGTGAGGTCTTGACCGGAAAGTCCCAGCCAGCCCTCCCCCTGAGTCCCCTATGATCACCTACTTTGAAGTTTGTTCCCCAGCAGTAAACCTCTTCCTGGTAAAGTAGTGGTTTTTCCAAGTTTTATTACATATTCCGAAGGGCCCAGCTCTAGGCCTGCTCACACCACATGAATGCCAGGGCCTAGCTTCAGCCCATCCCCCACTACCTCCCATGAAGTTTCGCCCAGACTTTGCCACTGACTCTGAAGGCCAACAGCCTGCCTTCAACCACAGGGCAATGCTCAGCAGGTGCCCTCCTAGGTAACGTAGGCAACAGCCAGAGGCCCTACCCTGGCTGCCTTCCCAAGAGCCCCTGAACTGCATCAACGCAAGGAAAAGGTAGTCCCAGGGGTAAGTATGGCAGTAACCTTACTCCCAGAAGTTGTTCCACACACTCCAG
Source organism: Ursus maritimus (assembly GCF_017311325.1). Lineage (NCBI taxonomy): Eukaryota > Metazoa > Chordata > Mammalia > Carnivora > Ursidae > Ursus > Ursus maritimus. The sequence goes on from NW_024423319.1 coordinate 66,015,201, forward strand.
AGACCCCCTACACTTGGGCATCAGTGTGGCCTGGGCAGTCTACACCCTGGACAGCTGCGGAGGCACACTCTAATTTTCAAGTGGGAACCACACATTGCGGTGCCAATGGGTCACAGAGGTACCAAGTGGTACCCCAAATCCTCTTCTTTAAAGGTAATCCAGTAAAACTGCAAACTTTAAAAAGGGGGAGGGGGTCCTTGGTTCGAAGCAGCGGTAGGAGTGGCTGTTCAAGGGCCCAGGGAATCCACAGGTGGATGCCCTAGAATTCAAGGTTTCTATGTTCAATAAATAATCCCAAGGCCCCCACAGAGGGCAGCAGAAGTATGTGTTGGGATGAGGGAACCCCTCAGCCTTCAGCCCCAGGGCAACACTATGAAAAGCCACCTATTCCAAGCTGCGAACTTTCAGCCAGTGGCAGTGGAGCTGTCCTGCGGAGCCACAGAAGGAGCGAGCCTTCAGGGAGAAGGCATCCCAAGTCCCTCGCTCCCTCCCTAGACTCCTCATCAGAACTGTTGAGGGGCATCGCCCTTGCCTTTCTGAGAAAACAGGATAGCTCCTCTGACTTCAGAGCCTATGGGCAGATTCAATGCGAAGAGAATGCAAGGTTGCAGTCTTGTGGCCACAAGCCTAAGAGAGCGAAGGCTATACCCTCCAGCCCTGCTTCTCTTAGGGAAGAAGACCAAGTCAGCCCCACGAGGTCAGCATTCTGGCTGAGGCCCAAGGAGGCATCCTGCAAATAGTGGAGAGGCTCGAGCCTGGGGGAGAGCAAGGCTCAGGTTGGGGGCGGCATGGAGTAAGTCTCAGGGCCCAGCCTTCCAGCTGCCTTACACTTCTCTGGCAGGAGACCCCGGAGACCGCCTTCCTGCTTGCTTTGGGGTTCAGCTCAGAGGGCACAGAGATCTGCTCGCTCCCTCAGAGTGGTAGAGGACGGCCTGGCCTGGCTGGGCCATAACCACCGCGAGCAAAGAGACACGCGCACACCCCACTCGCACTCCCTTCCTCCCCCTTTCTCTCTCCAGCAGACACACACGCCTGCCTTGTGTTTGTTCGCTCAGTCACCAGGATTCCAAAAGTGTTTTTGACAGAAAACACCTCCTCTCCCTGTACGGGAACAGGGGCTGCTGCGGAGATCCGCAGTACGGTATTTCTCTCAAAGCCCTCCCAGCCTCCCAACTCTCTCCTCTCTCCATGACTTCGCACCGCCTTCAAAAAAAATCTGCAAATATTTCCCCTCACTACACATGGTCAGCATACTTTAAAAAAAAGGGGGGGTGCGTCTGGATTTGTTCCAGGGCAAAAAAGTTCATTCCTTGCCTGTGATCAATGACTATCCCAGGTCCCACCCAAGGGACGTCTTGCGCCTAGTCTCCATAGGTAAGGGTGCCCAGAGCCCCGAAAGCCGCGCCTTAGCAGCGCCCTGGGCAAGGGATAAGGGGGAGGAGTCGAAGCAGAAAGCTGAAGGGGCGCCTCCGACCGAGAGATCAGGAGTCGGCGGCAGTGGGAGCGGAGGACACCCTTGCCCAGAATGCCAGGAGGGGCGCGTGGGGCCACTCACCTGCTTGGAACTCCACTTGGCGATTTTTCTCTCTTTCCTCCTGCAGCAGCATGGAGTAGAGGATCCCAAAAGAGTTCTGGATGCCAAAGATGGAGCCGTTGCACCAGGTGGCAGCGAAGACCACCATCCAGCCGAAGCCACCTTCGGGGGGCTGAAAGCCGCGCGCCGTGCCGCGGGTCTCTACAGTGGGCGTGGACTTGGAATCATGCACTGGGTCGGGCTCAAATTCCAACTCCGGCAGGGGTGCAGGGTCTGGTAGGGGCTGGGGCTCCGGCTGTGGCTCCGGCTGCGGCTCGGGTGGGGGCACTGGCACCGGCTCAGGCTCGGGCTCTGGTTCGGGGTTACCCACCCACTCCTGCTGTTCCTGGTCTGCCTCCCGCCAGGGCCCCTTGGCTTCCTTGCTCGCCAGGCTTTGCAGCGCCATCTCGGCAGGGGGACTGTGGCTGCTCCGGCGGGAGGAGCCGCTGTGTGGCTGGTACTTGTTTCTGCCGCTGCTGCTGCTGCTGAAGCTGCTGCTGCTGCGCTGCTGCTGCTACTCCGAGCGCTGCTGCTGCCGCTGCCTCCTCCTCCCGGCTCCGCGCCCCAGCTGGCCCGCCTGTCCCGCGACAGACGGTCCCTCGAGTCCTCTTCTCCTCCTCCCACGTCCAACCCCCCTTCTGCTCTCCCCATGTCATCTCTCTCCTCCCCCTCCTCCTCTCCCCCCCCC
>NW_024423319.1:66017471-66017993 GCF_017311325.1 Ursus maritimus
CCCCCCCCCACCTCTTCCTCCCTCAACAGGCAGCCGCTACAGCCTTGCTCTTCTCCCTAGCCCTTCCTGCTCCCCATACTCGCCTACCTACTCTAGCCACTGCTCTCTATCTCAACTTCCTTTCCAAACTACTGAATTCTGTCCTCCTTGTCCAGATACCCAGTAGAGGGAGAGTTTAAATGGTTTTTCCACGAACGGTCCTGTTCCCCCTGCCTTCTCTCCCCCCGCCCAGGCTCCAAACAGGCACTGATCAACCCAGAGTTTCCAAGGAAGACCCCACTGTCCTTTTCTCCCACTCCCTTCCTCCTCACAAGCAGGCTGGAACTGAGGTGGTCCCGAGGACCCCAGGACAGGAGCTGGACTGTGAGAGACTCCACCCTGCCCTCGGGAATCTCTTTGTCCCCCACTTGCGCTTGGGGAGAACGACCTGGAGGGGAAAGCCCAGACTTCGGACAGAGGGTGGGCACAATCTTCTAGAGCCAGGGGCTCAGTCTCCCAGGGTCCTGCGAACCCCCCCCCCCC
>NW_024423319.1:66018003-66063535 GCF_017311325.1 Ursus maritimus
CCCCCCCCCCCCGCAGGCTCTCCCCCTTCGCCCCCGCCCTTCCCGGCAAATCCCTGGCGGGGCGCGAAGGGGAGGAGACAGCCCGGCAGCGAGGCCCGCCCCTCAGGGCAGTCAATCAGGGTTTTGTTTGCGCCAACCTGGAGCCCAGAGGAGCGGTAGAGGGCCGGGTCTGGGCCGGGGGCTGGGCCAGGAAGGGAGGGAGGTGCAGTGACACCGGAGGGGGCCGGGCCCAGGAGGGGCGGGAGCCCAAGCTCAGCTTAGGCTCCTCCCGGCTCTCTGTCCCGCAGTGGGGAACTAGAAGCCGAGGCCAGGTCAACCCGCCAGTTAGGCAAGGGCCGATCTTCCGGCCCTCCGGACTCGGCAGAGCCGCTGTAGAGGATGTCTTTCCAGCACCCACGATCCCCTTCCGCCCACCTCAGGCTTAGAGACGTGAGAGTCTCGCTGAATGTCCCAGACTAAGGCCCCAGCCCCGCGAGGATAAGGGAGATTTTGCTCCCCAGAGAGCTCACGGGTCCCAGGAGGCAGGATGGGTGATCTGCCCTGTGGGCGGCCCGACTCCCTGCAGTAGTGCGCTGCTGTGACCAACCTCAGCCCCGCAGACCCGCCCGACGATCCCGGGAAGTTCTGCCTCCCCTGAGGGCCCACGCGTCTAATGCACTAATCATGAGGTCGCGGTGTGGTTACTAAGCTACTCCGCTCTCCACCAGCAGGCGGGAGAGCGCCAAGCTGCTTCTACCCGGCATCTTATTAACCTTCTTGCTGGGTGAAAAAGACTATGGCTGGTGAAAATGCAGCTCAGGGCTCTGCCAGATGCCCACGAACGCAGAGTTATTAAGCACGTAAGAGCGGGCTGAACTGGGCGGAAGAATAGATGGGTTTGGGGGAGCTTGCTTGCCATAAAGGAATCTGTCCAAATTCACAAATCACGGGGGCTATACCAGTCAGCAGAGCAGGCATTGCTTGAGCGAGTAAGAGCGCCTTTACTGCCACCTTTTTAGTCAAGGGTCTCACCTACTTTTTCCAAGCACAAAACCTGAGGTCAAAGCATTCTTTAGCCTGAGGTCATGGGGCAAGTCAAGTACAAGCTGGAATTCAAGGCAGGTCTCCATACACCAATGCCTCAGGGTTCTTAAGGTTCACCACAGGAGTCTAGGGCTTGGCCCTTCGGGAGAGGGACAAAGGAGGGAAGGCAGGATTCGGCTAAGCAATCATAGTAGGCTTCTGGAAGAGGTAGTGGCCTAGATGGGCCTTGAATGTTGAGAAGGATTTTAACAGTCTGGGGGTAGGGTGGGGTATCTCTGCCTAAAAGAGACAAAGCACAGAGGCAGAGAAGGCCCCTACTCATGGAAAGAGGTAAGTGAAAGTTAATCAGGCCAAAGAGTTAATATGTATGTTACCTCTTCCAGGAAACATTTACATTTTAATAAAAATCCATAATGCTGTAGCCATGAGTGACGAATCAGGCACATAATGAGCACTAGGGCTTAAGATTTGCGTTTAGTCAGAGGTCTCACCATAGACATGTCCAGCTATTGCCCCAGGGTACACTAGCCTTGGTTTCCGTTGGCAGCGAACCTGAATAAAACCCTGAAAAAAGGTTATTTCCAATCCCACAACTAGGAATAGACCTGGAGTCTTACAGCTCATCTCATACCCTACTGTCTAAATTCTGTTTCCTCATTGTTTAAATGGGTTTTTAGATCACTGGAGTGGGGGGTGAGGGTGGGTAATAACACTCATTGAGAATCTTCTATGAACCTAGCGCTATGTTAGCCCTTTACATACATGCTCTCATATAATCATAACAAACCTATAAGATCAGGATGGATTTGTGCCTCTATTATAATTGAGGAAACAGACTCTAAGAGGTTAAGTCAGTTGTGTAAGTCTACGAAGCCAGTAAGAGGTAACACAGGAAACTTTGCTTATTTGTGTGAGCTTCCAAGTATATGCCTCTCCCAGAAGACAGGATCCTGTAACCACCATCCCACTATTCTAGGAACACAGGCAATACCTACAATTTCAACCTTCTTTAATGGCTACTTTAATGGCTACTACAACCTTCTTTAATGGTACTGATATGAGAAGACCTGGGTTCTAATCTTGATTCTACCATTGCAGACCTGTGTGGTTCTAAGCACATTGTTTTCCCTTTTTGAGGTTCAGTTTCTTTATTGCAGAATGGAGCTAATACCTACTTCATAGTTATTAAATTGTGTGCTGAGAAATATAGGCTTTATTTTGGATATACAAGGGAGCCACTGAAGATTTTTGAGTAGGAGACTAACATCAAATCTACGTTTTAGAAAGAATACTGTGGTGACCACGTAGAAAGATACTGTGGCTTGGAAAGATAAGAGGTAAGGAAACAAAGCAGGTTAAAAAAAATGTTGATAATATGAAAGAGGGCACTGACTGTGAGGATGAAGGAAAAAGGATGATTCTGTGAACCACTGTTATAATAAAGTTGACAGATTTGGGTGCTGAAGGAAAAAGAAGAAGCAAAGATGATGCTGACATTTCTTGCTTGAGTGAAGGAAACAGTGGTAACAGTGTTAACAGAGATCGAGAATTAGGAGCCAAATCAGGTCTGACATGCCAGTGACTTCTGTTCTCTTTCTAAATAATCCTGTCAATTACAGCTCTAAAATACAACCTTAATCGTGATATTTCTCAGCTCCAAAAACTTCCAATGATTCTCCATTTGGATCTTAAGTTTAAATTCCTCAGCCAGGCATAAAAGGTCTTTTATGGTTTGGGACCAGCCTTATTCACTTAGCAAATATTTACTAAGAGCCTCTGTCTGCCAGGCTCTGTACTAAATATCAAGGACACACAAAAAACCCTGGTGCCTATTTCTGAGGATCTTATATTCAACCTGTCTAGCACCATTCTCTGTCACTTTGTTCCCCTCTTTTCTTCCATTCATGCCAGGCTCCAAACACACTGGATTACCCACCATTCCATGACTTATGGGCACCTGATGATCTCTCAGCCCTCACCACCCATTCTTCTCATTGTTCTCCAGTTGAAATCCTATGCCTTTCCTGAATCTCCACAGTCAGTTTATCAAAGCAAACAGGAGGGTTGGTGCTGAATTGAGGAGGCATGTCTCTTGCCTTTCTTATGCCGTCCAGCCATTCATTTCACAAGTAGTTATTGAGCAACTATTGTGTGCCAGTCACTACGTCAGGTGCTGGAAACATACAGTGGTCCTTGTCCTGGTGGAGTTTACATTCTAGTGGGAAATATTAATATTTATAACTACTATTTATTGAGCTTGACTCCACTAGACTGGATAAAGACATTTTGAGATGAGGAAAAGGGGAAGTAAGGATGTAAAGGATGAGACAAAGTTGAGAATGAGGTGGTAGAGGTAGGGCTGGTGTCTCGAGATGAATGAATTTTTCCCACAAATTTCTAAATCAGACTTAGTCAACAAACATCATCAATAGTGAAAAAACTTTAGAAAACACCTACTATGTATAGATCCATTCAGCTTGGCTCATGCTCATGACAAGTAAGTGAGGTGTGGCCCCTGTAAGCCCTTTAAATTATTTTACTTGTCTGACTGTGAACCTTAGGAAACTCTAGTGGAGGTCTCTGGTTTATACCGCAAGTGAGTGAATGTGCTTTCTTTCTGCCCCTACCAGAAGTAAGCTCACAGTGGGATCATTCTGATTGCTTACGCCCTTGATTACTCATGCTAGTGAGTGAAGCAGAGCAGTGGTTCCCTGACTTGGTAGCACATCAGAATCACCTAGAGACTTTTCAACAGTACTGACTCCTGGTTCCCACTCCACACTTGTTGAATCAGAATGCCTGGGGGTGGGAGCCAGGAAGTCATGGTTTTAACAAGTCTCTCAGTAATATAGATGCACTGCTGGGTTTTGAAACCACTAGACTAAAACAATAACAACCCAAAATTTTGATCTCAAAGACTAGCATAATTTTTGCAAAATTTCTCCCAAAACTTTTGGGACAAACAGAAGGATGGCAATTTTTAATGTTGCCATGTGAGGACATGTGTCATTACTAGCATATCATTAATGAAATGATATTTTAACATTGAAATGATGAAAATTTAGAAAGGCCATAGTCTTTTACTAAGAAGTCTTTCTCAAGAAAGGTCAGTTGGCAACAATTTTTCTCATGTGTCGACAGGCTAATTAAAATGTCAGACTATCATGGATCTGCAGATTAGTGCTTGGGATTCACTGGACCATATAACCTTTGAAAGCCCTGCGATCCCTGACGTTCTCTATTTTAGGCCAAAGGTACTTCCTTGCTTTGAGCCTCTTCTATTCTCAAGTAGAATTTTTCTGGCTAGCGTAGAATTCAGTAGTTCATTCTCATTATCCCCCTGCTCTGTGCCTAACTCATCCTAACTACTTGAGAATGGATGATGTACTGAGAGCTTTCTCAAGAAGGTGAGTACATAATTTTTCCTCCTTTACTCACTTTCCTTTATTCATCTCTATGAGGGTAACTTAACAGTTCTGATGACACAGTACCACCCTTGAATCCAAGAGCTAAGCAGGGTTGATTGTGAAAAGGAGACAGGGTGTTCTAGTAGTGGGAAAAGAAGTCCGAAAGCAGAGAAGACTTAGGTTTTATAGTTTATAATCAGGAAAGAGTACTGATGGGAACCCATATTACTGAGAAATGAATTTGAATATCGACATATTCTGATGGCCAAAGTGGAAGTGTGGAAAGGAAAAGATATGGATATAGTCTGATTTCAGCTTAAGCCAACAGGCTATTCATAATAATAGGTACATTAAAAACAAATCAATAGGCCATATGCATGGATCCTGCTTCCTGAATGCCAAGGAAGCAGTTCTGCTCAATAATTGGTCTATTATTAGAGCAAGCTTAGAAGGGAAAAGATAACAAAAGCAACAGAGCATTATAGAAAAGAACGAGATAGGAAACACTTAACTCTCTGAGGGCCAACAGAGAACAGGAAACCTTGAAGTGAGAGAAAGGGTGAAATGGATTGCTTCCTCGATTATATCCAGGGGGAAAATGGAATGGGGCTTAAAAGGCTTGAACTTTTATTAATTTATTCATTTTTTTATTCAAGAGATATTTATTGAGAGCTTACTATATGCTAAACATTTTACTAAACTCTGATTGAAAATGTCCTGTCCTGACAAGTGGATCAGGTATATGGTTGCAATGCAGTGTAAAGAATGGGCCTTCTTTGGGGATGCCTGGGTGGCTCAGTCAGTTAAGCATCTGCCTTCGGCTCAGGTCATGATCCCAGATTACTGGGATCGAGTCCCACATCGGGCTCCCTGCTTGGTGGAGAGTCTGCTTCTCCCTCTCCCTCTACTGCTCTCTCTGTCAAATAAATTTAAAAATCTAAACAAAAAAAAAAGAAAAAGAATGGGCCTTGCCTGTGTTGCATCTCTGAACATAGGGCCAGAGTTCTTTATTTTTGTATCCTTAGTTAAATTTAACATGATGCCTGATACAAAGAAGGTGCAATCAATCAATCAATTTAGTTACTTCATCTAACAAAGCCCATACACAATAGGGATGAAGCTCATCTTCCCAGTTTGTTGTGAGAATTAGAAATAAAATATGGAAAGCACCTAGCATAGTACCTGGTATGTAGTAAGCATTCAATAAATGTTAGCATGTAGTACATGGTCAATTAATGTTAACAGGAAAATGTTTTGAAGATTCCCTTCACGGAGAAAAGAAGAAAACAATTGAGTATGCTCTTTGACATTGGTGTAGTTCCAAAATCTAGAAAAAACACAAAATGTCAGAGCTGGAAGGGACCTTCCACAAAGTCCAAACTCCTCATTTAACAGATGGGAAAAACTGAAGCCTAAAGAGGAAAAAAGGCTTTTTAAGGTGTCATCTAAATTATCTAAGCTTTTCCTTCTAGTTCCCCCAAACCTGGTAGAAGGCAATATAATGTACATATATACATATAAGGTAGGGGCATCATTTTACAATTGGCACAGAATAAGATTAAATCATTTGCCCAAGGACCTATGATTTACACTGTGGCTGTCTGGGTCCAGAGTCTAAGATTTTAACCACTACATTTTTCTATCATAGAACTTATAAAATTATATTGAAATTACCCATTTAATGTGTGTCCCCACTAGAACCTAAGCTCTCTGAGGGAAAAACACTGTCTGACTTCCACTGTGGATAGATATTAGCTCACTTAACAAATATTTACTGAGCAACTATTATACACTAGGACTTGCTAGGCCTAAAAAGCAGGCCATATCTTTAAGCCAGATTATCTAGTTGTGTGGTACTGTTGATGTTCATTTCCCTTTTGGTATATCCTTCCCTTTATTATTGTCTTATTGAACATTTTAGCTTAGTCACATCTGTTCTATGGAGCAAACAGTTCTGTGCCCATGCTTGAGCCAGGTTGTTAAAGGAGAATAATTAGTGAGAAACTTCAGGGGGAAAGTGCAATATTAGAGACATGATCAGAACTGGGCGTTCCCTACAACATGGAGAGGCTTCTTTCAGTAAAGGCTTTTCAGGAATTACATGTGGTAGGTGTTTTGTTTTGTTTTGTTCAATTTAAGAAGTGTTCTGGTCTTAGCGATATCTTTTGCCTGCCTTCTCCCATTTGGCCTCTTAAGAATTCACAGTCTAGCTGGAGAGATAAGTCACATATATCTAGTATGATAACTCCAGCAAGCACCAAGTCAGTGGTAGAAACACTAACTACTGAAGAGACCATAGGACAGCAAGGTAAGGGAGAATTGGGGAGTGGGGCAGGGTGGGCTTCAGTGTAGCAGAGGGAAGCTAAGAGTGGACATTGTGTGTCTGCATTCTCAGATATTGCCTGGTCCACCTCTTTGGGGGTGATTTCTCAAACTCTAAGATAGCCACTGACCTAGGGCCTTTAGGAACCAAAAGGACCTTGCACAGAAAGTTTCTACAGAGTAAGAGAAAAATGAAACAGTGGCGGGCCTTAGGGCCAGAACCAGGTATAAGCAACTGAGTTGGAGAGTGACTGGTATGGTCTGGCCCAGGGTCCAAGTTTCAGGTCCAATTTGCTGACCCTGCAGATAAATAAAGCCAGTTAAAGGTCAGGAAAAAAATTATTCAAATGGAGCAGGGGCAAGGGTGCAAGGGGCAGGGGGCAAGGGAGTTGGGTGGAGGGTAAGAACAAAGAAGAAGCAGTTTATTTTTCTCCTTCAGTACATATTTACAGAGTTCCTTTTATGCCTGACTAAACTGCTTTTCTAGGGCCTTTTTTTTTTTGGATGAGGGAAGGGACAAGGAGGAGGAGTGTATTTTGTTAAAACTTTCTGAGACCTGGAGATGTTAATCTATTTGCCCAAAGAAATGTTATGAGTGGGACCACAACCCCTGTTTCTTAGCTCCTAAACACTACTATGTCATTCAACTCCTTAAAAATCTGAAATGATTCCTTACTGCCTAAAGAATAAAGCCCAAACTCCTGGGCTGCCACATTGGGCCCCTCATTATGCAGGTCCTGTTCAACTCTCCATTGGTTCCTGGGCCACTTCCCACAATGGGATTTAAACCCAAACAGCATAGAGCTCTTTCCCACCTCACTGACCCTAAATGCCCATGTCTCTTTTTTTGCAACTTTTTCCTCTCCAAATTGAAATAATTTTACCATTAACACCTACATACTCACCACTGGATTCTACTGTTAACATTTTTACTATATTTGCTTTAACACATATTTGCCATTTAACTCTCCATTGACCTATATCAATCCATCTTATTTTTAATGCATTTCGAAATAAATTGAAGACATGAGTACACATTTCCCCCAATACAGAAATATTTGTAAATACATGCAGAAGCATGTGTATTACTAGCTAGATTTCAATTTTTTTGCATTTTTTTCTTTTGAGGTAAAATTTACATACAGTGGAATACATAAATGTTAAGGCAACATTTGCTGTGTTTTGACAAATGCATATGCCTCTATAACCCAAACTTTTATCAAGATATGGCATCACCATCACCCCAGAAACTTCCCTCATGTTCCTTCTCAGTCAAACCCCCACTTCATTTTTAAGAGAACCACCATGGATTAGTTGTGTCTTTTTTAGAGATTCATATAAATGGAGTAATATAGTATGTAACCTTTTTGAATATGGTGTCTTTCACAGCATAATGCTTTTGAGATTTAGTCATGCTGTGCTGGGAAGTATTCCATTGTATTTGTATTGTATTCACCAGCTGATGAGCAACTGGGTTGTCTCTAGTTTGGGACATTATGAATAAAGCTATTATGAACATTTGTATACAAGTCTTTTCATGGACATATTTTCATTTCTTTTGGGTAGATACCTAGAAGTGCAACTGTTAGGTGCTACAAACATTGGGGTGCAGGTGCTTCTTTGGATGACACATTTGTGTCTTTGGGGTAAATACCAAGTAGTGCAATTGCTGGGTCATAGGATAGTTCTATGTTTAACTTTTCTAGGAACCTCTACACTGTTCTCCAGAGTGGCTGCACCAGTTTGAATTTCCACCAACAGTGTAAAAAGGTTCCCATTTCCCCACATTCTCACCAACACCTGTTGCTTCCTGTGTTGTTGATTTTAGCCATTCTGACAAGTATAAGGTAATATCTCATTGTAGTTTTGATTTGCATTTTCCTGATGGTAAGTGATGATGAACATCTTTTCATGTGTCTGTTGGCCATCTGGATGTCTTCTTTGGAGAAGTGTCTGCTCATGTCTTCTGCCCATTTTTTAATTGGATTATTCATTTTTAGGGTGTTGAGTATTATAAGTTCTTTATATATTTTGGATACCAATAAAATGTCAGTTTAATGGAAGGATGGATTTCTATCTCCAGTATCTAGAAGAGTGCCTAACACATAGTAGATGTTTAATAATTGGTTGTCAAGTGAATAATAAGGAACTCAACAAAGTGGCCTGAGCCCCCACCCTCTAGCCCATACTGCCCTGATGTTTAAAATGCTGTATTAGTGGCTGCTTCCTTCAAGTTATGTTCTTTCAAAATACCAGTCCCCAAAGAAAGGTGACTCATTCAACCTTTCACATGTACATTGTGACTGACTCATCACAAAGCAACTTCATGTCCAATATCCTCTTTGATCTATCCAGCAATTTTCTGAAGTGGGCACGTCGGGGATTATCATGTTCATTTTGCAAAGGGGAATTGAGACTCAGAAGAGTGAATTTTTTTTTATCCCAAGTTACTCAGCTAGTGAATGAAAAAGCCAAAGATTTGAACCCCAGGTTTTCTTATATTCATCCAGAAATTTTCGCACTGCAAGTGAAGTTATCAGAAGGTGGGGGTACTTGCAGGTCCTGGGAATATGAATGGAGTGAGAAAGAACCAGAGAGAAAACTACAAACAGGGAGAAGGGTCCTGAAGGGAGACAGGGAAAGATAGTTAAAAATGAATCTGGTGTTGTCTGCCCCTCTCCCTACTCATTGCCTCAGGAGGCCCAGTTTTATCAAGAAGGCCAAGTCTGGTACTTACATCAGTGGAGATCCCTCAGTGCGAACACTTCCCTGAGAGGAATCCAATCCAGGGAATAGTTCTGAAGGAAACAGTATTTTAGATCTTCTTCCTATTAGAAGATTCAGTTTTAGGGGTTTGGAAATTTGGGGAGGCAGAGATGGTAGTTAAAGTAGTGCTCAGAGTCCTGAAGCCAATTAAAAACAAAATCCTTATGTTCAGATTTCTGGGGAGGAACCACATGTGTGAAGGAGGTGGGAGTGGGTCCCAGCTTCCCATCCAACTACGGAAATCCAAATGGAGCTACCAGAATCAGATGATAATAATCTGTTAGAACCCCATTTCCAACATTTCCTTTTTGAAGTGCCTCATGAACTAGTTTGGGCAGGGGAGGAGTTTGGTAAGAGCCATAGATCAGAGCTCAATACTCTTGGGGTTGAGTTTCTGGCCACATTCAATTTGTTCATTCCCATTTGGAGGATGAGTTCTGTGTTTGCACATGAAGGAACAGGGGAAAGGAAGAGACATGGGTGACAAATGTCAGTGGTAAAAAAGAAAGAAAGCAAAGACTCCATGGCCATGGCCTTTGTCTGGCAATGGTTTGCCAACTTTAGTCTTTGAAGGGTATTTAACACCTATCAATCCCCATGGTTGAGAGGAGAGAAAATTGAGCCTCTGTATTAGCGCTGCTGAATTTGCACAAGACAAGGCTTGTGTCCCCTCTCCTTCCTTTCCTCTGTGCTTTTGCAGCACCCTGTGCTCCCCATCCCAGCTCTCTAATTAGCTGTTTACTGAGCTGTTTCACCCATTGGAATGTGAGCTCCTTTTTATGTACTTAGGTACATGATAAGAGCTCTATAATTTCATGTTGTGCATAAGAACAAATGGAACCAGACTTTGGAAGATGGGGTCTTACAAGTACTTGGCCCAGCAAAACATGAGAAATCACTGTACCCCACATTTGCCTTGGCCCTCCTGAGCTACAGTTTCTATACCAATCCTGATTCAGTAATCTAATAGTTTTTTTTTCTTCTCCTTTCCTCCTTTTTTTTTTCTTTCTTTCCTTCCTTCTTATAGGAGAGTCTGGATGGTGGAGAGGCTTCCTAATGCCCTTGGAATCTCGTACAGTGAATGTAACAGAAGACTGGGAATCAATAGACTTGGGTTTAAGTCCCAGCTCTGTCACTGAGTGACCTTGGGTGAGTCCCTTACCCTTTCTGGGTCTTTTACTGTCTTTACCTGACAATAGAATGAACCAGGATGAGTACTTTCCCAATTGTGCTCTTTGGTGCCAGATAGTGTCATTTCCCAAAGTATAAGACAAGGAAATGAGACAATTTTAGGTGTTACCAGAAACAAATCTTAAACTTCAATAGCTGTGTATTTTACTATGAATAAGAAAAAAATATGCCTAGAGAATTAAAATCTGTATTACATAGAATGAGACCAAATTTATTTAAGAAAAAAAGTGAGTCAGTTTAAAGAAACAAATATTATCACACTGGCTGGTAGATATGGTAAAAATAATATAGGTGCTCTGGGTAGAATTGAAAGTTGGATAACACTACCCTAGAATTCTAAGGCATCTCTTCAGGCCAGGGTTGAACCCAAGCCCCTCAATGGCAACCATCATCACTACGCTTTAACCAAAAGAGTTGCTCCTTTAATTTGAATACATAAGAAACAAGAAAACAAAAGTAAAGCCTAAGCCCTGGCCCAGGTAATCCCCAAGGGGTCCTCCAGTGCTGACATTCAATGATTAAATCACAACAGTCAGATTTGAGTGTTTTCCTGGCCTGAGGGGTAATTTGAGGCTATGTCTAAGACAGGTGATTTGAAAAGCTGCCCGCTTCCCTGCAGTGTACTTCAGACTCCAGGGAGAAGTTATGGGAAAAAATGTGGAAGCTGTCATTCAAAATTAGCCTTGGGCAGGAAGGGGTAGGAGGTGGTGGTAATAGTCTCTAAAGTCCCGCTGCCCCCTACTGGCCATAGACTTCAATGTGTATGCTCAGAGAGTTCCTTTTGACCTGGATTAGCATTCATTTAGAGCAGCCAGTTCCAGAACACAGTAGTTTTCAACAAACCTCAGAGAGGGGAGTGGGTTGGGATGGGGATGAGCCTGAGAAGTCTTCACAGCTCTGGCTTTTATACCTGATCAGGCTATAAACCTTCTGCAGCCCACGAACAGAATGATAGAAAAGGGCTTAATAAATTCTGGGCCTACCCCCAAATTTAGATGAGTTTGCTTGACTCCCAAGTTCCTCTCAAGAAGTGACTACTATACAGTACATCCCCAGTTTTTGATACTGTATGGTGACTAATATAACAAAATAAAAATTATTAAAAAAAAGAAGTGGCTACTAGTGGTTGACCAGACTCATCTTCCAATCCTTACATGTAGTCTCAGAATCAGCTTCTCAATAACAGAACCACTTGCTACTTCAGCAGCATCAAGAAGGATCTGGGAAGGATTCAACACTTCATTCCATAATTCTCATCAGTCCGCACACACCCATGATATTGACAACTGGTGTTTTCTCAAATTTATGCAATGTGCTTTGTAAACACAACTTGAAGAAAACTTCCCTAATCCCTTCCTACAACCAGTCCCTTCTGCCACCATTTTAAAAATGCCTATTTGGAAATTCTGGTGCCACTTCAGCCCTTGGGGTGCACATAGCTCTCATAACTGTTTATATTGGAAAGCATAGCATTGGGAAAATTAGGGTATATGAGTCACTGAAAATGATGAAGGAGGGAACTCCAAGTATACAACCCTCCCAAAAAGCAATGAATGAGCTAGAAAAAAAAAAACTAAATCAGCTTTGGAAAAACTCTGGAATCTAGTAAAAAACCTACAACAAAAGGGAACTTACAACACCAAGATTTGGTGAGGACAGAAGGTGTTGTTTTGTGGTAAGAGACTGCTGTGGTGTTTTAAATCATTCACTTACCATCCTCCACACCTCAAATCAGCAGCAGTTGTGAGGAGAGTAGCTGGCACAACTGGTGAAAGTTGCTAGTGCCAGAGGGAGCAATATGGGCCTTACTCTTAAAGAATTGTATTATGGGTCTCAACTTGACTAGAGGCTCCCTCAAGAACTGGCATAAAGGTTTCTCTTTGCTATTTTTGACTCAGAGATCACAGGGCTGGGTGTCTTCCAGGGAGGCCATTGCCACAAGCATTTAAAGACATAGGTATTGGCCACAGCAGCCTGGGGCAAGGGACAACACTTGATACAAGCAATAAATAGACTTAGAAACTTGGAAAGGAAGAGGCTGGACAGGAGATATATGTAGGAATAAGAAATTTAAAAAGCTTTTATGTATACAAGGGAATCAAAAAATCCATGTACATACCAGGACAAGACCACATGCTTGAAAAGGCATGAGGAGACCTAACCTTTCACTTCTGGCTGATCTTCATGCCTGACACATGTAGGAAGCAAAAGCTAAGGCAGAGTTATAAATGACCTAGCTAAGCATTGAAAAAGTGCCCCAACACAGAACCAGTAGGCAGAGATCAGAAGAGGTTTTTTTTGCATTTCTTTCCTTCTTCTTCTTCTTCTTCTTTTTTTTTTTTTTTGCATTTCTTGGCTCCAAGCATTTAAAGTAACTGTCAAAACACCAGCTGACCATTAAGCCTACATAACACAGACTTCAATGGCCACACACAACAAAGAACACAGACTTCATAAAAATAGTTTAGAAAAGACACTAAATAAGCAAACAACAGCCCATAATAGGCAGTGGGGGGGAGCCCTGGGGAGGAGGGAGAATCTGGTTTCCAGAGTTGTTACAGAATATTCAAAATGTCCAGTTTTCAATAAAAAAATTATGAGGCATGCAAAGAATCAAGAAAATATGGCTCATTCACAAGAAGAAAAATAAAAATTACTTATAAAGAAGCCTAGGCATTTGACTTATTAGACAAAGACTTTAAACCTATGGTGTTATTATGCTCAATGAAATATAGAAAACCATTAACAAAAACTAAAGGAAGACAGGAGAATGATATTTAAGCAAATAGAGAATATCAATAAAAAGAGAGAGAAATTACAAAAAAGAAACCACATAGAAATTCTAGAACTGAAAAATGCAATCATTGAGATTGATAATTTACCAGAGAGGTTCAACAACATATTTAAGCAGACAGAAGAAAGAATCAGTGAACTTGATGATAGGTCAATTGAGATTATCTAGTCTGAGGAATAGAAAGACAAAAATGAATAAAAATGAATAAAGGCTAAGAAACCTGTGGTATTACATCAAGAGTACTAATAGGCACATAAGGGGATTCCCATAAGGAAATGAGAAAGATGGGGGGGCGGCAGAAAGAATATTTTAAAAAACAATGACCATAAACTTCCTAAATTTGAGGAAATACACGAATCTGTACATCCAACAAGCTCAGCCAACTCTAAGTAGGATAAACTTAAAGAGATCCACACTGAGATACATTATATTTAAAGTGTCTAAAGCTGAAAGGAAAAAAAAATCAGCAAGAGAGAAGTGACTGAACATGTACAAGGGATCCTCAATAAGATTAATAACCAATTTCTCACCAGAAACCCATGGAGGTTAGAAGGCAGTGAGATGATGTATTTAAAGTGCTGGGGGAAAAAATCAAGCAAGAATTCTGTATCCAGCAAAGCTAACCTTCAAAAATGAAGGAAAGAGGTGCCTTGGTGGCTCAGTTGGTTAAGTGTTCAACTGTTGATATTGCTCAGGTCATGCTCTCAGGGTCGTGAGATTGAGCCCCGTGCTAGTCTCCATGTTGCGTGTGGAGCCTGCCTAAGATTCTCTCTCTCCCTCTCCCTCTGCCCCTCCCCACCCCCGCTCTCACTCTATCTTGCTCTCTTTCAAAAAAAAAACCCTAAAAACAAAAATGAAAGGAAAACTTCCACTTTCTAGTACAGCATGTAAGGCACTTGGGAATGATCACTCATCCTAACAACAAGTAAAAAACTGAACAAATTAAAAATCAACAACTCTGTAGATCTATCAGAGAATTGAGGATGCAGGGCAAACTGATGCCCCAATATTGGAGACACAAACAGGCAGATAAAGAATTACATTTACCAGAACAGAAACTCAAAGCAGAAACTTCCATGGAAACCAGTGCCAGCTTAGGAAAACCTAAACTGAAATTGATAAATTGCCAGAGGTTCAGTGTGGACAAGTTTGAGAGTTAAAAACTCCAAGGGGCCTAGTAATAGAGGTGCCCCAAAACTCTTGTGATTTTTACTTCCAGGAGCCCTACCAGGTTCTCACAATGAAGATTGGAGTAAAAGCTCCTTGTGCTTCTAGCAGGGAAATGGAAAAGGGAGCCATTTTGAAATATGCCCAGAGTATTCTGTTCTTTACAATGAAGGCTGTGCTCCAAACTATTTTGCCACAGTGTACCCTACTGGGATTTTATCAGAGCCTTCCAACCTGAAGGAAGGGAAATATCCAACTCCAGCACACTGATCGTCCTGAACCACATAAGGGGAAGAAAAAACTGAGAAACACTTGTGAAGGTCGCAACCCAGAAACACAGGCTTACTAAAAGACTGAGACCTAATCACAGGCCCACAGAATTTTTCCCCTCTCCCCATACTTTACTACTACATCAATAAAGACCAATTTATCCCAGTTCCTTTTACCCAGTACATCATGTCTGGTTTTCAAAAAAAAAAATATATATATATATATATATTTATTTATTTATTTATTTATTTATTTATAGTATTCTAAAAGGCAAACAACACAGTTCCAACAGAAGTCAGACATAGCAATCATCAGAACCAGGTTCTAATATGGCAGTGATGTTGGAATTATCAGACAGGGAACATAAAATAACTATGATTATTATGCTAAGGGCTCTAATGGATACAGTAGACAACATGAAACAACAGATGGATAATGTAAGCAATGGAAAAATCTAAGAAAGAATCAAAAGAAATGCTAGAAATAAAACACACTAACAGAAATGAAGAATGCATTTGAGAAAACCTGAATGTTCATAAATGAATGAATAAAGGAATATATATGTATATATATATGTGTGTGTGTGTGTGTGTGTGTGTGTAATGGAATTATTACTCAGCTGTTTAAAATAAAGAAATTCTGCTATTTTGGACACTATACATGAACCTGGAAAGCTTTATGCTAAGTTAAAGAAGCCAGTCACAGAAATACAAATACTGCATGATCCCACTTATACGAAATATCTAAAATAGTCAAACTCATAGAAGCAGAGAATAGAATGGTGCTTGCTAGGGGCTGGAGGAGGGATAAATACGGAGTTGTTAAATGGGTATAAAGTTTCAGTTATGCAAGATGAATAAGTTCTAGAGATCTGCTGTACAATGTAGTGTCTATAGTTAACAATACTGTATTGTACATTTAAAAAATTAAGACAGTAGATCTCATGTTAACAAAACAAAGCAAAACAAAGAGATCCAAGAAAATGTTTGGAGGTGATGAATGCCTATTACCTTGATTATGGTGATGGTTTCATGGGTGGGTGAATATGTCCAAACTCATCAAGTTGAATATATGAAAATGTGCAGTTTTTTCTGTTCAATTATACTTCAATAAAGCTGTTAAAATGTATTTGTTGAGCTCAGCAGTATGTTGGACGTAGCTGAGGAAATATTCAGTGCTCTTGAGGATATGCCAATGGAAATTTCCAAACCTGAAAACAAAATGAAAAAAAAAAAAACAAAAAAAAAAAAAACCCAGAACAGAACAGGATATCCAAGAACTGTGGGACAGTAACTACAAAATGTGTAACATTTTAGGCTTACTAAAAGACTGAGACCTAATTACAGGTCCATGGAATGTTTCCCCTCTCCCCATACCTTACTACTACATTAATGAAAGCCAATTTATCCCAGGTCCTTTTACCCAGTAAATCATGTCTGGTTAAAAAAAAAAATAGAAGGCATTCTGAAAGGCAAAAACAAAACAAACAAACAAGCAAAACAAACAAACAAACACAGTTTTTTAAATATGGGAATACCAGAAGGAGAATAGAGAAAGGAACAGAAGAAATCCCTGAAGCAATGATGACTGAGAATTTCATAAAATTCACATCAGACACTAAACCAAACATCCAGAAATCTCAGAGAGCAGAAAGCAAGATAAATGCCAAAAAAAGTATAATTAGGCATATCGCATTCAAACTGCAGAAAATCAAAGATAGGAAAAAAATTTTTGAAAGAAGCCAGAGGGAAAAAAAGCACCTTACCTATAAAAGGGCAAGGATAAGGACTACATCAAACTTCTCTTCAGAAACTATGCAAACAAGAAGAAAGTGTCCTGAGATTATCAAAAGAAAAAAAATCCATCAGCTTAGAAATCTGTGTCCAGTGAAATTATCCCTCAAAAATAAAATAATAAAAAAGGACTTTCTCAGACAAAAATTGGGAGAACTTGTTGCCAGTAGACCATCCTTGGAAGAAATGTTAAAAGAAGTTCTCCAGAAAGAAGGAAAATGATATAAGACATATATAAGTCAGAAATTTGGATCTATGAAAACAAGGAGAAGTGGTGCCTGGCTGGTTCATTTGGTGGTGTATGCAACTCTTGGTCTTGGGGTTGTGAGTTCGAGTCCCACATTGAGTGTAGAGATTACTTAAAAAAATAAAATCTTAATAAAAGGAAGAGTGTTATAGAAGGCATAAGTGATGGTATAATAAAAAACATTTTTCTTATTCTTAATTGATCTAATATATAAAAATTTATTCAAAATAATAGCAACAATGTGTTCAATGATTATACTTTATACATAAGTGAAATGAAATGACAGTAATGACACAAAAGACAGAAGGAAAGAATTAGGAACACTTTGTTATAAGATTCTTGCACTACCCAAAAAGTGGTATAGTATTATTTGAATGTGAACTTGGATTCATTGTAAATGTATATTGTAAACTATAGAAAACCACCAAAAACTTCTTTTTAACACAAATAATTGACATGTTAGGAAAAGAGACAAAACTGAATCATATAAAATGCTCAATTAAAACCAGCAAAAGCAGAAAAAAGGTGGAAAGAATGAAAAATAAAAGTAAAAACAAAGAATAAGGACAATAAATAAAAACAGTAATGAATATAGCAGATGTTAACACTATATCAATAATCCCTTAAATCATCATGTCAAATGTCTAAATATACTAATTAAAAGAGAGACTGTCAGCATAAATAAAAAAATACTCAACTATATGTTGTCCTAAAAATTTATTTTAAATATAAAAGCACAGATAAATTTACAAATTAATTTTTCTAAATTAAAGAGAGGAAACAATAAATGACATGCTAACACTCAGCAAAAAAAAACTGGGGTAGCTACTTAATCTCAAACAGAACAGATCAAATAACATCATTAAGGATAAAAAGTGGTATTACATAATGATAAAGGAGTCAATTCTCCAAGGAGGCATAGGAATTCTTAATGTGTATGCACCTAACAACACAGCATCAAAATACACGAGGCAAAAACTGATAGAATCACAAAAATAGATGAATTCACTATTATAGTTGGAAACGTTAACAACCTTCTATTCAGTAATGGAAAGATTCAACAGGCAGAAAATCAGTAAAGGCATAGTTGAACTTAACAATACCATCAATCGGATCTAATTGACATCTATAGACTATTTCATCTAACAGTATCAGAATAAGCATTCTTCTCAAGCTCACATGGAATGTTCACCAAGGTGGATCACAGACTGGACCATAAACCTACCTTAATGAACTTCAAAAAACAGAAATCATATAATGTCTGTGCTCAAATCACAATGGAATTAATCTAAAAATCAATAACAGAAAGATAGCTGAAAAATACCATATTTAAAAACACACTTCTAAATAATATACAAATCAAAACCACAATGAGATACCACCTTACACCAGCTAGAATGGCCAAAATTAATAAGACAGGAAACAACAAGTGTTGTCGAGGTTATGGAGAAAGGGGAACCATCTTACACTGTTGGTGGGAATGCAAACTTGTACAGCCACTCTGGAAAACAGTATGGAGGTTACTCAAGAAGTTAAAAATAGAACTACCCTATGACCCAGCGACTGCACTACTAGGTATTTACGCCAAAGATACAGATGTAGTAAAAAGAAGGGGTGCCTGCACCCCAATGTTCATAGCAGCAATGTCCACAATAGCCAGTGTGAAAGGAACTGAGACACCCTTCAGCAGATGAATGGATAAAAAAGATGTGGTACATATATGCAATGGACTATTACTCATCCATCAGAAAGGATGACTACCCACCATTTGCATCAACATGGATGGAACTGGAGGGGATTATGCTAAGTGAAATAAGTCAAGCAGAGAAAGACAATTATCATATGTTTTCACTCATATGTGGGACATTAGGTATAGCGTGGAGAACCACAGAGGAAGGAAGGGAAAACTGAATGCAAAGATATCAGAGAGGAAGACAAACCACGAGAGACTCTAGACTCTGAGAAACAACCTAAGGGCTACAGAAAGGAGGGATGTTGGGGGGATGGGGTGACCAGGTGATGGGTATTAAGGAGGGCACATGTTGGGATGAGCACTGGGTGTTACGTGCAACTAATGAATCATCGACCACTACAACAAAAACTTACATAGTACTATATGCTGGCTAACTGAACATAATTTTAAAAAAGCTTTTGGGAAAAGGGTAAAAATAAAGGGAGGAGATAAAGAATAAAAATAAATAACATATGAGTCAAAGAAGAAATCTCAAGAGAAATTTTTAACTATTTTGAAGAAAATGAAAATACAACTTACCAATTTTTTAGGATACAGTGAAAGCAGTGTTTAGAAAGAAATTTATAACATTGAATGCATATCTAGAAAAAAGATCTAAAATCAATAATTTAAACTTTCACCTTACTAGAAAAGTAAGGAAAAAAATAAAGTTCAAAGTAAACAAGAAAGGAAATAATAAAAATTTGGGGCATAAATTAATGAAATTGGAAACAGGAAATCAATTGAGAAATCAACAAAACCAAAAGCTGGATCTTTGAAAAGATCCATAAAATTTATAAGCCTCTAGCCAGCCAACTAAGGAAAAAGAAAGAATACACAAATTACTAATGTCAGAAATGAAATACAGGAAATCACTAGATTCTACAGACATTAAAAGAATACTAAAGGAATATTATGACCAACTCTATGCCACAAGTTTAATAACCTAGATGAAATGGACCAGTTCCTTGAAAGATACTATCTAACAAGACTGAAACAAGAATAGACAATCTGAATATGTATATATCTATTAAAGAATTTAAATCAATAATTAATAACCATCCAAAACAGAAAGCACCAGCCCCAAATGGGTTTACTGGTGAATTCTACCAAACATCTAAGGAAGAAATTATACCAATTCCTACAATCTCTTCCAAAAAATAAAAGCAGAGTGAATAGTTCCTAACTTATTCTATGAGGCCAGCACTAACATAATACCAAAACCAGGCAAAAGCAATACAAGAAAAGAAAACTCCTAAATATATAAAGCAAACTCTTACAGAATTGAAGGGAGAAATACAATAGTAGTAGGAGGCTTTAATACCTCCACTTTCAACAAAGTATAAAAAAACCCAAAATGGTGATATAGGAGATCACAGACTCATCATCCCCCAACAAAGATCTATAAGTAGACAGTTATCCACAAACAAAAACAGTCTGGAAGAGCCTAGAATCCACTGAAGAAATTTTAGCAACACAGTGGAAACAAACAAACAAACAAACAAACAAACAAAAAACTACCATAATTGTAATAAGAAGAGAAGGAAGACAACTTCATTTTGCCTGAATCATCCCACCTTCCAGGCCAGCATTGCTCAGTGCCAATAGGGTACTTCCCAGCTAAAGTTCCCCTTACCAGGGAAAAAGGTACTGGGTGAACAATTGGCTTGCCCAGCATTTTAAGGCACCACACAAAGATCCTGCTTTGGTTTCACCCCACCCAGAGCAGCAAAGCTCAGATGTATAGAGATGGCTAGGAACAAGGGAGAAAAGCAGGGATTATTAATAGCAGCCACACAGCAAGAGCTTGGTGGATCACAGAGACCAGCTCTGCAGACAAACAGCAGATTTCACCACTGGTGAAACCACCAGCCACTACTGATGCCATAGACTCCCTGCATATTTCACTGGCTTTTGCCCCACAAGTATTCACAGTTGCAAATATCAGCCACCTGAGTGTCTCCCTGCAACCTCCCCCCATCCTGAACAAAGACCAATTGGCACCAGAAGCCAGCTCAGGCCTCTGGCTGCATGGATGTAAAATGCTAGCCTAAACACACACCGCCACCCCTACCACTGTGTTCATGTTCAGGGATAGCCACTCTAGCTGTGCATCTGCACAGCACACCCCCAACCTGATATATGTCATCAGCCTCCACTACAATGCGCTTGCCTGGGGGGGGAGACTGAATAACCACAAGAAAACACACTGACAGCAAGGGTTTCCATAACTGCTTATGGGACCAGATTAGGTCCTGTCTTCTGTCACTGGCCTGCACCACCACACCTGTAGCTACCACCTCCAGCCGTACACATGGATGCCACCAGCCTAATGCCTGTCATCAGACTCCACTGCAGTACACATGCTCAAAGGGTGAGTGTGCCACCTCAGGAGAACACACTGAGAGCTAGAGCCCCCACATCTACCAGTGAACCTGCAGTTGGCCCTGGCCCAGGTTGCCTTGCTGGCCGCCAACACTACATGAGCATCTGCAACCAGTCTTTGCCACTACACGGGTACCTACTACTGGCCCCTGCAGCTGAGTATGTGCACACCACCAGCTCTGACCCCACTGCTGCCTGCCCTTGTTCTTAGCCACTGGAACTGAGGGCACCATTGAGGAACCCAACAGCCCTTGCAGTCACTGGGGACCCCCCACAGTATTTGCCAAGGACCACACAGTTGTTGATGGTATGGACCCCAATGACCTGAGCTGAAGACACATCACAAACCCCTGGATCTGGTGCCTCAACATGTCCCTGAACTTGGTACCTCATACCACTAGACATGGAGTCCCAGCACACTCCAGAATGCCTCCCACCTGCACATGAAAGACTTCCATTACTGAAGTCAGTCCATAAAGTCTGGAAGTTATAACTCCTTCTTCAAATATGCAGACACTTATGCAAGTCTAAGGGGATCAAGGAGAATCAGGAAACATGATTCCAAGAAATACAGTAAACTTTCATTAACTGGCTATAAAAAAAATGGAGATCAAGGAATTTCAAAGCAAATAATTCAAAATAGTTGTTCCAAAGATGCTCAGAGAGCTACAAGAGAATACCAATAAACAACTTAATAGTATCCAGAAAACAATACAAGTACAAAATGAGAAGTTCAATTAAGAGCATAAGAAGTTCGATGGAGAGGGGCGCCTGGGTGGCTCAGTCGTTAAGCGTCTGCCTTCGGCTCAGGGCGTGATCCCAGCGTTATGGGATCGAGCCCCACATCAGGCTTCTCCGCTGGGAGCCTGCTTCTTCCTCTCCCACTCCCCCTGCTTGTGTTCCCTCTCTCGCTGGCTCTCTCTGTCAAATAAATAAATAAAATCTTAAAAAAAAAAAAAAGAAGTTCGATGGAGAGATAGAAAACATAAAAACGACCTAACCAGAAATTTTAGAACTGAGTGACCTAAAGAATTTAATAGAGAACTTCAATAGCAGTCTTCACCAAACAGAACAAAGAATCAGTGAGTTAGAAGACATATCAATTGAAATTATCCAATCATAGGAGCAAAAAGAAAAAAATTAATGAAAATAAATAAAAAAAAAAGCTTATGGGACTTATAGGACACCATCAAGAGAAATACTGTATGCAACACTGGAGTACCAGAAGTAGAAGAGTGGAAGGAAAAAAGGGTAAAAATGTTATTTAAAGAAATAATGATTGAGCACTTCACAAACCTGGGAAGAGATCTGAATATATAAGTTTATGAAGCTAACAGGTCACCCCATATTAATCTTCACCAAAACACATAAAACTAAAATCAAAGCCAGAATTTTAAAAGCAGCAAGAGAAAAAAATTATCTCCTATGATGGAATCATCATAATACTATCAGTAGATTCCTCAGTGGAGGACTTGCCCACCAGAGGAGAATGGGTTGATGTATTCAAAGTGCTGAAAGAAACTGCCAAACAAGAATACTTGATACATCAAAGTTGTCTTTCAGAAATTAAAGTAGAAAGGCTGGAAGGAGTTCTTCAAACTGAAACAAAAGGATGTTAATTGATAATATGAACACTTTTGAAAATATACAATATATTGGTAAAGGTAAGCATATAGTCAGATTAGTCAGATTCAGAATAATACCGTAATATGGCAGTGTGGTAACTACTGAACTCTAATATAAAGGTTAAAGTAAAAAAGTATTAAAATTGTCTATAGCTAAACAATTTGTTAATGAATACATAATACAAAATGATATAAAAAATGATATAAAAATAATATAAATAGAAACATCAAAAACATAAAAGGAGAGTAAAAGATTAGCATTTTTGTATATGATTGAAGTTAAATTGCTATCAACATAAAACAGACATATATATATGATCGTTTGTGTAAACCTCATAGTAACCACAAAACAAAAACCTGGTGTAGACTCTAAAAGATAAAGGGTGTCAAAGCATACAACAAAAGGAAATCATCAGTTCACAAAAGAAGACAGCAATAGAGGAAGAAAGAAACAAAACAACTACAAAACAGCCAGAAAAAAATTAATAAGATGGCATTGATAAGTCCTTACCTACCAATAATTACTGTAAATGTAAATGGATTGAATTATCCAACAAAAAGCCAAGAGTGGCTGGATGGATTAAAAAAAAAAAAAAAACAAGACCCAAGTTATATACTGCCTACAAGAGACTCACTTCAGTTTTAAGGACATACTATAGGTTCAAGATGAAAGGATTGCAAACAATATTCCATGTGAGGGGAAACAAAAGAGAGCAGCAATTGTCATACTTACATCAGACAAGATAGACATTAAACAAAAAATGGTAACGAAAAGAGACAAAGATGGTAATTAGATAATAAGGGGGTAAATGCATCAAGAAGATATAACAATCACGAATTATATATATCCAACATCAGAGCACCTAGATATACTAAGCAAATACTAACAGATCTAAAGGGAGTGATAGACAACAATACAATAACAGTAGGGGACATCAATACCCCCACTTTCAACAATGGATAGACATCCAGACAAAAAAATCAACAAGGAAATGTACATGAACCACACTTTTGACCAAATGGATCTAACAGGCATATACAGAACACTTCATTTAACAGCACCAGAATACACATTCTTTTCAAGTGCACATAAAATATTTCCAGGATAGATCATATGCTAGGTTGCAAAACAAGTCTCACTTAATTTAAGAAGATTGAAATCATACCAACTATCTTTTCTGACCACAGTGATATAAAACTAGAAATCAATGACAGAAGGAAAACTGGAAGATTTATAAATGTGTGGAAATTAACACACTACTAAACAACCAATGGGTCAAAAAAGAAATAAAGAAGAAATTTTAAAATCTTGAAACAAATGAAAATGGAAGGATAACATGTAAAAACCTATGGGATGCTGCAAAAGCATATCTAAGAGGGAAGCTTATAGTGGTAAATGCCTACAGTAAGATGAAAGAAATATCTCAAATAAATAACCTAAATTTACATCTGAAGAAACTAGAAAAATAATTAACTAGGCCCAAGTTAACAGAAAGAAGTAAATCACAAAGATCAGAGCAGACAGAAATGAAATAGATGAGGAAAAAATAGAAAAGATCAACAAATTACGAGTTGGTTTTTTGAAAACATAAAATTGACAAAACCTTAGCTNNNTACTAAATTAGAAAAAAAAGAATATTAAAATAAATAAAAACATGGGGTGCCTGGGTGGCTCAGTCATTGAGCGTCTGCCTTTGGCTCAGGGCATGATCCTGGCATTCTGGGATCGAGCCCCACATCAGGCTTCTCTGCTGGGAGCCTGCTTCTTCCTCTCCCACTCCCCCTGCTTGTGTTCTCTCTCTCCCTGGCTCTCTCTCTCTCTCTCTCTGTCAAATAAATAAATAAAATCTTTAAAAAATAAAATAAAATAAATAAAAACAGAGGGCAGCCTGGGTGGCTCAGCTGGTTGGGTGTCCAACTGTGGTTTTGGCTTAGGTCATGATCTCAGGGTCATGGGATCGACCCCCACATTGGGCTCTGTGCTCAGCATAGAATCTGCTAGAGACTATTTTCCTCTCCCTCTGCTCCTTCCCCTGCTTGCAGTCTCTCTCTCTCTCTCTCTCTCTCTCTCTCTCTCTCTCTCACACACACACACACACAAATAAAATCTTTTAAAAATTATAAAATAAATAAAAACAGATATGAAAGAGACATGACAACTGATACCAGAGAAATACAAAAGATCATGACAGACTACTATAAAAAATTATATGCCTACAAACTGGAAAACTTAAAAGAAATGGATGAATTCCTAAAAACATAAATCCTACCAATGCTGAGAGGAAGATGGAGGCAGAGTAGGAGGACCCTAGGCTCACCTCTTTCCAAGAACACAGCTAGATAACTATCAAATCATTCTAAATACCCCAGAAAGAGACCTCAAGACTGACGGAACAAACTCCACAACTAAAGAGAGAGAAGAGGTCACATCAAAAAAGGTAGGAGGTGTGGAGATGTGGTTTAAGGGAGAAATAGATAACGGGTGCTGCAGAGGGGAGGGAGCTGTGGTTGCAGAAAAGGGTGAAAGAGAGAGGAGCACAGAGGGGAATGCACAAGGAGAAGGTTTCCCCAAAGCCATTGACTTAGAAAATGGGAGGGGCTGAATTTCATGATTTCTTACAACCAGCAGACCTTAAAGCCTAGAGAATAAAGGTCAGCAGGTTTGGCTGGGATAGAGCCTAGAGGGCATTGTGCTGTTCCTGGAGAGAAACAGTGATCTGAAGAGCAACTGGGGCACACAGCGGGGAGAATATTTGCTCTTCTTGGAGCCATCCCTGAGAAGCAGTGTTCACAGAGACACCTCTCCAGGAACAAAGTTGCTGCTGGCATCATTTCCCTCAGCCACCCTTCAGCATAAACACAGAGCCACCTGGGGGAAGCAGGACAGCAATGACGCTGGCTGCCTAACTTGCATACACCAAGGCCCACCCTCCTGTGCTCCAGTGCACCTGCCCTTCTCAGTTGTGCTTGCCTCAGTCCCAGGACAACAGGCCCCTCCCCTTAAAAAACCAGCACAAACCCCTCCTCACACCAGAGAATTCTGAAAGGCCTGAATTCTGGTGGAAGTGGTATCAGGTCTTACATTCCAAGCAGACTAGAGCACACCTAGTTCAAACTCACCATATTCAGGCCAGGAACCAAACACTTCTCACAGCAGGAAAAGACAGCCTCTGCAGATGACTGCTCTGAATGATGAAGCTGCTAAAACACAACAGCGGAATGCATGCAGCACACACGGGAGATACCCACTGAAGCACCAGGCCCTGAGCATTACATGATTTCTTCTTCATAAGGCCATTACTTTCAGAAGCAGGAGACATACCTGGCTTTTCTAACACGAAGAAGAAGGCAGAGAAAAAATGTTAAGATGGAGGAATTTATCCCAAATGAAAGAACAAGATAAGGCCATGACCAGAGACCTAAGCAAAATGGATATAAGTAACATACCTGATGGAGAATTTATTTATTTTTTTATAATAATTTTTTATTATGTTATGTTAGTCACCATACAGTACATCGCTAGTTTTTGATGCAGTGTTCCATGATTCATTATTTGCATATAACACCCAGTGCACCATGCAATATGTGCCCTCCTTAATACCTATCACTGGCCTATCTCAATCCCCCCACGCCCCTCCCCACTAAAGCCCTCAGTTTCTTTCCCAGAGTCCAGAGTCTCTCATGGTTCGTTCTCCCTTCTCTTTCCCCCTTCATTCTTCCCTTTCTTCTCCTACAGATCTTCCTATTTCTTATATGCCATAAATGAGTGAAACCATATGATAATTGTCTTTCTCTGCCTGACTTATTTCACTTAGCATAATCTCCTCCAGTCCCGTCCATGTTGCTGCACATGTTGTGAAATTGTTCTTTCTGATGGCTGAGTAATATTCCATTGTATATATGGATCACATTTTCTTAATCCAGTCATCTGCTGAAGGGCACCTCAGCTCCTTCCACAATTTAGCTATTCTGGACAATGGTGCTATGAACATTGGGGTGCATATGGCCCTTCTCTTCATTACGTCTGTATCTTTGGGGTAAATATCCAGTAGTGCAATTGTTGGATCATAGGATAGCTCAATTTTTAACTTTGAAGGGACCTCCACACTGTTTTCCAAAGTGGCTGTAACAACTTGCATTCCCACCAACGGTGTAAGTGGGATCCCCTTTCTCCACATCCTGTCCAACATTTGTTGTTTCTTGTTTTGTCAATGTTTACCATTCTAACTGGTGTAAGGTGGTATCTCAATGTGGTTTTGATTTGAATTTCCCTGATGGCTAATGATTTTGAACATTTTCTCATGTGTCTGTTAGCCATTTGTATGTCTTCATTGGAAAACTGTCTGTTCATATCTTCTGCCCATTTTTTGATTTGATTATTTGTTTCCCTTGTATTGAGTTTGAGAAGTACTTTGTAGATCTTGGATACCAGTCTTTTATCTGTAGTGTCATTTGCAAATATATTCTCCCATTCCGTGGGCTGCCTCTTAGTTTTTTGGACTGTTTCCTTCACTGTGCAGAAGCTTTTGATCTTGAAGAAGTCCCACAAGTTCATTTTTTCTTTTGTTTCTCTTGCCTTTGGAGATGTGTCATGAAAAAAGTTGCTGTGGACGATGTCAAAGAGGTTGCAGCCTATGTTCTCCTCTAGAATTTTGATGAATTCCTGTCTCACATCGAGGTCTCTCATCCATTTGGAGTTTATCTTTGTGTATGGTGTGAGAGAGTGGTCAAGTTTCATTCTTTTGCATATAGCTGTCCAATTTTCCCAGCACCATATATTGAAGAGACTGTCTTTTTTCCACTGGGTGTTTTTTCCTGCATTATCAAAGATTAGTTGTCCAAAGAGCCGAGGGTCCATTTCTGGGTTCTCTATTCTGTTCTATTGGTCTATGTGTCTGTTTTTGTGCCAGTACCATGCTGTCTTTGTGATCACAGATTTGTAGTATAGCTTAAAATCTGGCATTCTGATGCCCCCAGTTTTGATTTTCCTTTTCAACAATTCCTTGGCGATTCATGGCCTTTTCTGGTTCCACACAAATTTAAGGGCTGTTTGTTCCAGTTCTATGAAAAATGTCATTGGTATTTTGATTGGGATGGCATTGAAAGTGTAGATTGCTCTGGATAGCATAGACATTTTAACTATGCTTATTCTTCCAATCCATGAGCAAGGAATATTTTTCCATCTTTTTGTGTCTTCTTCAATGTTTTTCAAGAGTGACTTGTAGTTTCTAGAATATAGATCCTTTATGTCTCTGGTTAAGTTAATTCCGAGACAACGTATGATTTTTGGTGCTATTGTAAATGGAGTGGATTCCCTAATTTCTCTTTCTTCAGTCGCATTGTTCGTGTATAGAAATGCAACTGATTTCTGAGCATTGATTTTGTATCCCACCATATTACTGAATTGTTCTATAACTTCTAGTACTTTGGGGGTGGAGTCTTTTGGGATTTCCATATAGAGTATCATGTCATCTGTGAAGAGAGACAGTTTGACTTCTTCTTTACCGATTTGGATACCTTTGATCCCTTTTTGTGATGAGCACTGGGTATTATACGCAACTAATGAATCATTGAACATTATATCAAAAACTAATGATGTACTAATTGAACATAATAAAAAAAATTTAAAAATAAATATAGATAAAAGTAATGCCACACTGTTTTCCAAAGGGGTAAAAAAAAGGTGAGGGGATGAAGAAACATTTATCATGCAAATGGATGTCAAAACCAAGCCAGAGTAACATTTATATTGGACAAACTGGACTTTAAAACAGGCCGGTGATGGGTATTAAGGAGGGCACATATTGCATGGTGCACTGGGTGTTATACGCAAATAATGAATCATGGAACATTGCATCAAAAACTGGGGATGTACTGTATGATGACTAATATAACAAAATAAAAATTATTGAACTGCTAAAAAATTAAAAATAAAAAAATAAAACAGACTGTGATAAGAGAGAAAGTAGAGAAATAAGTAATCATAAAGGGGACAAATCAACAAGAAGATCTAACAATTGTAAATATTTATGTCCCTAAAATAGAAGCCCCTAAAACAATTAATGACAAACATAAAGAAATTAATTGATAATAATAAAATAATAGTGGGGGACTTTAACATCTCACTTATATCAATAGACAGATGATCTAAACAGAAAATCAACAAGGAAACAATGGTTTTGAATGACACACTGAACTAGATGGACTTAACCGACATATTCAAAATATTTCATCCTAAAACAGAAGAATACACATTCATTTCAAGTGCATGTGGGACATTCTCCAGAATAGATCACATATTAAGTCACAAAACAGACCTCAACAGATAAAAAAGATTGAAGTCTTAGCATGCAACTTTTCTGGCTGAAATGCTAAGAAACTAGAAGACAACCACAAGAAAAAATCTGGAAAGACCACAAATACCTGGAAGTTAAACAACATACTACTAAACAATGAATGGGTCAACCATGAAATCAAAGAAGAAACTTAAAAATACATAGAAATGGGGGTGCCTGGGTGCCTCAGTCAGTTAAGTGTCTGCCTTCAGCTCAGGCCGTGATCCCAGGGACCTGGGATTGAGCCCTGCACTGGGCTCCCTGCTCAGCAGGGGAGTCTGCTTCTCCCTTTCCCTCTGGCCCTGCTCGTGTGCTCTCTCTCACTCACTCTCTCTCTCTATGAAATAAATAAATAAGATCTCTATAAAAAATACACAGAAAGAAATAAAAATGAAAACATAGTGGTGGGGTACCTGGGTGGCTCAGAGGGTTAAGCGTCTGCCTTCGGTTCAGGTCATGATCCCAGGGTCCTGGGATAGAACCCTGCATCGGGCTCCCTGCTCAGTGGAGAGTCTGCTTCTCCCTCTCCCTCTGCCACTCCCCCTGCTCATGCTCTCTCTCTGTATCTCTCTGTCTGAAATGAATAAATAAAATCTTTTTTAAAAAAGAAAAAAGAAAACACAGTGGCACAAAACCTTTGGGATGCAGCAAAAGCAGTCATAAAAGGAAAGTATATAGAATGCAGGCCTACTTCAAGAAGCAAGGAAAAAAACTCTAATAAACAACCTAACCTTACACCTAAAGGAGCTAGAAAAAGAACAACAAATGAAGCCTAAAGCCAGCAGAAGGAAGAAAATAATAATGATTAGAGCAGAAATAAATGATATGAAAACTAAAATAACCCCATTGAACAGATCAATGAAACCAGGAGCTGGTACTTTGAAAAAAAAATCAATAAAATTGATAAACCTCTAGCCAGACTTATTAGAAGGAAAAGAGGACCCAGTCAAATAAAATCATATTAGAAAGGAGAAAGAACAACCAACACCACAGAAATCCAAACAATTATAACAGAATATTATGAAAAAATATATGCCAACAAATTGGACAACCTGGAAGAAATAGATAAACTCCTAGAAATATAAACTACCAAAACTGGAAGAGGAAGAAATAGAAAACTTGAACAGACTAATAACCACCAAAGAAATTGAATAAGTAATCAAAAATCTCCCAAAAAACAAAATCCAGGGTCAGATGGCTTCACATGGGAATTCTACCAAACATTTAAAGTATAGTTAATACCTTTTCTTCTCAAACTATTCCAGAAAATAGAAAAGGAAGGAAAACTTCCAAAGTTATTCTATGAGGCCAACATTATCCTGATACCAAAACCAGATAGACTCTAGTAAAAAAGAGAAGTACAGGCCAACATCCCTGATGAACATAAGATGCAAAAATTCTCAATATATTACCAGCAAATCAAATCCAACAACACATTAAAACGATCATTTACCACAATCAACTGGGATTTATTCCTGTGTTGGAAGAGTGGTTCAATATTTGCAAATCAATCAACGTGATGCACCACATTAATAAAAGAAATGATAGGAACCATATGATCTCAATAGATGAAGAAAAAGCATTTGACAAAGTGCAATATCCACTCATAATAAAAACCTTCAACAAAGTAGGGTTAGAGGGACCATACCTCAATAATAAAGGCCATATATGAAAAACCCACAGCTAATACCATCCTCAATGGGGAACAACTGAGAGCTTTTCCTCTATGGTCAGGAACAAGAGAAGGAAGTCCACTCTCACCACGTTCATTCAACATAGTACTGCAAGTCCTAGCCCCAGCAATCAGACAACAAAAAGAAATAAAAGGCATTCAAATCAGCAAGGAAGAAGCAAATTTTACACTGTTTGCAGATGACATAATCCCATACATAGAAAACCCAAAACACTCCACCAAAAACTGCTAAAACTGATAAATGAATTCAGTAAAGTTACAAGATACAAAATCAATGTACAGAAATCTGCTGCATTTCTATACACCAATACTGAAGTAGCAGAAAGAGACAATAAGGAACCAGCCCCATTTACAATTGCACCAAAAACCATAACATACTTACGAGTAAACCTAACCAAAGAGGTGAAAGATTTGTGTTCTGAAAACTGTAAAATGCTCATGAAAGAAATTGAAGAAAGCACAAACAAATGGAAAGACATTCCATGCTTATGGATTGGAAGAACAAATATTGTTAAAATGTCTATACTACCCAAAGCAAAGTACACATTTAATGCAATACCTACCAAAATACCACCAGCATTTTTCACAGAGCTAGAACAAACCATCATAAAATTTGTATGGAACCACAAAAGACCCTAAATATCCAAAGCAATCTTGAAAAAGCAAAACTGGAGACATCATAATTCTGGACATCAAGCTATATTATAAAGCTGAAGTGATCAAAACAGTATGGTACTGGCACACAAATAGACACATAGATTAATGGAACAGAATAGAAAACCTAGAAATGAACACACAACTATATGGTCAATCAATCTTCAACAAAGCAGGAAAGCATATCCAGTGGGAAAAAGACAGTCTCATCAACAAATGGTGTTGGAACAATTGGACAGCAGCACGCAAAAGAATAGAACTGGATGAGTTTCTTACGCCATACACAAAAATAAATTCAAAATCAATAAAGTCTTAAATGTGAGACCTGAAACCATAAAAATCCTAGAAGAGGACACAGATGGTAACATCTTAGACATCAACCATAATAGCTTCTTTATAAA
The DNA here is from genome assembly GCF_017311325.1 of Ursus maritimus. Classification (NCBI taxonomy): domain Eukaryota; kingdom Metazoa; phylum Chordata; class Mammalia; order Carnivora; family Ursidae; genus Ursus; species Ursus maritimus. Next base: position 66,049,809 of record NW_024423319.1, read on the forward strand.
TATGTCTCCTGAGGCAAGGAAAACAAAAGCAAAAATAAACTATTGAGACTTCATTAAGATAAAAAGCTTCTACACCATGAAGGAAATAATCAGCAAAATTAAAAGGCAACCTACAGAATGGGAGAAAATATTTGCTAATGACATATCTGATAAAAGGTTAGTATCCAAAATATATAAAGAACTCAGAAAATTCAGCACCCAAAAAACAAATAATCTGATTTTAAAATGTGCAGAGGGGCGCCTGGGTGGCTCAGTCGTTAAGCGTCTGCCTTCGGCTCAGGGCGTGATCCCGACGTTACGGGATCAAGCCCCACATCAGGCTCCTCTGCTGGGAGCCTGCTTCTTCCTTTCCCACTCCCCCTGCTTCTGTTCCCTCTCTCGCTGGCTGTCTCTCTCTGTCAAATAAATAAATAAATAAAATCTTTAAAAATAAAATAAAATGTGCAGAAAACATGAGTAGACATTTTTCCAAAGAAGACATACAGATGACCAACAGACCCATGAGAAGATGCTCAATATCACTCACATCAGGGAAATACAAATCAAAACTACAATGAGACATCACTTCACACCTTTCAGAATGACTAAAATCAAAACACAAGAAACAACAGGTGTTGGCGAGGTTGTGGAGAAAAAGGAACCCTCTTGCACTCTTGGTGTGAATGCAAACTGGTGCAGCTACTCTGGAAAACAATATGGAGGTTCCTCAAAATGTTAAAAGTAGAACTATCTTACAATCCAGCAATTGCACTACTAGGTATTTACCCCAAAAATACAAATTCAAATACAAATACTAATTCAAAGGGTTACATGCACCCCAATGTTTATAGCAGCATTATCTGCAATAGCCAAGATATGGAAGCAGCCCATGTGTGCATCGACTGATGAATGGATAAGGAAAATGTGGTATATATATATGCAATGGAATATTAACTGTAAAGAAGAATGAAATCTTGCCATTTGCAATAACATGGATGGAGCCTGAGAGTATTACGTGAAGCAAAATAATTCATTCAGAGAAAAACAAATACTATATGATTTCAGTCATATGTGTAATTTGAGAAACAAAACAAATAGGCAAAGGAAGGAGAGAGAGAGAGAGGCAAACCAAGAAACAAACTCTTAAAACTGTAGAGAACAAACGGATGGTTACCAGAGGGGAGGTGGATGGGGGGAATGGGTGAAATATGTCAAGGGGATTAAGGAGTGAACATGTAGTGATAAGTACCAGGTGTTGTATGGAAGTGTTGAATCACTACATTGTACACCTGAAACTAATAATACACTGTATGTTAACTAACTGGAATTTAAATAAAAACAAAACAAAACAAAAACTTACCAAGACTGAATCATGAAGAAACAGAAAATGTGAATGATCAATAACAAGTGAGGCAATTGAATTAGTAATGAAACACCTGCCAACACAGAAAATCCCAGGATTAGATGGTTTCACTGATGAATTCTGGCAAACATTTAAAACAAAATTAATGCCAATCCTTCTCAAACTCTTCCCAAAAATTGAAGAAGAGGAAGGAAAACTCCCAGACTATTTTAGAAGGCCATCATTACCTTAACATCTGTTAGGTAGTAGAAACATATATATGGCTGTCTGCCTCTGGTTCTTGATACGGAGCTCCTGAAACCCTTGTAATCTCCTAAGTGATAAGAGCACCAGGGACATCTTTTGTTGTAAATTTGGTCCTTGACCCCAATTCCTGACACAGGGCTTCTGAAACCGTTATAATTTCCAGGGTTATAGGACTGTCTTTTGTTCTAATGAGGCAACTCTGGATGGGCTGCTGGATGGCTCCTGGGTGAACGCTGGTCACTGGAAAGACCAACGCATGATTAGAAGCTCAGAATTTTCACCTCCCCCATTCTCTTGAGATGAAAAAAGGGCTAAAAATGGAGTTAATGGTCAGTCATGCCTATGTGATGAAGCCTCCACAAAATCCCAAAAGTACAGAGTTCTGACATCTTTCAGGTCGGCGAGCACATGGTGGTGCTGGGAGAGTGGCATGCCTTTTCTCCATACCTTGCCGTACATATCTCTTCTGTTTGGCTGCTTCTGGGTTATATCCTTTTACAATAAACTGATGATCTATTAAGTAAAATGCTTCTCTGAGTTTTGTGAGCCACTCTAGCAAATTAGTCAAACCCAAGGAAAGGGCCACTGGAACCCCCAATCTGTAGTATGTTGGTTAGAAACACAGGTGATAACATGGGCTTGCAAATGGCACCTGAAGCTGCGGGGGGGGGGTTGTAGGACTGAACCTTTAACCAGTGGAATCTGATGCCATCTCCAAGTAAATAGTGTCAGAATCGAGTTGAATTCTTCGGCTCCTTGCTGGTGTCTATGAATTTCTTGGTGGTGTAAGGAAATACCTCTATACATTTGGTGAAGTGAAGTGTTTTGTGCTAGTAGTGAAGGTGACTCACAGGAAAGAAGACTGTAGGGAAGAGCTAGGCTTTTCCTTATGTAGAGGTAGAAACATTAGGTTTTTTCCATCATTACAACATTGAAGCCAGATAAACATACTACAAGGAAAGAAAATTATGGAGCAATATCCCTGATTAATATGGATGAAATTTTTTTTCAAAAAATACTAGGCAGGCACCTGGGTGGTTCAGTCAGTTAAGCATCTGCCTTCAGTTCAGGTCATGATCCCAGGGTCCTGGGATTGAGCCCTGCGTCAGGCTCCCTGCTCATTGGAGAGCCTGCTTCTCCCTCTGCCCCTCCCCTTGCTTGTTCTCTCTATATATCTTAAATAAATAAATAAAATCTTAAAAAAATACTAGTGATCTAAATTCAGCAGCACATTAAAAGGATCATACACCATGATCAAGTGGGATTTATCCCTGTGGTGCAGGATGGTTCAACACATGCAAATCAATAAATGTGATACACCACATTAATGGAATGAAAAATAAAAACATGTGAGCAGCTCAATAGATGCAGAAAATATGACAAAATTTAACATCCTTTTATGATAAGGACCCTTAACAAACTATAGAAGAAACAGGTCTCAACACAATAAAGGCCATATATGACAAGCCTACAGCCAACTTCATACTCAACTGTGAAAGGTTGAAAGCTTTTCCTCTAAGATCAGGAACAAGACAAGCATGCCTATTCTCACCACCCTTATTCAACATAGTACTGGAAGTCCTAAACAGAATGACTAGACAAAAAGAAAAACTAAAAGGAATCCAAATAAGAAAGGTAGAACTAAAATTGTCTTTGTTTACAGATAACATGACTTTTTAAAGGTTTATTTATTTATTTATTTATTTATTTAAGAGAGAGCTTGTGAGCAGAGGGAGGGGCAGAGGGAAAGGAAAGAGAATCTCCAGCAGACTCCTCACTGAGTGCAGAGCCTGATGTGAGGATCCACACAGGGTTCAATCCCAGGACCCTGAGATCATGACCTGAACTAAAATCAAGAGTTGGCCACTTAACCAATTGAGCCACCTAGGTGCCCCCAGATGATATGATTTTATATACAGAAAATCCTAAAGACTCACCAAAACACTGATAGAACTAATCAGTTAATTCAGCAATGTTGTAGGATAAAAATCAGCATACAGAAACCAATCGTTTTTATACACTAACAAAACATCTGGAAAAGAAATGATGAAAACAATCCCATTCACAATAGGATCCAAAACAATAGAATATTTAGGAATAAATTTATCAGGAGGTGAAAGATCTATACACTGAAAATTACTAAACTTTTATAAAGAAACTGAAGAAAACACAAACAAATGAAAAGATACCCCATGTGTATGGATCAGAAGAATTTGTATTATTAAAATGTCCATGCTACCCAAAGCCATCTATAAATTCAATGAAATCCCTATCAAAATTCCAATGTCATTTTTTGCAGAAATTGAAAAAAAATTCCTAAAATTCATATGGAACCACAAAAGATTCCAAATAGCCAAAATAATCCTGAAAAAGCAGGACAAAGCTAGAGGCATCACATTTGCTGATTTCAAACTATACTACACAAATATAATAATCAAAACAGTATGGTACTGGCATAAAAATAGACACAGACCAATGAAACAAAATTAAGAGCCCCAAAATAAACCCTCACATAGACAGCCACCTAATATTTGACAAGAGAGCCTAAAATACTCAATGGGAAGAGGTTAGCCTTTTCAATAAATGGTGCTGGGAAAGCTAGATAACCATACGTAGAATAATTAAATTGGACACCCATCTTACACTACTCACAGAATTTACTTAAAATGGCTCAAAGACTTAGACATAAGAGCATTTCCAGGATATGACACCAAAAAAACATAAGAAACAAAAGCAAAAATAAATAAGTGGGACTGCATCAAACTAAAAAACTTCTGCACAGCAAAGGAAATAATTAGCAAAATGAAAAGTCAACCTATGGAAAAGGAGAAAATACTTGATATCATGTATCTGAAAAGGGATTAATATCCAAAATATATAAAGAATTCATTCAACTCAATAGCAAAATAAAACAACCTGATTACAAAATGGAGAGAGGAACTGAATAGACATTTCTTCCAAAGAAAACATGCAAATGGCCAACACATACATGAAAATGTGCTCAATATCATTAATCATCAGGGAAATGCAAATCAAAACCACAGTGAGATATCTTACACCTGTTAGAATGGCTACTATTAAAAACACAAGTAATAAGAAGTGCTGACTAGTATGTGGACTTGTGCACTGTTGGTGGGAACGTAAATTAGTGCAGCCACTATAGAAAACAGCATGGAGATCCCCCCCCAAAATAAAAATAGAACCACCATATGATCCAGCAATCTCCTTTCTGGGTATATACGGTATATATCCAAAGGAAATGAAATTAGGATCTCAAAGAAATATCTGCACTCCCATGTTCATTACAGCATTATTCACAACAGCCAAAATATGGAAACAACCTAAGTGTCTGCTTACAGATGAATGGATAAAGAAGATGTGATATATTGAATCCTACACAATAGAGTATCATTAGGCCATGGGAAAGAAGAAAATCATGCCATTTGTGATAACATGGATGGACCTTGAGGGCATTATGCTAAGTAAAATAAGTCAGACAGAGAAAGACAATTACTGTGATCACACTCATATGTGGAATCTAAAAACACTGGACTCATAGAAAAAGATGGTAGAATAGCAATTGCCAGAGGCTAACGGGTGGGAGAAATGGAGAGATATTGGACAAAGAGTTGCTATCAAGTACAGTTTTAATACTTTAACCAGACGACAATGACAAAATGGTAATTATGTGAGATGTAACTAACCTGTAATACTTGAAAGTATTAGAATGTTTTTAATCGTGGTCAAAAAAAAATAACGTAAAATTTGCCATCTTAACCATTTTAAATTGCACAATTCACTACTGTTAACCATATTCACATTGTCGTGCAAGTTCTCTAGAACATTTTCATCTTGAAAAACTGAGACTCTTTACCCACTGAACAACTCCCCATTTCTTGTTCTCACAGCTCCCAGAAACCACCACTCTAGTTTTTGTTTACGTGAGTTTGACCACTTTAGATACCTCATGTAAGTGGAATCATACAATATTTGTCTTTTTTAATGTCCTCAAGATTCATCCATATTGGTAGTATATGACAGGATTTCCTTCCTTTTAAGGCTGAGTGATACTCTATTTTATGTATATATCACATTCTGTTTATCTATTCACCCATTGATGAATATTTGGGTTGCTTCCACTTCTTGACTATAAATATGGGTATAAAATATCTCTCTGTGATCCTGTTTTCAATTCTTTTAGATATGTACTCAGAACTGGAATTGCTGAATCATCAGGTAATTCATTTTTTAATTTTTAGAGGAATTTCCATACCGTTTCCATAGTGGCTGCTTGTTCCCTCCAACTGTGCACAAGAATGTACATATGCTTTTGGGCCATTTGTATATCTTCTTTGGAGAAATGTCTATCAAGTCCTTTGTGCATTTTTAAACTGGGCTGTTTGGGTGGTTTTTGTTGTTGAGTTGTAAGTGTTCTTTAAATATTCTGGATATTAACCCCTTATATGATTCATAAATATTTTCTCCCATTCCATAGATTGCTTTTGCACTCTGTTGATTACTTTCTTTGATGCTCAGAAGTTTTTACATTTGATATACAAATGGCCAGTAAGCACATGAAAAAAATGCTCAACATCAGTAATCATTAATACAAACCAAAACTACAACAAGATATCACCTCACATCCATTAAGATTGTTACTATCAAAAAAAAACCCAGAAAATAACAAGTGTGGGTGAGAAATTGGAGAAATTGTAACCTTTGTGTATTGTTGGTGGGAATATAAAATGGTGTAGCTGCTTTGGAATAAAATAAGAATTATTGTATACTCCAACAATTCTACTTCCGGGTATATAACCAAAAAACCTGAAAGCAGGATCTTTTTTTAAAAAAATATTTTATGTATTTATTTGAAAGAGAAAGAGAGTGAGTGAAAGAGAGAGAGAGAGGGAGAGAGCACGAGCAAGGAGAGGGAGAAACAGACTCCCCATTAAGCAGGGAGCCCAATGCATGGCTCAGTCCCAGGACCCTGGGATCATGACCTGAGCCAAAGGCAGATGCTTAACTGACTGAGCCACTCAGGCACCTGAAAGCAGGATCTTGAGTTCATTTTTGCATATGTTGTCAGGTAAGGGCCCAACTTCATTCTTTTGTATGTGGATATCTAGTTTTCCCAGCACCATTTGTTGAAGACACTGTATGATGAGTGAATTTTTATTAAAAATATTTTCATATTATGTTATGGAGATGTTTAGCAACTTGAGAGTTGCTAAGAGAGCTCTTACATGTTCTCACCACAAAAAAAGAAATGGTAATTATGTGAGGTGATGGAGGTATTATCTAACCCTACTGGTTGTGAAAGTGTATCAAATCATCACATTGTATACCTTAAACTTACACAATGTTATATGTCAATTATATCTCAATAAAGTTGGGGAAAAAAAGAAAACTTCATAGATTTTACACAAAAAAATCATGACCTATAAAAGAAAAAATTTGATAAACTGTACTTCATCCAAATTGAAAACTTTTGCTCTATGCAAAATCCCATTGAGAAGTTGAAAAAACAAGCTGCAGATTGGGAGAATATATTTGCAAGCCACAAATCCAACAAAAGGCTATTATCTAGAGTATATAAAGAACTCAACAGTAATAAAGCAAATAACCCAATTAGAAGATGCACAAAAGACGTGAAGAGAAACTTTATCAAAGAAGATATATAGATAGCAAATAAGCATATGAAATATATTCAACATTACTAGCCACCAGAAAAATGTAAATTAAGACTACAATGAAATATCACTATATACATATCAAAATGAGCAAAACAAGTCTCAAAAATTTTTTTCAATGGACATTTATATTTTGCCTACTATTTCCTCGGTACTAATTTATTTTGTTTTATTTTATTTTTGATGTTTCTGCCTGATGTTTATTTGGCTTTTTCAGAAATACGACAAACTTAATCTTTCAGTTCATTTAGAGAGTTGGGGAGGAGGGAGACAGAGAGAATCTTAAGCAGTCTCCATGCCCAGTGTGAGCTCAATGCCGGGCTCAATCTCACAACCCTGAGATCATGACCTGAGCCTAAATCAAGAGCTGGATGCTTAACCAACTGAGCCACCCAGGCTCCCCTGTCTCAATAAATTGTAAAAGATTCAAGTTTTGCAAAGTACGTTCTCTGACCAAAATGGAATTAAATTAGAAACCAATAACAGAAGATTTCTGGAAAATCCACAAATATTTGGCAACTAAATAACATACTTCTAAGAAACTCAAAGATCAAAGAAGTCCAAAGGGAAATTAGATTGTATTGCATACTAAATGAAAACAAAAATACAACAACAAAATTTGTGGGATGCCACTGCCACAAGCAGTATTTCTTGGGGAAAATTTTATAGCACTAAAGGTCTATCTTAGAAAAGAATGACCTCCAATACAATAACCTCAGTTTCCACCTTAAGAAACTAGAAAGAAAGAGAGCAAATGAAATCTAAAGTAAGTGAATGAAAGATATAATAAGGATTAAGTGTAAAAATCAGTGAAACAAACAGTAGAACAATAGAGAAATCAGTGAAAGCTGTGGGTTCTATTAAGGTTCTTGTTGAGAACATGAATATAATTGATAGGATTTTGGCCAGACTTAACAGGAAAAATGGGAAAAAATACAAATCACTAATATCAGGAATGAGAGTGATGATGTCACTAAAGATTCTGCAAGTATTGAAAGGATAAAAAGGGAACATTATGAATAACTTTATAACAATGGATTCAGCAATTTAGATGAAGTAGAAAAATTCCGGGGCACCTGGGTGGCTCAGTTGGTTGAGCGTTAGGCTCAGGTCATGATCTGAGAGTGGGATCCAGCCCCACACAAGTGTGGAGCCTGCTTGAGATTCTTTCCTTCCTCCTCTCCCTCCCCCTATGCTCCTCCCACATTTCACACATGTATGCTCTAAATAAATAAATCAGTAAAATCCTTTTAAAAATAGACAGATTCCTTGAAAGACACAAATAATTAAAGCTCATTGTTTCACTGTGATCTTATCTGGAGCTTGAGGTCTCTTCCAAGCTCTCTAGTTGTTGGCAGAATTCATTTATTTGCAGTTGTAAAACTGGGGTTTTATTTTCTTGCTGGATCTTGGTTGGAGGTGACTCTCAGTTCCTAGAGGCTAACCTCACGTCTTAGCCATATTGCCTCTCACAACATGGCACCTTATTTCTTCAAAACCAGCAGAATATCTGTCTCCAGCTCTGCTAAGACAGAATATCATCACAAGAGTGACTGTCCCATCACCTTTGCAATATAATATAAACTAATCAAGGTAGTGACTGTCACATCATATTCACAAGTCTCTCCCACACTTAAGGGAAGGGGATTATACGGGACATGTATACCAGGAAGAAGAGTCTTGGAGATCATCTTAGAATTCTGCCTACCACAATCAATCAGGAAGAAATACACAAACTGAATAGCCCTATATCCAATTTTAAAAATCAAACTTTAGTTAACAACCTTCTTGAAAAGAAAACTCCATTCAGGCTAGATGGCTTCACTGAAGAATTATTTCAATAATTTGAGAAAATAATAATGTGAATCCTACACAAATGAGAGAGATAAAATTTTAAATGAGGTAATATTGAACCCCAATATAAACTATGGTCTTTAATTAATAGTAATATATCAAGGGGCACCTGGCTGCCTCAGTTGGTAGAGCATGTGACTCTTGATCTCAGGGTCATGAGTTTGAGGCCCACGTTGGGAGTAGCATTTACTTTTTTTAAAAATAATTATAATTTTTTATTATGTTATGTTAGTCACCATACAGTATATCCTTAGTTTTTGATGTAGTTTTCCATTATTCATTATTTGCATATAACAGCCAGTGCACCATGCAATATGTGCCCTCCTTAATGCCCATCACCGGCCTATCCCAGAGTTTACTTTTTAAAAAAAATAGTAATAAATTCAAATGGATACATGCACCCCAAATGTTTATAGCAGCACTATCTACAATAGCCAAATTATGGACACAGCCCAAATGTCCATTGACTGATGAATAGATAAAGAAGATGTGGTGTATACTATCTTGGCCGTCATGATGACTTATGGTTAAAAACCAATGAAAATGATTTTTAAAACAACTTGGGATAAATTAGAAGACATTACACATCCACCACAAAATATACATGGCTTAAAAGTTACATCTTCTCTCTCAGGAGGAACCAGTTGTAAATAAATATGAACTAAGGGCCAAAATGCAAAACCAAAAATGAAGCAGCTATGTGTAGTTAGTAATTTCTAGTTTAAACTATAACTGAACATTGTGGCTTCATACATATTATTTTATACTGTACTTTTCCCATTCCTGATGGTTTGGACTTTAATAAGAGAAATTCCATAATTTTTAATATTGCAAAATGAGAATATTTGAATAGTGTATTCTAGAAACCAGTATACTAACTGAAGAGTATGCTTGTACATAATAAGATATAACTTTAAACTTTTCTCTCTAACGCCTTAACTGTCAAATTATTAAAACTTTTAAAAGCATAGGATTATAGTCAGCATGCTGGACTGAGAGGTAAACACAGTTAGAGCAGGTAGTGATACTGTCAGTGTTTACCATATGTGTTTAGCTGTGTTTATGCTACAAAAGTGCAATATTAGACACTAGCTAGCTAGTACTGCTACCTCATGTAACTCCAAAGAGCAAAACAGAATTTGATTAACTAAGTACACATGAGTCTTTAAGTTACTCCTATTGTCCTTGGCTTGGATGCCATGCCATGCAGATTTATGTGGCTGCTATTTTTATTTACTTTTATTAACACCTTGAATAGAAGACCAAACATTCCCTTTCACCCGACCAGCAATGGCCCTTTAACTGCAGTAGGAAAAAAGAAAAAACAAAAAACCGTTTTGTGTGAAAATTGGTGACAATTGGCACTTAAGATCAGAAAAAGATTTTGTTTACATTTTATGCCTTAAAGATGTTGTCTGCCCAAAGCTCTAAAAGACTTTAAGATAGAAAGTAATACTTACTACAGTACTAGGGAGTTTTCATAGAATTGTCACATTTTATAATAAAACCCACCTGTTTAATCTCAAGAAAAAAAAAGATGTGGTATATATAAATACAATGGAATATTACTGAGCCATAAAGAGGAATGAAATCTTTCCATTTGTAATGATGTGTATGAAGCTAGAGAATATTATGCTAAGTGAAATAAGTTAGTCAAAGAGAAATACTATATGATTTCACTCATGTGGAAGTTAAGAAGCAAAACAAATAAGTATAGAGAAAGAGAGAGAGAAGCAAACCAAGAAACAGACTCTTGACTGTAGAAAACAAACTGATGGTTAGAGGGGAGGTGGGTGTGGGATGGGTCAAATAGGTGATGAGGATTAAGGAATTCACTTAGAGTGATGAGCACCCTGTGTTGTATGGAAATGTTGAATCACTAAACTGTACACCTGAAACTAATATTACAGTGTATGTTAATTAACTGGAATTTAATAAAAACTTTAAAAGATAGCAATATCTCAATATTGGCTAATCTAATTATAACAAACGTACTACGCTAATGCAAGATGATAATGAAAGGAGAAACTGCAGGGGAGGGGCAGAGAGTGGTTATAAGAACTCTACTTTCTGCTCAATTTTTTCCTATAAATCTGAAAGTTCTCTGAAGACTAAAATCTTGAAACAGACAAATATTAAAATTAGGGAATATTCCTCAATTCATTCTATGCCAGTAGATTTACTGTGACACCAAAACCAAAAAAAGACATTAAAGAAAACTACAAACAAATATCCCTCATGAATTTGGATGTCAAAATCAAAAAAGAAATTTTAGCAAGTCAAATCCAACAATATATAAAAAGAATAACACATTATGACCAGGTAGGGCATATCCCAGAAATGCAAGTTTGGTTTAACATTTGGAAATCAATTAAAGAAATTCACCATATTTACAGACTAAAAATGAAAAACCACTAGACACGAAAAATCATTTGAGAAAGCCAACATCCATTTCAGAAAAAAATTTTCAACAAAGTAAGAATGAAGGGAAATTCCTCAGCATGATAAAAGGCATCTACAAAAAATATACAGCAAACATCGTATTTAATGATGAAAGGCTGAATGTGTTTCCCCTAAAATCAGGAGTAAAGCAAGAATGTCTGCTTTCACCACTTCTATTCAATACTGGATGTTCTAGCCAGTGCAATTAGACAAGGAAAAGGAAAAAAGATTCTTAGATTGGAAGGAAAGAAATAAAATTGCATTCATTCATAGGTTATATGATTATCTATGCAGAAAATCTGATGAAATCTACAAAAAAGCTACTAGACCTAATAAATAAGTTTAGCAAGCTTACAGTATGCAATAATCAGTTGTTTTTTCTACATAGTATCAAGAAACAATCAGAATTTTAAATTTTAAAAAAATATCACTTACAACATCAAAAATTTTGCACAACCAGAGAAAAATCTGACAAAAGACACAAAAGACCTGTACAATGAAAACTATAAAGCATTACTGAGAAACTAAGGAAGATCTAAATAAATTGAGAGATATACTATGGTCATGGTTTGGAGGATTCAATAATGCTAGATGTCAACCTTTTTCAAATTGATCTAGAGATTCAATAAAATAGTAATCAAAATCCCAGCAAAATTTTCTTGTAGAAATTGACAAACTGATTTTAAAATTCATATGGAAATAAATAGGACCTACAATCCCAAAACAAATTTGAAAAATAACAAAAATGTAGGATGAAACACTGATTTCAAGATTTGTTGTCAAACTAAATTAATCAAGACAGTGTGATATTGGTGTAAAGTTAGACAAATAGATCAGTGGAATAGAATAGAGGGCCAAGAAATAGATCCACATATATATGGACAACTGACATGTTTGGACATAAGAAAAGATTTCAAAAGTAATTCAGTGAAGAAAGAAGAGTCCTTTCAATAAATGGTGCTGGAGCAATTGGATACCCATATACAAAAAATAAATTTCAATCCATAGCTTGTACCACATATATAAAAATCAACACAAAATAGATCATAGACCTAAGTGTTAAATCTAAACCTATAAAATTTCTAGGAAAAAATGGGGGGAAAATCTGTGTGACCTGGTGTTAGGCAAAGATTTCTTATACCACACCAAAAGTACAACCCATAAAGAACAAATTGATGAATTGTACTTCATTAAAAGTTAAATCTTCCACTCCTCACAGTTACATGTTTTATTCCATTTACATGACATTTTTGAAAAAAAAACCAAAAGAATAGTGATAAAAAACTAATCAATAGTTTCTGGGGGATTATTGTGGAAGGTAGGGTATGATCTAAAGAGATAGCATGAGGGAGATTTGGGGCATGATGGAAATAACTATGCTGATTTTTACATGAAGCTATACATGTGTTAGAACTTACAGAACTGCTATAAACATCCATGTACAAGGTTTTGTGTGGACATAAGTCTTCGTTTTTCTGGGATAAATGCCCAGGAGTGCATTTGCTGAATCATATGGTAGTTGAATGTTTAGTTGTTTTTTGTTTGTTTGTTTAACTGCCAAACAGTTTTCCACCTTATCTTTCATTCCCACCAGTAATGTATGAGTAATCCAGCTTCTCTGTATCTTTGCCAGTATTTGATGCTGTCAGTTTTTTTTTATTTTAGCCATTCTGGTGTATAGTGCTATCTCATCATGGTTTTAATATTCATTTCTCTGATGGCTACTGGTTTCAAACTTATTTCCATGTACTTATCTGCCATCTGTATAGCCTCTGCAAAAAAACTCTGAAGAGGTTTCCTGCTCATTTTCTAATTGGACTGTTTGGAATGGAGGGAGTTTGTAAATAATGCTGCAATAAAAATAGGGGTGCATATATCTTTTCAAACTAGTGTTTTTGTTTTCTTTGGGTAAATACCCCACAGTGGAATATGATATTTCTATTTTTAGTTTTTTTGAGGAAACTCCATACTGTTTTCCACAACAGTTGCACCAATTTACATTCCCATCAACAGTGCATGAAGGTTTTTAAATTGTGAATTCAATTTCTTTAATAGGTATATGGCTATTCAAATTATCTATTTCATTGCGTGTGATAGCTTGGGATGTTCAAGAAACTGATCCATTTTATCTAAATTGTCACAGTCATGTCTTT
>NW_024423319.1:66063542-66189814 GCF_017311325.1 Ursus maritimus
AGTCGTTCATGTCAATTTTTTGTTATCCTCTTGATGTCTGAAGTAAATAGCCCCTGTTTATTCCTGATATTGGTAACTCGTGTCTTGTCTCTCTTTTTTTTTTTTGTCAGTCTTTCTTAGAGGTTTGTTCATTTTTTAAACTGTTCAAAGAACCAACTCTTCGTTTCACCTTGAAATGTTTTTAGAATTCTATTTGGGGGTGCCTAGGTAGCTCAGTTGGTTAAGCATCAGACTCTCCTCAGTTCAGCTCAGGTCATGATCTCAGGGTCCTGAGGTTGAGCCCAGAGTCTGCTCTGCACTCAGTGTGGAGTCTGCTTGAGATTGTCTCCCTCTCTGCCCCTCCCCCCACTCACACTCGCTCTTGCTCTTTCTCTCAAATAAATAAATAGAATCGTAAAAAAAATCCTGTTTCTATTTACCTATAGTCTCCATCATTTTCTTATTTTCAGTTTCATTGATTTCTGTACTTTATTATTTCCTTTCTTCTGCTTGCTTTGGGCTTATTTTGGTCTTCTTTCCCTTGATTCTTGAGGTGAAAAAGCATAGATTATTGATTTAAGACTTTTCCTCTTCATAAATGTATGCATTTAGTGCTATAAATTTCCCACTCAGCATTCTTTTATCTTCATTCTACAAACTTCGATATGTTGTGTTTTCATTTTCGTTCAGTGCTATGTATTTTTTATTTCCTTTGAGACTTCCTCTTTCATTCATGGATTATATAAAATTGTGTCTTTTAGGTTTTTCTGTTACTGATTTTTAGTTTGATTTCATTGTGCTCTGAAACATGGTCTGTATGATTTCAGTTCTACAAATATGTTGATATTTATCTTATGGCCCAGGATATGGTCTACCCTGGTATATGTTCCATAGGCACTTGAAAAGAATGTGTATTTTGCTCCTTTTGAGGGGATTGGCCTATAAATGCCAATTAGATTGTGTTGGTTGATAGTATTTTTGAGTTATTGTATATTCTTACTGATTTTCTGCCTAGTTATTTTATCAGTTGTTTAGAGCAGAGGTTTGAAGTCCCCAAGCAAAATTGTGGATTTTTATATTTCTACTTTCAGTTCCACCAGTTTTCACTTCACATATTTTGCAGCTTTATTTTTGGGTGCATAACATTTAGGATTGCTATGTCTTCTTGGTGGTTTGATGTTTTTCTCATTATATGATGTCTCTGTCTCTGACAAGTTTTTTGCTCTGAAATCTACTTTATCTGATAATGTAAACTATCCTCCTATCCCTTGGTTAATGTTTGCATCATGTATCTTTTTCCATCCTTTTCCTTTCTTTTAGATAGAATATACTTGGGTAATGTTTTTTAATCTCCTCTACCAATCTCTGTCTTTTAATTGGTATATTTAGACCATTTGTATTTCCTGTAATTACTATTTTATCATTATAAGTATGCCATTTTTTTGTTTGTCACCTTCATTTTTCTTTTTCTGTTTTCTTTTCCTTGCCTTCATGTGAATACCTAGAAAAGATTTCAGAATTCTATTTATGGGGACACCTGGGTGTCACAGTCAGTTGAGTGGCTGCCTTTGGCTCAGGTCATGATGCCAGGGTCCTGGGATCCACTCTGAATCAGGCTCCTTGCTCAGCAGGAAGCCTGCTTCTCCCTCTGCCTGCCACTCCCCCTTCTTGTGCGCGCTCTCTCTCTCTCTGACAAATAAATAAATAAAATCTTTTTTAAAAGAATTCTATTTGTATCTATAGTCTTTTTACTTTTTAAGATTTTATTTATTTATTTGAGAGAGAGAGAGTGAGTGAGAGAAAGAGCACGAGAGCAGGGGGAGGGGTAGAGGAAGAGGGAGAAGCAGACTCCCCTGCTGAGCAAGGACCCTGATGCCAGGCTCTATACCAGGACCCTGGGATCATGACCTGAGTTAAAGGCAGATGCTTAACCAAATGAGCCATCCAGGCACCCCTTATCTATAGTCTTTTAAAGTTCATTTCTTTGTATAGTTTTATTTGTGGTTGCTCTGGGTGTTACATTTTATACGCATAGCTTATCACAGTCTACTGGTGTCCTCATTTCACCAGCTTGAGTGAAGTATAGAAATCATACCTTCTTTAGGGGCGCCTGGGTGGCACAGCGGTTAAGCGTCTGCCTTCGGCTCAGGGCGTGATCCCGGCGATCTGGGATCGAGCCCCACATCAGGCTCTTCTGCTATGAGCCTGCTTCTTCCTCTCCCACTCCCCCTGCTTGTGTTCCCTCTCTCGCTGGCTGTCTCTATCTCTGTCAAATAAATAAAATCTTTAAAAAAAAAAAGAAATCATACCTTCTTTAATGTCCTATTACTCACCCTTTGTGTATAATACACACACACACACACACACACACACACACACATATATATATATCTTCTACATACATTCAGAAAACATCAGTATTATATTTCTTGTTTCAACAATCAAACATAATTTTAAAAACTCAAGCAGAGGAAGAAAATGTTATATTTACTCATTTTTGTTTACCATATTCTTTCTATTTTCCTAATGCTCCAAGTCTTATTATTTCCACTCTGGTTACAGAATTTCTCTTTGACACTCTTCAGGGTGGATTTGCCATTGATAAATTGTCTCACTTTTCCTTCATCTGAGCAAGTCTTGATTTCCCCTTTATTCCAAAAGTGAGTAAAGGATTCTGTGTTGATAGTTCTTTCAGCACCCAAAAAACATTTTGTCACTTCCTTCTCACCTCTTTGTTTCTGAAGAGAAATTCACTGTCATTCAAATCATTGTTCCACCTTAGGTAGGATACTGTTTTTATTTGGCTACTTTCAAGACTTTTTTTCTTCGTCTTTAGTTTTTGGAAGACTAGCATGCGTCTTTGTGTGGATTTCTTTGGGGTTTTCCTGTTTGGGGTTTGTTCTGATTTTTGAATCTGTAGGTCTATGCCTTTCTCCAAATTTGAGAAGTTTTCAATCATAATTTCTTTGAGTATATATTCAGCCTCACCCTCTCATTCCTCTCTCTCTGGGATTTTGATGACACAAATGTTAGATCTTTTCTCATAGTCTCCCATGTCCCTGAGTCTCTTTTCATTTTTTTTTTTCAGTATATGTTCTCTCTGTTGTTCAGACTAAATAATTTCTATTGTTCTATCTTTCAGTTCACTGATTCTTTCTTCTGGCCTTGTCATTTGTTGTTGAGTCCTTCTACTGAGCTTGTTTAGTTACTGTTCGGGGTTTTCTGGGGGGAGGGGACATAAGATTCCATTTTGTTCTTCTATATGTCTTAAATTTCTTTGTTGAAATTTTCTATTTTTTCATGTGTTTCACATGTTCATCATTTCTCACTGAAGTGTTTTTATCATGGCTGCTTTAAAATTTATTTATTTTTTTGTTGTTGTTTTGTTTTGTTATAATAATATTTTTTATTATATTATGTTAGTCACCATACAGTACTGATGAGGTTACGGAATACAGGTGAGGTTCAGTGGGGTGGAGTCCGGAGCCGACGACCAAGAAAGAATTCTTGAGGCATCTTTGGTGCAAAATTGGTGGTTTATTAAAGCACGGGGACAGGATCTGTGGGCAGAAAGAGCTGCTGCCCCAGGTTGTGAGGGGTGGCTGATTATATACTATGGGGCTGGGGGAAGGTAAGGAAAAAGGGAGGTTGAGAAATACTTTCATATGTTAAAGAAGACTCACAAGATACCAGAGGACTTGCCATTGTTTTCCCTCTAGCAAGGCATTAACATGAAGATATTTGGGAACTTCCTGGAGCCTGCAGATTATAAGGACATTTAATTGTATCTACATCCCTTTCCAGAAGCTAGGTTATTGATAGAAATGCTTCGTTCTTGTAAACTGCTAAAGACATTTGTAAACTGAGGGAGGCTTAAGTCTTGCAGGATTGTGGTATCTATAGGTTAACTATTTCTTTGTCCTTTAGTGCAGCCAGGAGTGCCTGAGGAATGTCACATACATCCCATGGTGGGGGGGGAGGGGCGGGGGGGTTGCAGGGTGTCAGTTTCTGCTTTGTCCTCAGCTTGCCTTCTGTTCCCTCATCAGTACATCCCTGGTTTTTGATGTAAAGTTCGATGATTCATTAGTTGCGTATAACACCCAGTGCACCATGCAATACGTGCCCTCCTTACTACCCATCACCAGCCTATCCCTTTCCCCCACCTCCTCCCCTCTGAAGCCCTCAGTTTGTTTCTAGTTTGTTTGTCCATAGTCTCTCATGCTTCATTCCCCCTTCTGATTACCCCCCTTTCTTTAATCCCTTTCTTCTCCTACCCATCTTCCAGCAGATATGGGACTGGAGGAGATTATGCTAAGTGAAATAAATCAAGCAGAGAAAGAAAATTATCATATGGTTTCACTCATTTGTGGAACATAAGGAATAGCAGGGAGATCAGTAGGAGAAGGGAGGGAAGAATGAAGGGGGTCTAAACAGAAGGGGAATGAACCACAAGAGACTATAAACTCTGGGAAACAAACAGGGTTTCAGAGGGGAGAGGGGTGGGGGGATGGGCTAGCTCGGTGATGGGTATTAAGGAAGGCATGTATTGTATGGAGCACTGGGTGTTATGTGCAAACAATGAATCATGGAACACTACATCAAAAACGAATGATGTACTGTATGGTGACTAACATAACATAATAAAAAAATTTAAAAAATAAAATAAAATTTTTGTCAGATAATTTTAACATTTCTGCCATCTAGGTATTGGCATTGATTGTCTTTTTCATTCACTTTGAGATCTTCCTATTTCTTAGTTTGATGACTAATTTTAGTTTGAAATCTGGACATTTTCATGTTATGGGACTCGGTATTATCAAGAACCCGCTATTATAGCTAGCTTTCTCTGACATCGCTCTTGCAGGGAAGTAAGGTAGTGTCTCATTACTTCCAGGTAGATGTAAATAGAAGTCCCACTTCCCCATTTGGCCTCCATTGACAGAGGGTGGAAGATATCCTCATTACTGATGGATAGTGATGAGTGTTCTAGCTCCTCATGTCTTCTCTATGGACACCATGGTGGGGATGTTCTTGTTACTTCTGGATTATGATGAAAATCCTGCCTCTTTCCTAGCTCTCTGTCAGAAGAAAGAGGGAAGGGAACCTCATTATTTCCAGGTAGGGGTGAGAGTCCAGACTTTCTACATTATCTCCAGTGATGCCATCAGGTGGGTGGCTCATTACTGGCTGGTGGAGATTAAAAAAAAACAAAAAACAAAAAACCGAGCTTCCCACTTGGCCTTTCCAAAACGGATTAAAGTGGCTCATTGTGCCTACACTATTTGTACAAATGATAAGAAAAGGTTTATATTGACTAACTATTTTATTTCTGGGAGTCTAGAATTTTAGTATGTGCTAGGCAAAAGGTACCTACATGACCAGCTCCCAATGAAACCCTTGGGCATTGTGTCTCCAATGGGTTTCCCTAGGCAGAAACACTGCACAAGTTGTTGCATTTTGTTACTAAAAGAAGAGTGCTGTCTCTTTTCCCTTAAGGTCAGAAACACAACAGCGATGCCCACTCTCACCACTTTTGTTCAACATAGTACTAGAAGTCTTAGCCTCAGCAATCAGACAACGAAAAGAAATAATAGACATTCAAACTGGCAAAGAAGTCAAACTCTCTCTCTTCGCAGATGACATGATAATTTATGTGGAAAACCCAAAAGACTCCACCCCTTAATTGCTAGAACTCATACAGCAATTCAGCAACATGGCAGGATATAAAATCAATGTGCAGAAATCAGTTGCATTTCTATACACTAACAATGAGTCAGAAGAAAGAGAAATTAAGGAATCAATCCCATTTAAAATTGCACCAAAAGCCATAAGGTGTCTAGGAATAAACTTAACCAAAGAGATGAAGGATCTATACTTTAGAAACTACAGAACACTTATAAAAGAAATTGAGGAAGACACAAGGAGATGGAAAAACATTCCATGCTCATGGATTGGAAGAATAAGCATTGTTAAAATGTCTATGCTGCCCAGAGCAATCTACACTTTCATTGCAATCCCTATCAAAATACCACTGACATTTTCCACAGAGCTGGAACAGGCAATCCTAGAATTTGTATGGACCCAGAAAAGACTCTGAATAGCCAGGGGAATGTTGAAAATGAAAACCAAAGCTGGGGGCATCATGATGCCTGACTTCAAGCTATATTACAAAGCTGGGATCATCAAGACATCATGGTATTGGCACAGAAACAGACACATAGATCAATGGAACAGAATAGAGATCCCCAGAAATGGACCCTCAACTCTATGGTCAACTAATCTTTGACAAAGCAGGAAAGAGAATATCAAATGGAAAAAAGACAGTCTCTTTAATCAATGGTACTGGTAAAATTGGATAGTCACATGCGGAAGAATAAAACTGAACCATTCTCTTACACCATACACAAAGATAAACTCAAAATGGATGAAAGACCTAAATGTGAGACAGGAATCCATCAAAATCCTAGAGAACACAGGCAGTAACCACTTTGACCTCTGCCACAGGAACTTTTTTTTTTTTATGACAATAATATTTTTTTTAATGATTTTTTATTATATTATGTTAGTCACCATACAGTACATCCCCGGTTTCCGATGTAAGGCTCGATGATTCATTAGTTGTGTATAACACCCAGTGCACCATGCAATACGTGCCCTCCTTACTACCCATCACCGGTCTATCCCATTCCCCCACCCCCCTCCCCTCTGAAGTCCTCAGTTTGTTTCTCATAGTCCATAGTCTCTCATGCCACAGGAACTTTTTGCAAACACATCTCTAAAGGTAAGGGAAACAAAAGCAAAAATGAATTATTGGGACTTCATCAAGATAAAGAGCTTCTACACAGCAAAGGGAACAGTCAACAAAACTAAAAGGCAACCTACAGAAGGAGAAGATATTTGCAAATGGCATAAGAGATAAAGGGCTGGTATCTAAATCTATAAAGAACTTATCAAACTCAACACCCAAAAAACAAAGAATTCAGTCAAGAAATGGGCAGGAGACATGAACAAACACTTCTCCAAAGAAGACACACAAATGGCCAACAGACACATGAAAAAAAATGGCCACATCACTTGTCATCAGGGAAATACAAATCAAAATCACAATGAGATACCACCTTACAACAGTCAGAATGGCCGAAATTAAAAAGAGAGGAAACAACAAGTGTTGTTGAGGATGTGGAGAAAGGGGAACCCTCTTACACTGTTGGTGGGAATGCAAGCTGGTAAGCCACTCTGGAAAACAGTATGGAGGTTCCTCAAGAAGTTAAAAATAGAGTTACCCTATGACCCAGCAATTGCACTACTGGGTATTTACCCCAAAGATACAGATGTAGTGAAAAGAAGGGGCACCTGCAACCCAATGTTCATAGCAGCAATGTCCACAATGGCCAAGCTGAGTGGAAGTAGCCAAGATGTCCTCCAAAAGATGAATGGATAAGGAAGGTATGGTTCATATATACAATGGAATATTACTCAGCCATCAGAAAAGATGAATACCTATCATTTACATCAACATGGATGGAACTGGAGAGTACTATGCTATGAAATAAGTCATTCAGAGAAAGGCAATTATCATATGGTTTCACTCGTAGGTGGAATATAAGGAATAGCACAGAGGATCATAGGGGAAGGGAGGGAAAACTCAATGGGAAGAAATCAGAGAGGGAGACAAACCATGAGAGATTCTTGACTCTGAGAAACAAACTGAAGGTTGCAGAAAGGGAGATGGGTGAAGCAATGGGGTAACTGGGTAATGGGCGTTAAGGAAGGCACGTGATGTGATGAGCGCTGGGCGTTACACACAACTAATGAATCATTGAGCATTATATCAAAAACTAATGATGTACTATATGTTGGCTAATTGGATTTAAACAAATTTTTAAAAAAGGAAGAGTGCTCTCTGTGTGACTGCTAATAGGAGGAAGAGAGCATAAGGAAGCCTGAACAGAGATTCCTCCAGACTTCACCTGTTTCTTTTCCCATAATGATTATGCTATATACCCTTACTACCTCACTATAATTAATCTTAGTCATGATTAAAACTATATGCTGTGTCCTCTGCATCCTTCTAGTAAATCTCCAAATGTGAGGAGGACTTGGAGACCCACTTTGGAAAACAGTTTGGTAGTTACTTGTGAGTACAACATACACCAACATACATCAGATCATTCCACTCCTAGATATTTACTAAAGAAAACTGAAAGCGTATATTCTTATGAACATTTCTACATAAATGTTCATAGCAAAATTCTTAATAGCTTGAATTCTAAACAACCCACATGTCTATCACCAAGTGAATGATAGCAAAACTACCAAAAACCTCAGCAATAAAAAGGAATGATTACAAAGCAACATGAAAAAACTTTTGCAGGTGATGGATATATTTGTTATCTTGATTGTGATATGATTTTGTGGTATATCATGTCAAAACTTACCACACTGTATAATTTAAACATGTGCAGTTTATTGTATCTCAGCTGAACCTCAAAAGGACATATGCTTTGTTTGTTGTGTATATTTTATGAATATTCCTTATCTACTCAGTATTTAATAAATCAGTTCAAAAGTACATATTTTTGCCCCATTAATATTCTTCCCGGAAATAAATGAACATATATAAACATACAAGAATATTCCTTTATGAGTATATTTAAGGACATTTGCCACAGCGTTATTTACATAAGTGGGAAATTGGAAATATCTTAAATATCCATCAAGTAGTGTGCAGAACAGCAATAGATATGTATACTCTTAATAAACAATAAACTCTTAATAAATAAGTTCTTAAAAATCAGTAAGAGAAAGAACCCAGTAAAAATGGGGGAAAATACTTAACACTCAACTCATAGAAAACAGTCTAAATGGTCAACTAGTATATACAAAACATTCAACATCACTCGTAAGTACATAAATGCAAACTAAAGCACAAATGAAACATAATTTCACAATTTGAAAAGATAAAAATTTGATAGTTCTCATTATTGATGAGGAAACAGATTACCAAACACTCTCATATAAAGCTGGTTCTATAGAGGAATACATTAAAATCTCAAGCATCTCTTTATTCAAAAGAAGTGATTAAGACTGTGAAAAAGGAACGCACTGATTCAGAGAAGATATTCACAATAAATATATTTGCCATAGGGCTCATATCCATAATATATAAAAAACTGTTACAAATCTATATAAAAAAGACAGACAACCCAATAGAAAAATGGGCAAAAGAATTGAAAATGCATTTCATAAAAGATGATATCAAATAGCCAATGACATATAGAAAAGTCCTTGGGCCACCTGGGTGGCTCAGTTGGTTAAGGATCCAACTCTTGATTTCAGCTCTGGCCATGATCTCAGGGTTATGAGATCAAGCCCCACATTGGGCTCCACATGGGGCATGCACCTGTTTGAGATTCTCTCCCTTTCCCTTTGCCCCTCCCCCTCAGCCTTTCTCCTCTTTCTTGCTCCCCCCAAAAAGTGCTTGACTTCCTAAAAAAATTAAAATCAAAGAGAAATACCAGTACACCCCCGTAAGAGTAGATTTTTTAAAACTCAAAAAAAAAAAGTATTGTCAAGGACCTGAAGTAACTGGAAAACACATTCACCTCTCATAGTACTATAAACTGGTATAACCAGTTTGGAAGACTAGCAATAACTACTAAAACTAAAAATAAAACCATACCATAAAACCCAGCTGTTCCATTCTTAGGTATATATCAAACAAAAATGTATAATTAGGTACAAGAATATTCATGCAACTTTGTAATACCCAAAAACTAGAAACAACTCAAATATCCATCACAACAAAATAGAAGAATACCCTGTGATATATTCAAACAATGGAATTTTATGCGGCAATGAAATAAGAAGAACTATTACTGTATAGTAGTTGGGACTTCAAAAAATATAACTTTAAGCAAAACAATACAGACCAACAAATATACATACTTATGGTTCGGTTTATAAAAACAAACTAATCCGTGCTTTCAAAAGTCAGAATAGTGGTTACCCTCAGGGTGGGAGTAGGTGTATGACTAGAAGGAGCCACAGGGGACTTCTGGGATGTAAGTAATGTAATGTATAATCTGGATACTGGTTATAAGCGTGGCTTTACATTATAAAATATCATTGAGCTGTACATTTATGATCTGTGCATTCCTCTGTATGTATGATGCACCTCAATAAAAATTTTCTTTATGGGGCACCTACCTGGTTCAGTCAGTAGAGCATGCAACTCTTGATCTCGGGTTGTAAGTTCAAGCCCCATTTGGGTGTAGAGATCACTTAAAAATAAAATCTTAAAATAAATAAATAAATAAATAAATAAATAAATAAATAAAAACTAAAAATGTTCCTTATAAAATTGCAAAAGCAGGATGTAGAACAGTGTGTCTGTCTGGAAAAATGCACACAAATGTTATTAGAGGTTACTGCTGGAACCTGAGATTTGAGGGAATTTTTACTTAATCCTTATAGCTTGATATATTGTTTTCAGTGCCTACAATGAGTCTGCATCTTTTTTTAAAGATTTCATTTATTTATTTGATAGAGAGAGAGAGAGAGAGAAAGCATGAGCAAGAGGAAGGGCAGAGGGAGAAGCAGTCTCCCCACTGAGCAGGGAGCCTGATGCTGGGCTCTATCCCAGGACCCTGAACTGACTAAGCCACCCAGGCTCCCAAGTCTGCATCTTTTTAATGTAAATTAATAATTATGATCACATATATTCCTTTTTAAATGTGGCTTTTTTTTCTTTCCATTTTTTCCCTATCTTCCTCCCTTCTATGACAACATGACCTCCACCCTACCATAGGTAGCCTATAATAAAAATTTGCATGCTCTTCCACATTTTTCTCTATATTCCCCAAATCCTATCCAGATATACACAGACATATTTAGGGGTGTTTTTTGGTTACTGTTTTACAAAAAAAAGCAGAGGGGGGAAGATAATATCCACATTTTCCACATACTCCTATTTTTATTAAGCAATACTTTATGAAATATACCATTTTTATGATCACAACAATCAATGATGCTGTTTTCATTAGGAGAGGAAATAAAGTTTCCATTAGCTGAAACCTGGCTTGTTCTGGGATTGGTCCATTGAGAAGTGTTAGGAGAACCTGAAACCCTGTCAGCAATGCTCACCTCCCAAGCCAAGAATCTAGGCCTTTCATCTGTCAAACCCAAGGGGGTCTGGCCTAGCTCAGAATGAGGGAAGTCTAGGAAGAAAGGTGGTGCTAGTATCTGTTCTAGCCCTTTAAAAACAGTCAGCCCTCCTGAAGGAAGGGTGCACGCATCACATCATGCCCGTTTTGTGTAACTGTCCGGGACTCTTCCCTCCTGGTTTCCTGGACCATTTCCCTGCCTTCTGCTTCCATCCTCTCAGGACAGGTAATCTGTCTGGACCCCCCTATTTGGATTACTGATTTCCATACTCTCAAATACCACATTTGCCAGCTCTAGAGGTGCCTAACAGATTTGGTGAGAACGTCCCTTCCCTTTAGAGAGAGGGGATTCTTATACCTCAGCCCTCTAATGGACCTATTTCCCTTACACCTTTCCTCCTAAGTGTCCCAATGGGAACTCCCAGACCCCAATGACAGGCTCTGGATTCCATTCTAACAGAGCGACCTGGAGCATACAGGCCTACGCACTAAAATCTTGTCCTTTCTGAGGATGCACATCCTCCAGAATGAAGATGGCACCATTTTCCCCTCCCCACTACCCTGTGACTGGCCTGTCCTTGGCCAGATCCAGCCAGAAGAAGTTGGTTTCCTGCTGAGCCAGAGCCCAGCAGGATAAAATTAGCCCATTGCTGGGGCACCTGGGTGGTACAGTCAGTGAAGTGCCTCGAACTCTTGGTTTCAGCTCAGGTCATGATCTCATGGTCATGGGATTGAGCCCTTAGTGGGATTTGGTGCTCAGCAGGGAGTCTGCTTGAGATTCTCTCTCCCTCTCCTTCTGCCCCTCCCACTCGTGCTCTCTGTCTCTCTCTGTCTCTCTCTCTGAAATAAATAAAAAATCTTTTTAAAAAATTAGCCCATTGCTCACATCTAACAAGTGCCAGAGCTGAGCCCAGCAGCGCCTGGACTGACAGCACCTGTCGAGGGCCCCCAGCCCATAGCCTCCTTGTTGCCCCAGCCTACCTACATGAGGGATGGGAGGCTACAGACAGGCGACCACTACCCTTTTTCCACTGCACACCCACCCTACACTGCCCTTGCAATGACTGGGCCCTGGGATCCGGGGATGGGGGTGCTAACTGGTACCACTTCCCACCAGGTCTCCATGCCCACCCCATACTTCCACTCGGGGAATGCCTGGGGATGGAGATGGGGCTGGGGGCCCTGGGGCCCTGGCTGCAACATTTCTTGGTTCTGCCACAGGCCTCTGGTCACCTTGGGTGAGGAAGGGCAGGACTCCTGCCCCTCCATGGCCCTCCATCCCCTTCCGCATCTGGGAAGGGTAAGAACCTGGGAGACGCGCCACAGAGATATATCTGACCCTGCTACTCAGATGGGAATCAGGACCGCCCAGGGGAAGGGGACGGGAAGGAAGCCTGGAGAACCTAACCTCAGGCCCTACCAACTGTCCGGGGAGCCAGATGAATAGACTGTAGCTGCCATGTGTCCTGGGCTCAGGTGCTCCTAGATCCCCCGCCCCCACTGCCCTGCCTGTGCCGCTGCCACCACCAGGGACTGCAGCGTCGCCGCCCCCCACCCACCGAGCGCTTGATCCAGAGCCCTGGAGGTGATCCAGGCTGCACGGGCGATAACCCTTTCCTACCAGCGGCTCTCTTCTCTCTTCCCCCTACTTGATCTGGCCCCAAGGCCCCAAGGACGGAGTCGGCCTGTAGCTGGCGAAGGATCTAAGTGATTCTAGGCAAGGGGCTCTCGGAGATGAGGGGGTTGGGGGGTGGGGATCGCCTCCAGGGAACCCTTGGTCCAAAGCAGCCAGTCCTCTGCCCTCCTCTCCAACCTCCAACCTTGGGTCGGGACTGTGGAGCCGCCTTCCCCATGCTGGTCAGCACAATGGGGCTGCTTCTTCCAAAGAATTGGCCCAACCATCAATCCCACCAATTCCCCGTAATAGTTGTCCCAGAACTCCTGGAGACGGGTGGCCAACCACGCTGGTGGGAGTTCCCAGCTCAGACAGACTCCCTCACCACACAGTCCCTAGGTACCATGCAGGGTGAAGGTGAGCCCCCACCAGCTGCCCTAGGTTCACACAGGTCAACTAGCCAGCGGAATTTCCTAGGCTTGAGAAACCTCCCCCAAACCTGAACCGAGAACCAGGAATGGACCAGGTCGACCCTAAGACACCCCTCCTCAATTTGATCCCCATCCCACACTCCTCCACCCACTTGCTTCCTTCAGCCACTTGCCTAAGTAGGAGTGAAGGAGAGGGCCAGGATAAGCACCTCCACTCCCCTCCCCCCCACACAAACATACACTCTTCCTCCTCTAGGGTGGAGTGTTCTGGGAGGCTCAGCCCTGCAGTTCCATCTGCCTCAAAGCCTTGCAAGGGCCAGAGTTTCCTCCTGTCAGGGGCAGATCTTTCAGCTACTTGCCTCCTTATTCACCCTGTCCCCTCCCCACTGGACAGGGACACACCTCCTTCATCCTTCAGCTCCATGAACACAAGGGCCTTCCCTCCAGCGTATCTGGACACAGAGGCTCCCTACAATGGTAACACGGTGCCCTCACCTTTGGGTGGGCAACTTACAGTTTACAGATGCTCCCATATCCTTCATCACATTTGACCCACCCCCCCAACCCTGAGAGGCAGCTGCTCTTATACCTGTTTTACAGATGGGGAAAGTGAGGCCCAGAAGGGAACTAAATGCCAGTTTTCAAACCCCTTCTCCAAGGCTCTTTCCACCCTTCCTTACAGAATGTAGGGAAGGAAGTGAATCTTTCTGTTCCCTTGACTTCTCAGAAAGTCGGCTTCCTGCTCCTGGAGAGAGTACCTACTGCCCCCAGGCCCACTCTGCCCCCCCCAAGGAAAAGTCTGGACAGTGAGTCGCACCAGAGCCCCAAGATGGAGGCATGAAGGCTGCAGAAGTTGAGCCAGAGTCCTTGTGCTCCCCCAACCCACCCACCCATGCCAGCCTCTCCTGTGGAGGGAGAGGGATGTGGAGGGGAGTATGGAAGAGTAATTAGGAGTCTCTAATGTGCCTTTCTCTGGGAATACACAACATTGTCTACTGGGTTCCTCTGTGTCTTAAAATGGAGGTAAAACTCCAAAATGAACTCTCCTGTGCCTTACTCCCTCGGTCCTCTTATTATTCAATAGA
Organism: Ursus maritimus; assembly: GCF_017311325.1. Lineage (NCBI taxonomy): Eukaryota > Metazoa > Chordata > Mammalia > Carnivora > Ursidae > Ursus > Ursus maritimus. The sequence continues at coordinate 66,077,818 of NW_024423319.1, forward strand.
ATTATCACCACTGAGAGTTAATTTCCCGGTCCTTGCTTGATGTCCAGAGGCCCTCAAGGGGTCTTTGTCTGGGCTGGTTTGGAAGGTCAAAACTACTTTACTCATTTTAAAGTAGCTGTTTTCACGTACCCTCTCCCTGACAGCATATATTTCCCCAAGTCTCTCATCCTTCTACATCTGGCTTATTTTTAGGACTTATATCACTTGCCCAATATTGAAACCATGCCAAGTCAGATGGTCCCAAAAGGCTAGGCTAATTTCCCAGGATATTTGCATGACTTTCTACTTAGGAGCCTATCTCTGCAAAGAAGACCACTATCCACACCCACCTATAAGGGCTTCCTGTTCTCTAACAAGAACAGGTGGAACAGATCTTGGGCACTCTGGGCTCATATCCTTTCTCTGTCATTTATTTGCTCATAAGTTTAGCCAGTTATTCTTTGGGCTTCAGTTTCTTCATCTGTACAATTGTGTTAATAATAATTATTCCTCAAGGATAATATGAGGCCAGAAAAATGAGTCAACAAATTTAAATTGGTTGGTCCAAAGTAGATGTTCAATAAATGTTCCTGTAAGGGATCCCCATAACAATCTTCCTACTGTTTGGGTCTAAGACCTTGCCTCAGGCTTAGATTGACTCCGCATATTAGTTTTCTTTGTTGTAGGCACCAGTGCCTCAGCTATATTCTTTCCTTCTCCCTTATGTCATGTTCCACTATTTTATGCTCTTCCAGATCCCTAGTACCAGTTAAGTAGTCACATTTTCTACCACATGACTCCACTTGTTTTCCCTCCCCCACCAGTTAAATTTTTGTGCTGAGGGAGAAAGAAAGACCTTTCTAAGGGTGTAAACTGGCCAGTATGGCCTGCCTTGCAAGAATGAACTGGGTGAATCACATACTTTATTTCTTAAATATAGAATATAAAACAGAAAACTACAATAACAGAAAACAGTGAATTATTATAGCTAAAATGTCGTGAGGTATAGGTGGGACTGGAGAAGCCATGATAGGCCATGTTCAGGGACATTTGTGAGTAATAATGACTAATTAGAGGCAGTCACGTGGTGGTAGGGTGGAAAGAAGAGTCATTTACTCACTAGAATGAAGACTCTAAACTCTTACTGAAATTCTCTAGGGCTAACTTGAAGCCAAAACCATCCCCCACTCTAATCTTGGTGAATTGCATTCCTGTTAGTGTTTATTCTTGGATTTATGTACTACTCCTTCCACCCTGTTGCTCTACTCATAGCCTTAGAATAATTTTCACTTTATCTGAGTTAGCGTGTGTGGGTTTCTTACAAACGATTGAGCCTGAGTAGACCCTCTGTTCTTTCTTGAATTTCTCATGAATTATAATAGAATATTTTGCCCTGGGATGAAATGACCAAATATAAAATTGAATTTCATTTACACTTAAATGTGTACCAAATAATGATAGACATTAGTCGGAAGCACAATTGTAATGTCTCTATAAATATTCTGCCTGGAAACAGGGACGGAGAGAAAGGGAGACCTCCAATAAATGCAGGATCATTTGATATAGGTTGAAGGGCTATAGTGGCAATTACAAAGGCACTCATCCAAATCATGTTGATATAAGTACAGTGGTGGGAGTGTGGTCTTGCCAAAATAATCAGGAAAGCCAAACCACTGCCTTGAAAGCTCTTGGCTATGGTAGTTATATCAACACAACATGGGGCTACCTGTCTGGTTTGGCTGACCTCCAGATGAGTCAACTGGTTCCTGACTTAGTGCTTTTAGAATGCTCCAGTTTGTCTCTAGGGCTTTCTACCTCATTTTTCTTCTATCCTCTCACCTTGCCCCTTCACCTTCTTTCCTCCTATTTCCTTGACTTGGACTTCCTGTTTTATCTGGTTGATTACTCTTTAGCTCTTGTTATATTTCTGTGCTCCATGAAAAGCAAACCTATGGCCCAGAAAGAAGTTTGCCTAACATAACAACTTAACTTTGGGAGAACTGATCCAGAGTTCTCTTCTCTGTCCTTTCTGAGATTCCTGCCTGAGATCCTATAGATTGTTCGATAAATGTGTTTCATTCCTCTACAAATCTGATGTCTATATTCCTCTGGAACTCTCCCTCCTTCCACTTTCCCTGCAACAACCTCCCAACCCACTGTAAATGTGTATATAAATTATCTACTGCTACAGACTGGAAATAAATGCAGCTACTTTGCTGGCACTGACTTGTGACTTGGCTCTGGCTCAACCCCTTGGGAAATGGCAAGAGTAACTAAGTTATCTACAACATGTCAGCCGGTGGAAAGAAAGGGCCTAGAGAATAGACTGAAACATGGAGGATAGAGGGTGTTCTTAAACTTTATTCCAGAAACAGTGCTAAAAGACAAATTAAAAGAAAATTTGTTTGGATATTTAGGCATGATGATCAACCTGACTAAAGTCTCTATACCAAGATTCTTCAGTTACAAGTAACAGAAACCAACGTAAGCTACTTTCATCAAAATAGGGAAACTTATTATATAAGGAGTTAGGGGTGTATCACAAAACTCAAGGTCAAGAATGTTATTAGATTTCAGAAATGGACCAGAACAGGCAACTGCCAAGTCTTCAGAAACTTAGACAATATCATTTATCCTTCTCTTTATAATATTTCTTTTTGTTCTCTCTCTGATGAGCAGCTTCCTCAGCCCCACAGAAAGCACAGGAAATATGGCTTCCCCACAGAGCCAGGGTATTATTGTTTACTTTCTAAGGTTGAACCACAGGGGAAAACCAATCCACTTCCATTTCTCTCCTCTCTCTCTCTCTTTCTCACACACACACACACACACACACACACACAACTTAAAATTTCTGTAAGAGCTTCTAAATAGTCAGGGTCTCATCCTTAGGCCAATCAACTTAGGCCTGGGATTGAAACAATGTTTACAAATGACATGCATTGCCAGGATCCCACCATTATAAGAAAGAAACTGGAAAGGGGGGGGGGCAATTTAAGGAGTCATATGACCTGCACAGATACACCAAAAGGGATTCACCACAATGGCCAAGCAGGTTTTTTCTTAGTTTTTATTAAAATTCTAGTTAGTAAAATAGCAATAATAGTAATTAAAATAAAATAAAACAAAATAAAATTCCAGTTAACACAGTGTAATATTAGTTTCAGGGGTACACTTCCTTACAACACCCCATGCTCATCACAATAAGTACACTCCTTAATTCCCATCACCTATTTCACCCATGCTCCCACCCTCACCTGCCTTCCCTCTGGTAATAATCAGTTTTCTATAGCTAAGACTCTGTTTTCTTGGTTTGAAACACTCTCACATTTTTCCCCTTTGCTAGTTTGTTTTGTTTCTTTCTTAAATTCCACGTATGAGTGAAATCAGATGATATTTGCCTTTCTTTGACTAATTTATTTGCTTAGCATTATATTCTCTAGCTCCATCCATGTCATTGCAATGACAAGATTTCATTTTTTTTTTTATGGCTCAGTAACATTCCTTGTGTGTGTGTGGTGTGTGTACATCACATCTTCTTTAGCCATTAATCAGTCGATGGTGGACACTTGGGCTGTTTCCATAATTTGGCTATTGTATATAATGCTGCTATAAACATCAGAGTACATGTATCCCTTTGAATTAGTATTTTTGTATTCTTTGGGTAAATACCTAGTAGTGCAATTGCTAGATCATAAGGTAGTTCTACTTCTAACACTTTGAGGAACCTCCACACTGTTTTCCAGAGTGGCTTCACCAGTTTGCATTCCCACCAACAGTGTATGAGGGCTCTACTTTCTCCACATCCTTGTCAGCACCTGTTGTTCCTTGTGTTGTTGATTTTAGCCATTTTCACAGGTGTGTGGTGATAGCTCATTGTAGTTTTAAATTGTATTTCCCTGATGGTAAGTGATGTTGAACATCTTTTCATGTGTCTGTTAACCACCTGTACATCTTCTTTGGAGAAATGTCTATTCATGATTTCTGCCCATTTTTAATTGGATTATTCATTTTTGGGTGCTGAGTTTTATAAGTTCTTTATAGATTTTGGATAGTAACCCTTTATCAGATATGTCATTAACGAATCTCTTCTCCCATTCCATAGGTTGCCTTTCAGTTTTGTGGATTATTTCCTTTGCTGTGAAGATTTTTATATTGATATAGTCCCAAATAGTTTATTTCAGCTTTTCTTTCCCTTGCCTCAGGAGACATACCTAGAAAAAAGTTGCTATGTCGGATATCAAAGAGGTTACTGTCTGTGTTCTCCTCTAGGATTTTAATGGTTTCCTGTTTCATGTTTAGGTCTTTAATCCATTTTGAATTTTTTGTGTGCATGGTGTAAGAGAGTGGTCCAGTTTTATTCTTTCACATGTTGCTGTCCAGTTTTCCCCCACACCATTTGTTGACGAGACTGTCTTTTTCCCATTGGATATTCATTCCTGCTTTGTTGAATGTTGATGACCATATAGTTGTGGGTTCATTTCTGGGTTTTATATTCTATTCCATTGATCTATGTGTCAATTTTTGTGCCTGTACCAGACTGTTTTGATCACTATAGCTTTGTGATATAACTTGAAGTCCAGAATTGATGCCTCCAGCTTTGCTTTTCTCCTTTCAAGATTGCTTTGGTTATTTGGGGTCTTTTGTAGTTCCATACAAATTTTAGGATTGTTTGTTCTAGCTCTGTGAGAAATGTTGTTAGTATTTTGATAGGAATTATATTAAATGTGTAGATTGCTTTGGGTAATATAGACATTTTAACAATATTTGTTCTTCCAATTCATGAGCATGGAATGTCTCTATTTCTTTGTGTCATCTTCAATTTCTTTCGTTAGTGTTTTATAGTTTTCAGAGTACAGGTCTTTCACCTCTTTGGTTAGGTTTACTCCTAGGTATGGCAAAGCAGTTATATTTCAGAACCAGAGGGTATACGTCTGAGAACAAGGCCCAAAGGGCTCCGTTTCCCTAGAAATTTCTCTCAGCTTTCAGTCCCCTAAGAGTGAAGAAGACAGATCTAAACACAAGAGGAAGTCAAAGTAGTGAAGTAAAGTGACTAGTAGCCTGCTTAGTGGGTCAAGTCAAATCAAAATGTGACTAGGCCTGTCAATAGAAACCATCATTAAAAAATGTTAGCTAGTCCTTAAGCATCTGGCTTCAGCTAAGGTCATGATCCCAGGGTCCTGGGACTGAGCCCCTCATCTGGCTCCCTGCTTGGCGGGAAGCCTGCTTCTCCCTCTCACATGCCCCTTGCTTGTGTTCCCTCTCTCACTGTCTCTCTCTGTCAAATAAATAAATAAAATTTAAAAAAATGTTAGCTGTTACTGTAATCAGAAGAGGCTGGTTGCAGTGGGACTCTGAGCAAAAGAGACAGACTAATCTTCACAGATAGTTCCTTCAAAGCCACAAAGGAGCCACTCCATAGTGGAATATACCTCAATAGGAACCAAGATTTGGGTCTGCCACATACAGGACTCTCCTCCCTACCATAGAGCTAATCAACACCAACACTGACAAATTCTTGGGTTTGGTTCCTACTTTTTAAAGATACTATGTAAACTTCTCTTTTGTTATGACAACACAACAATTATCTCATTCTTGTTACAGCTGAACCCAAGACAACACCCTTCACCCCAATGAATCCCATTCTGAAGTAATTTCTACTTCAGAATCAGCCTAATTGAACTTGTAAGGCTTCTGGTATCCTTGATTATGTTTAGAAGATATGTAGCATACTTTATGGAAATGTGGGAAACACTCAAATAACAATATTGTAAGCACACACTCTCTCCAGGTTGGCTACTTTTTGCTAATCTCTCTCTCCTGTTCATTATTTTGTTTTAAGTTTAGAACCACTTATTAAGTGATCTCAGCTGTTGTAGCTGCTGCTTGTCAGCGCGCTCTTAAATTGCAAGACGCCTGCGTGGTGCAGTTGTTTAGGCATTGGACTCTTAGTTTCTGCTCAGGTTGTGATCTCAGGGTCGTGAGATCAAGCCCCGCCTTGGGCTCCACACTCAACACTGAGTCTGCTTAATATTATCTCTCCTCCCTCTTCCCCTCATAATTGTGTGCTTGCTCTGTCTCTCAAATAAATAAATAAATCTTAAAAAAAAAACCATAAAATGCTTTTCCAATTTCTCTTGTCCAGGACAGAAGGATCTTCCAGGTAGCATGCCAACAGAACAAGAGAATCCAATGATGCCAGCTTCAATGATGGTGCCATCCAGAGAGGGAGAAGGTCATGGCACATTCAACTGCAGCTTACAGAGGTTTTGAAAGAGGACCCTTTGGGGGCTCAGGCTGCCTGGCATTTTGATGCTGTCAGTATGAGTTTTGTACTCTATGATGGTGTTGGGACATAGGTTAAGCACTTGCCAAAGCATAACCTGGATTTGGACTGTGGTTGTTTGATCACTGGCAGTCTTATTCCATATTAAAATAATGTCCTCCTGAAACTGGACAGAGACCACAACACCACAGATCTCCTCCCCAACCATGAACTGTTCCTCCAACATGTCCAGGATAAGATTCTCACAGCAATGAGATGCCAAGGCTTTCTGGAGCCAAATAATCCACTTGCCACCATTTTTATTTGCATCATCTTCCCATATGGGTTTAATTCCTTCTTTGAAGAGTTGGATGTCACTGTGGCCCATCAGGTCCCCAAGACCTACCATGTGGCTGTAAAATCTCCAGAACTGCTCTGCAGAGGCAAAAAAGGTGCCAATCTGTTTGATATTTTATTCATAGCTTTGTGAGCTGGTGGGATGGCTGGGGGTTCTTCTGGAGTATCAGAAAGTATAATTGTACTGAAGGAGATGCTCTGCTGGTCCAGGAACAACAGCCTTCCTCTTACTGCTGCCCTGACTCTTGTCTCATTCTGTTTTTTCCTTCTTACTTTCTTTCTGTGTGCTGTTTTCTTCATTTTGATCATGGTCCCCACTGTCATAATCTTTCAATGCATTGAACTTGTTGTTCATCCTTTCACCACTGCTGTCGCCACTGCCTCACAGAGTGACTTCCACTCTGTTGGGCCCTTGCCTGCTAATTCTTGATAATTTCAGGTTGAGAGGCATTTTCTGAATTTGTCTCCAAATACTCCCTTTTGGGGGCATGTGACCTCCTCTGGGTTGTGGGGTCACATCATACACGTAGGAAATAAGAATATGAATAATGGGGTGAATCCATCTACTACTCCACTCAGCAAATCTAAGTATTGGAGTGAAGGAGAGTTAAGAGACTCTCTGTGTGCTTCTCACAGTTTAAGTATGCCACCACCTTGAGTGTGTTCTAGTGTTTAAACACCTATTTTTCATTCAATGGGAACCCTAAACAAAAGCCACTTACTTAATCTGGTGCTCAATTGAACAAACAGGAATCTGTTCCAATACTGGCCTTATTGATAGACATTATGTAATTCTTTCACATGGAACTTTCACAAATGACTTTCAAGGATAATTTTTGCTACATGTAATTTTCCCTTAAATGTTTAATCCCCTTGAAAACTTCGGTGTAAACTGCAATTTCACTGCACTAACTAGAGTCTACTGGTTGAGAAAAATGTCTTTTGTTCCCCGCCAAAGTGTGTGTTTCAGACAAGCCACTGAAAAGGAAGTATATCATAGAAAAATAAAAGGCTTGGTCATGGACGCCAATCCTCTGAGCACTTGGCCAATGGTAGTGAAACTGCACAGTTGGTGCTTGGAGACAGGAATTGGAGATGGACATTGTATCCTCACATCCCACCATACAACCCAAGATTTTTCTCTGCTAGTAGATAAAAAGTGTATGGGAAAAATCAAGAATAAGGTAGTATATTTTCAAAGCAAAACCCAAGAAAAAGGTATGGTTAAGGTATGTATGGGATGAGGAATGGGGAATAAGGTAAGTTGAGTTTAAAAAGCATTGATTGGGAGAGGGGCGCCTGGGTGGCACAGCGGTTAAGCGTCTGCCTTCGGCTCAGGGCATGATCCCAGCATTATGGGATCGAGCCCCACATCAGGCTCCTCCGCTATGAGCCTGCTTCTTCCTCTCCCACTCCCCCTGCTTGTGTTCCCTCTCTCGCTGGCTGTCTCTCTCTCTGTCAAATAAATAAATAAAATCTTCAAAAAAAAATTTAAAAAAAAGCATTGATTGGGAGAGAATAAGATCCTAAACATTGGAGTGGAGACCCATGGGAAAATTCCAATGAAGCTGGAGATGTCATACGCCTAAATTCTATTGAGTTTTCTTTGCCAAAATTTCCACCCCTGCCTGAGAAGGTTGTGCTTTGCCCCCCCAAAAAATTTGTAATGGCCTCTCTTAAGGTAGTTTCCTTGCAAAGCACTGCTGACTCTCCTCGGGATCTACCCTGCAGCTCTTCTTTGCTCCTAGACATATGCCTGGGCTCAAGTCCCAGCAAACCTTGAAGGGTAATCCACTAGAAGGAGTGCTATACACCAAAGCAGGTGCATGATTTTTTTCAATTTATACAGACAGAAATATGGAGAATATGTGTGGGAATGGAGGTGAGTAATGGTGGAAGGAATACGAAGTTAAATCAGGCCAAATTGATTGATATGAGCCCACGCTAAGCAAAGATTATGGATTCAATGATTTAGTTCAAGTTGTTCAAAAGCACTCTAACAGTATGGTTGGTTGGGTAGCTGAAAATGGACCAAAAGGTGACCTATACTGAGTGAAGTTGAAATGCCAGAATGGCCCTGTTATTCTATCAACTATTTCTCTATTTAAAGGCTTGGGAAGATTGGAATGTTAGAGTGGATTTATCATTTAAGTTCTGCTCACCTACCCTGGAGGATCAACTTTTCACCATGACTGTGAATAATAAATTTGTGAGGGTAATCCCAGCATCTTTGAAGAACTCTGTGGTCAATTTCCTGTAGGTCAAAAATTATAGTGTGAATTTCCGCAACTGAACTAGAATATTTAAATGCAATGAGGATAATTGGATCCCAGGGCTGCAGGAGTGAAATAGTGAAACTTAATTACCAAAGACAAGGTGAGCTTGCTGTAATAGACAGTAGAGTCAAAGCAGTATCAGAATAGTCTAATTTGTAGAGACCTGTGGCATTTTTTAGTTGATTATCACATCCCTGGAAAAGAAATAAATCAGCAATCTACTAAATTCTTACTTGATCTGGGTAGATAGGAGAGTTCTAATTTGAGTGAACGATGTCTAACGTGAATCACCAAAAGAAAGACTCATTGTCTTTCAATCAATTCCCAGACTTGAGCCAGTTGACAGATCCAGAACCCTTTGAATGAAGAGAGGCATGTGATTTTTTTAAGAAAGGACCCTGCTATACCACCAGAAGTTTTTATTGTTAATTTTTCTCCCAACTCTCCTTAAAAGAACCTACGGGCACTGACCAGGTGATTATGCATTGGGGGAAAAATAGTCAAACATTTGGAGGATTACTAGACAATGTCTCTGAACTGGCACTAATTCAAGGAGACCCTAACCATCACTGTGGTCCACAAGTCAGAGCAGGAGCTTATGGGTGTCAGGTGACCAATGTAGTTTTAGCTTGGGTTCGTCTCACAATGAGTCCAGTGGGTTTTCAATGCCATGGTTATTTCTCCAAGTGAAAGCCACTAGAAATGCCTCTACCTAGGAAAATAGTAAACCAACAGCAATACCACATTCCTGGAGAGATGGCAAAAATTAGTACCACCATCAGGGACTTCAAAGACACAGGGGTGGTGAGTCCTACCACTTCCACTTCCTCATTCAACTTACCTATTTAGGCTGTGCAGAAAACAGATAGAACTTGGAAAATTACAGAGAATTATTGTGAAGTTAACCAGATGATGATTCCAATTGCACCTACTGTTCCATGTGTGGTTTTGTTGCTTGGGCAATTAACACATCTTCTGGTACCTGGTATGCAGCTATTGATCTGGCATATTAATTCTCCAGCCCTACGTCATGATTTAGTCTACAGTGACCTTGATAACCTTTCCATTCCACAAGACATCACACTAGTTCATTACATTGATGACATTATGCTGATGGGATCTGGTGAGCAGAAAGTAGCAACCACTCTAGACATATTGGTAAGACACATCAGAGAGTGGGAAATGAATCTGATGAAAATTCAGGGGACTTGCACCTCAGTAAAATTTTTAGGTGTTCAGTGACATGGAGCATATTGAGATATTATTTCCAAGGCAAAGCATAAGTTAGTGTATCTGGCCCCTACTGCATCCAAAAAAGAGGAACAATGCCTAATGGGTCTGGGCCTCTTTGGAATTGAAAGCAACATATTTCTCATTTGAGTATGCTGCTCTGACCCACTTACTAAGTAACCCGAAAAACTGCAAGCTTTGAGTGGGGTCTAGAACAAGAGAAGGCTCAACAACAGATTCAGGCTGCCATGAAAGCTGCTTTGTTACTTGAGCCATATAATCCAACTAATCTGCTGGTGCTTGAAGTGGCGGTGGCAGTTTGGAGACTTTGGGAGGCCCCTAGAGCTGAAGAGCATTATTGGCCCTTAAGATTTTAAAGCAATACCCTAACATCCTCTGTGAATACTTTCCTTTTGAGAAACAGATTTTGGCTTTCCATTGGGCCATACTTAACCACAGGCCACCAAATAACCATGAAACCTAAGCTGCCCATCATGAACTGCCCCACCAAGCCATAAATTTGGCCATGTTCAGCAGCATTCCATTATCAAAGAGAAGTGGTATATACAAGATTGGGATCAAGGATGCCCTGAAAGCACAAGTAACTTACATGAGAATGTAGCCCAAATGCCACAAATCCATATATTCATGGGCCATGGCCAATGGTTTAGTTACATGGTCAAAGACTTGGAGGAAACATGATTGGAAAATTGGTGGCAAGGAGTCAGAAGAACTGTTATGTGGATAGACCTCTCTGAATGGGCAAAGAATGTAAGATATTATGCCCCCAAGTAATGCACTCAAAAGGTAACCTCAGCAGAGGAAGATTTAATAACCATATGGATAGAATGGTTCTTTTTGTGGATATCCCTTAGAGCATTTCTTTTTTTTTTTTTTTAAGATTTTATTTATTTGTTTGACAGAGACAGTGAGAGAGGGAACACAAGCAAGGGGAGTGGGAGAGGGAGAAGCAGGCTTCCCACCAAGCAGGGAGCCTGATGTGGGGCTCAATCCCAGGACCCTGGGATCATGACCTGAGCCGAAGGCAGACACTTAATGGCTGAGCCACCCAGGTGCCTCTAGAGCATTTCTTAGTAATACCATATCCTGTGGTTAAAGTCAATGAAAAACTCCAACAGCCCAGTTCAGGCAGGACTACTAATGGCCCAGACCCTTCAGGAATAAATGTTTGGGACACCCCACCAGGCAAAGAATTACAATCAACAAAGGGAAAAGGGAATATGGAATGGGTAGTAGAAGAAGGTACTTAGAAACACCAGGGGAGGGGGGTGGGGGAATGGGATAGGCTGGTGATGGGTATTAAGGAGGGCACGTATTGCATGGTGCACTGGGTGTTATATGCAAGTAATGAATCATGGAACTTTACATCGAAAACTAGGGACTGTATGGTGACTAACATAATATAATTTAAAAAAAAAAAGAAACACCAGCTATGACCATGTGACCAGTTACAGAAATAAGGAGTATGGTAGTTATGAGCATTTTTCCTTGGTAACCTACAGGTTAGCTTCACTATCAGGCTTCTCATTATCTTCTATATCTGCTGTAAGAGGAGGTGTTTATGTTTTTAAAGGAGCTTCCAGAGGAGTAATATTGGGTGGCAATTTTCCTCAAATATTTCCCAAGTCTTTATTGATGATGGTTTTGGTGGGTATTGAAAATTTTGTAACAGCTATAAACAAGTAGTTATCAATTTGGGTAAAGACTAGCCCATGCAAGGAGAGGTTAGATTTCTCTATGAGATAGAATATGTTTTTTTATAAAAATTGCTTTAACATTCAACAGCTATGATTGTTTACTGTGAATGGCCAGTATTGCAATGGTAGAAACTCACTTCCATTGACTATTATATAAAACTCCACTTGCCTTTTAAGAGGTTAGGTTAGAGAATAATTTCCAAACTAGTTCAATTTTCTGATTTTTTACATGTATCTTGGCACAAGAAATATGTAGTACCTTGATGAAGTCCCACAAGTTCATTTTTTCTTTTGTTTCTCTTGCCTTTGGAGATGTGTCATGAAGAAAGTTGCTGTGGCCGATGTCAAAGAGGTTGCAGCCTATGTTCTCCTCTAGGATTTTGATGGATTCCTGTCTCACATTGAGGTCTTCAACCATTTAGAGTTTATCTTTGTGTATGGTGTGAGAGAGTGGTCAAGTTTCATTCTTTTGCCTATAGCTGTCCAATTTTCCTAGCACCATTTATTGAAGAGACTGAATTTTTCCACTGGATGTGTTTTCCTGCTTTGTCAAAGATTAGTTGCCCAAAGAGCCGAAGGTCCATTTCCAGGTTCTCTATTCTGTTCCATTGGTCTATGTGTCCGTTTTTGTGCCAGTACCATGCTGTCCTGGTGATCACAGCTTTGTAGTATAGCTTGAAATCTGGCAATGTGATGCCCCCAGCTTTGTTTTTCCTTTTCAACAACTCCTTGGCGAATTGGGGATACCTCCTACATTGTTGGTGGGAATGCAAATTGTTACAGTCACTTTGGAAAACAGTGTGGAGGTCCCTTCAAAAGTTAAAAATTGAGCTACCCTATGATCCAGCCATTGCACTACTGGGTATTTACCCCAAAGATACAGACGTAGTGAAGAGAAGGGCCATATGCACCCCAATGTTCATAGCAGCATTGTCCATAATAGCTAAATCGTGGAAGGAGCTGAGATGCCCTTCAACAGATGAATGGATTAAGAAGTTGTGGTCCATATATACAATGGAATATTACTCAGCCATCAAAAAGAATGATTACACAAAATTTGCAGCAACATGGACGGGACTGGAGGAGATAATGCTAAGTGAAATAAGTCAAGCAGAGAAAGACAATTATCATATGGTTTCACTCATTTATGGAACATAAGAAATAGGAAGATCGGTAGGAGAAGGAAGGGAAGAATGAAGGGGGGTAAACAGAAGGGGGAATGAACCATGAGAGACTATGGACTCTGGGAAACAAACTGAGGGCTTCAGAGGGGAGGGGTGTGGGGGATTGGGATAGGCCAGTGATGGGTATTAAGGAAGGCACGTATTGCATGGTGCACTGGGTGTTATACACAAATAATGAATCATGGAACATTGCATCAAAAACCAGGGATGTACTGTATGGTGACTAATATAGCAAAATAAAAATTATATATAAAAAAAAAGAAATATGTAGTATACATTGCCCTCCTTGTATATATGATTAGTGAGGCCAGAGAAGGTTTATTAGGGTTCTACAGAAAACCAGAATCTATAGGGTACGTGTGTGTGTGTGCGTGTGTGGGGGGGCGGTATTTATTTTAAAGAATTGGTTCAGGGGCACCTGGGTGGCTCAGTTTTTCGAGGGTGAGACTCTTGATTTCAGCTCATCATCTCAGGGTTATGGGACTGAGCCCCACCTCGGGCTCTACACTCAGCGCAGAGTCTGCTAGTCCCTCTCCCTCTGCTCCTCCTCTCTCTCTCTCTTAAATAAATAAATAAATAAATAAATAAATAAATAAATAAATAAAGTCTTTGGAAAAAAAGGAATTGATTCACTTAATTGTGGAGGGTTGGCAAATCAAAAATCCAATAGAGAAAGATGGAAGGCTAGAGACTCAGGGAAGAGTTGCAGCTTGAGTCCAAAGACAATCTGCTAGCAGAATTCTTTCTTGCTCAGGGGAGGTTGGTCTTTGTTGTATTATGGCCTTCAACTAATTGGATGTGGCCCACCCACATTAAGGAGGGTAATCTGCTTTAGTTAAATTCCACTAATTTAAATGTCAATCTCTTCTCAAAAATGCACCTGCAGAGAAACATGCAAAATAATGTTTGAGCAAACATCTGGGCACTGTGATCTAGACAAGTTGACACCTAAAATTAACCACCACAAAGAAGGTTCTTGGTAAGATGCCAATTTCTTTCCACCTCAATAAGTGGGACTTGTATTGGAGTAGGGGAGAGATCATTATAATTAATTTTAAAAAGAAGTCAAAAGTTGTAAGGATATATATTGTTAACAGAATTTATATTTATCATCATCCCAGGGATTAGTAAAAAACTATAATTTTATCTCTGTAATCCCATAGGATTTGTTGGTATTGGTTCTGGATTACATTTTATTTAATTGCACAATTATGAGCATCTTAGTTGTAATCCTGGGTACACACTATATCTAGGAATTCCTTAAATGACACCTGATAGATAGCGGCATATTGCTCTATTGGCTTGGTGGCACTAGTTAATAACAGATTTCATTTGATTGAAGCAAAAATCTGTTCATAGGTTTAGAAGGCACCTATGAGTCACCAGCAATACTATAGAGTCTGGCCTAGCTGGGAGGGTTGTTGCCAGCAGTTGTAGAGATAGGAAATACAGTAGTAGTCTCAGTGTTGATTTCTGTGGTCATGTTAGTAGGATTATCAATCTGAATAACCAACAAAGTGGTTCTCATTGTCCTCAATCCGACCAGTGTTGCATGTCTCCCTATGGTATGCATGTGGCATGTTAAGGTGATCCACCAATGGGTGTGTAGGAACACTAGTGAGGGTTGGAACTTCTCAAGTAAGGAAAGGGCACAGCAACAGAGTCGGGGTTAAAGTCAGAGGCCATTCATAGCCAGGAGTAGTGGATCTGATTGTCCCCTGTATATCAGCCAGGGCAATTATTTCCACCTGCTGGGTGTCAGAAGCAGGTACAGATTTGTTCCACAGAGCCTTAATAGAGCAAAGTATGTGGGTGGCAGATTAGCATGCCTCACTCCTTCCAGATACTGGTAGGTGGTTTGCTCCACTTACACTGGATGATGAGCAGACACAGGCTGAGAATGATTCCAGAGTCAGTAGTCTACACCAGGTCTTCATCAGGATTGAGGGAGAGACAGCTAGACTCTGGATTTTCTATGAGGGAGGAAGGAAAGTTGAAGTATCAGGTGGATGCTATTTTGCTGTAGACAATAATGTCAGGGTTACCACATCTATAAAAATGGATAATTGTGTTGCATCCAGTGTGCTTACATAAAACAGCAGAGGTTGCAACATCTTTGTTGGTGGTCTCCTTATTTGTTGTGACTTTAAATATGGCATAGTTATGCCATTTGGGGTGGGTCTAATGTAATCAGGACTATGAACAGTATTTTGACCACTTAGGGGACCATTGTCCTCCAAGTTTTCTCTATGGTCCTTGTTTTAAAAGCCCATTATGGGGGCACCTGGGTGGCTTGGTTAACCAGTTGCCTTCGGCTCAGGTCATGATCCTGGGGTCCTGGGAAGGAGTCCTGCTCAGTGAGAAGTCTGCTTCTCCCTCTCCCTCTGCCCCTCCCCCCCCAACTCGTGTGCTCTCTCTCTCACTCTCTGTCTCTCAAATCAATTAATAAAATCTTTTTTAAAATAATAAAAAATAAAGGCCCATTATGTTTTTCTATGATATCTGCTGCCATAGGACAATAGGGTAGGTGAGCAACCTAAGCAATGTTATTTTGTAATGGCCATTGTTGCATTCCCTTTGCAGTGAAGTGAGTGTTGATCTGACTGTGTAATTCTGTAATGCTCCCAGAGTTTCATTAACTTCTCAATAACACTAGAAAAGGTTAGTACTTTACATGGGTTAGGCAATAAAAGACCTATGTGGATATCTACCATTGTTAAGGCATATTTGATGACTCCTACTGTTACAGAGAAAGGCCCAATGAAGTCAGTTTGTTAGTTCTGATGTGGCCCTTCTCTTCTGTAAATTTTTCCAGTGTCTAGATTTTTCACATCTGGTACAGTCCCTAATGGCTTTGTGTAAATGTTTCTCTACTGGGTCAATTCCTCTATTAACTATCCATTTTCATAACCCTCTGATACATGAATCTACTGACCTCTTGGGTGTACACCAATAGAAGGGGTAAGGTGGCTAGTCTCAGAGTTCTGGGTACTGCCCATCCTTTAAGAAGCTTACCTATTTTAGATGTCTGTTTAGTTCATCAGCTTGTGTGTTGTATTGTGCCTCCTATGTGTCTTGTTTGGCATGAGCCAAGGTATGGTACACCCTGATGGGCAGAATGGGAGCTAATGTGGCAATTTTTCCCATATCTCTTTACCCCAAATGTCTCAACCTTGCATTTTCCAGCATGATTTTGCTGAAGTTCAGATCAAGTGTTTAACCCATTAGCTACCAACCAGGAGTCTGTGAAAACAGAACCTTAGGAAAATGTTTGTCAAAAGCATGCTTTATTGATAGAAGTATTGCATACAGCTCAGCCCTCTATCCTCCCTATGGAAATTGGATTGTTTGAACAGGGGTAACGGGCTGTGGCTGTCCATTGTCTTGCTGCCTTATACCCCAGACTCACTTCAATGGTGAAGACAGACCATTGTTTTTCTCATTTTAAGAGTGTTGGCTGTCCTCCCTCCGGTCTCCATTAAGCAAGAGGAGGAGGCATTTCTGGGGGCTTTGGCAAGTTAACCTCCGTGGCAGGGTATACGCTAATTTCTCATGGGATTGTGGCACTTCAGCATCTCGATCATTTAGATGCCATTTCCATTTTAATAAGGAGGCCTCATTAAATTTTACAGAGAGCTTTTTCCATTGCTCAGGGCATAATAGGCATCTCGATCCATAGAGTAATTGGCTCTGCTCCAGTAAAGGCTTCAGTTTTACTAAGTGCCTAGTATGTTACCAGGGGGTTGCCTCTCTACTGGTGAATACTTTGGGGCTAAGTCTGGGAGCTGCTTACACCGAAAGCCTATGCATAACCATTTAATTGTTCATTTGGTCCAGAGGCTCCAGGAAGCAAATTTGCAGTGACCAAAACTTCTCATTAAGTCCTATCTTCAAAGCATTAGTAGAACTGCCAAAGTAATAGCCTCCTTTATTTTATCTGGTGCCTGTTGTTGCTCAAGTCTTCACTGAAAAGTGAAAAACTTATAATAAGCAGGGACCAGCACTGGAGGTATAGAATGTGTTGGCACTAAAATCCAAACATTCCTACCAAATGTTGGTCTTCCTTTACCAAAGTGGAAGGTTGAAGTGCTAGATTCTTATCTTTTACCAGATTTGTAACAGTTCCTCTTATAAATTCCAAATATAGCCTCAAAATGTGACAGATTAAGGGCCTTGGATCTTATGTGGGGCAACTGGCCATTCCCTCTCAGTGAGGTGTTTGCTCACAGTTGTGATGATCTATGAGACAGAGTCTTGGTCAGGTCCAAAGAGAAGGATGTCATTGATACAATGTCAAAGCTCAGTTTCTAGTATAAGAGTGAGTCAAACATTTGGGTCTTGACCACAAAGATGGTGTTTAATTTCAGGACTATTTAAATACCTTATAGGCAACCTGGAAAAGATATACTACTGACCTTCAAAGGTGAAGGTGAATTGTGGTTAACTCCTTGTGAAATTTTTGCAGAATAGAACACAGCAACAGAACTACTAGGTATTTACCCAAAGGATAAAAAAAATAGAGATCTGAAGGGATACATGCACCCCAATGTTTATCAAAAACAATGAAAGCTCGACATTTGCAATGAAGTGAGTGGAGCTAGAGTGTATCATGCTAAGTGAAATAAGTCAGAGAAAAACAAATACCATATGATCTCACTCATATGTGGAATTTAAGAAAGAAAAGAGATGAACATGTGGGAAGGGGGAAAGAAAAAAAGGAGAGAGGGAAACAAGCCATAAGTGATTCTTAATAATAGATACACTGAGGGTTGATGGGGGGAGGTTGGGGGGGATAAGCTAGATGGGTGGTGGGTATTAAAGATGGTACTTGGGGGCGCCTGGGTGGTTCAGTCATTGAGCATCTGCCTTCGGCTCAGGGCTTGATCCTAGAGTCCTGGGATTGAGCCCCGCATCTGGCTCCTTGCTGGGAGCCTGCTTCTTCCTCTCCCACTCCCCCTGCCGGTGTTTCCTCTCCCGCTGGCTGTCTCTCTCTCCGTCAAATAAATTTTAAAAAATCTAAAAAAATAAAAAATAAATTAAAAAAAGACAGTACTTGTTGTGATGAGCACTGGGTGCCATATGTAAGTGATGAATCACTGAGCTCTACTCCAGAAACCAATACTGCACTGTATGTTAGCTAAAGAAATTTAAATTTTAAAAAATAATAGTGCTTAAAAAAAGAATGTGTCAGCAGAATCTATAACTGCAAACCATTTATCCATGTTGTTTTATTTTTTTGTTATGTTATGTCGCCATACAGTACTTCATTAGTTTTTGATGTAGTGTTCCATGATTCATTGTTTGCATATAACACCCAGTGCTCCTTGCAATACGTGCCCTCCTTAATACCCAACACTGAGCTAACCCATCTCCCCATCCCAGTCCCCTCTAAAACCCTTAGTTTGTTTCCGGGAGTCCATAGTTTCTCATGGTTCTTCTCCCCCTCTTATTCCCCTCCTTCATTTTTCCCTTCCTTCTCCTAATGTCCTCCATGCTATTCCTTATCGGCCATCAGAAAGGATGAATACCCACCATTTGCATCGACATGGATGGAATTGGAGGGGATTATGCTAAGTGAAATAACTCAAGCAGAGAAAGACCATTACCCATGTTGTTTTAAATGTCATTCATTAAGGCAATAATATCTGGTAGAGGTGCTCTAATAAAGGGAACATATTTGTTAACTCTTCATAGTCTATAGTTACCCTCTACTCATTAGTTGTAGCTTTCAGCAACTAATATTAGAAAATTAAAAGGTGGTAAGGATCAGTACCCTTTCTTTAACTAAGTCAGCTATGAGAAGCCATAATCCTTCAGTCCCTTGCCTTAGTCCCCAAAGCCAAACTGTGGCACATTTACCACTCAAACCAGTGCGGGAAGGTTAACTGATTTCTACTGGGTGGCGCCTACCAATAGCATAAAAGCTTTAGGCCTGTTCCATGAGGTTACCTGCTGACTGAAGATGTCCATTCTAATAATGGGGAAAAGGGTAGTATTGGAGGGATGGGGAATAAGTAGGACAGAAGAATCTTTTAGCAATAACTGGGCCAATTTTAATAGTTAAGCAGGTAATCCCCCCTTTAATCCTCCTCTCAAGCTGGTCAACTCCTGGGTGAGGGGGTCCCTTTAAAACATGAGTGCTTCCTGGGATTAGGAAGATTTTGATACCTATGTCCAACAGAGCCAGCCAATGTTGCTTTTTTTGGAACCCAAACCACAGTCAACGTAATAAAAGGGTAATTTTCTGCCAGAGGGGGCACTTCTGCAACCACTAGATCCCTTTGTAGAATCAGGTCCCTGTCGCTGGCAGAGATCAAGAGCCAGTGTGGAAGGTAAAGCTGCCTCCAAAGGGGAAACCCGTGATGGGTTTTAATCTGACTCTAGTATTAATTGTTGCACTGATTTACCAAAGATGATCACTCAATTTGGGACCTTCTCATCACCTAAGTTGTAGTATAATCTCCCTTGTTCATCTCACGTTTCCCTTGTTTATCTCAGTGTTCATGTTCAAATAGGGGTCTGACCGTAGGTGGTTCATTTGGCCTAGGAGGGAGGCGACCTTGCTGTTGACAGTAATTTTTATTTGGATCCAGTGGGGTATTATTTGTAGAATTAACAGGCAATACTTGACTCTGAGATTGTCTTCCATGAGCTTCTATTAGATCCAGGGCATCTATGTCTTCTTTAACATTTAGCATTAGCCGTCATTGTCAGTGAAGAAGATTTACATTTGTTAGGAGCCCTCCTAAGAAATAACTGGGTGGATTCAGGACTCAATTCAGCCTCCTCTGAACTTGCCAAGCCATCATGCCACACACCACGTATTACCTGATAAGCCCACTTCAACATCACCAACTTGTGGAGATGATTGGCCTTAGCTAACATTTACCATTGAGAGTTGGCCTGGGCTTTTGTAAAGCCCAACGTAGAGTAGGTAGCCTTGTAAGCCATAGAAATCCACACTAATAAGGTATAAATCTGGACCCAGGTCCAAAGCCTCCTCTGGAGGTCATTATAACCTTCTGCACAAATTGTGCAAGATCCTTCAGTAGAAATTCAATTATTCCATCTCGTACTATGGCAGCCAGTTGCTTAATTCCAGCCGCTGTTAGGGAGTGCTTGCTCCTTGACAGGTACGTTCTATATACCTAGGCAGCCCCTTTTTTAATCTGGTTCCTGAACCAGGTCATTAAGGAGAGACTAGGCCTCAGGGTAAAAGAGAAGACGTGTCTCCCTTACCAACTGAAAACCAGCCCCTCCTTCTTGGCCCTCCCCTTTTGTCTTTTCTGTCTTAATTACTTTGTGAGTGGTCAGCACAAAGTGATGGGCAAATTATCCCAGTCACTCTTGTGGTGACACCATGCTGCCTTTTCTTCTAGAGAGCACCGGTCCTCCTCCCCAGGGTCTTCCCCTCTGTCTTGTCTCCCCAGGAAGTTTGGACTCCTACCTCTTTTCTAGGTGGCTTGCTGCCACCTAGGGCAGGGCCTAGCAAGAGTCTTGTGATTTTGAGCACATGTCCAGCAGGTCAATGGCCTCCTTTGGAGTCTTGGAAGAGGCAGGGGTATAAATTTTCTTGCCTTTAGTCACTTTAAGAAATGCTTTAGCCAGGGGCGCCTAGGTGGCACAGCGGTTGGGCGTCTGCCTTCGGCTCAGGGCGTGATCCCGGCGTTGTGGGGTCGAGCCCCGCATCGGGCTCCTCCGCTATGAGCCTGCTTCTTCCTCTCCCACTTCCCCTGCTTGTGTTCCCTCTCTCGCTGGCTGTCTCTATCTCTGTCAAATAAATAAATAAATAAAATATTAAAAAAAAAAGAAAGAAATGCTTTAGCCAGTTCAGCCCAAGGATTGGGATCTTTATAGCTCTCTGGGGGAAAGTCTAGAATGATATCTGCAACAGCACAACTGGGTGTTGCAACAGCAGAAGCATGATAGCTGCTTGCAAAAGCTCTCCCCTAACTGTGCTTAGGAGACCAGCCTCAGCCTGATGTCTGCTGCATCAGCTCCTTTGCCTGCCATGACAAGGATGGCCTCTCATCTCAGAGTCCCCCAAATCATCAGCTTAGCTAAGGAGAAGTTCTTCCTACTATAGCCTGTTATGGGGATGGGCCAACCTACCCTTAATCCAGAAGCACACATTTGTCCTCTTTTCCTATTCAGCCCCATGGGTTCTACAACTTTCAGCACCTGCCTAGTGAGAGACCCAGGTGAGTGGGCTGATCTCCCTCTGCCAGTTCAGCACCTGTGACCACAAAAGTCAGTTCCAATGTTGTGGGTTCACTCAAATGCTAACACTACCACTTGGCCAGACTAATGAAGTATGAGGGGGAAGCACCAAAAATAGAATGAAGTACAACAAAGAGCAATGCCATGCCAAACTGACTTAGAAGTATTCCAAATTTTGAGTCCCAATCACTTAAGGCTTTCTGTAATCAATTTGCCAGTTGTTTGGCCTACTGATGGGGTAGACCCCATGCCAATTCCTTGATTATCATGGGAATCCTGTTCTCATCACCACTTGTGAGCATAAGGATTTTAGGATACAACCATGAGTTAACAGTAGCATGTAACAAGCATAATTTGGGTGGTAGTTTGACAGGTAGTATGAGAGAAGTCCTTCACAGCAGGAAACCTTCCAGAGAGCCATACCAGGCCACCACCCAGAAGGGGAAGAGGGCAAGAGAACTCCCAAGGGGAGGTAAAATTGGAGAGGGGTCTCATGTGTGTAGATGGTGTCACTCAGCAGCAGATGAGGAGACTCTTGGTCAGAAAGCATCAATGTGCAGCATCAGCTTGAGTTCTTTTATAGCTACAGGGTTTGTTTTATCTATGTCTAGCAGATATTGGGTGCAGTTTCATGAAGTTTGTAAAAACAGGCAGACTTAAACTCTAAAATCATAAATCTTCCAAACAATAACCCAAAGGGAGAGATACTACGCTTGCTAGAGGAAGTTGACCTTATTCTTAAATAAAGCCAATGGTGAAGCTCTGGGCCATTGTAAGCCAGTGACTTGATATGATTTAGCCAAAAAATTCTTTAGAGTATGGTTCATTTGTTTCACTTGTCCAGAAGACTGAGGATTATAAGGAGCAGAGTAAATTATTGGTTTTTTTAGGTTTTTAGAGAGCTCCTGAGTTGCCATAGAAACGAAATAACTTTCCCTATCAGATTCTACATATTCAGGAATTCCACAGGTTGAAATGATATTATTTAATAAGTCCATGAAGCACTGAATATCTGCTTTAGATGCTAGGAACACTTCTGGAAATCCAGACATCATACACAATATTATTAATCAATCATTCTCACCCTCTGAAGGTGAAAACTCTATGCTATAGACTGAACGGATCTCCCCAAAATTGATATGTTGAAACCAAATAACCAATGGGATGGTATTTGGAAGTAGAGCCTCTAGGAGGTGATTAGGTCATGAGGGCAGAACCCTCATGAATGAGATTAGCGCCCTCATAAAAGAGACCCCAGAGAGCTCTCTCACCTCTTCCATCATGTCAGGACACCGCAAGAAGACTGCTGTGTATAAAACAGAAAGCAGGTCCTCACCAGACACCAAAAATGCTGGTGTCTTGACCTTGGACTTCCTAGACTCCAGAACCATGGAAAATAAGTTTCCATTATTTATAAGCCACCCAGTTTATGGTAGTCTTTTATAGCAGCCCAAATGGACTAAGACATCCTATAAAGCCTATTTGCTGTCAGATCCCATGTAATATTGTCCTCAGTAAGCTTTCTTGACTTATCTTAGGTGTTTCCAATAAATATTTTTTCTGAAAAGCAGTACACCTTTGTACTATTTCCTGAATCATTTAATCCTTATTCCAAGTGTGGTAAGATTCCAAGGTTTTCAGTATATTCTTTTCATCTGAATGAGTTTGTTGGTGACATGAAAAAGCCATCCAAGCATATACAATTGAGATACATGAATTCTCCTATTTCATAATTCCCATATTTCTATGGTATCCTTCTTGGCTCCCCTTGGTTTCCAATTTTCTAAATCTTATGGAGTTGCATGTTTCTAAAATTGTGAATGGGATTCCTAGATAGAATTAATGGGGTTTCAATTTCTCCAATCAAAACCTTAATAACTCTTTCCTTGGCTTGGTGTGAAAATTTATTTTCTTTAGATATTTCATCTTGCTGTCTTGTCTGAGCTCTACAATGAATTTTAGAAATCGGTTGGAGAAGTTCGGATGGCTCTAATAAATCAGCAATTATATTTTTCATGTAATACTTTAGTTCCCACTGATGCTGGAAAGTTCTCTCTATTCTTCCACATTTGTCTCATAGCATGATAGACACCAAATGTATGTTTACTCTCAGTATAGATATTTACTTTAAGATTGCTATTTACTTTAAAATCTATGGCTAATTCAAAAATTTATGCAAGAGCCATGAGTTCTACTTCATGGGCTGATCTTGTTTGGGAGAGGATAAGCCTCTAGAAGTTAATGAGAACTGCCTACTATATACAACACTTTTGTATATTCCTGTGTGTGTCTCATACAAGATATATCAGTGAATTATATTAAGTCAGTATTAGGAATAGGAATATCAGACCAAGGCTGAGTATCTTCTACTACAGCTGTGAGAGAATCATATTTACATATTTGGTCAGGATCCAGCAACAGAGTAGCTGCGTTCAAAAGGTTACGCTTTTCTAGAATAACATTAGGGTTAGACAATAAAGCTTTTCCATAGTTATTTCCATAGCACAGTGACAGGTGTTAATGTCTTATTAACTTATAAAACAGCAGTAACAGCATGAGGTGCATGTAAGTAAATTAATTGTTCCAGGGTCAAAGACTGAGTCTTTTCAACTAGAAGACCAGCTGTGCTAAGGCTTGTAAATATCCTGACATCTCCAAATCCAATAACACATAAAAGTAAACAATAAGCCTATAATCAGAGCCTAGTTTTTAAGAAAGTTCACCATTAGCAGCTCCCTTATTTTCATGACAGAAAAGATGGAATAGTTTGTCAGAGTTAGGAACTCTAATCCTGGCTGAGAAATAGCAGTTGCTTTACACATTTAAAAGACTTCTCACAGGGTAATGTTATGGAAGTGTTGAATCACTAAATTGTACACCTGAAACTACTATTATGTTGTAGTTAACTAAATGGAATTTGAATAAAAACCTTTTTTAAAAGAGCATACTTATCTTAATAAGAACTAAGAAATGTATAGAATTGTTGAATCATTATATTGTACCTCAGAAACTAATAAAGCACTGTATGCTAATTTTACTTTAATTTAAAAATCTTTAAATAGAAAAATAAATTTGTAAAAGAGAAAAGACTTCTCTAGGTGCACCTGGGTGGCTCAGTTGGTTAAGTATCTGCCTTCAAAACAGTCAAAAAAACTAAGAGGCAGCCCACGGAATGGGAGAAGATATTTGCAAATGACACTACAGATAAAAGACTGGTATCCAAGATCTACAAAGAACTTCTCAAACTCAATACACAAGAAACAAATAAACGAATCAAAAAATGGGCAGAAGATATGAACAGACAGTTTTCCAATGAAGACATACAAATGGCTAACAGACACATGAGGAAATGTTCAAAATCATTAGCCATCAGGGAAATTCAAATCAAAGGCACACTGAAATACCACCTTATGCCAGTTAGAATGGCAAAAATTGACAAGGCAGGAAACAACAAATGTTGGAGAGGATGTGGAGAAAGGGGGTCCCTCCTACATTGTTGGTGGGATTGCAAGTTGGTACAGCCACTCTGGGAAACAGTGTGGAGGTCCCTTAAAAAGTTAAAAATTGAGCTACCTTATGATCCAGCCATTTCACTACTGGGTATTTACCCCAAAGATACAGACGTAGTGAAGAGAAGGGCCATATGCACCCCAATGTTCATAGCAGCATTGTCCATAATAGCTAAATCGTGGAAGGAGCCGAGATGCCCTTCAACAGATGAATGGATTAAGAAGTTGTGGTCCATATATACAATGGAATATTACTCAGCCATCAAAAAGAATGATTACACAACATTTGCAGCAACATGGACGGGACTAGAGGAGATAATGCTAAGTGAAATAAGTCAAGCAGAGAAAGACAATTATCATATGGTTTCACTCATTTATGGAACGTAAGAAATAAGAAGATTGGTAGGAGAAGGAAGGGAAGAATGAAGGGGGGTAAACAGAAGGGGGAATGAACTATGAGAGACTGTGGACTCTGGGAAACAAACTGAGGGTTTCAGAGGGGAGGGGTGTGGGGGAATGGGATAGGCTGGTGATGGGTATTAAGGAGGGCACATATTGCATGGTGCACTGAGTGTTATACGCAAGTAATGAATCATGGAACTTTACATCAAAAACTAGGGGTGTACTGTATGGTGACTGACATAATGTAATAAAAAATATTAATTAAAAAAAAAGTATCTGCCTTCAGCTCAGGTCATGATCTCAGGGTCCTGGGATCAAGCCCTGCAATGGGGTCCCTGCTGAGCAGGAAGCCTGCCTACCC
Source organism: Ursus maritimus (assembly GCF_017311325.1). NCBI lineage: Eukaryota > Metazoa > Chordata > Mammalia > Carnivora > Ursidae > Ursus > Ursus maritimus. The sequence goes on from NW_024423319.1 coordinate 66,103,319, forward strand.
TCTCCATCTGCCTGACACTCCCCCTGCTTGTGTGTTCTCTTTCTCTCTCTCTCTCTCTTTCTCTCTCTCTCTCTCCCTCCCTCAAATAAATAAATAAAATCTTTCTAAAAAAAGAAAAAGACTTCTCTAGTTTCTTTGGACCACGGTAAAAGTTCTATGCTGCATTGTGAGACAGCTCAATGAGATGGTTAGTCTTCAGAAAAGGAAGAGACACAATGCCTGCAATATCCAACCAACCTGGAAAATTAGCGGACTATTTTTGGGTTTTTTTTTTTTTGTATTTTGGGGTTTTTTTTTTGTTTTTTTGTTTTTTTTTTTTTTTGTCAGAGCAGTTTGCTTCTATTGTAAATGGTCTGACTTTGAGATGGAACTATCTTCTGCCTGTTGACCAATATTAAATGTCTCAAATATTTGACTTCAGTTTGATAATACTACAATTTATCTAGAGAGGTTTTATGTTCTTCAGCCGCTAAAAATACTAAGAAATCCAAAGTATCTTCTTTACAGGCATACATGCAGTCTTAGCAGTTATCAGTAAATCATCCACATATTGAAATAGCATGGGCTACTAAGTCAGAGAAAGTTTTTCAAGTTCTTATACAAATGTCTAGAGAATATACAGTTGACCCTTGAACAAGGCATGGGTTATGGGTGCAAACACCCCCATGCAGTCAAAAATCCACATATAACTTTTGACTCCTGTTAAACTTCACTACTAATAGGTTATATGTATTATATAATGTATTCTTACAATAAAGGAAGCTAGGTAAAAGAAAATGTTATCAAGAAAATCATAAAGAAGAAAAAACACATTGATATTACTCTACGGCATCAAAAAAGATTTGTATATAAGTGAACCCACACAGTTCAAACCTATGCTATTCAGGGGTCAACTGTAATAGGCAAATCTCTGAGACATCCATTGCTAAAAGAAAGCTTCCATAGACAAATACAAAGAGGAACATTGATTCCTCAGCTAAATATAAGAAAAGAAAACTAAAAGTAAGTTTATTACAGAAAAATATTCAGCTGACACAAGTATAGAAATTAAAAGAGTAGCATGGTTGGGTATAACAATTGTCAGAGAAATGACTAACTTATTTATTTCTCTCAGATCTCATACAAATCTATAATAAGTTGAACTTTCATGTCAAATTGTCCTTTCTTTTTCATAGACGCAAGACTTTTTTTTCTTAAATTATGCTGTCTTTCCAATTCTCTAATTAGGACTTCTAAATTCCTAAATCCTAATTCCTAAAGATGAATCAATTCTTACAATTTAGAGTGTTTTTCCAGCACCAAATGAGACTATAACTTTCACCTGTCCCCCTTTTGTTTTAGAAGGATATACTTAGCAACCCAGGTGTTTTGCCTCCTGAGTACCCCAAAAAACTCCATCCTGAGTACAGAATGTAGTAACCCTTAGTTTATAGACCAGGTCCTTTCCCATCAGATTAACAGTCACAACAGGAGACAAGAGAAAGTCATGTTCCTCTAACAGATGACTTGCTGCACAGGAAATTTAGAGTAGAATGAACAGGTAGAAGGTTGTCCAGAGATACCCACAACTTGGATATTTTTATGGGCCAAGGAAAAACAAGGTCATTAGAAAACACAGAACATCTCAAAACCCCAAAAACAAATAATACAATTTTTAAATGGGCAGAACACATGAACAGACATTTCTCCAAAGAAGACATATAGATGGCCAACAGACACATGAAAAGATGCTCAATATCACTGACCATCAGGGAAATGCAAATCAAAACTACAATAACATTTCACCTCACACCTGTCAGAATGGCTAAAATCAAAACCACAAGAAACAGCAGGTGTTGGCACGGATGTGGAGAAAAAGGACCCCTTTGCACTCTCGATGAGAACTGGTGCAGCCACTGTGGAAAACAGTATAGAGTTTCCTCAAAGAATTAAAAATAGAACTACCCTACAATCCAGTAATCACACTACTAGGTATTTACTCAAAAAATACAAAAACACTAATTCAAAGGTATTCATGCATCCCGACATTTATAGCAGCATTATTTACAACAGCCAAATTATGGAAGAAGCCCAAATGTCTATCAATAAGTGAATGGATAAAGAGGATGTGGTATGTATATATATACATATGTGTGCATACATATATATGTATATATGTGTGTATATATATGTATAAATATATATATGTGATATATATATAATATTTTTCAACCATTAAAGAGAATGAAATCTTGTCATTTGCAACAACATGGATGGAGATAGAGAATATAATGCTAAGCAAAGGAAAACAAATACCATATGATTTCACTCATATGTGGAATTTCAGAAACAAAACAAACAAGCAAAGAGAAAAAAAAAGAGAGAGAAACAAACCAAGAAACACACTCTTAACTATAGAGAACAAGCTGATGGTTACCAGAGGGGAGGTGGGTAGGGGGAAATAGGAAATAGGTGATGGGGATTAAGGAGTGCACTTGTCATGATGAGCACTGGGTGATACATCACCCAGTAGTGTTGAATGGAAGTGTTGAATCGCTATATTGCACACCTGAAACTAATATAACACTGTATGTTAACTATACTGGAATTAAAGTAGATAGATAGATAGATAGATAGATAGATAGATAGATAGATAGATGATAGATAATAGATAATAAAAAATAAAACACAGAACATCTGCCTCCAGTACCCATAAGAACAGTCAAGGAAAGACTAAGGCTGGGGAAAAACCAGACATGTAAATTTTTCCCATCCTCAGCTGCAAGGTTCCTCATTGGACCAATTTTGCTTATTAGTTTGCACTATCTGCGTTTATTTCTTCTGTGATTTCCTGCGGGATAATTTTTTTGAGGCAGTTGTAAAGATTCAGAGTTAGTTTCCATCCCTTTGATCTTCCTCAGTCTCTTCTGGCATTCATTTTTCCAGTGCCCTTTTTACAATAGTGACATGTTGACTTTACATTAGGGGACTCCCTCATATGTGTGGAGGGCTCTAGATAATGGTTTCTTCTTTTTATGAATAATCCTGAGAAGTTAATACTGAGGTCTTAAGTTTCTTTTTGTCTTTATCCATCTCCATAATCTTCTAAAACTGAGTTGTTGCTGTTGCCAATACCTAAGAAACTGTCCTTGCTATCTAACTACATTTTCCCTTACTTGCTCTTGACTTCTAGACAGAAAGGCTACCACAAAGTAAAGAAAACCGAGGGCCTTTTCTAATCTGCCCCCGGATCAATCCTTGTAAATTTAGATAGTACCTTAGTAAACTACGGGTGAAAATCAATGAGGATTCATCCAGCTTCTGGGTGCAGCATTGTAGTTTCTTCCACTTCACCTTCTGTAGAAAGGCTTCAAGGATTGCCATCATCAATCCCTTGCATTGAGTTTCCAAGGCTCTAAAAGCAGCCTGAGTTGTTGGAAGAGGTAAACAGTAGACTTCCTGAAGCCAAGGCACTTCCTGGTGATGGGAGTTCTTTGGTCCCTGTCATGAGCTGAATTGTGTCCCCAAAAAAGATACGTTGAAGTCCCAACCCATGACACCTGAGAATGTGACCTTTTTTGGAATTGGATATTTTGCAGATATCATCAAACAAAAGGTAGGCTTTAATTTAATATGACTGGTGTCCTTTTAAGAAGAGGAAAACACCATGTCAAAACAGAGATACACGGGGAAAACATTGTGTGAAGATAGAGGCAAAAATTGGAATGATGCAGTTGCAAGCCAAGAGTGCCAAGAGTGGAGAGCCACTACCAGAAGGTAAGAAGAGGCAAGGAAGAACTTTATTCGGAGTCTCAGAGGGAGCACGACCTGCTGACCCCTTTATTTCAGACTTCTGGCCTCTTGAACTATGAGATAATAATTTATTATTTTAGGTCACCTAGTTTGTGGTACTGTGTTACAGCATCCCTAGGAAACTAATACAGCCACATTGTGCTTGTTCCATTAGTCGAGCAAAATCATCCAGAAGTCAACAGTTTATGAAGCAGCCAGGGTACATCCTCATGCATAAGGCTGTAGGTTGAAAACACTCTGTGGAGGACCTCAGCAAAATTTTACAGATCTTCATGGAGCACTGAAAAAAGCTCTTAAGATAGTAATATCAGCTGGTAAAAGTACCTTTCCAGTCTTCCCAGTAGTCCTGAATAACTTCTAAGAGCCATCTGAGTCTTTTGAGCTCCAAGAAAGTGGGATTGATTTTCATGTTGAGATGAAAAATAGGGAGGTTTAAAAGGCATTGTAGTCCATTCCCATTTTGCCATTTAGTAGGCTGACTGCCTTTTAAATTCCTTTTCTTGGGGCTCCTGGGTGGCTCAGTCAGTTAAGCATCTGCCTTTGGCTCAGGTCATTATCTCAGGGTCCTGGAGTCTGGGATCAAGCCTCTGCATCAGGCTCTCTGCTCAGCAGAGAGTCTGCTTCTCTTTATCACTCTCCCTCTGTGCTCTCTCTCTCTCAAATAAATAAAATCTTTAAAAAAATAAATTCTTTTGCATTCTAAGACACAGTCTCTTATCCAAATTCTCAATGACTCCTTGTTCTTTCCTCTTAATTGTTTCTACTTCTCTAACCGTGTTTTGTATGTTTGGTTTTCTGAAAATCTCAGAGGTGAAATTAAGGTTTGGACAGCCCATATTAGGACACTTGAATAAAGCTGACACTTCTCCCCCTTCCAAAAGGAAGTCATCTCTAGGTTCTATAACCATTGGGAACCATCCATCCAAGAGGTTATTACCCCCCTTCTCCCAGGTCCCAGGTTGAAGCCTGGAATGGTAAAAAAACAAAAACAAAAATAAAACAAAAACAGAGGAAGCAGAAAGAGCAACAGTAGGGAAGCATTGCAAACCTGGGAAAAAAAGGAGCTTTCAGTTTCTTAATCTTTTCCTCCAGTATATTGATTCATTGCTTACAGCTATCCTATTCATTCTTGAGTTTATTTCCTGAGAAACAGTCATTTCAATAATACATTTGCTTGGGTGGAGCTTTTCTAAAGATTCCTGTAAGTACAGCAATTTGTCTACCTTGAAAAAGCCTTCCTCTGGCCATTAAAACACAAGGTACTCATAAGCATCCCCATCCCCAACATGACAGAGTGAAATCAGCCAATACTTTGGGTTTCTCATATTTTTCTGCCATTGGAGCTAATGGTGAACCAGATGGGATCTTAGAACCTATGTTACCTATTTTGTGTAATAGTAACTCAAAATTTGCTATAAGGGTTTGAAATTTTTTCTCGGGAACCCAATTAAACTCAGCCAAAATAGTTAAAGGGAGATTACTTAGCAAACAGCCAGAGTCTCACCTGAACAAAGGTGGCCACAAATCCTCTGACAAATTCATCTAGAAGAAGGGCTCATTCAAGTAATCCTATCCTCATTGCTAAATTATTGGGGGTGGGGGGGGGGAAGACCCAAAGAGAAGCACCAGTTTATATAGAATTAACAGATTTTATCATTGAACAAAGCAAATACCTTGAATGCATGCAGGTAGCCAACAAGTGACTACAAAGTTTAGTGGAATTTCAGCTGCATTTATATGGAATTAAATCCATAGCTGTTACACATCATCCAACTTTTGGTGAACAGTGAACTGATTTTCAATTTACATCACTTGTTACATTGAGCTTATTCTGAAGTCTTATTTTTCATAATTCTTCAGGCTTAGTCTGGCGTTCTGTACTTTCATAATTCTTCATCAGGCACATTCTGACATTTTGTTTTTCATAATTCCTACAGTTGCTCCTGATAGTGTGCCTAGTATGTATAATTAACCACATCCTTAAGCATTCTTCAATAAGATTCGATTAAATTCACCTTTCCACAAAACATATATTTTTAATGGCTGCATGATATTCTATCACATGGTCCTGCCAAAATTTATTTTAATACCATTTTCCTCTTGTTGGATATTTATATGATTTAAAATATTTTCCCATGGTAAACAACACCATGACAAATATCCTTATACATAAAACATAATGTAAATTTCAAATATTTTTTAGGTTATCTAGAAGTGGATACTCATGGAAATGAATATTTTTAAGCTTTAGTACGTATTGATACACCACCTTCGGGGGGGGGAAAAACATACTAATCTATGGTCCCAAAGGCAATGAATTAGAGGGCTTATCCCACCAAAGAGATGCATATCTTCATGTTACAGAAAAAGAAAAGACTGGTAAGCTTCTTTTTTAATCCAATTAGCCAACATATAGTACATCATTAGTTTCAGATGTAGAGGTCAGTTATTCATCAGTTGCGTATAACAACCAGTGCTCATCACATCATGTGCCCTCCTTAATGCCCATCACCCACTTATTCCATCCTTCCACCACCTCCCCTCCAGCAACCCTCAATTTGTTTCCTGTAGTTAAAAGTCTCTCGTGGTTTGTCTCCCTCTCTGATTTCTTCCCATTCAGTTTTCCCTCCCTCCCCCTATATCCTCTGTGCTACTCCTTAGATTCCACATATGAGTGAAACCATATAATTGTCTTTCTCTGTTTGACCTATTTTGCTCAGCATAATACCCTCCAGTTCCATCCATGTCGATGTAAATGGAAGGTATTCATTCTTTCTGATGGATGAATAATATTCCATTGTATATATATACACATCTTCATCCATTCATCTGTCGATGAACATCTGGGCTCTTTCCACAGTTTGGCTATTGTGGACATTGCTGCTGCTATGATCATTGGGGTGCAGGTGCTCCTTCTTTTCACTATGTCTGCATCTTTGGGGTAAATACTTAGTAGTGCAATTGCTGGATCATAGGGTAGCTCTATTTTTAACTTTTTGAGGAACCTCCATACTGTTTTCCAGAGTGGCTGTGACTGGTAAACTTTTGATAGGAAAGAATGAGGTCCTATTGCAACTAATGCAGCTGGAAGTCTTTGGCATATACCTCCAATATGAACTAGTCTATTTGAACATAATAATTTGACATGGCAAGTTATCAGTTATAATTGATAATTAAATGTAAACTGCCTAAAACAATGGCAGTTAGGGGATCACATGGCATAGGCCCATATGACTTGTGTCTGGCAAGCTGACAAATCATAGTACCTGAGATTGTTGGAAATGATTCAGTGAGTTGGCTTTTATTTTGAGGGTTTTAAAATTCTTTCTAAGCTTTAAATTTTTAATGAAAACATTTAAGTAATTCATGTTAATGGCACAAAATTCAAAAGGCATGAAAAGGTATACCACAAAAAGTATGTAGACGATGCCTGTTCTTTCAGTCACCCAACTTTCCTATCCCAAGACAGGTTTCTTTTTTATTCTCCCAATGACATTCTGGGCATTTACAAAAATAAATTTCTCCTTTATCTATTTCTCTTTTGCCCTCCCACACAAAAGGTACCATATAATACATACTGTTCTGTATCCTGCTCCTTTTCACTCAGGATTTAGCTTGGATATCATGCTATATGAGTATTGAAATAACTTATCTATATATGTAAGCATTTATTTATTATTCAGCATACATTTGGTGAGCATCTACTAGGTGTCAGACCTATTCTACACACTGATATGTAACAATAAACTAAACACAGAAAAATCTCAACCCTCATGGAACTTATATCACAGGGTAGAGAAACAGAAAAACAAAATAATAGTAAAAATATATATTACATAATGGCAAGTATTATAAAGTAAAAGAAAATGTTCAACCTAGCTGAATGTGTCCTTGATCACTTACAGGCAACTGAATGAAAAAGGCATTCTGTCAGTCAGTCTGACTAACCAAGGCCCAGGGCAGGCCCAAGCATGAACAGCAGTCCTGCTCAGCAAACAGAAGCTGATGCCTGAAGACATTCAGGATCAGGTCACATTCAGAATCAGGACACAGGATCAGGACAGCAGGGAGAGGGCTCATTGCCCTCCTCCACTGACCCTATCTGCCTCTTGTAAAACAGAAATAGAACCAGAAAGACAAACACCTGCCCACTGACAGGGTCCTGGGCCAGGAGGTCTCCTCCTGAGCAGGGCGATGGAAAAAGCCTGCCTGGACTCTGGTGTAGGAATTGGATCCAGGACCTCTTCGTAAATTTGTCTGTCCCAGTGGCCCACCCCTTAAGGAGACTAAAGATCAGGCTGGGGCTGGGGAACCAGAAGGCACCATCCATGGCAAGTCTTCCACCAAGTCTGTCCCCCAAGAAGTGGCAAGAGGTGGGATGTGGGGCTCACGAAAGAGAGACGCTACAGATCCCTATAGCAAGGCAGATTGGACTAGCTCCCTTGGCCCTTGAGGGAAAGAGTCACAGTGAGACTGACTTGGACTACAAGGGACAAAGCACTCTCTAAGGGCAAGGTACAAAAGAAGCAAGCTCCCTGTCATCCTGAGGTCATTATCTAAGCAGAGAGCAGAGGGCCATGTGTGGAGGGGCCTCTGGGATTCATCAAGAGGTTGGGCCCCAGGACCTTTGGGGGCCCATGGACCCTAAAATGCTCTGATCCTCCCATCTTTGGAAGACAAACCCTGCCCAGTTCTGTCTGGCCTGGTCAGGTGGCTCAGAAGCACCCCAGGGACTAACAGCCCTTTCCTGAGGTTTCAAAAAGGAGCAGCATTAGCATTCATTAGTACTCTAATTGACATTTTAATCACCAGTCTCACTCTCTTCTTTTAGCCTTTACAGTGAATACCTGGGGCATAGTCCCTATTCTTCCTTACCCCCCCCTTCTCCCTAGAGATCAGCTCAAAGTTGTGCCGCACCTTCCCTTTACCCACCACCCACATCCCCCAACAAAGCCTGAAGGCAGGGATGAGCTTCTCCAGGGCATCTGCATTGCACTTTCTCTCCCTCCCCGTGCAGCGAGCTCAGGAAATTGGTTTTAATCCACCAGGCTCCAGTTGCTTAGCAACAGAAAAGCCTGCTCCTAGCAACCAGAAGCCACAGAGATGCTGCAGAAAGGGGGGTTGTCTGAGCCCTGCTCTTGCTCAGCTCCTGACTGCTGGCCTCCCTGATGTTTTTCTCATTGAGTACAGACACCCTTCCTTTCTCAGATGCCAGGTCTTGAAAGGCTGATCTCTGGGGCAGCTGCCTTGACCTCACCCCCCACCCATTCTTCCTGCCTGGAGCCTCTCTGAATCCCACCTCCCAGCCCTGGCAGAAGACAGCTCATGATCACAGTAGGGTGGCTCTAGGAAGTGCCCCTTCCAGTGAAGGTCACTTCCAGTGACCAGTGACAGAGCTCACTGGCTATGCGGGTTCCTCCAGGCTGGCCTGGTGTGTGGGAGTGGGGGTGGGCCACTCCTTAAACTCTGGGTGAGAGCAATCCCTGCTCTGGGTGTCAGGGGCTGTGCATTGTACTCCCAGCCCACCTGCGTGTGAAGGGAGGCAAGGGACCATACATGATAACTCCCCACTTCTAGGGGTCAGAAAACAGAGTCAGATGGGCTCAGATCCACACAACATTTCAGTGACAGCTGGGTCTGAACCAATGCCAGAGCACAAGGCTCCCCAACACAGTCAGCATCCGTGAGACTGCCAGGCCACTGTGTAGCACAGAGGGCTTCTGCTGCCCCTCCCAAAAGACAGTGAGGACAGGGTTCTCCACCACGAAGAAGAAGCCTTCTGCCCTCCTGCTTTTGGGGATGGCCTCAGCTCAGGGTGATCATCAGTGCAGATTTTTCCATTTGACGAGCTGCTTGTCCAGAATTTTTTAACTTAGTAAGAGTTCAGGAGTGTCCCCTAGGAGGAGGCTGATCAGAATTCTGACTCTGTGAGTGGGGGCTAACTGGTATCTTAATCTCAGATCTCACTGGACTTCATGGGAGGTGCACACGCATGCGTTCCTCTACCCCTTCCCTAGGGCTTCAAGCTCTGACAACAGGGCTGCCCCCTAGAAATAAGCCACGGAAAGCGGGGGCTGTGGGAAACTGGCATCTAACGAGGGACCCCCATCCCCATCTCTCACCCTGAGCCAGGCCCCTGGGCAGGGACAAGCCTTCCCCTGGGCAACTTCTTTCTACCTTCCCCCCTCTTCTTGCTTCTCTCCCTCCCTTTCCCCCTTTCTCCCTCCCAAGAAAAGGGCTTCTGGTTTCCATTGCCTGGCAACCAGACTGCCACAGGCTGAGAAGAGCAGCACAGATGCTGCCTAATGAGGGGGCTGAAATGAGGGGCAAAATCTCTGTCTCCAGTCCTAAGCCTCTGCCAGCACTGCCGCTGGTGCTCACAAATTGCACATTTTCTTAAATTTGCAAGTTCTGTGCTCTATAATGAAAAGCCTTCCCAAAGCCAGACAGATAACCCGCATTTGGATAAATACCTCCTTGATCCACCCTTTTCTATTTCATATTGAAAACCTTTTGTTATGGAAAATTTCAAGCCTACACACAAGTAGAGTAGCATAATGAGCCCTCCTGTGCACACCACCCAGCATCAACAATTATTAACTCCTAGCCAGATTGTCACATCATTGTAAGTATTCCGTTTGCAGCTCTGGAACATTAGAATCCTCTTTTTAACATAACTACAGTGTTATTTTAAAGTAATTAACAATAATCCCGTAATATCATCAAATACCCAGTCAGTGTTCAAACTTCAAATATCGCATCACTATCATGAAGGGTTGGTCTGTTTTTTTAACAGTTTACTTGGGTCGGGATCTAAATAAAATCTACACATTAATCTATAGATTCCACTTTCTGAACACCGTAGGAGAGGAAAACCTTCTCCTCTACTGTCTCCCTCCCTCTCTCTCTCTCTCTCTCTCTCTAGTATGTTTTGTTAGTCACCATACAGTACATCATTAGTTTTTGATGGAGTGTTCCACGTTCCTCTACTCTCTTAAGCTCAGTAACTGACGCACTGAGGTGCGTAAATTAAACTGATAAAACACAGACTAACAGGAGGGGAAAACCAGAGTTTATTTACAGGCCCAATCTCCGTATACATGGCAGAACGGAGTGATCATAACTCAGAGGAGTGATTGGAGTTTGATGCTTATATGCCATCTTACTAGGTGAGGGCTAGGAGAGAAAGGCACTTGCTGGAAAACAAATGCCTTTTTGGAAAGATAAATGGGTTTTCAGGAGAACAAACAGTTGATAGGAAAGTTTGTGGTAACGTTTGTCTCTAGAGGTGTGAGTGGTCTTTCTGTCTCCTTCAGGACCACAAAACTCTCCTGGAGAAGAGATTTGGGGTAGATTTTATTCACAGTCTACCTTCTGGGAGTACATGGCCTAAGAAGGAATTTATGACCGCCTCATTTCCCAGAAGTTGCTGCTTTTAGTCAGATAAGGGAAGCTCCAAGAAGGATTTTCCCCCTGTTATCTGTTGAATCTCAAGGTTCTTCAGCTTAAAATAATCTTTATACCAACTCTAGGGTTCCAAGTGGGTCCCCACAATATTCCAACAGAACAAGGAACCGATATTATCCTGGAAACCATCGACGCCCGGGCTTTTCCTAGACTTCCTATGAGCTCTGCCTTGAGCTGTGTGGGGCATTATTAGTTCCCAAATCTTAAGACGAGGACACTGAGATTCGAAGTCGTGAAATGAAGAGCTCAAAGTCACCCAGCTAATGAGGCACTGGGCCAGGCCAGTAACTCATGTCAGGAGTCCAAACTCCTAATTGTATGTGTTCCAACAACCATGCTCTGCCACCCCCACCTGTCCTGCCTCCAAAGAGGTAAGAGAAGGCTTTAGGAAGGAGTCGGGGAAGGCCTCCGCTGACCACCTTAGTCCAGGTCCTACCCAGCATCTGCGAAAGACCCATGCAATCCCACCTCCTCTGACCACTCTGGCCCATTTCTTTCCTCCCAAGTATCTGCCTTTGGGTGCATGTGCCTCGATGTCCCACTCACTCAGAAGCTCCTTCAGTACAAGGACCTTAGCTCTTGGATATTGGTGACCTGCTCCAGCTGAGACTCACCCAGAGGCATTTGGAAGGTGCTCCCCAAAGGAAGGGGGGCCTACTGACTGACTGCCTGAGTCAGGGGTCTTCTGGCAGGTAGGTGTGCTGGAAATACAGGTGAGTCTTTGGGAGGAGAGGTCCTGGACCCCAGGAAGGAGTAGCCTTCAGACACTGCAGAGTGAAAATGGTCTCTCTTGTCCTCAGAGGAGGCAAGGCAATGTCCAGGGAACAGCCTGGGCCTAGGCATCCTGAAGACAGGGGCCTTTGGCCTCACCCCTCCCTCTTACAGACCATTTACCCTCTGGAGGCATCAGGAAGTCCTCATCTGTGCAGCAAAGACACTCCAGAGAATCTGCCGGGCTGTCTTGTGGTTGAAGGAGCCCTCTCAGCTTGGAGCAATAAAGTATGCTCTAGCTGGGGAACCCTGATGGCAGGTCTGGGTCTCTGCTCTTTCATTTTGCTGCTCTGTGACCCTGGGCAGGCAATTTCCTCCCTGTGGGTCTTTGTTTCCTTATCTATACAATGAAAGGGTTGGGCCAGATGATCTCTAGGGGCCCACTAGCCCCCACATTTCTATGATCTCTAGGAAACAGAGACCCATAACATTCCTTGGTAAATGGTTACTGTTCTTAATTATCTTTACAGTCAGAAGGGTCTTCCTGCCCGTTTCCTACTGTCTCTGAGTCTTGGCTTCTCTGGCCAAGGCCCAGGTCTAGATAGGCATGTTCGTTGTCCCAGAAGTATCTGGGTGGGCAACAGGCACTTTCATGAAATAGAATGCACAACTCAAGTCACAATGGTGGGAGAGTGGGGTCTGGAGCTCTGCAGCCCCTGCACTCAACCCCAGAGGTGTTCAGGAGGCAGCAGTGTTCAGATGTCATGGAGATGAACAATTGTGACACTGATCAGCTCCTTGCCCTCCATGTAGCCCTACCTCCCCATTCTCTAGACAAGGATACAGGGACTTGTCCAAGCTCACAAAGAGCTAGGACAGAGAGGAGCTTGGAGTGGGGAAGAGTTGGGGACCTCCTCAGGAGGGAATCTTTCCTAGTGAGGGGTGGGGATGGTGAAGAGGAGAGCCAGTCCCCAGAGTTGTGGCATTAACTAAAACCAGTTTGTGAAACCCATCATCAGGGAGCTGCTGGGTTCTCCTGGGGGAATGAGCACACACACACACACACACACACACACACACCACAGGAGAAGAGGTCACAAACATGTCTGGCTACCAAGCACCTGAACTGGGGCTCTAACTTGACCGCCCCACCAGGAGCTACTGAATCTCCCAGCTATTTCATTTATTCAACACATAGTGACTAAGTTACTGGGGACCAAACTGTGAACAAGTGGGATGTGGTCCCTCCCTCTCAGAGTTTGCAACATAGCTAGGCAGGCAAGTGCTCAAGAGGAGATTCCAACTCAGGGAGCTACTCCCAAGCTAAAGGAAGTCGGAGCCTGTGGGAACCCAGCAGAGCCTATCTCAGGGGCTCTGGAGCTACAGGCAGTGTCCTGGTTGTGCCCATTTCTAGAGGAGTCAGTTCTGGTCGGTTGGGAGGGTAGCTGTGGGGAGCAACTGATTTCCCTCTTCAGGTCAGGCAGGCATAGTCAAGGATGTGGATGACCCTCAGGAACTTTTTGTTATCTCAGTAAGAACTGGGCAACTTCTGGAGCTTGGAGGAGAGGTGAGGCTCCTTTTCTTTAGGCAGGGCTTCTCAGAGTAATGGGTTGGGACCCCAAAACTCACTCTTGAGTCTTCAGTGGCTCTTTTGAGCAGAAGTTGCATATGAACTTGGCCCCCTTTCTCTTGCTGGCTGTGGTGATGTGAAGTGTGTATTGTGGGGTTTCAAAAAATGTCAAAAGTCAAATTATTATGAAAAAAAATTGCCCCCACTCATTCTGAGAGCCAAGTCATCTCCTTCTTCAAACCTGTGCTTGTGATTTATCTTCCATTGATCCTGACAATTAATATAGAGGGCACTGAGCAAGGGCACTGAGCAAGGCTGCCCCTATTCTCCATCCTTGCTGCTCTTCTGCTATGTGTGTGGTGGGAAGTGACACAGGAAACAAGGGGGGGAGAGGGAAGCTATGGAAAGTGTCCTGTGGATTCTATGTTTACGGAGCTCAGTGACATGTAGAGCGGTTTAAGTGAAACTTTCATGGGAAAAAGTAAGGAAATGCCTTGTTTTAACTGCCTGGTCATTCCTATTGTTTGGTTTCTGAGTCTTTTTGTTTCCAGGCTGTTTTGTAAGTGCTGAGCTATTAAGGAGCTGTATGTTTTCTTGGAACAGAAAAGGAAGGGCCCTCTTGTCCCACCATCCATGTGTAGGTATTGTCTCTTTGCCTCTGTCCCTGATGTGGGGCTGTGTCTATGGAAAAGAGTGGGCTCCTAGTCCTTTGGGACCCAGGATTCCACCTCCTTTTATTCCCTTATACTGAGCCCTAACCCTGTCCACAGTCAATGAGGGAGAAAGCACAGGTGTGCTGCATCCTGCCCATTCTTTTTTAGAGTTGGAAAGTGAGACCCAGAGAACACAGGGCTTTCTCCCTAGTTCCAGAAGACACAAGGCAACTACTAATGAATTATAAAGGTAAGCTTCGATATTTGGAGAAGAAACAATGGAATGCTAATCCTCCATTATTATTCACTCAGCATATTTTTATTGGTTGCTTGACATATGGCAGACACCATTCCAGATGCCGAATACATCAGTAAAAAAAAGATGAATCTTACCTTCTAATAGAAGAAAACAAACACTAAATAAATGAATAGGAAGATTATAATATGTTGCAGGATTCATAGTTTGGGCATCTGTCTTTTATATTTGGCCATTAACGAATGCCTTTTTGAGAAAGTGACATTTGAAAAAGAACTTGAAGAAAAGTCAGGGAACAATCCATATGATTATCTAGGGGAAGATGTTCAGGTAGGAAGAACAACAACAATTATAATTGTAATTCCCTGAGACATGTTTGAAGAACAAGAAGACCAATGTTCCTGTAAAGACTGAGGTAATTAGAATATTAGGAGATGATGGCAGAGAATTGGTGAGTCTGATTATACACAGCCCGACAAGCCATGATAAGAAAGTTGGCTTTAATTCAGTGAAGTGGGAAACCATTGCAATTTCAGGAGAAGAGCAAAATTACATCATCTAGTCATTAACTGGGTCTCTGTTGCGATTGTGCCAAGAATAAACTGTTTGTAGGCAAGGATAGAAGGAATGAGACAACTCAGGATGTTATTGCCATGAGACCTCTTGTTGATGTTCCCCTGCCATTACAGATAAACTTGGCAACTTCCATTTCTGGATAATTCAGTCCTCTTCATTTTTGTTAGCATCTAGGGCAGTACTGGAACTTGGATTAGGCTCCAAGCCCTGTGCTCTTTTTATTGGCCTAGATAGCCTTTCACTGTCATGCCAATAAGGGGAGAATAAATGATGGAAAAAGGCAGCACTGAAGGATTGGCTCTAATACTAATAAGAAAAACAAAAGTAAATTGCAGGGGAAAAGCCTGTAAAAAGTAGTGGTAATTTGTATTACCCCTTGCTAGAGATATTGGAGCTGCTGATCAGTAACCATTTCTAGAGACCTATTATAGAGAAATGATCGTGTTAAACATATTTTAAGAATGCATCTTTAGATATTTGGAAGTCCTGGTCAGGAACCCAAAGGATTCCCCAGCACCTGACTTCTTGTAGTTTCAAGTTGTAAACTGGAAAGATCCAAGAGTAAAAACTTTTACTCTTGGCTAAAACACATACAGTTTTTAGCCTAATGTTGAGGGTTAGTCTTTGCTTATGGAAAGAAGGCCGAATTCCTCAATTGTTAGTGACATAGACTCTCTCCCTGACCCAAATTTTAGTCAGGTTCCTCTGAAACCTCTTTCCAACTAGGCCTCAACCTTTGAACTTCCGTTTCCATCTTTGCATTGCCCAATTTTAGCAAAAATCCTCCTAAATTGGTTTAGCAAGAATCCCCACACTCAGCATATGACCACTCTTGATATCTGATTAAATTCTTTATATCTTACCCTTATTATCTAATCACACTGGCCTTCCTTCAGCAAGAATCCTATCAAATCTCTCACCTCTAAGTAATTTTCTACCCACTGACTCCCATCCCCATTACAATAGGCGCTTGAATAAAGTCTTCCTTACCATTTTTAACAAGTGTCAGAATAATTTTTCTTTGACATTAATGTGAAAGACAAATGCACCGGACAATTAAAGAGATTTTTTTAAATTCAGGCAAGTGCAATAAGGAAAATGTTCATTTCTGCGGAAGAATGTCTTAAAGAAAAGGAAGGGGGCCTGAGTGTTATAGAGGCAGATAAACAAGGGAACCATGAGGAAAGGTGGACAGCAAATTTTGTTTAAGTTATGAAGCAGAGTGAGAATACATGAGGGCAGGGTGGTCCTTTGTGGTTAGCCATTTCTCAGAACACAAAAAGGTGGGGGGATTTCTCAACCACCTCTAATCTCCAAGAGCACAAGTCTCAGATATAGTTAAATATTGTCACTAGTTTTCCTCTATCATCTTGATTTAGGAAAAGAATTTTCAGACTGCATCATCGTCTAGAGCTTTTGAGATGACACTATGGAGTACACATATGCTAGCATATGCATTAATGTGTTTCTGGAAGAGTACACAAGAAACTTGTCAGTTCCTTTACCTTTGAGGAGAAAAATTGGGGAGCAGGATGGTGAAGGAAAACATTTCTTTTTATCCTTCTATTTTGTTTGAATTTTCTGGACATATGCATATATTTATTTTATTATTAAAAATACTATCTTTGGGTGGCCAGGAAGATGGCAGACATTCACAGTTAGTATGCCCAACAAAAGCCACTGACCATTTTTCAAAATAAGAAGAGGGGCCTATTTGGAGGAACTGGTAAGGAGAAGCTCTCATGATACTACAAAAACATTGTTCTGGGCTTCAAGATGCCATTGTTAATAAATTCCCCTTTCCTAGTAATGTCTCCATCCAAGGGCAGTTTCTATCTGGTGTGGTGACCAAAGCAAAGATGCACAGGACCATTGTCATCTGGCAAGATTACCTCCACTACATCCAAAAGTACAACTACTTCAAAAAATGCCATAAGAATATCCATGCTCCTTCCCTCCTGCTTCAGGGATGTCAACATTGGCAACATTGGCACAGTGGGTAGGTGCCAGCCCTTGAGAGAGACTCTGAGCTTCAACATGCTCAAGGTCACCAAGGCTGCTGGCACCAAAAAGCAGTTCAGAGTTCTGAGACTAGACATCAGCCCACACCTCCAAACAAAATGAAGTTATTTTCCCAGTCAAAAAAAAAAAAATACTGTTAGTGAAAGTTTATCTGGGCATTGAACTATAGGTCTTTTGTTTCTTCTTCAAATTTTTCTGCATTTCAAAACATAATAAATAGTTTTTTAAATAATAATATATGCAAATTTTTCTGCAAGTTTGGTTTGTTAAAAGCAGTCTCACTGGAGAAAAAGACTGCCTGGTAGAATTACTTGGATTGCCCTAGGTGTTGGTTCCTGGATGCCTTTTCTCTTTTTGCTTAAGCAAAGGGGCAAAAAATTATTAACATATCAGGTTTCTCAATTTTTCTCTCTCCCTCAAGGAAGTAAAGAGATGGAATCTTTCCAATTTAGTAGCCTCAACCAGGAGACTAATTTCCTACCAGGTGAGTTCTTACACTTTTGCGATGCAGAAATAGAAAAATAAACTGAGGAAGACAATATCTCAAAAGTGGGGAGAAAAGATGAAACATATAAAGAGAGAAGCTAAACTAACCTACATAAAAAAGAACCAGAAGATACTGGGGAGAAAGAGAGAGCAGGAGAGAAACAAGAGTATTTGAAGGCATTTTTTGCAGATGAGAGGCTTCAGACATGTTAGGGTGGGGTGTGTAAGAAAACTGAAAAGAAGAGAGAGGATATAAAAAGTGCTGCTGAAGTTTCCACAATAGCCAAACTATGGAAAGAGCCCAGATGTCCATCAACAGATGCATGGATAAAGATGTGCTATATATGTACAATGGAATATTAGCCATCAAAAAGAATGAAATCTTGCCATTTGCAATGACATGTTTAGAGCTAGAGAGTATAATGCTAAGTAAAATAAGTCAGTCAGAGAAAGACAAATGCCATATGATTTCACTCATATGTCAAATTTAAGAAAAAAACAGATGAACCTAGGGGAAAGGAAGGAGAAGTAAAATAAGATAAAAACAGAGGGAGGCGAACCATAGAAGACTCTTAACTATAGGAAACAAACTGAGAGTTGCTGGAGGGGAGATAGGTGGGGGGATGGGGTAACTGGATGATGGGCATTAAGGAGGGCAGGTGATGTAATGAGCACTGGGGATTATATATGCAATTGATGAATCACTAAATTCTACCCCCAAAACTAATAATACGTTATATGTTAACTAAATTGAATTTAAATTAAAAAGATTTTAAAAAGTATTGCTGGCATGTGTAAATTAGATTCTATTTCATATTCTGGAAGGGACACAAAATAAAAAATGTAAAATATTTTTAAACTATTTAAGATCTTTTGATTATCTTCCTTGAATACAACTCCTGGCAACAAATGGACCACATGGGTGCAGTATTTATAATGATTACCTTTCAGGGACTTTTTCATGATAATGGAACTATACACTCATATTCAACACTACCTAAATCTAAACATGCTTTAAATCTGAGCCAAGACATGTCCATTTCTGGCACTCAGATTGTTAGAAAAATCACACAAAGAAATCGAGATGAACTCGGCATGAGCTGTAATAGTGTTTGAAGTATTCTTTCAAAGGGAGGGGGGATATGATAAAGAGCTGAATTCTTTCCCTTAGAATCACTGGGTGCAGTGACCTGCAAGAGACAGTTTTTCAAATGGAAAATTGGAACTGTGCTTGCTGAGCAGTATCTAAATAAAATTTACTGTGGTAAATCCCAAGGGAAGGTGGCCACATGGGGCTGTATGTACATATGTGTTGTCTAACACAATGTTTTTTACCTTTTGTTTTTTTAAAAATGTAAAACTTGTGTTTTTGTAAATGAAAACGTTCATGTAATGTAAATGTAAAACTTATAAAAGCTTTCTGTAGAAAAGTTGCAATAATGGTACAGGGAATTCCCATATACCTTAAGCTGTTGCTGTTGTTGTTGTTGTTAAACCATTTGAGAATAAATGACAGATGTCAAGGCCCTTTATTCCTAAATATTTAATAGTGATGCGAATTTTTCAAAGAAAGTTCAATTGCTTCTAGATAGGTAAGGCACATACATGAGCAATTTCCTAGAGGTAGGAAGATCTAATACACACCAAATCTGAAGGTAGCTCAGGATTTTGCTGAGGTGGTTAAGTGGCTCCCAAAGGAAGAAGACTAAACTATGGAATAATATGCTAAAGAAATGTTAGAGAAATGGAATGTTTAGATTTCTTTAAGTTTTCCTTTTCACGTATGGCCTTTATTTTTTCCAAAGTTCCTCCCTCTGTTGATTTTGGTCCTCTGTCTTTCGTATTATTTATAATTGTATTTCCTCAAATGCATGGTGATCCTTGGTTGACTACTTGTATTTAAGATTTGAATACTAGGAAGCTGATTAGAAGTCCTGTGCACATGGATGGTATTTAGAGACTAACTTACTCTGCAGGGTATCGATTACTCCATTTTGGGGAGCAACTCACCATGTTGGTATATTTTAGTCTTTTCTGTCAGGGTGATCAGATTCCTCACATAGAGTCGTCCAATCTTTCCCCTGTAGTAAATCTAAATAGCAATAATCTCAGGGACTGGGATGAGGTAGGTATCAATATTGAGTATATAAGCTTTCATATAAATGAATTATACTATTTTAAGTGTAATGCTTCTCACTTTAATTGTGCCTGGGTTCCCTGCTCCAGAAATTGTTTTACCTTCTCTGAAGAATGAATCTCCAATCTTCCGCCAAGATGGAAGAAAGGAAGTTGGCTGGCTGTGCTCGGGGGTGGGGGGTCTAGGGATCTAACTGATTTTAGATAAAATTTAGATAAAATTTAGATAATCAGCCCTTGGTTTTTATCATCATCTTCATTCCCATATTCAGAAATACTCAGTGCTGCCAATTCCCGACTTTTTGGGGGCGGGGGGGGTTTCTCAGGGTGAACTGGATTACTTTTCAGTTTTCTCCATTGCTTGGGATTTAGGTGTGCAAAGTCAGTTTCATTGTTTCCTTCTTCCAAAATTGTGTTGTTGTTATTTGTCTCCCTCTCTAGATCCTACAAGACTTATACCTTCATAATATCCCATTACTGTCATTTTTGTGAGTTTCTAGAATATTTGGTCCACCATCTCTAACTGAAATTTCCAGATTCTATAATTTTTCAATCGTTCTGTGTGACATCTGTCCCCTTTTAAGACCTACTAGAATTGGGAGTTTATGGCATAAGTGCAGAGAACTTGGGGTTAAAGTGTAGAAGGAGTTATGGGGCATAGAAGTGTAGACATTTCTTCAGTGGGAAACTCAGGCTCCACACGTTGAACATAATGCACTGCATTCATTAGGAACATTTTCAAGCTCTTCAAAGTTTTGGTTTGTTACTGACACCAGTACCATCAGAGCTATATTTAGCTGCATTCTATATACATTCTCCATGAGTTAATTAGTGTATACCATACCTAGCCTGAGGCAATTTCTAATGTGCCAAGCCAGGCTGCTGTTGGAGGAGAGGATCGGGGAAATCCTGACAGGGTAGGAAAAGAAAATTCTGATATTAGTGATTACTTGTTAAGCACAGGTAAATGCAGACAGAATATCAAAATGAACCCGATCACCTAGCTTCAGCAATTATCACATCATGGTCAAGCTTGCTTCTTCTGTATCTCCACTCAACCTCCTCATCATCTCTGCCCCACTCCAACCTTCAGAATATTTTGAAGCAAATTCCAGACATATAATTTTACCTGTAAAAATATTGGTATGTAGCCATATGTACTTCTAAAAAGCAAGGATTCTCCTTTTTAAACATAACCACAATACTATCATCAAACATGTATTTCAAAATCAACACAAATTGGAATAATTTTAGAAGGTAAGCTGTGGGGGCGCCTGGGTGGCACAGCGGTTAAGCGCCTGCCTTCGGCTCAGGGCGTGATCCCGGCATTCCGGGATCGAGCCCCACATCAGGCTCCTCCGCTATGAGCCTGCTTCTTCCCCTCCCACTCCCCCTGCTTGTGTTCCCTCTCTCGCTGGCTGTCTCTATCTCTGTCAAATAAATAAATAAAATCTTTAAAAAAAAAAAGAAGAAGGTAAGCTGTGAGCTAGAAGTAAGGTTTCCTTCATCATTGAATAGAATTTAGAACAGTATCAAATAGCATTGTATGGTCCTGACCTTCCAGGAACATTCAAGAAGAATTATCATTTAAGGGACCATACTTTCTCTTTTTTAAAAAAGTTTTTATGTAAATTCATCGATTAACATACAGTGTAATACTAGTTTCAAGTGTACAATAAAGTGATTCGACACTTCCATGCAACACCCAGTGCTCATTACAAGTGCACTACTTAATCTCCACCACCTATTTAACCCATCTTCCCACCCACTTCCCCTCTGGTAACCGTCAGTTTGCTCTCTATAGTTGAGTCTGTCTCTTGGTTTGCCTCTGTCTTCTTTTGCTTATGCTCATTTGTTTTGTTTCTGAAATTCCACATATGAGCGTAATCATATGGCATTTGTCTTTTTCTGACTAACTTATTTCACTTAGCATAATACTCTCTAGCTTCAACCACAGCATTGCAAATGTCAAGATTTCATTCTTTTTAATGACTCAGTAATATTCCACTGCATGTAGGTATGTGTGTGTATGTACTTGTATACATACATACCACCTCTTCTTTATCCATTCATCAGCTGATGGACATTTGGGCTGTTTCCATAATTTGGCTATTGTAGATAATGCTGCTATAAACATTGGGGTACATGTATCCATTCAAATTAGTATTTTTGTATTCTTTAAATAATACCCAGTAGTGCAATTGCTGAATCATAGGGTCATTCTATTTTTAACTTTTTGAGAAACCTCCATACTATATTCCAGAGTGGCTGCACCAGTTTGCATCACCACCAACAGTACAAAGGGTCCCCCATTTTCCACATCCTCACTGACACTTTTTTCTTGTGTTGTTGGTTTTGGCCATTCTGACAGGTGTGAGGTGATATTTCATTGAGGTTTTGATTTGTATTTTCCTGACGGTATGTGATATTGAGCATCTTTTCACGTGTCTGTTGACTACCTGTATGTCTTCTTTGGAAATACGTCCATTCATGTTTTCTGCCCATTTTTAAATTAGATCATTCATTTTTGTAGGTGTTGAGTTTCCTTTCCTAAGTTCTTTATATATTTTGGATACTAACTCTTTACTAGATATGTCATTTGCAAATATCTTCTCCCATTATGTAGGTTGCCTTTTAGTTTTGTTGATTATTTCCTTCACTGTGCAGAACTTTTTTATTTAAGCAAAGCCCAATAGTTTATTTTCACTTTGTTTCCCTTACCTCAGGAAGACATATCTAATAAGTTACTACGGCCAATGTCAAAGAGATTACTGCCTTTGTTCTCTTCTAGGATTTTAATGATTTCCTGTCTTACATTTAGGTCTTTAATCCATTTTGTATTTAAATTTGTGTATGGTGTGAGAGAGTGGTCCAGTTTCATTCTTTTGCATGTTGCTGTCCAGTTTTCCCAACACCATTTGTTGAAGAGACTGTCTTTTTTCCCATTGAATATTCCTTCCTGCTTTATTGAAAATTAACTGACCATATAGTTGTGGGTTTATATCTGAGTTTTCTATTCTGTTCCATCTATGTATCTATTTTTCTGCCAGTACTGTCCCGTTTTGATCACAACAGATGTGTAACATAACTTGAAATCTGGAATTGTTTTGCCTCCAGGTTTGCTTTTCTTTTCTTTCTTTTTTTTTTTTTTAAGATTTTACTTATTTATTTGACAGAGAGAGAGGCAGCAAGAGAGGGAACACAAGCAGGGGGAGTGGGAGAGGGAGAAGCAGGCTTCCCGCTGAGCAGGAAGCCCAATGTGGGGCTCGATCCCAGAACGCTGGGATCATGACCTGAGCCGAAGGCAGACGCTTGACGACTGAGCCACCCAGGCACCCCTGCTTTTCTTTTTCAAGGTTGCTTTGTATATTCAGAGTCCTTGTGGTTCCATACAAAGTTTAGGATTGCTGGTTCTAGCTCTGTGAAAAAAGCTGTTGGTGTTTTGATAAGGATTATATTAAATGTAATTAGATGTAATAGATTGCTTATGGCAGTATAGACATTTTAACCATATTTGTTCTCCAATCCATGAGCATGGAATGTCTTTCCATTTCTTTGTGTCATCTTCGATTTCTCACATCTGCGTTCTATAGTTTTCAGAGTACAGGTCTCTCGCCTCTTTGGTTAGTTTATTCCTAGGTATCTTATGGGTTTTGGTGCAATTGTAAATGGGATTGATCACTTGATTTCTATTTCTGCTGCTTCATTGTTGTTTACAGAAATGCAACAGATTTCTGTACATTGATTTTGTATCCTGTGACTTTACTGAATTCATTTATCAGCTCTAGCAGTTTTTGGTGGAGTCTTTTGGATTTATGTATACAGTATCATGTCTTCTGTAAAAAGTGACAGTTTTACTTCTTCCTTGCTGATTTGGATTCCTTTTATTTCTTTCTGTTGTCTGATTGGTGGCTAGGCTTTCCAGTACTGTGTTAAATAACAGTCCTGAGAGTGGACATCCCTGTCTTGTTCCTGACCGTAGAGGAAAAGCTCTCAGTTTTTTCCCATTGAGGATGGTATTAGCTGTGGGTCTTTTGTATATGACATTCACGATATTGAGGGATGTTCCATCTATCCCTACTTTGTTGAGGGGTTTTATCATGAATAGATGCAGTACTTTGTCAAATGCTTTTTCTGCATCTATTGAAAGGATCATGTGGTTCTTTTCTTTTATTAATGTGGTGTATCATTTTGATAGATTTGCAAATATTGAACCCCCTTGCAACCTAGGAATAAACCCCACTTGATTGTGGTGAATGATTCTTTTAATGTATTGTTGGATTCAATTTGCTAGTATTTTACTAAGAATTTTTGCATCCATGTTTATCAGGGATATTGGCCTGGAGTTCTCTTTTTTAGGGGAGTCTTTATCTGGTTTTGGTATCAAGTCTATTCATCCCTGATTTTACCACAACCTATAACAGACTTGGGAAGGTAGGAATATTGTACACTAAACAAATAGCCTAAGATTGATCAACATACCATGATTTGTGTTCAGTAAGTGGTAGATTGTCTGGAAGAATTAGGTCTAAGGAGTATCATGCCTAGCAAAGGAAAATAAGAAAACATCTTTCTCTCCAAGATGATTTTTTCCTATTACATATAAAAAAAGATTATAAGGGAATACTAAGAACAATTATATGCCAACAAAATAGATAACCTAGATGAAATGGACAATTCCTAGAAACACACAAACTAGTGATACTGACTCAAGAAGACATGGAATACCTGAACAAACCTATAGCGATAAAGTGATAGAATTTGTAAGAAAATGATTATACCTGTGACCACGTGGGAAATGCCTCAGAAATGCAAGGCTGGTTCAAAATACAAAAATAAATTAATATAACCTATATTAAGAAGATTAAGGGGGAAAACCCATATGACTGTTGATTTTCTGTTGATACAGAAAAATTGATGCAGAGAAAGCATGACAAAGTCCAACAGCCTTTCACATTAAAAAACACTGAACAAATGAGTTCTTTCTAATTTTCTTTTTCAGAGATTTTCTGCATCTTTTTACATGTATATTTTTCCACATGATCTAAGGGATCAGGTTGTCTAGTTCAAAAAACAATCAAATAAAGAAACCATATAAGTATATTTGTTGGGATCCAATTTTTTTCCAATAGGAAAAATTGATATCTTCATAAATTATTTTCTGAAAATTATTATCATGAAATATCATACATACAGCATATTTTAACATATACAGTAATAATAATAATAACAAATCAACATTCATTTACCCACCCCTAGAGATACAACTAGGAGTATTACTTTTATTATTGTTATTTATTTACTTTTAATTGTGGTAAAATTCACATAGCATAATATTTACCATATCAACCATTTTTCCCAACTTTATTAAGGTATAATGAACACATAAAATTACATATATTTAAAGTGTACAACTTGATGATTTAATGTACATATACATTGTAAAATGATTGCTACAATCAAGTTAATGAACACATCACCTCACAATGGCCTTATTTTTTTTTTTTGGTAAGCATGCTTAAGATCTATTCTCTTAGCAAGTTTCAAGGACACAATACAGTATTATAACTATAGTCACCATGCTGTACATTAGATCCTCAGAACTTATTCATCTTATAACCCTATGTACCCTTATTTTTAAAGATTTTATTTATTTATTTGACAGAGAGAGACAGCCAGCGAGAGAGGGAACACAAGCAGGGGGAGTGGGAGAGGAAGAAGCAGGCTCCCAGGAGAGGAGCCTGACGTGGGGCTCGATCCCGGGATTCCGGGATTCCGGGATCACGCCCTGAGCCGAAGGCAGACGCTTAACAACTGCACCACCCAGGCGCCCCTAACCCTATGTACCCTTTGACCAATATCTCCCCATATGCCCCACCTCCCAGCCACTGCTAACCATCATTCTACTATTTGTTTCTGTGAGTTTACCTTTTTTTTTTTTTTTAAGATTCCACATATAAGATGATACCACACAGTATTTGTCTTTCTCTTTCTGGCTTTTTCACTTAGTATAATACCCTCCAGTTTCATCCATGTTGACACAAATAGCAGAATTTCCTTATTTTTCATGACCAAATAATATTCACATTTTCCTTTTTTATTATTAAAGTATAATGGATATACAATAATATATTAGTTTCAGGTGTACAACACATTAGTTTGACAATTCTGTACACTGCTCAGTGTTACACAATAAGTGTAGTCACCATCTATCTCTATACCATGTTATTACAATATCAATGACTATATTCTTTATGCTGTAATTTTCATGTCCATGGCCCACATTTTCTTCATCCATGCAACAGTTAGGTTGTTTCAATGTCTTGGCTACTGTGAATAATGCTGAAGTGAACATGGGGATGCAGATATCTTTTTGAGATCCTGTTTTCATTTCCTTTGGATATACGTTGCAAAGTGGGATTGCTGCATCACATGGTAGTTTTACTTTAAATTTTTTTGAAAAAAATGGCTGTATCAATTTACATTTCTACCAGTGTACAAGGGTTCCATTTTCTCCACATCCTTGCCAAAACTTGTTATTTTTTTTCTTTTTCATATTAGCAATTCTAACTGTGAGATAATATTTCATTGTGGTTTTGATTTGCATTTCCGTGATGCTTAGTGATATTGAGCACCCTTTCTTATATACCTGGTAGCCATTTGTATATCTTTGGAAAGATATCTATTTAGGTCCTTTATCCATTTTTCAATCAGGTTAGTTTTCACTAATTGTATAAATGTTTTATATTTTTGGATATTTACCCTTTATCAGATACATAGTATGCAAATATTTTTTCCCATTTTGTAGGTTGCCTTTTTGTTTTGTTGAACCTTGTTAAATTTGCCCTTATGTGTCTGGGTTATTTCACTTAGCATAATGTCTTCAGGGTTCATCCATATTATAGTATGTGTCAGAATTTCCTTCCTTGTTAAAGCTGAATAATATTCCATAGTATGTATATACCACATTTTGTTTATTCATTCATCTGTTGATGGGCACTTATGTTGCTTCCAGTTCTTGGGTAATGTGAACAATATCGCTGTGAATTATATATGCTACATACAAATATTTCTTCAGGACTCTACTTTCAATTAGTTTGGATATATCCCCAAAAGTGGAATTGCCGGATCATACGGTAATATTATTTTTAATTTTTTGAGGAGATGCCACACTCGATTTTTATTTTTATTTTATCTTTGCAAAGTTTTTATCTTTATCTTCAAAGCCCAGGAAATCACTACCTCAGAGCAAGATATTTCATCACCAGTATATGTAGAGAACGTTCTTCATTTTAGGCATTCACTGAATTAAAAACTGAATCACTGCTACCCTCAAATAATACATCATCCTCATCTCTAGCGTCAATGACATTATTATTTCCACAACAGTGCACAAAATTTTCACTGCTCATCATTAATTCCTTTTATCTGACCCAGCATCTGATATCATTTCTCTCTTCTTGAAGAACATCCTTTAGAACTTCCTTTATTTTTTGAGATTTTATATTTTTTATTTATTTATTTATTTATTTATTTATTTATTTATTTATTTGACAGAGAGAGAAATTGAGCACAAGCAGGGGAGGGGGAGAGGGAGAGGGAGAAGCAGGCTCCCCGTGGAGCAGGGAGATCCACGCAAGGGCTTGATCCCAGGACCCTGGGATCATGACCTGAGCCAAAGGCAGATGCTTAACTGACTGAGCCACCCAGGTGCCCCTAGAACTTCCTTTAGTTCCAGTCTTCTGGTGGCAAAATCTTTCATTTTTTGTTTGACTGGAAATGTCCATTTTTATCTTATCCCTACTATTTTTGTCATACCCAATCATTTAATTACTTTTCATCCACATTTTTATTATGAAAAAATTCAAACACAGAAAAGCTGAAAGAGTAATACAGTGTACTCTATATACACACTATGCAGATTCAACAAATGTTAACATCTTGTCAATTTGATTTAATGTCTCTGTTCGTGTGTGTGTGTGTGTGTGTGTGTGTGTGTGTATGCATGTGCATGTATAAAATCCCTGAGGAATTCATAGAAACAGAAAGTAAAATGGTGTTTACCAGGGACTGAGGAGGGGGGGAAATGAAGAGTTCTTGTTTAGTGGGTATGGAATTTCAGTTTTGTAAGATGAAAAACTTCTAACCGGATTATGTGTTTTTATCCATACTTTCAATCTCTGCAAATATACTTAACACTACTGAATTAAACACTTAAAGATGATTAAGATGGCAAATTTTTATCACGATTTAAAAAAAAAAAAACCTAGAAAAGTTTTTTTGTGAATATCTAAAGCACAACCAAAAAACATGGCTCTACAAATATATGGCAAGAAGGAGAAGTGGGGGAAAATATGATACTGGACCAGTCATCTTATCAATCACAAAGTTAAGTCTTCCAACATAGTTTCAGATGGTCTAACTTGTACTCTGTTGTGAATATAGTGGCTTTGAGTCACCTGCATTTAAAATGGAGCAGTGGTCTAATAAGTTATAATGGAAGGGAGTATTTTACTTCTGGTTCACTCTGATCCCTGGAGTGCAGCTTTTTGAGGCCTGTGCTGCTCCTGGCTGTGTTTGCCCTCAAAACTATTCTACTTTTCCTGGCTCCCAGCCTCTTGAGGAAAAACCTCCGTGGTTGGGAGGAAGAAAGACTCTAGGGCATTTCTCTGTACTTCGGGCAGCTTCTCTGGCAGTGGCTCATTTCTCTACCTTCATTTCTCTATACATTGGCCAATAAGATATAACTGTTAAGCGTCTGCCTTCAGCTCACGTCATAATCTCAGGGTCCTGGAATGGAGCCCCATGATTAGCTCCCTGCTCAGCAGGGAGTCTGCTTCTCCCTCGGCCCCTCCCCCCGCTCGTACTCTCTCTCTTTCAAATAAATAAATAAAATGTTTTTTTTTTTAAGTTTTAAAAAATTTAAAAAATAAAGTCTATTTTGGCTGATATTAGTATAGTCACCTCTGCTCTTTTTTGGTTACAATTTGCATGGAATATCTTTTTTTAAAATAATTTTTATTTTGTTATATTAGTCACCATACAGTACATCCCCAGTTTGCATGGAATATCTTTTTCCATGCTTTCACTTTCAATGTATTTGTGTCTTTGTACCTAAAATGAGTCTCTTGTAATAACAAACTGATGGTTACCAGAGGAAAGGGGAGTGGGGGAATGGGTTAAATAAGTGATGGGAATTAAGAAGCTCACTTCTGATAAGCACTGGGTAATGTATAGAATTGTTGAATCACTATATTGTACACGTGAAACTTGCATATATATATATATATATACAGTTTGTTAACTTACTGAAATTAAAAATAAAACTTTTAAATAAAGAAATAAGATGAATCTTTTATAGACAGTATATATTTGGATTGTGTGTTTTTATCCATTCTTTCAATATCTGTCTTTTGACAAAACTTAAACCACTTACACTTAAGGTAATTACTGATAAAGAGGGACTTCTGTCATTTTACAATCTGTTTTCTATATGTCTTATAGTTTTTGTCCCTCATTGCCTGCATTACTGCCTTCTTTCATGTTTTTAAAGTTTGATCCCTTAGAGTTCATCTTACTTGGAATTTATTGAGCATCTTGGATGTTTATATTCATGTCTTTCGTCAAATTTGGGAAGTTTCTAGCCATTATTTCTTTAAATGTTCTCTTTGCTCCTTTCCTCTCTCTTCTCCCTCTGGGACTGCCACAATGTGTATGTTGAGCTTCTTGATAGTAGCCCACAGGTCCCTTCAGCTCATGTTCACTTTTCATTGTTTTTTTTTTCTGTTCATCAAATGCAATACTTTCCATTGCCTTATCTTGAAGTTTGCTGATTCTTTTTTTATGCCAGTTCAAATCTGCCTTTGAATCCCTCTGGTGAATTTTTTAATTTAGTTATTGTGCTTTTCAGCTCCAGAATTTCTTTTTGGTTTCTTTTTAGAATTTCTCTCCTTATTGATATTTCCATTTTGTCCATTCATTATTCTTATGACTCTCTCCACATCTTCCTTTAATTAATTGAACAGCTTTAAGAATGATGCTTAAAGTATTTTTCTAGTAGATTTGTCATCAAATATGTTTCAGGGACAATTTCTGTTGGGTTTTTTTTTTCCCTTTGAATGGGTCATACTTCTTTTCTTTATATGTCTTGTGATTTTTTTTTTTGTTGAAAACTAGACATTTGGGGGCGCCTGGGTGGCACAGCGGTTAAGCGTCTGCCTTCGGCTCAGGGCGTGATCCCGGCGTTGTGGGATCGAGCCCCACATCAGGCTCCTCCACTGTGAGCCTGCTTCTTCCTCTCCCACTCCCCCTGCTGTGTTTCCTCTCTCGCTGGCTGTCTCTATCTCTGTTAAATAAATAAAATCTTTAAAAAAAAAATTAAAAAAAAAAAGAAAAGAAAACTAGACATTTGAATCTAATAATGTGATAATTCTGGAAATCAGATTCTCCCCCTTACACAGGGTTTGCTGTCTTTTGCTATGATGATGATGATGATGATGTTGTTTTAGGCTGTTTCTTTTTTTTTTTTTTTAAGATTTTATTTATTTATTCGACAGAGATAGAGACAGCCAGCGAGAGAGGGAACACAAGCAGGGGGAGTGGGAGAGGAAGAAGCAGGCTCATAGCAGAGGAGCCTGATGTGGGGCTCGATCCCAGAACGCCGGGAACACGCCCTGAGCCGAACGCAGACACTTAACCGCTGTGCCACCCAGGCGCCCCAGTTTTAGGCTGTTTCTATGCTGAGGTTCAGGCTGTGGTAGAAACTTAAGGTCTTCTCGGGTCTTTTTTGAGACTTTCTGTGGGCATGCATGCTCACTTTCTAATTTCCCCATATATATAGGTGTTTTTAAATGTCCTTATCTCTAATGTCTGGCTCTCAAAAGGGGTAAAAGAGAGAAATCAAGCGGGGGAGGGGGGAACGGGCACCAGTCCTTTAAATCCACTTGGAGTCACTTCAGCCAAAGTGGGTGGAGTTTGCAACAATGCGGGAAGATGCAACAACAATGGGCTCTGCTTTTTTGTTGTACCTCCGTGATTGGAAGCAATAGTTGATGATCAGAAAGCAGTTGATGATCAGAAGGCAGATCCCTGATATTTGGAGAACACGGTCCTTTCTGCCTACCATGGCTCTTGCAAGCTGTGTGCAAGCTGATCCAGGAACACATGCGCAGCTGCCTGCCTGTGGCTGGGGCTGGGAAATGGGTGGCTGCTACTGTGTTAAGAGCTGAAATTGATCAAAATTAACTTCAATTTGCCATGCAAGGCTTCCCCTGGAAGTTTTGATCTTTCAATACACTCCTGAATTCCAAAATAGTTACATCAGACAGTTTCTGCCTGTGCAATTGTCGAGGGGGGAAGGCAGATTCCTGAGGCTTCCTACCCCACCATCTTCCCAGAATCCTCTCACCCAGGAGCCCTAATTTTTAATACACTTTATTTTTTGGAACAGTTTAGACTTACTAGAAAAATGGAGAAGATAGTATAGGGAGTTACAATATACATTGCACGAAGTTTCCCCTTTTATTAACAGTTTTTATCAGTATGGTACATTTGCTACAATTAATGAACCAATATTGATACCTAATTATTAGCTAACATCCATAATTCATTCAGATTTCCTTACTTTTTAACTAATGCCTTTTCTGTTCCAGGATTCCATCCAAAATATCTCATTCCATTTAGTTGTCATGTCTCCTTAAACTCCTCTTGGCTGTGATCATTTTGATGCTTCCCTCATTTTTGATGACCTTGACAGTTTTGTGGAATACTAGTCATTTATTTTATAGTAATCCTCTCTCTGAATTTGTCTGATGTCTTTCTCATGATTAGACTAGGGTTACATGTTCAGAGGAGAAAAATTGCCAGGTAAAGTGTCATTTTAATCACATTATATAAAGGTTACATACCTCAATATCACTCATCATCAAGGAAATACAAACCAATGAGATACCATCTTACACCTGTCAGAATGGCTAAAATCAAAAACACAAGAAATAACAAGTGTTGGCAAGGATGTGGAGAAAAAGGAACTGTTGTGCGCTGGTGGGAATGCAAACTGGTGCAGCCACTCTGGAAAACAGTAGGGAGATTCCTCAAAGAGTTAAAAATAGAACTACCTTAGAATCTGGCAATCACACTACTGGGTATTTACCCCCAAAATACAAAAACACTAATTCAAAGGGATACATGAACCCCCATGTTTATTGCAGCATTACTTATAATAGCCAAATTATGGGAGCAGTCCAAGTGTCCATCAATAGGCAAATGGAGAAAAAAGATGTGGTGCATTACTCAGCCATAAAAAGGAATGAAATCTAGCCATTTGCAATGACATGAATGGAACTAGAGAGTATAATGCTAAGCATAATAAGTTAGTCAGAGAAAGACAAATACCATATGATTTCGCTCATATG
The DNA here is from genome assembly GCF_017311325.1 of Ursus maritimus. Lineage (NCBI taxonomy): Eukaryota > Metazoa > Chordata > Mammalia > Carnivora > Ursidae > Ursus > Ursus maritimus. The sequence continues at coordinate 66,135,401 of NW_024423319.1, forward strand.
TGGAATTTAAGAGAGAAAACAAATGAGCAAAAGAAAAATAAAAGAGAGGAAGGCAAACCAAGAAACACTCTAAACTATAGAGAACAAACTGATGGTTACCAGAGGGGAAATGGGTGGGAGGACAGATGAAATAGGTGATGGGAATTAAAGAATATACTTACCACGATGAGCCCAGAGTAATGTACGGAATTGTTGAATCACCACATTGTACACCTGAAACTAATATAACACTGATGCTAACTATACTGGAATTAAAATTAAAAACTTAATTAAAAATGAGTATATACTGTCAACATTATTTGTGACTGTGCATGTTGAAATCGATCACCTATTTTAGGTAGTGTTTGTCAGGTTTTTCTGCTGTGAAGTCCTATTTTTTAAAATTAAACTTTTCATTTTAAAACAATCACAGATTTACATATAGGTGTTAGAAGTAATACATAAATAGCCCGTGTACCCAGTTTTCCCCAATGGTAACAATTTATAATACAATAGTACAATATCACAACCAAGAAACTGGCATTGATACAGTCAAAACTCAGACATTTCCATCACCCTTAGTAACCCTTACGTAATTCTTCTATAGCCACACCCACTTCCTTCTCACTCTCACTCACTCCTTAACTCTGGATGGTCACTAATCTGTTCTCCATTTCTATAATCATATGATTTCACAAATGTTACATATATGGCATCATACAGTATATGCTCTTTTGGTATTGGCCTTTTTCACTCAATAATATTTCTCTAGAAATTCATCTACATTTTTTATGAATTGATAGTTTATTCTTTTTATTTTGAGTAATAATCCATATGGCTATACCACATTTTAACCACACACTCATTAAAGGGAAGCTGCATTGTTTCCAGTTTTTGGCAAATAAATCTGCTATAAACATTTGTGTACAGGTTTTTTTTTTAAATCTATTTGACAGAGAGACAGAGAGAGAGCACAGCATGGGCAGCGGCAGAGGGAGAGGGAGAAGCAGGCCCTGCACGGAGCAGGGAGCCCAATGCAGGGCTCGATCCCAGGACTCTGGGACCACGACCCAACCTGAAGGCAGATGCGAACCAACTGAGCCACCCAGGCGCCCCTGTGTACAGGTTTTTATGTGAATAGAAGTTTATTCATTATTCTGGTTACATGCCCTAGAGTGCAATTGCTCGGTTATATGGTGGTTGCATGTGTACTTTCTAAAGAAGCTGCCAAACTATTTTCAAGAGTGGCTGTACCATTTTACATTCCTACTGACAATGTATGAATAATTCCATTTCTCTACATTGTTGCCAACATTTGATGTCACTCTTTTTTTATTTTAGCAATCCTGATAAGTATGTTGTGATATCTTACTGTGGCTTTAACTTGCATTTTCCTAGTAGATAACGATGTTGAAAATCTTAATGTTTCTTTATTTGACATCTATATGTTTTCTTTAGTGAAAAGTCTCTTCGTGTGTTTTACCCCATTTTATAATCGAATTGTTCGAATTTGCAACTGTTGAGTTTTGAGTGTTGTTTTATATATTCTAAATAACAGTTCTTTCTTGGATATGTGATTTACACATATTTTCTACAATTCTGCAGCTTGTCTTTTCATTCTGTCAGTTGAGTATTTCAGAGCAAAAGTTTTGAAATTTGATGATGTCCAATTTATCAATTTTTCCTTGGGCTGTGTTTTTTTGTTGTGCTTAGGAACTCATTACTTACCCATAGATCCCAAAGATTTTTTTTTCCTAAACGTTGTATAGGTTACATTTTACAATTAAGTGTGTGATTGTTTTTAGTTGATTTTTATGTAAGATTCCTTTTTTTAAAACTCCATTAAACTGATTTTATACCTTTATCACAATTCAGTTGGACATATTTGTAAGAATTTACCTCAGTGTTTTCTATTCTGTTACATTTATCTACACATGTAGATCTATATCTCCACCTATACCATTCTGTCTTGATTACTATGGCAATTAAGTAACTCTTGAAATTGGATAGAACGATTCCTCCCACTTTATTCTTGTTTTTCAAAATTGCTTTAGCTGTTCTATTTCCTTTGCCTTTGCCTGGACGTGAATAGTATATATACAAAAAGTTTTGCTGAGATTTTTATAAGATTTGCATTAACTTGTCTCTCCATTTATTCAGATCTTTGTTTTATTTCATCAGCATTTTGTACCTTTCAGCATACAATTATTGTACATATTTTATTAAATTGACACTTAGGTATTTCTCTTTTTGAGTATAATTTGCATTGCATTTTTAGTTTCAGTATTCATTGCTAGTATATGAAAATACAATCGATTTTTATGTTTTTCTTCTGTCCTGCAACCTTGTTGAAATTATTAGTTCTAGGAGGGTTTTTTTGGTGATTACTTGGGATTTTCTATATAGACAGTCATGTCATCTGCCAATAGGAAGAATTTTAGTTCTTCCTCTCCAATTCGTATGCCTTCCGTTTCCCATTATTACCTTATTGCACTAACTGGGACTTCCCTCACTATGTTGAATAGAAGTGGTGAGAGTCGATATCCTTGCCAGTTTCCTGATCTCCAAAGAAAAGCATTCTGTCTCTCACTATTAAATATGTTAACTGTAGTTTTTTGTAGATGTACTTTATCATGTTGAGGAAGTTCCCCTCTATTCCTGTTTTTCTGAGAGTTTATATCATGAATGAATGTTGGATTTTATCAAAGGCCTTTCCTGCATCAATTTACATGATTCTGTGGTTTTTCTTCTTTAGCTTATTAATACATTGGCTTGCATTTATTGATTTTTGAATACCGAACCAGCCTTGCAGCCTTGGGAAAAAATTTCATTTGGTTATGATATGTAATTCTTTTAATATATTGCTGAATTTTATTTGCTAATATTTTGTCAAGGATTTTTGCATTTATATTCATAAGGGATATTGATCTGTAGTTTTCTTTTTTGTACTATCATTGTCTAACTTTTCTATTAAGGTAACTCTAGTTTTATAAAATGTATTGAGAAATGTTCCTTCCTCTTCTATTTTCTATCTTTCTAGGCTGCCTCCCTTCTGCACCTTTGGCTAGTGAAAGTAGGCTTTTCTTGAGGCTTTTTATTGGTGTGAATTGGTATGAATTCTTTCTTAAAAGTTTGATAGAATTTTACAGTGAAATCATATGGGCCTGGAGATTTTTTGAGGGGGGATATTTAATTACTAGTTCAATTTCCTTAATGGCTGCAGAGCTAGTCACATTATCCATTTAATATTGGGTGAGCTGTGATAGCTTGTGTTTTTCAAAGAATTGGTCCATTTCATCTAAGTTGTCCAGTTTATGTGTGTAGAGTTGTTTATCGTAATCTTTATTATTTCTTTGATGTCTGCAGGCTTGGTAGTGATATCCCTTATTTCATTCCCGAAGTTGGTGATTTCTCTCCCCTCTTTTTTTTTTTTTTTTCTTGGTTAGTTTTGCTGGAGGTTTATCAATTTTTAAAATCTTTTCAAAAAGCCACTTTGTTACTGCTGGGCTTTCTCTGGACAGTTCTCCAACTGAGGTGTTGGAGTACTTTGTTGCAGCTTTATCAGGGTGTAAGTCTAGTCTCCCCATTAGGCTTTTGCTGGTGGGGGTGGGGCCATAGTTTTACTTGTGATATTTGGCTGAAGTAAAGCAGTTATTGTCCAAAAGTTTTCTAAGTTTCTAGGCTGCTTCTTTCATGGCCATTTAGCTAGTGAAAGCTTTTATTTCTGTGCCTGTTAAAATTTCTTCAGCTTCAAGTCCAGGATATAGGAGGCAAAAAGAAAACCCAGGAAACTCACTGCAGTGTAGTTCTTTGATCCAAAGGCCCTTACCCATCTTTTTCTCTCTACCTTTCAGAGTCTTTTTATGTTTGTTTTATAATGTTCAAGGTTTTTATTGCACTGAATGGAAATAGGTAAAAGTGCATTTGTTCAATCTTCTTCTCCATTAACCCTATTTTAAGCTATTTTGAAGAGATGTTTTGTTATTTTGTTTTTAAATTAGAAACTTGAATTTGATAAAATGCCTTTTTATCCTCTATTGATATAACGTGCTTCCCTGTTTGTATCTACAAATACTGAGGAGAATATAAACAGCTTTAATTAAACTTCTCTGGGGAATGTCGTATAGTTGTTTACCCCTATCCCCAAGCATACAGCAAAGGTTTAGACTCAAGCGACTAGAGGGGCCTGGCAGGTAAAGTTAATGAGAAAGGAGTGCCTGTTGGGGTTTTTGTAAGATTATGGGGAATAGTGGGTGCTGGAGTCAGAGGAGGAACATGTGACTTGTCAATAGGGAGAAAATGCTACTCACCTTCATCTGAAAGCTTCCACGCAGAAATGGGTGACTACTGCTTTCTGATCTTTGTTTTATGTTCCAGAGAGACCAAAAATAAGAATGTCTATGAAAAATGGTGCAATTTTTAAATGTTGGCATCTATTTCATGAATATTGTTAAACAATGTGGAGGTCAGACTAAATATAGTATGGACCTGATTCAGTAAAAGGGCCACCATTTTGTAACTTCTGATACAGGGATACTAATGAGTCAAAATAAGGCTTCCTTTCTTCTTGAACTAGAAAAAACTGCCTAGAAGGAATGTAGAGGGGACTTAAATGCTGAGTGTGTTCTTTATAAAGGGACATAGTGTATTTTCCCCCTCCAACTCTGGGCCAAACTCCTAAGGACATGGGAAATGAAACTCCAGATTGTTTGGGGGGATTCAAATGCAGAGATCTGTGTTCCTCTTTTCCTAGAGCTCAGCACTGTGATGAGACTCGAGAATTTGTTTGGCTCAGAGTGATGTAGGGGTTTAATATTGTGTCTTGGCAGATTGAACTGAGATTGCCTCACTTAGGGGCTGGGAGTGTACCTGAGGTTATCTTGTTGCAACAGCACACAATGGCAGAATCAATTTCTAGGAACCCAAGAGGGTCACAGAAGTTGAAACTCAGCTGCATTGAAGGGATCTTTTAGATGGGAATAAAGAATTACACATGAAGTTTTATGGAGGTTCATAAAAGAATGTGGCTTCAGTTATAAAATCAGTTACATTTCTTTGACCTCATGTGTTTATAGACCAAAAATTGTACCCTCTACACTATCTTTTCTAATATAAATTCTATCACATCCTAGGTTTGACATGTAGTTATTATTTTCCAAACCATTTTTTCATTACAACTTCAATTATGGTTACCTCCCCCATCCCAGGTTTTATTTGGAATTTAAATCCTACTTTATAGACTTAGAATTTATATTCTACTTTATAGACTTCAGTTGTTTTTCAGATTTGATTTTTAAAAATAGATTCCAGCATTTGAAACTGAACATTTTTATATCTGTGACAACACATTTTTTCAGAAAATCCTAAATATAAATATAATTTTCCTATCTATGAAAATGGGTATTTTTTAAATTGTCAAAGTCCCAATCAATGTTTAATGTTAATGTTTATACTTTTCTTAGATTTTAAAAAATATGTAAGTCCAAACTTTGCCATATGTTTATGTCAACCATTTGCTGTGAAGGTTTTTTTGTTCGTTTCTCATTGCCCTCTCTCTCAAAGCTACTTACATACATTGTACACATTTTCTGGTTTATTTTCATTAAACTGTACACTCTAGGTAGGGTCAGATAGAGATGTCTTTCAACATTATTTAAAAACTAATGAGATCAGATAATTCAAAACAGTCAATATATAATAAAGTTGAAATTACTTTGACAAAGTCATAGACATTTTTAGAATCAGCTTTATTTATCAACGAATCTCTGAGGAAATGTCATTTCCTCAGGGCACCTTGTGTATCTAAGAACCGCGTGTCTCCTTCCCAGTATATTCTATCCTTTTACCTGGTGTTCTTTTTCTCTATAGCAATTTATCTTCACTGACATTCTGTGTTATTCGTTAATAGATTCTAGGCCTGTGTTCTCAAACCTGATGTGATTTGTTCACTGATATATCCCCAATTCCTGCAGCGGTGGCTGGCATACAGTAACAGTTAGTTGGATGTTAAATCAAAGTACAGAGAACCAAAAATTGTCTAATGTCTAGAATGATTGTCCAGTAATGTTTCACCAGTGACACAGAAACACATTAATTACAGTATAAGACATCTAAAAGTGAACAACTTCTTTTGAGATTTTTTTCCCAGCCCTTTCGTTCTTCAACATGGTAATCGAAGCTCACTGGCCTGGGAGTAGCCTCCATCTATCAACTTCTGGTCAGTGAAGAGATTTCAGAGAAAATAATACAATTATCAATCAGCAAAAGGCGGGGAGTGGGGGGGACACAAAGGGGAAAAACTAAGCGGTAGCCTCCATGGGGCATTCCCGGGCCAGATGTCCGGACTCGCCACAGCGGTAGCAGTTGACTTCACTCGTTTTGCTGCAGTTGATGGCCACGTGGCCGGTCTCGCCACACCGGTAGCACCTGACCTGGGTGCAGTCTTTCTGAATGTGGCCGTATTCACCGCAAGAGTAGCACTTCGGCTCTTCCCGACGATCACAATCACGAGCCAAGTGGCCTGGTCTTCCACAAGTGTAACAGCACTGCTCTCTCTCTCTCTTCGGCTCCATACAGTCTTTAGCGATGTGGCCACTTTTCCCACAGTTGTAGCAGACGGCCTCAGGAAAGTCACAGTTCTTAGCATGATGGCCAGACTCACCACAGCGGTAACAGATGTCAGGTAGGTTGGTGGAACTGCACGGAGAATCTCTGCCGCGGCCTCTAGCTCCGCGCCCTCGACTCCCTCCTGCTCTAGGGCATCCCCAGGCCCAGTGGCCAGACCGTCCACACTTGAAACATTCGTTACTGCTCATGGCGGCGGTGAGATCTTAGGGTGAGCCGGCCCACCACTGCCCCGGAGGCTCCGACGCACCTCCCCTTACGGCGGCTTAGAGACAAGTGGCCGTTTTTCTCTAGGGGCCTCGGTAACGTCACACAAGGTTTGCGCACGGCCCCAATTATGTGTCACAGGCATTCCAGCGGCCCTTCTCCCCGCCCCCCCCCGCCCCACTTTCCTTCCATCCTTGAAGTCAAAAGCATGGCTGAGTGTTGGTGTTTTCTGTTGTTGTTCTTTTTTTTAAATAAACACTTGGATCTTTACGTTTGTTGGAATCCTTCCCCGTTCAGAAAATACACCCTACAAGATTTCTTATAATTAAAAATTAGATCTTTGTGATCTAGTAGATGACATTTTTATGGACATAGGAAATATATGTATGAGATGTATCTAATCCAGTAAATGAAAGAAACAAATTATAACAAATTAGACCAACCACCTTTTTGTTTTAAAAAATAAAATACAAATGTTCACAAAGATATAAGATACATAGGGTAGAAAAAAATCTTTAAAATGCCACAGTGAGGGGCACCTGGGTGGCTCAGACTGTTAAGTGTCTGCCTTTGGCTCAGGTCATGATCACAGGGTTTCTGGATCGAGGCCCCAGTCCAGCTCCCTGCTTGGTGGGGAATCTGCTTCTCCCTCTGCTTCTCCCCCTGCCTGGTGCTCTCTGTCAAATAAATAAATAAAATCTTTAAAAAAATAAATAAAATGCCACAGTGAGACTTATAATCTTGCATATTTTATTGAAGGAATTCTAGTTTTCAAGATAATCACCACCATTTAAGTTATAAAACATAACAGGATTGAAGCAGTCAGTATAAAGAACACATTATCACTTGAAAAATAAATTATAAAACCGTAATTTAAATATTGGACACATTTCCTCTCTGTTGTTTTCCAAATTGTTTATATCTTATATAAACTGCATAAAGATTTATGGACATGTTCATTTATATAGATATACAAATAAATATGGACTACTAGACACTGAAATATCAACCATAGCTATTTTGGGTTTCTGTGATTGAACACAATTTTTTTCTCCTTATTTTCCTTTTCTGTACTTTACAACTTTTGAAATAAGTTTAGGTTATTGATAATTTTATTTTTTTAAAGATTTTATTTATTTATTTGACAGAGATAGAGACAGCCAGCGAGAGAGGGAACACAAGCAGGGGGAGTGGGAGAGGAAGAAGCAGGCTCATAGCGGAGGAGCCTGATGTGGGGCTCGATCCCAGAACGCCGGGATCACACCCTGAGCCGAAGGCAGATGCTTAACCGCTGTGCCACCCAGGCGCCCCTAGGTTATTGATAATTTTAAAAACTCACAATAAATGTTTTTCTTTAAGTCACTAGTTAACTATATGTTTTGCATATGAATTTTTTTCAGGCAGGCAATACAAACATATTTGGTAAAACACAGACATAAGAATAATATATGTAGCCATTGGTCTTTATTTTCAGTATGACTTCATTGGAATGTGCAACTGGTCCCATAAATGCAATGACAAAGATAAATATTTTCAAAAATTAATAAAGGATTAGAGCCAAAGAGCATGAGTTGCTATATATATAGTAATGAAATGAGTTTTATTCCTAAACAATTAAATGATGCTGCATAAATGGTTTCAAAAGGCAAAAAACCTCTCTGTGGTTCAAAATTTGATATATGTTTATTAAATTAACCTTATTAATTATCACATGTATATTTCCCTTTAGGTTTATATCTTTATTAAGTAATACATGCCCATAGTTTAAAGTATTGATTTTCAAACAACTTTAATTGAGACATGAAGTAAGATACGCATTTTACATCACAATAGAGGATATATATGTGTGTGTTATAACTCAAACAAATTCAAGAAAAAAATACCTTTAACGTGTGCAATGCACTTTGATGTTTTCTTTTATTTTAGGTATTAAAGGAATAATTATGCCAATAAATTTGATAACCTAATAAAATGGACAAATTTCTTATAAAACACAACCTACCATACAACTAGAAAATCTAACAAGCTCTCTATCCATTACTTTTTTTAAATTTAGAAACTTCCAATAAATTTAAAATAGAGCCCACCTAAAAATTAGGATCATATAATAATGTAAGCTACACACTGGAATGTGTAAAAGGTGCATATGGCAAAAGGGAACTTAAAATGATGAAGTAACTATGAAATTTATATGTCTGTATCTATATACCTTAGGTTCATTATACCACCAGCTGTATTTTCTAGCCTAGGACTGGTTGGGTAAGACAAGGTAAAGAGGAAATTAATATTCATTTGATATGTACAGTACACTAGATACTATGGCATAAATTTTGAATTAGGAGGGCAAATGATTTCCTTTTTTTTTTTTTTTAGCTTTTATTTATTTATTTGAGAAAGAGAGACAGTGAGAGCTAGCAGGAGTAGGGAGTCAAGGGAGAAGCAGGTTCCCCACTGAGCAGGGAGCCCAAAGCAGAGCTGGATCCCAGGACCCTGGGATCATGACCTGAGCTGAAGGCTGACACTTAACTGGCTGAGCCACCCAGGCGCCCCAGGAGGGCAAATTATTTCTATAAGGAAATATATTCTTTCTTGTTTTTCTTGAGACTTGAGATCCTGAAAATCTAATTCGGTTTAATATATGGGAAGACAACATGACATTTTGAAGATAGGTGATGAATTTGTGAGCCCCTGCAACTCTTTTTGTTCCCCCTTCAGACGAACACCCTAGTTTTATTTTTTTTTCCTTTTCAAGTTTTTATTAACTTCCGGTTAGTTAACATACAGTGTAGTATTAGTTTCAGGTATAGAATTTAGTGCCTCGTCACTTACATGCAACAACACCCAGTCCTCATCACCACAAGTGCCCTCCTTCATACCCATCACCTATTTAATCTGTCCGTCAGCCTACCTCCTCTCCAGTAACCCTCAGCTTGTTCTGCATAGTTAAGAGTCTTTTTCATTTCATCTTCTGGATGTGGAATATTTATATATTGGAATGTTTGCACATCTTCTTTATCCATTCATCAGTTGATGGACACTTGGGCTCTTTCCATAATTTGGCTATGGCATTTTCTATTCATGTTGTAATAAATGCTGGTGGTGACCTATTAAATTGATCTCTCAAATACATTAAATGATTGTAATTCACAGCTTAAAACACACTGATTTAAGGAGTCCTAACTATAGGGGCGCCTGGGCGGCTCAGTCATTAAGCGTCTGCCTTCGGCTCAGGGCCTGATCCCAGGACACTGGGATCGAGCCCCACATCGGGCTCCCTGCTCCACTGGGAGCCTGCTTCTCCCTCTCCCACTCCCCCTGCTTGTGTTCCCTCTCTCACTGGCTGTGTCTCTCTCTGTCAAATAAATAAAATCTTTTTAAAAAGGAGACATAACTATAAATGATGCTTATGAATTCTTTTTTTGTCATTAAGTGTAATTATTTTTAATAATAATATTTTTATTACATTATGTTAGTCACCATACAGTGCATCCCCAGTTTTTTATGAAAAGTTCCAAGTTACTTGTGTATAACACCCAGTGCACCATGCAATATGTGTCCTCCTTAATTAATGCTAAGCGAAATAAGTCAAGCAGATGCTTATGAATTCTTGATGTTTTTTAGATGTTTTAATTGATCTATGATTTTCCATTTTAGAGAATGAACATGTAGCCCTTTCTTACCTATACCATCTTTTGGTCCACCTCATACACTTAAACATTTCAAATTCTCCACCCCAGCCAGCCCCCCTGCCATGGCTTCACCTTTCTGCTAATATTGGTTGGGTCAATAGCCAACATTTACATAATTATAACTATGTAAATGCTACTTATGGCTGAGCCATGAATACTCTGATCAATTCTTACTATCTGCACAGCTTTTTGTCTCCTGGAGTTAGTTATTGTCATTCTTCATTTCCCTGGTTTCTCACATACTTACCTCAATTCTATTTCATATGTCTATATGGTTACCTTTACACCAGTACCATACAGTCTTCGTTGCTGTAGTTTTGTATTTTGTTTTGCAATTGGTAAGAGGCCTCCAACTTTTCCCTTCTTTTCCAAAATGTTGTGACTGTTCTGAGTTTCTTGCATTTCCATATGAATTTTAGTATCAGTTTGTCATTTTCTGCAAAAAAGGCGACTAAGATTTTGACATATATCATGGGACCTATAGATAAATTTGGCGAGTATTATCTTACAAGTCATCCAATACATGAGCACAGGATGTTGTTCCATTTATTTAGGTTTTTATTTTCACTCCACAATGTTTCGTAGTTTTCAGTGTGTAAGTCTCGTACGTCTTTTGTTACTTTTTTTCTAAGTATTTCATTCTTTTTGATGCTATTGTAAGTGGAATTATTTTCCTAATTTCATTTTTGTGTTGTTCATTGCTAATATGTAAAAATACTAGTCTTGTATATCGATCTTTTATCCTGCAACCTTGCTGAATTGAACTGATTTATAGTCCCAATAGTTTTTTAGTGAATTCTGTAAGATTCTATAGACAAGATTATGTCAAACGATGGAGACAGTTTGAATTCTGACTTTTATTTCATTTTCTTGCCTAATTGCCCTGAATAGAACTTTCAATATACAATGTTGAATAGAAGTAGTGAAAGTGAACATTCTTGTCTTGTTCCTGATCTTAGGGGGAAAGTTTTGTCTTTAAGACCATTAAATATCATGTTAGCTATGGGATTTTTATACATATTCTTTATCAGGTGACGATGTTCTACTTTGTTGAATGTCCTTGTCATGAAGGGGTGTTGAATTTTGTCAAATATTTTTTTCTGCATCTCTTGGGTTTGCCTCGACATATTGCATTTGCTAGAACCACTAGTTCAATAGAAGTTGTGAAAATGAATGTCATTGTCTTGTTCCTGACCTTAAGGGGAACACATTCAGTCTCACCATTAAGTATGACGTTAGCTGTGGGCTTTTGGTAGATGTCTATTATCAGATTGAGGAAGTTCCCTCCTATTCCTAGTTTATTAAACATTTTTTATCATAAAATTTCATTGGATCTTGTCAAATTCTCCTCTGGCTATTGAGTTGATTATGTGGTTTTGTCCTTTATTCTATTAATATGGTGTATTACATTGATTTTTATATGTTCATCTAATCCTACATTCCTCAGATAAGTACTACTTGACCGAGGTGTATAATCCTTTTTTATGCTGCTGGATTTGGTATGTTAGGATTTTGTTGAATGTATTTGCATCTTTATTGATAAAGAATGTTGATCTATAGCATTTTGATGATGATGATGATGATGATCTCTCTGGTTGTCATTTCAAGGTAATACTGATCTCAAAGAATTATTTTTGAGGTCTTCCCACCTCTTCTTCTCTTTGGAATAGTTTGTAAAGAATTGATACTATTTCTCCTTTAAATGTTTGGAAACTTGCACTATTAAAGCCATCTCAGCCTGGGCTTTTCTTGTGGGAAGTTTGTAACTTACTAGTTTAGTTCCTTTACTTGTAGCTCTATTCAGATTTTCTATTTCTTTTTGAGGCAGCTTTGGCAGTTTGTCTTTCTGGGAATTTGTCTAATTCATCTAGGTTACATAATTTATTGGCATACAGTAGTTGATAGTATCCCTTATTCTCCTTTTATTTCTGGAAGGTCAGTAGTGATGCATTTTCTTTCACTCCTGATTTTAGAAATTTGAGTCTTTTCTCTCTTTTTCTTGGCCAGTCCAGCCAAAGGTTTTTTTCAATTTTCCTGATCTTTGAAAAAGCCACTGTTGGCTTTGTCAATTTTTTCTAGTGTTTTTTTTTTACCTCTTTATTTCACTTATTTTCACTCTAATCTTTATTCCTTCCTTCTGCTTGCTTTAAGCTTATTTTGCTCTTCTTTTCAGTGTCTTAAGGTGAGGATTGTGTTTTTGATTTGAGATCTCTCTTGTTTTTATATGGGTATTGCCAGTTATGTATTTCCCTCTGCGCACTACTCCCACACTCCACTGCTACTCTCTCTGAGCTGCATCCCATAAATTTTGGTATGGTGTGTTTTCTTTTCATTTATCTCAAAGTGTTCATTAATTTTTCTTGTGATTATTTCTTTGAGCCACTGGTTATTCAGGAGTGCAATATTTAATTTCCACATTTTTGTGAATTCCCCACATTTCCTCCTCTTATTGATTTATAATTTCATTCCATTATGATTGGAGAACATACTTTGTATAATTTCAATCATTTTACATTTATTGAAGCTTGTTTTATGGCCTAGCATATGGTCTGTCTTGGAAAAAAAATGTTTCATGAGTGCTTGAGAAGAATGTCTATTCTGCTACTATTGGTTGGGGCATTCTCTCCATGTTGATTAAATCAATTTGGTTGCTAGTATTGTTCCAGTTTTCTATATCATTGTTGATTTTCTGTCTACTGTAGTATCCATTATTGAGAATAGAATATTAAGTCTCCTACTATTATTGTTGGATTAGTCCTTTATCTATTTAATTTCGTCTGTTTTTTTCCCATGCATTTTGGGGATCTTTTGTTAAGTGCATATATGTTTTTAGTTGTTATAATTTCTTGATGAATCATCCTTCTTATCATTATAAAATACTTTGACCTTTTAAATATTTCTCCAAGGTGTCACATTTCTTTCCAACCCACAACTACTCTAAAGCACCTTTACATCATCTCTTGACCAAGTTATTTTTCTAAAATGCAAAGTGGATCACGTCAATCTCTTGCTTAAAATCTTTCTCTTCAAAAACTACTAGATAAACTTTGTTAGGCCCAAGAGAGGAAGTAATCTTCCCAAGATCAAATTAAGACAGTGACAGAGCTAGGACTACATCCCAGGTTTCCCAACTCCCAGTTGAATACTCCCTTTACTGTATGTACCACTGAGCTGGGTACTCTGGACTGGCTTATTCAATCTTCATTTAATTATCCTTCTTGTTTGAGAAGTTAGAAAGCCAAAGAGCCCACTTTCTATACGCACTTATGGCCATAGTTCTGGAGGTAAAATAGGGTTTATCAATCAGAATCAACTCCTCAAGATTTGGAAGGCAAATGTGACATCTTCCAGTTACATTTTGCTTGTTTCTGACAAGCAAATTGTGCAGACTTGCCACACAAATAACATTTTGATGTTCATTCATCAACATTGTTTGCCAGTAATCAGTTATGGTGGTGACAGCAGCAGCTGTCGTTTTTCACTTTGGCTTTGGTGTACTCTTGAGTTCATGGATGCAGTTGTAGCCTCATAGGTACTAGCAATTCTGGTTAGTTTTTTATTTTTGTTTTTGTTTGTTTTGAGAGGTACTCTAAATTCTGCCCTAGGTGGGGCCACCAGAACCATGATCTATGCTCCCAATTCTAACGGGGATCCCATTATCCTGGGCCCCAGGGTTCACACTCATGATCTCAGACTGGAGCCCACAGACTCAGTGGCAACACTGTAATCCTACCCCTGGGAGTACTTCAACCCTCAAGCCCATATTCTGGATTTCCTAAACCCTGTCTTAAGGGCCTCTAGGCCGAGAATCTCTGATCTGAGCCCCTGACCCATCCAAGACCCCTAAGTCCAGGCTCAGATTCAAACACACAGATACACTGAAGTTGGCTTACACCAGCTTGGAGCCCCCACCTAGAGAACCCCACCAGACCAGGACCCCTACCTTTAATGATGCCTATGCATAGACTCACTCCAGGGTGTCTCAAGCCAGATGGGGATATTTTGGATTGGGAGGGGATTTCAAACCTGATCCTTTATCTCCATCCCACCCATCCAAGAACTACCCTCCCCAGAAGCCCAAACCCTATTCCAAATGGACCCTCAAGCCCCCAGCCAGAGGACAGCTCCCTACCACAAGGCCTCATATTACTCCTCCATGTTCAGCTGCCAGAAATGCATATTTTGTAGGGAGGGGGCAGGCTCAGGGGCAAAGCAGTCACCTGACCTGTTTTTTCCCTTGGGAATCTTAAGTCTCAGCCATGTTCTCTGTTAGGTGGTTTTTTGAAGGGTGGTGGCTGCAGGGGAGGCAGGGGCCTGGGGTGGGGGCTGGGGAATGTGCTTGCAGGACTGAGGTGGCAGCAGTGGTGGTAACAGAACTCTGGTTAGTCAGTTCTATATTCTTCTGGGAGTTATTCCTTGAGACTCTACCTAGAACCTGTTCTTCTTTTCCTTCCAAATAGTTTGTAGACATGTAATTTTTTATATTAAATTCCTTCTTACATATAAAATACAGATGGGTTTTCTGCTCTTTACAATGAATCCTGATTGATACAAACATCTCCCAAATCATAATTATGACCTCCTTAAAAACATACACATCCTCTTAAATGACACATCTTTGCTCCATAACCGGATATCTTTATTGCCCATACACAAGACTGGATGCATTCTAGGCCCTAATGTATATAATTTTTGTCCACTGGCCGAATTTTGTTGCAAGAGGTTTTTCTTCAAGTAATGTATCAGGGAGTCAATAAACAAATCAATCCCATTACTTGTCTCTTAGCCATCTTGTTCACATATTCAGACTAATTAAACTTAAGCAATACAATTAAGGCCTTTATTAACATGAGTTTGATACTGTACCATTTTGCCAGTCTCTGCTTTCCTATTGTCTCATTCCTCAAAAGTCACAAAGAACAGACAAGTTCTTGTGCCAAAGTAGACTAGTACTATCATGGAAAAATTATTGGACTCTGAGAAGACAAGGGTGCTTATTTCCTCAGTTGTTTTATATCCTTGTAATGATAGATTTTGCAAAGTTAAGTCCAGTTCTGTGTCAGATTTTGTTGATGTACAATTTGACAATGCAAAGCTGTATTCAAGGGATTAATAGAATATTCTTGATTGCCTCTTTTCCCTGCATCCCAACCTCAGTTCAGGGTATTCGCAGTTTCAAGAAATCCTCTGTGTTAGTCAGGATTCTTCAGAGAAGCAGAACCAAAATGATATCTATATCTATCTATATATGGATATATAGGACCATACCAATATGATACATATATATCTCCAACACAGCTATAATTATATATCTATAATTATGATGATATATTTATATCTATCTGGGAAGTCCAAAATCTGGGAAGAGTTGATGTTGCAGTTCAAGTCTAAAGGCTATCCGCTAGCAGAATTCTCTCTTGCTTGGGGAAGGTTAGTCTTTTCTTCTATCCAGGCCTTCAACTGATGGATGAAGCCACCCACATTATGGAAGGTAACCTGCTTTACTCAAAGTCCACAGATTTAAATATTAATCTCACCCAAAAACACCCTCACAGAAACATCCAGAATAATATTCGACCACATATCTGGGCACCATGGCCCAGCCAAGTTGGCACATAAAATTAACCATCACATCCTCTAAGAGTACAGGGTGAGGGAAACAGAGCCTCAGAATGTTAGCCTAAAATGGGTGGATACACTAGAGGTCTCCAAATTTCTCCTTTACCACTTCTGAGGAACTGCATATGAACTGGGAAGTTCAGACAAATAGCTAGGCCCAGGACTCTAAGCATTTTATAGGATTCACAATTTACTACTTGTACCTCCTTTTTGAATTTCTCTTCAGATGGGACCATTGTAGATTAGGGAAGTTTTGTCAAAAGGAAGAGAAAGTGGAAAGAGCAAGTAACTCCATCTGCAAGAATTATTATTGAGGTCAGACCTCAATTTTACAATACTTAAAAAAATAATGCCGTCCATTCATTTAAAAAGATAAAGATGATAATTAGAAATATGGAAAATTAGTTAAGATGACACATTGTTACAGCTGTAAAAATAAAAATGTCGATGTTAAAACATTACATGTTTAAACAAAAATGTAAAGAACACAAAGATACACTAATGGCATGAGGTTTCTTTTTGGAGTAATGAAAAATTCTCAGATCGTGGTGATGGCTGTACAGCTCTGTGAATATACTAAAATCCAATGTATTGTACGCCTTAAGTGGGTGCATTGTATAACACAAAATCATATCTCAATAAAACTTACAACGACAACAAAAAGAACACAAAAAGCAAATAAAGGCAGCCAACAGAGAGACTTGGCAATGAAATGGTGAGCTAAGAATAGGAGAGGGAGTGACGAAGGAAGGATGGGCTGAAGAAGGGATGGTGATGTAGGCCGGTGAGACCAAGGGGAGGAAAGCTGGAAGAAGCAGGATGGGCTAGAGACCTGGGCCCTGCGGAAAAAGTGAAGAAGGCCAGAGGCTTAACCTCTGAAAGGCGGTAATGGGTGGGGGTGGAGAGAAGAGGGCGTACTCAGCGCATGCGCCAGGAGCAGACTGCGGCGATCCGGGAGAGGCAGTCCTTTAACTGGCAGCAGCGCTGCGGCTGGAGGCGCCGCTGCTTCTCTTTCGCCTGTCCAGTTCTATACCTTGGCCTGTGCAGCCACCCTAGATCCGCGAGCTCTGTGCCGCCGCTCCCTCTACCCTGTCTTGCGGCGGCCA
This sequence comes from Ursus maritimus, assembly GCF_017311325.1. Classification (NCBI taxonomy): domain Eukaryota; kingdom Metazoa; phylum Chordata; class Mammalia; order Carnivora; family Ursidae; genus Ursus; species Ursus maritimus. The sequence goes on from NW_024423319.1 coordinate 66,152,625, forward strand.
GCGCTAAGAATTCATGCTCCGACACTCGATTCAGCCAGGAGGTAGGAGAAGAACATGGAGGGCGGCGGAGGGAACTCGGGACGGGGAGATCCTTGATCTGTGTGTTCTCCCAGTTCACGAGAGGAAAGAGTGGGGGACAGCATGGGTCTCAAACCTACAAAAGGATGTTAAGCGTTTACTTCCATTGTGAAAGGATACAGACTCCTTTCCTCTAATCAGGGTTGAGGCACATGAGCGTCGGTATTTTCCATAACGTTCTGTTTAAAAATTGGGGGTTCCTCTTATGTAGCAGAAGGTGTATTTAGAGGATGGGCCTTAGCACTAGGCTCATCCAATTATGAGAGCTTTCTTTGCCTTTGTTCTGGGCGGTGGGTCTCATCACGGAGCCTGAGGGTACTCCAGCTCCTCCCTGGGGGCCGGGGCGGATTCCATCTAGATTTGCCCCCTGCAGTCACCTGCAATATTTCCACTTCCCTAGTTTATCACACGTACCCCCATTAGGAAATGCTGGTAGCGTCTCTCCTTGAGTAGTGGGGCACAGCTATGGCGAGGAACACGTCGAGATGGCATCAGGCATGTTATATATAAGAAACCAAGGGAGGGCAGGGACTAGGAGAGGACGAGCTTGGCGCGCATGTGTGTTTGAGAGGTTGGGGGGAGGCGCGGATTCGCGCAAGTACATTTGAGAAGGCCCGATGTGAGGAGGAAGGGGCCCCAGTTGGGGAGAGTGGGAGGTAAGCACGCGCAAGCTTGGGACGTTGCAGGGGCGGGGCAGGGTGTCGAATGCGTATCTAAGAAAGCAAAGTTTCTAGTACACAGTTGGCAGCCACAGTTGGGAGGGAAAGTGAAGGCGCGCATGCGTATTTGGGACGACATTGTGACGGTTGGCTTTGGGAGGAGAAAGGAGCGCAGGCGTATTTCAGATGGAATGACGGGGAGGGGAGGCGCGCGCCGTAGGTGTAATTAAGATTGCAAAATGGCGAGGGGGGAGGTAAGTTGTCTTTGCTTGGCCGTCTTGGGCTAGGGGGCCCTGCAGAGAAGTAGAAAATACCTTTCTGGTTGCGTGAAGAGATCTGCCGAGTGGGAGATGTCCTAGGCTGTGGCCAAATCCACCAGAAATTAACCCAGAATCTTAGCCTTTCACTGGCCCATTGATACATGTGGGTTTGAAAATGCGGAGGCGATGATGACTGTCTAAAAGCTTTCGGCCGCTGGCTGTGTGTAGGAAATGCGTAAAATGGGAGCCCTGGAGCCAGGCCACATTCCGGCAATACACATTTGGAGTGCTCTCTGTCAGACTTCGGGCCGCTGTACTTGGCTCTGGACACATTCTCTCATCCCATCAGAGTAGCAGAACACAGTGATTGCAATATTGTGAGAATCTACTGTTATGTTGGTCAGAAGCCCTTGGTTTTCCCCTCTGCAGAATATTGGTGTGAGGATTTGGCTGTTTCCAAGTAGGATTTGGGCAGATGGTGGTGATGGTAGGAAGGTAACCTGGGTTCGTATCCTTTACTCTAAATTATTTTTTCTGTAAAATTGTAGCCTAGGGGGAAGATTTTTTTTAGGTAGCTGTACTGTCGTGGATCTCAGAAGGCTGTCAGTGAGGATCTACTGTAAATCGCTAAAACTAATAGTTTAGCAGTTAAATATGCAGCACAAAGGGCACAGGATTCAAAATAGAAGAGACCGTTCTTGCCCAATAAACCTAGCTGTGACCTCATACTGGTCGTTTTTCTTCTCTGAGCCCATTTCTCTTCAGTAATAATTATATTTAGACGTCTGTAGCACTTAAAACTGTATGCCAAGTACTGGTCTACGTGCTTTTACACATGCCTTAACTCATTTAGTACTCTGGACAATCCTATGAAATAGCAGTGCCATTATTCATATTTTACAAATGAGAAATGTGGGGGACACAAGATTAAGTAATTTGTCCAAGGCTTTACATCTATTTGAATGGCCGAAACTGGATTTTTATCCATGTTGTATAATTCCATAATGCTGTGCTCTTAATTAAACATTGTGCTTTATTCCCCTGAAATGAGGGTTCAAAATGTAAAGGACCTTTCTTTCGTGATTTCAGATTTTGTTTGTAATTGACCTGTGCTGTTTAAGAAAGGAGACCTGTTTGCTTTGGGCTGCTTTTTACTCAATGTATTGTGCAGGGTAACATGTGTAGAAGACAAAAAGTAAAGAATTGTTGATTTGGAGGCTACGGGGGTGGCCATCCTTATCTACCCTTGTCTTCTATGCTTTTTGTTCTGCAGAGGGTTTAAAATGGCCGACTGCGGCAGGCTGGACACACCCTTCTTGTTTTGCCTGGTTTGAGATCTGGTCAAATGCTTTGAGACAGCGGTCTTTTGCTGCAGTAGAGATTTTTTTCTTACCCATTATTAGTATTTTGGTGTGTTAATACAAATGTCCAACAGTAAAAGAAAGATTATTGTTTTTTTTCTTATAATAAAACACTGAAAATACATGCATTTCTTTTATTACTGGTTAGGATGGATTCACTGAAGTGGAATTACTATGTCAACGTTTTTAACACTTAGTGTGTATTGACAGATTTCATTCTGAAAAGGTGCCAATTTTTACTCACACAAACATTGGGTGGTGTTTTTAAAAATATATGTTTTGGATAAAAACCAGTATTATTTTAATTTTGCATTTCTTTGGTTATTAGTGAGTTTGAACTCCTTTTTCCTCTGTATATTTCTTAACAGTTTAATTTTTTTTTCATTTAATGTTAGTTCAGGTCTTATACTGATTTATCTGTTGGAGTTTTTTTTAATGTTTTTTTAATTATATTATGTTAGTCACCGTTATCTGTTGGAGTTTTAGTTTAGTGTTATTGTTATTACCTATTTGAAAGTGTTCTTCAAGTAAAGGCTATTACTCGGATTTCTGCAGTGTTACATACTCCAGGTTATTGTTTGCCTTTTAACTTTTGTTTTTAAATTTGGGGTTAGTAGAGATTCGAAAGCAAGTGGTCAAATCTCAATCTTCGGTTTTCTGATTTTTCTTCCATTGTTTAAGTTTGAATAGTTCCCTCAATCTAGAAGTTCGGTAAATATGCATTGTAGCGTTGTCTGAGGATAACCATCAAGTTTGGGGAAAAAGGATCTGTAATTTCACCACCCAGAGATAACCCAGTGTTTATAAATGTGCTCACGTCTTTTCATACCCTGCATTTTTCTACAGTTGATCATATATTTGTACTATTTTACATTGTGTTTTGTGTTTAACATTATAACATGCATTTTTCCACGTTAAACATGCTTTGCAATTGTCGTCTGATGGTTTCATGATATCTTGTTGTATGGAAATATTTTTAAATTTTCAGTATTTTAAATGATGTAATGAATGTCTTTTCATTTTCATTTAGTTATTGTTTATCTATTTTGAGTTATTTCTTTATAGAATAGAGTTCCAGAATTAGAATTGTTCATCAAAAAGTTTGAACGTTATAAGTCTTGCTATAGTAACATTCGAAAAAATTGTCATTTTTTTGTACCCAGTTACTTAGGCATTTAGAAAAAAATTTTTTTGCTACCTTATATGTAAGAGAATGGCATTTTTGTTTTACGGTCCGTTTTTCTGATTCCTGGTGAGGCTGGATTCTCAAATGTTAATTATTAGCTCTTTGCTTTGTGAACTATTTGATTTGAGTCTGAATGTTATGTATTTGTAAGAGCTGTATATTACGTGTTCTGTATAAGGATCTATTATCCCTTGTCATTTATTGCAAATGACAAATGCGATTTGTTGCACATATACTCCTGGTATATGTTGCCATTGAGTCTTAAGAAATGTTTGTGATTCCAAAGACAACTGCTTCGTGGGATACATGTCAGATTCTTGGTAGCCATTTTGAGATAACATTTGTCTGTCCTTTAAATAAATAGCCATGTCTTTTTATTTAAAAAGAGCACTTTTTTATAATAATTTTTTATTATGTGCTGCATAGCATTGGTACATCCTGGCTATGGTTGTGGAAAGAAGACATGGCAACATTTTGTCCCTAATAGGAAACCAACTTAGACAAGACACAAAACAGCAGAACCCTCTTCCCCATCCGTTCAGGGACTGATCTTATTTTGAATACTTAGGAGTGATCTGGAGGAGGATATGGACATAGTGTAATGTCCACATTTATAGATAACACCAAGCTTTTTGAAAGTGTAAAATGCTAGGAGGAACAAACTGCATCACCTGAGAAGGCATTGCGAGTGTGGGCTGACAGTGGCAGAATGGAACAGTGTAGGCAAGAGCAATATGATGAATTTAAGGGGAAATAGTACATATAAAAGTGGCTTCAGAGACATTGGGTCCCAAGACAGGGATCTCAGTGTAAAGGGCAACAATCTATTGATGTCATCAGCTCAGTTTGCTGGTGCAGAGACAGAAGAGCCATTAAAACCCTAGGCCTTATTAAGAACAGTATGGGACACAGAAAAATTCCATCCTGTGTTTGTATAAAACCATCTGAACCAAATGACTAGTTAACACTAGTAATCTCTCCTCAAGGAGTCTCTTACTATCACTCAGTGTTGACAAGTGGTTGGGAAGAGTATATTTCCTCCTTGTTTCATTTTTCTTATTTATTTTGTTATTTACTATTATGTAGGTAATTTAGGATAGATATTCTTAAAGGTTTTGGGGTGAGGTGTCTTAGAAGGTTTCCTGAAACTGGGTCTGTTATTTGTAGTTCAGAGAATCTGTTTGATTATATTTATTAAGTAAACCTTTCTAAATTATCATTCCCAGTACATGGGCTCCATATTATCTCATATATTTAATAACATTCTATAATTAATATTTAATAATATATTTAATAACATTTAATAACAATTTAACAAACAATAAATTTTTACTTTTTCAGTGAAGGGTGGGAATTATAGGATTTAGAGGTGCCAAGTGATTTGTTACTTACTGCTTTTTGCTATCCAGTTACACTGGGTAAATCCAGGTGGTCGTAAGCCCCCATTTTTCAGCATTTTGTTAGTTGCAGGTGTTAAACAGAGGCTTATTATGTGTGTGGGGGAGGTTGACAGATGTATAATGAGCAAAACAAAACAACAGAACTTGTACTGTAGAGGAGGTGGTTGAGAAGATCCTTTACTGGATGTCTCTTCCTATCTTAAGCGTGGGAGTCCCATGTTACATCATGGCCGGTGTCTAGTTCCCCACCCCATCTCTGATCAGGAGTTAGGGAGAGCGTGGGTATTTGAAAAAGCCTAAAAGCCTTTAACCTTTGATTTCTACAATTTGTTCCTCCCCTCTCTTGATGTTACAGCCAGCAGCAGCCTGGAGCAGCGCCCCCCCCCCCCGGAATTATAATACAACCTGATAAGTGTTACAGCACTTACCAGGTTGTATTGTAATTGTCTGTGTATATGCCTGTCTCCCTTCCTATGTTCTCAGTTAGACTGTAAGCTCCTTGAGGGCAGGGACAGTGTCTTCTTCTCCAGAGCCCAGCCTGGCACATTAGTAGGCCTCAGTAAATGTTTATTGGATGAATAAATGAATGAGTCATCAACAAACATTTATCGTGTGCCTGCTAAGGTGATCTCCACAGGCTCTGGACTGTCAACTGTTTATTCAAAATGCATGTGGTCAGAAACGTGCTATTTCTTTCTAGTTATGTATCTAAAGAGTTTTTCTGAGATAATGCTATTTTTGTGTTTGGATTTCAGTCCTTGCTATTTACAGATGTTGCTATGTTGCTGCTGCTGACGCTCTCTTCCTTGGTGGGACCTGGGTGATAGCTGCCAGATCAGGAGCCTCATCCTCCCTGCCCAGTGTGTGCTAAGTGGTTTATCTGTAGACTCATCCCCTTTTCACTCCTCCTCAGGTCAGCCTTCAGATGGTGTTCCTAGAGAGGGCTGCACGTTCTAGATCAGGGGTAGGCCAATGCAGCCTGTGGACTGCCTGGTTTTGCAAATAAAGTTCTGTTGGAACACGTGTTATTTGTTGATATTTTGTCTGTGGCCTTTCTGGCCTGCAGCGGCAGAGTTGAGTAACTACATCAGAGACCTGGTGGCCCATAAAGCCTGTCCTTTACAGAAAAAGATTGCCTACGCTGCTTTGGATCATTACTCGGCATTGATGGTTTCATGTTCCTTGCCAGTCACCAAAGATGTTTTTAGCATCTCAGAAACTCATTTATTTACCTCATTCATTATTGCTTATAACAGGTCTTTTTTCCTGTTTTACAGGTGGGCCAGCTAGAACACACTTCAAACTAGATAGATTATAAGGCCTCCACCAGGGTCCGACAGTTAGTCAGTTATACCATGTACTTCGGCATCAAGCTTGGACCTTCATCTCTAGAAATTCCTTTTGTTATATCCTAACCTGAAGAATGTGGCCATGTCATACCTTGGTGCCTTATCCCTTGATCCCCTCCTTCCTGCACAGCCTTTTGCAATGAGAATATGGAAAGTAACAAATTAATGTGAGCTAAGGCAGAAAGGTAGATCAAGGCAAATGTCGACAGGGTCTGAATGCTACACAAGGAAAAGGGTTTTCTGAAATATTCACTTACTTAGACTTCATACAGTTAGGGAACCTGGACTTCCAGGAGCTTAGGGCCTTCCCCTTTACCCTCCCTAACCTTCCACACATTGTCTTGGTAACCTGCCTGGGGGTCTGTTGTGATTCATTTCATGATTTCATGTCGTTAAAAAGTTGAGAGCTCCCAAGTCCAATTCAAGAAAGCTAGATCCAAAAACAAACAAACGAAAGGAAGGAACATAGGAGTAAAATGGTGGGAAAGGCCCTTACGGCGTTGTTTTTCAAGTTGCTTGTTCGATTTTTCCCAGCATTTTATTATGAAAAGTGTTAAATATACATATAGAAAAGTTGAAGAATTGCACATTGAAAACCCATCTGCCTACCAACTGGATGTTGCAATTAACATTTTGCTATATTTGCTTTATTGCATATTTATCCATCTTTGTCGCATAGGTTTTTAAAATGCTTATGGTGTTATCCATTTTGAGCTCATCTGTATCTGCCCCACGTGGTACTTGAAAAATAGTTTCTTTTTATTCTTATCTGTATTTCCCAAGTTGGAACAAATACTGCTGCAGCCTAACTATGTATAAGCAGATCTTCCTGGCAGTGAGATTCCAGGGAGAGAAGACATTTGAAATCTGAGAGAAAATGCTTGCAGCTTACTGCAAATGGTAGGAGAAGGAAAGCTGGAAATCCAGGTCCATTGTCAGTGAATCTTTCAATAAAACATTGCCCTATACTTCATTTACTTCACTGCCTGGGGGGAGGGGGACAGGTCGTTTCCTGAGCAGCTTCTGCATGGTTCTTAACTTAGACTTGATGAAGGAAAAACAACAAAGTCACATCAAAATGCCACCTAGGTGATTTAGGATTAGCACAACTCCTTGGAATTTTAGCAGATGGATTTTTAATTTGAAGTACTGTCAAATAATATTCTTTCGGACCTTTTCTATTAGCAATAGCCGCAGAGGCAATTTAGGAAGCACCACGAACTGAAATCTTAATTTCTCTTCATCATGAACATGATGATGGTAAACGTTACCCGTTTGTGTCTGTCTCCCTTCATTTAAACTCAAGGGCAGAGACTGGATCTTACTCATCTTTGTAATTCTCTTAGTAATAAACGTTTGAATTCATAAAAAATGTATTATTGCATTTAATACCTATCACATGGGCAAATACTAAAAAATATTATGCTGGTGTTGGTGGGGTTATCCAGTTTCAGTGTAATCCTTTGTAGGGGCAGTTTGGCAATATATATCATGGCAGAATAAATATTGTATGTCTTTTGACCACACAGTTGCATTTCTAGGGATATACCCCAAAATATTCTAAAGAAATCCTAAAAAAAAGTCTAAGGATATTCTAAAAGATGTAGTTATGGGGATGTTTACAATGTTCATAGCAATAAAAAATGGGGAAAAAACCTTAGCTATTCATGAATAATTGGGTAGATAAATTTTGATGTATTCATGTAATATTGCAACATGGCATTAAAAATAAAAACAGTCTTGTAGACGAATATTTTACTTGGAAAGATGTATCAAGTATATTAATTGGAAAAAAAGCTAGAGAGCAGTAGTATGGTTTTCATCCAGTTTTTGCGAAATAAAAATTAATGTTTGTGTACATGAAAGTAATTGGAAGAACATACCCCGAGTGTTAAACTTTTGGGACTCTGTGATTTTTACTTTCCATCCTTAATATATTTCTGGAATTTTTTTCATAGTGTGCATTTATGACTTTCAAAGTTAGACAAACATGGAAAGTATTTCCATTTTGAAATTTGTTGACCTAAACAAAAGTGGAATAAATTGGGCGGCAAGGCGGTTGGGAACTGGAGTAGTTTAGTTTAGAAAAGAGCGAGGCGCAGTGGGAGAAGGGAGTGGGAGAAATAAGATCTCCGTGTTCAGAGAGAGGCACTACCTACCAACTACTCTATTCTTGGCTCCTTAGTGCAGGTATTTCACGGTAAGGTGTCTACATTTACATTTGCCATTTATTTCCCAATTATGCCCTGTACAAATTTTATTCCCCATTCTTGCCCTCTGGGCTGTAATAAGCTACGTAATTGCCAGTGGCAGCTGCTGCTTGTAGGTGTGCAGATCTTGCTCTAATAACAGCTTCTTTACTTTATCCAATTAAGAGATGGCTCAAACTCATCAAGGCTCCTGCTCCCCTTTCCCAGTGCTTGGCAGCATGAAATCTTCCCCACTTGTGGCGGGAGAGCTTTCTGCCTGGCTCTCATGATTACTAGTAGATTCTCGGACATTTTTGCTGATGGGGAATGCGGTGGTTAAAAATAAGTCCTGAGAAACTGCTCCTTGCATTTTCCTGGGGTGCAAGGGTTGTCTGCCTCTCACCGGGTAACAGGAAACCTAGTTGCATTCGCTGGTGCTGCCAGCATCTAATGATTTTAATAGCCTGGGCTTTGGGCCATTGCTGAATTGCCAGATTTCTGGGTTGCTTTTCATGCTAAGCAGCTAGGGACTGCGAAGCTTAAAGACATTAGTCTGCTTTCTTAGAAAGAAAGAACCCTTGGGGATCTTTGGCTTATCCCGTGTGGGTCTTAGGTCTCAGAGTCCCATTCCTCCTAGTGGTTGAGTCTTGGGAGATAGGGGAGTAGCCATTGGCCTGTGTAGCTCCCTTCGATCATTTTGGTAACCTGGGCAGCAGATAAGGCAATAGATATGTTTAATTCCTTTTCACACACAGGTAAAGTGAGTCCTGATGGGAGTTGAGATTGTGAATGACAGGCCTTGGCCCAGATCCCAGGGTTTTGTTACCTTTCCTCATTAGTGTGAACCAGAAGCCATCCACAGACCAGATAGATGGAGGTTTCATCCACTTTTAGGGAGCTCTTTTAGCCAGGATTACAGATTGAAGGGTCATAACTGCCAGACAGAGAAGGGCCCCTAAGAAATCAAGTTTACCCCCACTCGAAGGTAGGGATATTGAAATCTAAAGAGGGGAAGGACTTGCAGGAAGCTAGGAAGATCCGCATGAGTTAATACCTGAGTTCTAACACTTTGATATAGCCAGTTACTTGGTGTCTCTGTACTCAGGTTATTCATTTAAAATGAGTATAAGAATTCTTACTAAATAATAATTGTAGACATTTCAGCAGTCTGCCAGATAAAGAAGAGAGCAAAATATGAGGTCCATGGTGTGGGCTGGATGACTTAACTAAGGAGGTAAAAGTAAATCAAAGCTGTGTCTCAAACCTTGGCTATTCTGTCTTAACATTTGTTTCTTCTTCCTTCTTTCTATCCTACAGGTGACACCAGATGTGCTCAGAAGCCATGCCACTGGTGAAGAGGTCATTGAGCCCCGCCTGGCCCAGGGAGGTTACGAAGAATTGGGAGAGGCTTAGATCAGCATCCTGCACATGGTTATCAAATCATTGTGAAGTCTCGGTAAGTGGCTAGTGGCTTTGGCGGACTAGCCCGGTTAGTGGGAAGGGGCAGGGAAGGTGGTCTTCGTAAGTATGAGGCAATTACTTGGTATTTTCCCCATCATGGTATGAATAAAAAAGGTCTCAAAATGTTCAGACTACACTAGGAAGTAGTGTAGAGCCTAACCTTTGATTTTTTTCCTTCTCCCATTTTTGCAGATGGGGGAATTGCTTATCTTGCCTAAGGTTATAGCTAGTTAGTGTCGGAAGTGGCTTTGAGTGTAAGCCAGTACTGTGTCTTCTACCTAGTGCTTCCTCTCGGTTCCATTTGAGTCCAAGGAGGCCGTGTGAGACAGAAGTGTTTTTTATTCCACACTGAAGGATCTTTATAATAGCCTCCGAGATTGTTCTTGCCCAATGAAGGAAATGTTCATGGTGTAATTACATTTTTTTATGCAGAAAATCATCTGGGAGGCCTGTTAAAAATGCAGATTCCTGGGCAGCCAGAAGCCTTCTCAAGAGCAACACTAAGACCTACTTGTCACTTATATTGAGGCTTCCTGCCCAGTGAGTTCATCAGCAGCCTGAGTGAATCCCCATTGCCGTGGATGTCCTCATGAGGCAGTTGGGAAGCCTTGGTAAGTTGCCAGTGGTTTGGGTGGGGTCCCCAGTTGGGGGCAGAGAAGAGATGGTTGCGATGCAGCACTTCCTCCCTTCTAAACAGACAGCTATTAAGTGCTCACTAGTTGCCAGAGATTATTCTAGATGTTAACAGAGTTCTGCCATCATGGAACTTTCATTCTTGTGAGAGTAGACAAAGGAATAAAGAACCAGTAAAAGCATAAAGTTTCATAAATGTTACATCTCAAGTTTATCCATTACAGTATGAAAATTATGTTAAAAATGGGTGGGTTAGGGGCGCCTGGGTGGCATGGCGGTTAAGTGTCTGCCTTCCGCTCAGGGCGTGATCCCGGCGTTATGGGATCGAGCCCCACATCAGGCTCCTCTGCTGGGAGCCTGCTTCTTCCTCTCCCGCTCCCCCTGCCTGTGTTCCCTCTCTCGCTGGCTGTCTCTCTCTCTGTCAAATAAATAAAAATTATGAAAAATATTTTATTTCTTTATTTGGGAGAGAGCGAGTGAGTGAGCACAGTTGGGGGAGGGGCAGAGGGAGAAGGAGAGAGAAGCTCAAGCAGACTCCACGCCAAGAATGGAGCTTGATGCGGGGCTTGATCCCATGACCGTGAGATCATGACCTGAGCCGAAATCAAGATTCGGATGCTTAACTTTCTGAGCCACCCAGACTGCCTCCACCATTCTCCCTCCCACTGTACTTGCCACTACCTTTCAGTACAGTGGAGGCTGACCAGGCTGCGTGTGGGGGGGTGATAGATGACGAAAGCAATCTTTTTCCTTTTTGTAACCCCTCACTAGGTTGAACTGTGAAGAATGTCTTCTGGAAAGTGTTTTAGAGAGTCTACCAGCTCTTTCACATGAGTGAACGTGTAGCAGAAGAGGGGATCCTCTCAGTGATTAAGGTAACTCAGTGATTTAGATAAATAGGGGAGGGAAAGATGACTTCCTGGATTCCTATCAGGGAGGCTCATAGAAATGTTGTTTCCAGGGGCCAATACCTTTAAAGCCTGCAGTTCGTTCTGTAGTACATCCTCTTCAAAACAACAGGGGTAAATGACATACTTACCCCGTCTGTGATCACCCCTGCAAAGGATCAGAACTGAAATGGTTCCCAAGTAAACTAGGTAGCATAAGTTACATGTCACAAATAATATCACTATGACACTAATTATACTCCCCTTATGGGGAGAGTCTGTTCTTTTTAACCAGATTTGTTGGGAGTTTTTATCAGACAGTGGAGCTGCATACATCTTATCAAAAGTGAGCTCATAGCAGAGGCTCATTATTTCAGCAGCAGCGAAGTATATAGCACTTTGAGTTACTAATTTCAGAGGCAGCAGGGTCTTTGGACTGCATTTAAACCCACTGGACTAGTATTCATTTTTGGCTCCTAAGGAGTGTGGCCCCTGATAGGCTCCAGGGAGCACTTAAATGGTCCAGAGTTAAAGTAGGCAGCATATGACCATCCCTGGGATAGCTCTGCAGAGGCTGCCCCTACTTTAAGCTTTTTTAAGGAATGCTAGATCATTCCTTGGTGTCTGCCATTTTTCATAAAAGTAATAAAGGTCACCTTTTCCCATGAGAATGGTCTTGAGATGGTCCCTTCATAGCGTAAGGTTCCTCATATGCTCTCTAGAATATTTGGATAATTCCTACTGATAGAATTAGATAATTAGCCTGCACAGGGAACCTGAATGATAGGAAAATTGTCTTTTCCCTTAAGGAGAAGCCTGGGATAGTCATTTATAGAAAGGGAGTTCCCACATTCGATGTCCTTTGCAACTTACTTTTTTTTAAAGATTTTATTTATTTGTCAGAGCACAAGCGGGGGAGAGGCAGGCAGAGGGAGAGGGAGAGGCAGACTCCCCGCTGAGTAAGGAGCCTGATACAGGACTCAATCCCAGGACCCTTTGATCAAGACCTGAGCCGAAGGCAGACGCCTAACCGACTGAGCCACCCAGGCGCCCGCCTTCACAGCTTATTTTAAAACGACATATGAATGTTAGCATGCTGTCAAAAAACAAGGCTTCTATCTCTTTCTCTATATGGACCAAAATGGGTTGTATAAGTCTGGCTTTTGTTCTCTGAACCCCAGTTCTTTCCCTAGGGTTTCCCTATCCTCATTATCTGCTCTTTATTTTTGTGACAGCAGGTCCGTTGCGGGTGTTTTTTTTTTTTCTCTTCTGTCTTTCTCTCTCGGCTAGCCATCACCCCTATAGTAATACCCACGCACAACTTTTGAAAATTTTCTGCCTGAGGTCCTATAACAATAACAGTGGTTATCAGTTAATTATAAGTGCCTTTTATGTTCTAGGCAAGTGCTTTACACATGTTTGTCATCTCATTTTAACTGAAGAGTAACTCTGGGAAGTCTGATTTGTCCCTACTTTACAGATAATAAAGCTGAGTATCAGAGAGATGATGTCCCCAGCGTGCCACAGAGAGCCAGTGGAGGAGCTGTATGTGTCACACTCCAGAGATCTTAGCTACCTTGCTGTACTTGAAGCCCTAGAATGTGGCGAGCATATTCTTCGTTGCTGGGCTCTCCTGCCTCTTCATGGGACCCTTGTCACTGTCCTCTTCCAGGACACGGGGGCACATGTGAAGGGTTTGTTTTTAAAGAGGGATTCAGATGTGCAAGAGAGATGGTGTGAGGGATACGTGTAGGTCCCTTCAGTTTCTAGAAATAACCACTTGGGGTAAAGTAGCATTTATTTTTTTTTCCCCCACGTCTCTTCACTGTGTGCTTATCATTGTCTTTTCACCTTGTAGTGTTCCCCCCACCATCCTGCATGATGTTTATGTTGGACAATTTCTGTGAGGTTATGTTTTCTTCTACCCCAACGAAAAGGAATCACAAGAGTCAGAGTCACGAGTGAACACCCACTGCTTACGGAATGTTAGCTCAGGTGCGGGTGCATCAAGGGCTGGAGCAGCTTGCTGTGCCGATCAGTACATCCTCACTGGAAGTCAGCAGAAACACTGTATTCTACTAGCGGACAGCACTGATAAAATTCCTCTTCGTATGTTTTGAGTGGAAACTAACAGGGATACGTATCAGTTAATACTTGCATCAGTTTTATTGCTGGTAAGGTAACAGTGTCCAGATAGTTGGCATAGACTAAGCTTTGGCAAGCTATGGCCCGCATGGCAGCAGCTTGTTTTTGTAAAGACGGTTTTGTTGGAGCACAGGATCATGCTTATTCTCAGTTGCCTTTTGTGCTGCGGTAGCGCTGAGTAGTTGTGATGGACTCTGCGGTTCACAGCCTAAAGCATTATCATCTGGCCCTTCACGCAAAGTGTGCCAACTCCTGACATAGGTTAAATGTACTGTGTCTACAAATCCTTGCCTTCCCCCTCCCATTTTCTTTTCTGTGGGGCTCGAATTTACAGCTAGCTAATCCTACAAAGTACAGAATTTCATAGTGGTCAGTTTGCCTCTGAATTTCTTCCCATTCAGATTAAGTTCACCAAGAAAGCACACTTACAGATTGGGCCGTATGTACAAAAAGAACTATGTTTCATATGCCTCATATAGTTAGTCATTTATCGTATCTGGTGCCCCCATTTTTTTCCTTCTTTTCAGGGATAACCATTTTAAAATTTAGCCATTCTCGGGTATCCAAACAGTTAGAACTCATGTTTCCTAATTATGACTTTACCTAATTTTAGCACATCTCCCCACTCTGTAGCATGAAAGCAGCCATAGACAGTATGGAAACAAATGGGCAGGACTGTGTTCCAATAAGACGTCATTTACAAAAACAGCAGCCTGGATTCAGCCCATGGGGAGAGTGGCCATCCCCACTCTGCATTATACATACAAGATTTGAGGTGATCCATTAAAGCAAACATTAAGGGTAATTTTTACTCAACTATTCACGTGATACAATAACAGTAACGCAGCTGTACTTGAATCAGCCCTCAAGTGGCTTGTGATCTGTGCATATGTACATGACTTAAAAGTCATCTAAGTGTTGGCTCGAGTTTTTGGTAGAGTGATAGCATTTTCATGGGGCATGTTATTACCATCCCTTAGAGGATCCTCTTCCTTGCCATAGGTTTTCATTCATTCATTTATGAAGTACAGTTGACACAATGTTACATTAGTCTCAGGTGTACAACATAGTGATTTGACAAGCCCATATGTTATGCTTTGTTCACCACAAGTGTAGCTACTGTCTGTCACCATACAATGCCATTATGCTACCATTGACTATATTCCCTGTGCTGTACCTTTTATCCCCGTGACTTACTCCTGTTTAGATCACTACAGCTTTGTAGTGTTATCTTGAAATCTGGGATTGCGATACCTCCAGCTATTTGGGGTCTTTTGTGGTTCCATACAAATTTTATTTTATTTATTTATTTCTTAAAGATGTACTTATTTATTTTAGAGAGAGGTGCAAGCACCTGAGTGGGAGGGGGGGCTCACGGGAGAGGCAGCAAGGGAATCTGAAGCAAGACTCTGTGCTGAGCCCAGGGCTCGATCTCCCGACCCTGAGATCACAACCTGAGCCGAAACCAACAGTCCGGGCACCTAACTGACTGTGCCACCCAGGCGCCCCCGCCAATACAAATTTTAGTATTATTTATTC
The DNA here is from genome assembly GCF_017311325.1 of Ursus maritimus. Classification (NCBI taxonomy): domain Eukaryota; kingdom Metazoa; phylum Chordata; class Mammalia; order Carnivora; family Ursidae; genus Ursus; species Ursus maritimus. Next base: position 66,167,772 of record NW_024423319.1, read on the forward strand.
TAGTTCTGTAAAAAATACCGTTGCTATCTTGTTAGGGATTGCACTGAATCTGTAGCTTGCTTTAGGTTGCATGGACATTTGAACTATTAATTCTTTCAATACATGAGCATGGAATATGCTTGCATTTGTTTGTGTCATCTTCAGTTTTTTTAATCAACATTTCACACTTTTCAGAGTATAGGTCTTTCACCTCCCTGGTTACATTTATTCCTAGTATTTTATTATTTTTGGTGCAGGTGTAAATGGGATTGTTTTCTTATTTTCTCTGTTATTTCATAATTAGTGTACAGAAACAGAATCAATTTCTGCGTTGCTAGGGCTTTCAGTACTATGTTGAATAAAAGTGGAGAGAGTGGATGTCCTTGTCTTGTTCCTAATCTCAGAGGAAAAGCTCTTGAGTTTTTCACCATTGAGTATGATGTTAGCTGTGGGTTTTTCATATATGGCTTTAGTTATGTTGAGATGTGTTCTCTCTGAACCCACTTCATTCGGAGTTTTTATCGTGAATGGATGATGAATTTTGTCAAGTGCTTTTTCTGCACTTATTGAGACAATCTTATGGTTTTTATCCTCTGTTTAGTTAATGGTGGTATATCACATTGATTTGGCACATATCGAACCATCCTTGCATCCCTGTAATAAATCCCACCTGATCATGGTTAATGATCCTTTAGTGTATTGTTGAATGTGGTTTGCTATTGGCCCGTAGTTTTCTTTTTTTGTAGCATCTTTGTCTGGTTTGTGTACAGTAGGTTTTTCTTTGCATGACTTGGAATATTATATCATTTTTTTTCTTATCCTTACATTATCAGCTCTAGTGTTTACCTTCTTCAGCAGTGTATGTATTCTATGGTACTTAAGCCCATAAGTGAGTCTAATACAGAGATTACTGTAGATGTAAGGACTGTGATTTTGATAATTTGCTGTGTCAAAACCTGAATTTCTCATTCAGGACAGGAGGAATTAATCCTTCCAGTGATATCTAAAAATGTGATCTGGACAAAGGAACAGGTGTCTCAGTCAAGTAAGTGATTATTTTGACGTGGAAGTGAATATTTTTTGACCTTTTGTTGTATGCATTACATTTAATAGCTTTCTTAATAATGAACCTACCTTGCATTTCTTTTTTTTAAATTTTTCATTATGTTCCATTAGGCAACATACAGTACATCATAAGTGTCTGTTGTAGAGTTCAGCAATTCATTAGTTGCGTATAACACCCAGTGCTCATCCCAACACATGCCTACCTTGCATTTCTAGAAGAAAATCTTTTACTTTTCAAGGATTTTGAATTAGGTTTCCTAAATTTGCTGTTTTAATGTCATTTTCCATTTTATTTTTTTATTACTTTGTTTCTGTGTTCAAAAGTGAATTTTTGGGGCGCCTGGGTGGCACAGCGGTTAAGCGTCTGCCTTCGGCTCAGGGCGTGATCCTGGCGTTGTGGGATCGAGCCCCACATCAGGCTCCTCTGCTGTGAGCCTGCTTCTTCCTCTCCCACTCCCCCTGCTTGTGTTCCCTCTCTCGCTGGCTGTCTCTGTCTCTGTCGAATAAATAAAATCTAAAAAAAAAAAAAAAAAAAGTGAATTTTTGGTTGGAGTGGCAGTCTGTCGGTTGTTGAAGTTAGGATCATTAATGAAATCCTGTTGCCTTATCTTTTCAGTTTAGCAGATCTCAGACATGTTCCACACCATTAAATATACTTTAATAACATCGCTTTTAAAGTGGCACATAATATGTCACTGCATTAATGTAAAATTTTAATTCTTATCCAGTATTTGGGCTCTTGTTCAATTACTGCTCTTTTAGGATCATGCAAATGATACTAATGTGAACCTCTCTGTAGATAAATCTCTGTGTGTATCCATATTTGTTTCCTAAGGTTGAATTAAATGTACATTCTATTAGTGTAAGAAAATGCCTATTTTTTCATATCCTCACCAATATACTATATTATAGTTTTTTAAAAATTGGCCAGTTGCAAATGTGAAAAGTGGTCTTCCTTGATATTCTAGTTTTTATTTGTTTCCTAGTGAGAAAGAGAAGTTAAAAATCTTACTAGAGACTACTTTTTGATTTTCTTTTTTCACACAGATTTTGAATCTACTGTATGTTGCAGCTGTTTTCCCCAATTTGGTGTGGATGTTGTTTTTTTATTTTATTTTATTTTATTTTATTTTATTTTTTATTTTTATTCAAGTATAATTAAACATACAGTGTTATTAGTTTCAGGTATACAATATAATGATTCGGCAATTCTGTACGTTGCTCAGTGGTCATCATGATGAGTGTTCTCTTAATCTCTTCACCCATTTCACCTATACCCCATCCACCTCTCCTTTGGCAACCACCAGTTTGTTCTCTATATTTTTAAGAGTGTTTAGTGTTTTTGTTGTTTGTCTGCTCTTACTACTTTTATTCAATGTAGTATTGGAAGTCCTAGCCACCACAGTAGCCAGCCAAGAAAAAGAAATAAAAAGCATCCCTCGACTGGTAAAGAAGAAGTTAAACTGTCACAATTTGCAGCTGACATATCATACATAAGAAAAAAAATAAAACCCCTAAAGTCTTCACCAAAAAGCTATTAGAATAAATGAATGTAGAAAAGTTGCAGCAGGAGTTTGTGGATTTTTATGTTAAGATTGTGCCATTTATGTAACAGAGCTACTCTTTTCACTTACCTTTTGTGTCTTATTTCTCCCATTACATGTTGGCTTTCCTGTTCATTTTATCTTTTTTAATCCACCTCATATTTTTAGCTTATTCATGAGTTCTGCTTACCTCAGGCTTCAGCTTCATCGCAAGTTTCGCTTGCCTGTGGCCCTCATGGCCTTACCTGTGCATCGTGTTGGCTTGCTGTGTGTCCTCTCAGTTTCAGTTCCCTTTGCTACTATGATGACTTTTAATAGCCCACTTCTAATACTGAGGACACAAATTATTAGGCCTGACTTACCTCAGTTTAGTTAGATATTTATATGCCAGTAGCAGCAGTTTGTGGGTCTTCACTGTCGTGTTCTGCAGTTAATAGCGTTATTATACTCAGTCTCTGCTTTTTTTTTTTTTTTTAACTCTGTTTCGTTTCTTCCTGCCTCTAATGCATCCATTAACAACTGGCTTCTCTATCCTTTATTTCAGGGGTTTCAGTTGCGAGTGCCTGCGGGGTCCAGATGGGGTAAATGCATAACATGGTTCTGATATTTATTTTCTTCCTTTTTCTTCAGATGCTGCTTAGGGGTTTTTGCAAGGGGCTTTTTTTTTGCAAGAGGACTTTTTCTTTTTCTACTTTTGATGGAGACCTTGGAAAAGAGATTTCTCTGCTCTTAAAAACAAGAGTGCAAATTGGATGGTAAAGAGCAGCTGATGCTTCTGAGAAGATTAGTAGGGAGTATTTGGGATTGTGGTTCCATGGAACGGGCACCTTTGATACAAAGGAGAAGGCCATTATTCCTTGGCTCTTGATTGTTGCCCAGTGGGAAAACAGCCCATATTGACAGGATTTTCAGCTCTCTGCAAGGAGACTGATTTTGAGCTGTTAGTTTACTTTTTTTTAAAGATTTTATTTATTTATTCACCAGAGGGAGAGAGAGGGAGGCAGAGGGAGAAGCAGGCTCCTCGTCGAGCAGGGAGCCCGATGTGGGGCTTGATCCCAGGACCCTGGGATCACGACCTGAGCTGAAGGCAGACACAACCGACTGAGCCACCCAGGCGCCCCTATTATTTTACTTTTTAAAAAAATTCCACAGGCCAACACAGCATGTTTATAAATGTTTTTATGACCTCATAAGTGACTGCTTCTTCATAATTTTGGCTTATTTGTGGTGTTACTTTTTTCACATGTGGTATGAGAAATGAATGTGTAGCCCTGCCCATTCGACTTAACCTGGGGGTTGGCAGTTTCCCTTAGGTAGTGTTTAAAACTGGGTCACAGTTTTGAATGGAATTGTATAGAATAGAATAGGATAGATTAGGAAAGAACTTTGTGAGCAAACTGGCATCCTCTGGTCTGGATCCCCACCTTTAGACCCACATAATGTTTCATAAAAATCTGGTGGTTGCCAGGGGCTGTGGGTGGTGGTAATGGGGAGTTGTTTAATGGGTATAGAGTTTCAGTTTTGCAAAATGAAAAAGTTCTGGAGTTTGGTTGCTCAACAGTGTGAATACACTTAACACCACTGAGCTAGAAGTGGTTGAGATGGTATAAAACAATCGAACAAGAATAGTTCATTAAACAGAAAGTTTACACAGTCATCAGAATATCCTTGGGTATGTTAAATATAACGTCTTCAAGTTTTAAGAGTTTCATCCTTCCATTTCTGTATATCAAGGATCTGTTCATAAATTGTGGCCCATGGGCCAAATGTAGCCCACCACTTCGTTTTTTACAGCCTATGAGTGAACATGATGTTTACATTTTTTAATGGTCGGGGAAAAATCAAAAGGGGAATAATATTTCGTGACATGAAATATACAAAATCAAATTTCACATTTATTGGAACATAGCACCACACTGATGTATGTATTGTCTCTGCCTGCTTTATGCTACAGGGGCAGAATAGAGTAGTTGCGACGGTTGTGACATATGGCCTGCAAAGCCTAAATTACTTACTACCTGGCCATGAACAGAAAAACTTTGAGGTTGCTCTGTTGCAACAGTTACCAGATCCCTCACAAGGATCATCTTTGGTGGCTTTAAACGCCTAATTAGCAGTTTTGTCATGGACTACTAGGGACTGTTACTCTATTCTATTATGTGGGGATATTCTCACTTCCTTATTCCCAGATGTGACTCCCTAACTAATTCTGAAAAACTCACATTCTTGGTGAGCTTCAGTTGTGGCTGGAATCCTGTTAGCAATTTCTGGTATTGTTGGCTCCTTTGTTTTAAAGAAAGAGACTTCTCTTGGGCCATCCAAGCAATTTGGACCACCCACAGCTATGCATGGCCAGCCTCTAAGATGGACAAGGATCTCCTACGAATTCAAATACAGAAAACCCTGTATTCGAATAAAGACAATTTAAAAAATAAAATTTGGTTTCCCCTCTGAGGAAAATGGTTTGAGGGTTAGAAATGGTGGTTCCAAGACAGATCCAGGAATGCTGGCAGCAGGGGTTTGTATCCTGCATCTAGTATGTCACCTTTAACATCTTTTTAAAATAAAAATCGGATATAGTTAATGTATACAGCACAATGTTTTGATATACATCGTGAAATGATTACTGTATAGTCAGACGCCAAACTAACTTATATTCTCACTTGTTAAAATTTACTGTGTGTGAGAGGAAAGCACCTGAAATCTGCTCTATTAGCACATTTTGAGTATTCAGTACAGTCTTAATTGTAGATACCATTTCATACATCGTGTCTTAATTCCTCTTTGTCTCTGCTTTTTTCTTTTTTTGTCTCTGCTTCCTCATACCTACTCAAGCTTTAGTTTACCTCCTAGCTTTGTATTCTGCCTCCTCATAAATTTTCAATTACTCATCATTAAACCTTGCTTATCGCTCTGGTGTTCTTGGCTGTATCTCATGTTTCCCAGCTCTGTCCTTTGCGGTTCAGCTCCCTTGGCTATGGGCCTCACTGTCTTTGCATTTCACAAACTGCGTTGTTCAGTGCAAGAATTTCAGTGGCTTAGCTCACGCCTGCTTGGATAGTTACTTTCTGAGTTATGCAATAACACAGCACTTGGGCAGTGTATCCTACACCTGGCTCATTCTACTTTGGTTGACATGACAGTTCGTATTCTAAAATTTATTGCTGTCTAGAGCTGCCTTTTCTCCAGAACTGTCTATGGTTGGGACAGTTTACCTTGGATGGGACTATGCGTGTGGCTACCATTTACTTCAGATGTGTTTGTACTACGTTTCTACATGCTGACCTCTAAGTATATATGCTCCTCATTTCATATATTCATTTGTAAAGATGCTCTTTCTGTACTTTTCCAACTTGTGCTTAAGTATAGATGTTGGAGAATAACTAAGGCAAGCCAGATGCTGTAGTCTGAAGTAATGTCATAAAGCCACTTTTGAAGTTTACTTTCCAATTGCAGAAGCACTCACCTATCTGTGATCTTCCTTGGCCACTTGAATTTTGTCTGTTGTGATTGTGTCACAACTTACATTCACTGGATGTGTGGTCCTGTGACAAACTTTGCCACAGTTCGAGGCTCTTAGAACATTCAAGCCAGGGTTGTGGTGGATGTATCCACTCTCTATCCCACCACCAGGTAATAACCAGGACTATTTAGACTATTCCTGCCGAAGTTCTGTTCATGTAGCCCAACTCTCTACTATTTTCTAAATTACATAGGATTTCTGGTTTCAAGAAATAAGACACAGGCTTAGGTCAAGAAACAGGTATTTATCTCATAGGTACACGTAGTAAGGAAAATAGGGATTTCATAAGACGGTCAAGAACAGTGTGGTGTGGAAATTCATCTGTGGTGGCTCTAGGGACTTAAGCACATGAAATTAGTGGACCTTTTCCGCTGTGCCATTGACTTGACTCAGCTTTCTATTCTCCTATCTTATCTACATTTTCCCTCATTCATCTTCCTTATGCCTGGCTTTGCCGTTACCTTGTCTTTGGTGACGCTTTTAGCTTCAGATTTCACACTTAATTACTTGTTCTCATGGTTTCTTCTCAAATTTCAGAGAGTTTGAGCACATCTAATTGGCTTAGTTTATGTTTATTTGTGCAGTGCTTTTTCATGCTTAGACGGTTCCTAGGCTGCTGGCAGCGTATGGATTGATCCCACCAGCTGTACTCAGTGGAGATGATATAATACTGGATAATGTGAAACGAAACCTGATCATACAGGGCTGTGCTACAGCTGTGACAGTAAACAGGTCTTTAGAAGGAAATGGGTGGGGGCGCCTGGGTGGCTCAGTCAGTTCAGTGTCTGACTCTTGGTTTTGGCTCAGGTCGTGATCTCAGGGTCATGGGATGGAGCCCCGCGTCAGGCTCCATGCTCAGCAGGAAGTCCGCGATTTCCTCTCTCTCCCTCTGCCCCTCCCCACCACGTACTCTCTCTCCCTCTCAAATAAATAAATCTTAAAAAAAAAAAAAAGAAGGAAACGGGTATATGTTTGGTAGGAACCAGAACTGACACATTTAGTCCAATGATTCTCAGATTTGTGAATCTGTTATCTATCCATGTTATTCCATGACTGTTGAAATGGTAACTGCGAATCATGCCTAGCTATAGTAGAGACAAAATCATGCTTTCCAGTGTCAGCACTTCGTGGTTATATCAGAATTTGTACATCACTGTCAGACGAGAAACTGTCAAACCCTGCTTGCTTATTTCTTTGAAGTTGCTATAATACCGCCACTACTCTTGCCTCAGAGCTTTGCCCTAAATGGGTGCATGCAGGAGTCACGAAGGCAATTGCATAACTCGGGGCTTTGCCACAGTATAACCTGGATTTCCAAAGAAACGTTTCATCCTGGTATGTGGCGGGTATTGTGCGTGATTTTCACTCTACAGGCATACTGTAACAATTCCAAGTGTTTCTTTTTCTGCTGAGGATCTGTTTCGTGCAACTATATACCTGATACTAATTTCTATACTAATTAGATTCTTTCGGCTCCAAGAAATGAAGAATCACTCAGCCTACCACATTATTAGGGGTTTATTGTATGTAAACATATGGAACATTGGTGGAAGATGGGGATTTAGTGGAACTCTAAATGAATAATACTGAATATGGGAACCAGATTCAAGCAGCCCTGAGGTACCTTAACGGCAGTACGTTTTGGATCATTATTCTTGTGCTTCACCATTGACATCACCCACCCAGCCCCTCTACATTTGCTGTTTCCCCTAGCTTTGTGGTTTTCTATCACCGTTGTGCTTCAGAATTAACCGGGGAACTTTAAGGATAAACCAGAGCAAGATATTGTGATTTAATTGGCCTCGAGTGGCCCCAGTCACCCGCATTTTTAAAACTCCTTCCCACTCTTCATTCTTCTTTTGCGATCAGCTGGCTTCCCCAACCTTTATTTCTCTACCTTCTACCTTCTGCTTCCTCGTGGTACTCAGGGATTGTAGTACCTCATAAATTTGCCTTCTCTTGGCCTCCATGAACTCCCTTAGAGAAGAGGCTATAGATATGACAACATAATTGAAGTGTCTACTGCAAGGGTTTGCAAACATTTTCTGTAAAAGTCCCAGATAGTTCGTACTTTGGACTTGTGGGCCACAGGCTCTTCTGCAACCATTAACTTGGAGAATCAGCCACAGACGATGAATGCAAAATCTGTTGGCAGCCAGATTTGACCCATTGGCTCTAGTTTGCTGACCCCTAATCTGTTCCCTTCTTGTTTATGGTTAAATTTCTTATTTATTCTTTCTCAATATTTTCTTAACTACTGTTCCCTAATATTAACTGAATTTAAGAAGTATTTTATAAGGGCACCTGGGTGACTCAGTCAGTTAAGCGGCCAACTCTTCATTTGGGCTCAGGTCATGATCTCAGGGTCCTGGGATTGAGCTCCACGTCGGGCTCTGCGTTCAGTGTGGAATCTACTTGAGGATTCTCTCTCACCGTCTGCCTCTCCCCCTGCTCACACATGCCCTCTCTCACTCTCTCGTTCTCTCTCTCTCTCAAATAAATAAATCTTTTACAAGAATTATTTTGTAAAATTCTGCTTTGTCTAAAAAATTCACTTGGGGATATTGTAACAGTATTTGATTTGGTCAGAATTAACATGTTTGCAACATTTCTTCTCCCCTTCTAAACGTATTTATTAAACTTTTTATATCCTAATAATCATTATTTTCATCATGTGAATCTCCAGTATTTCTTATGCCATTCCTCAGTTATTTCATGCCATATATAGCCAAAATTAATTAGGTTGTTTTCTGTTGATTTTAATAAGTAGTTATTTTTCCTAACTTATTTCAAAATAGAAGTGTTATTGTTCCTGGTTAAAGTGAAGAGGTACTTACAAACAATTCAGATAACACAGGATATTAAAAATACAGTCAAGATAAGGTATAATCCCATCATTCAACTAAAACCACCGTTAAACTTTTGGTATATAAACTTGAATGTGAGGCTGTCTTTGTTTAATGTTATTGAGCATTTATTTTATCTAATTATGCCACCTGTTCAAATTCTGTACTGATGAAGCAATTTTATGATACAGTTTGCCTACAGGAAAAGAATGTTCTTCATGTGGAAACAAGTATTCTGGTTACATTGATGGGTATGTTTACAATCTTGTAAATTAAGAAATTGGTTTTTTTGAAGATTATTTACTTCTTATTATATGTCAGCTCTGGTGAATGCCCTTGTAATTTATTTTTACACTTGACTCATCATTTCCTTATCAACTGTAATTTTTGGTCACAGAAGCTACAGTGAATTCTCTCATGGCCCTGAAGTGTGGTTTGTTCCCATGGAAAAGAACCTAACAGAAGATTGATAACGTGGACATGTTTCTGGCATCGGGGATGAGGGTGAGTATGCATTTGGAAGTATTAAGAGAAGACAGTGTGATAATAAAAATCAGCAGCTGTAGTTTGTTAAGAGAAGCTCCCTCATTTTCTAACTGAACCTAGAAAATTACTTTCAACAGTTTAGAGATAGCATATATATCTCTGAGGCACGGTTGCTGAAAGTTAGCTCCAATGGGCCACCAAAGGATTTTTCACTCCTTGAAGTCATCCAAGTAGAGAGAATTGCTTGAACTTTTTAAAATTTAAAATAAAAAATAAGAATGACTGTTTTTATCTGGAACTTGATAGTAATGTCCCTAATTAAAAGTAGGATATAGGATATATTTTAACTGAGACCAACAGCTTAATATCTAAACAGAACTTCTGCATCACTAAAGGAAAATATCTTGCTGGGAGCAAGTTGAGGAAACAAATGTACCACCTTTTGGGTTTTTTTGTTTTTTGTTTTCTTCTTCTTCTTCTTCTTCTTCCTCTTCCTCTTCCTCTTCCTCTTCCTCTTCCTCTTCTTCCTCTTCTTTTGAGAAAGGTAGCCTCTCAAAACAAAATGATTGCCTAGCTAGGAACATGCATTTTTTTTTGCCTAAAGACTGGCTTGACATTTTGTTCTAAGTCAGAAGTCGTTACTAAGCTGTGAGTTGATGTTCTATAGATATAACCTCATTTATTGACAGATCTAATCCAATGATTCTAACAAATCTGACAGTAACACCCCAGAACATCTAATTGTCATTAATATAAATAGGTATTATATGTTATTGTTATAAAAGCCCAATTTGGAAACTTAGAGGAAAAATACGTGATTTGGCATCTTAATATCAAAAAATAGGTGGTATGTTGGGGGTCAGTAGGTCACAGACCTCGCATATAGTTGTACTCACAGCTAAGATTTATGACAGCAACACGCTAAGGATATACAGCCTTTCTAAAATTACCATAAAGGAAGAAGATAGAGGAGGGTGTGGAGGAATCCCTATACAGGCTTCCTTATGCTCTTGCTCCTAGGAGCGGTCACAGAGTGCATCCTCCAGCAACAAAATGCAGCAACATGTGTGCAGTGTTCTGGCCAGGGAAGCCTTTTAGGTAGAGACTCAAGAGCCAGTGTTTTTATTGTGGACTGGTCAGTCACATTGGCACCTTCTGCTTAGCGTGTACCAAAGTTCTACTTTCCAGAAGGAAAGTAGTTGTTCAGCATGATCCACATTATTTCTACCAGTAATCTATGCACAGTGAGCCACCCTTATCAGTTAGGGAAAGTTTTCTACCAGCGTAGGGAACTGTTTGCCTGTAAAGTTCCTGGTTGCCAGCCGAGGCCAACCTTGCAAAGCAGGCCTCTCTAAGGATAGTAGTCTTAGGCTTGCTTATGTTAACTCTTTTCTGTGTACATGGGTTGAATGTATAATAAAAGATCGGAATTAGAGCATTCTATAATGGATCACATTCAGACCCTGTTTAAGGGAAGAGGGTGGGCCACTTTGATAAGAGTGAGTTTAAATACATGTTTTCTGTTCTGTTTGAGGCATGTGAAAAATTTGAGAGTGCCTATTTGGAACTCTGTTATGTCAGAGTGTGATCTAAGCTTATTTGTAAAGTATTTTTAACAAAATCTTGAATACACTGGCTATTTTTTTTTTTGCTTCCTTTTTTTCTCATGCTGTTGCGACAGTTAACTGTAAAAAGTATGTTAATCTTAAAATTCGTGTGTCATTCCTTCCCCACACGTTAATTTGGAATTTGACATTCTAGGAACCATTTTTAAAGAAATAAGTGTAAGGGAATGTGAAATTTTTGTTCTGTGGTCTCACATGACTTTAATTAGAAAACTGAGTTAGTTTAAAATAACAGGCCTTTCCATTCGACAAGATTTAAAAACATAAACTGTGCTATCTGGACATAATTCACTTTAGGTAATCCTATTTTTGCCCATTATCAGAAATTAAAGGAATTGCTGTAATCTCTTTGATGCATTTTCTGGTAAAATGAAAAATGTTGAGGAGCACCTGGATGGCTCTGTTGGTTAAACATCCACCTCTTGGTTTTGGCTCAGGTCATGATCTCGGGGTCCTGGGATCGAGTCCCAGGTTGGGCTCCCAGCACAATGGGGAATCTGCTTGTCTCCCCCTCTCTCTGCCCCTCCCCCCACTCACACTCTCTCTCCCTCTCTTGCTCTCTCTCAAATAAATAAATAAATAAATCTTTCTAAAAAACGTTGAAGTCTGCACACTAAAATGTTCACATTAGTTATCTTTTGAGGCAGATTGAGCTAAGTAATTGTTATTTGGTGAGGAGGGGGTGTTTTGGTTCCTTGATTTTCTTGTTCTTGATGAAAATATACTATGTTGAGAAAAAGTGAATAATTTACTTATTTGGTAGTTTAACAATGAGAGATTGATACTGTTCTGACACCACCTGGCTGTCCTGCAATTCAGTTCATTTCTGAGGCTAACTACCCAAGTTAATGCCACAGCTCGCAGGGCCTTCCTGAAGACTGCCTTCCCTTCAGCAAGTCTTAGGTCCACCTGTATTTCTGACCAACTGGCTAAATTCAGGGCTTCCCATGACCATCTCAAGTTTGTTAATTTGCTAGAACAATTTCCAGAACTCCCTAAAAGCACTATACTTAAGTTTTACTATAGAGGATACAGCTCAGGAATAGCCAAATGAAAGAGATACACAGGACAAGGTCTCGGCAGGATCTAGATAAGGAGCTTCTATGCTCCAAAGCTCCTTGAGGTCTGGGTGTCCAGAGTTTTATTGGGAGTCTTATTATGTCGTTGGCCACTTGATTAAGTCCAGCCTCCAGTCCTTCTTCTCTCCTTAGGGGTCTAGGGGTTGGGGCTGAAACTTCCAGCCTTCTAATCCTATGCTTGGTCTTTCTGGCGTGGCCATCCCTTCTCTCTGGAAACTGTCCTAGGGCCCACCTTGAGTCACCTCATCAGCATAAACTCAGGGGTGGTCAAAAGGGGCTTCTTAGGAATAACAAAAGAGCACTCCTTTTCTCTTGGGTTTTTTGAGCTCTGTGCTACCAACAGGAGACAAAACCCAGATTTATTATACAGTTTTATATTTTACCTCTGGTTTTATAAGGTTTTTATTATGAGGAGCAAAAAGGATAGATCCAGTGAGGGGATCATAATTTGCAAGGCTACAAGGGGATAGTGGGCAGTAAGGGAGGTAGGGATTTTGGTGGAAATCCATGAAAGGAACTGGTGAGTTGGCTATGCCTCTCCGGGATGAGAACTAGAAAGCCATCAGGAAATGGAGGCATCTGGAAAAACCCTCTGTATTTCTTTATTGGCCATATTTGTTCTGCCATTTCTGCTCTGTCATCACCTTGCCTCCAATTGTTTTTGTTCCCTCCTTCTGTGTCCTTCTTTACCCTAGAGCTTTTGCTGACTTCATAGTTTCTTTTTTTAAATTAATTGTATTTTTTATTCTAATTCCAGGATAATTAACATGTAGTGCTGTATTAGTTTCAAGTGTACCATATAGTGATTCAACAACTCTATATACTTATTACTCAGTGTTCATCAAGATAAGTGTACTCTTAATCCCCTTCACCTATTTCATCCATCCCCCACCTACCTCCCTTCTGGTAACCATCAGTTTGTTCTCTATAGTTAAGAGTCTGGTTTTCGGTCTCTTTTTTTTTCCCTTTTTCATTTGTTTTATTTCTTAAATTCCACATATGAGTGAAATCATACGGTATTTGTCTTTGACTGACTTATTTACTTAGCATTATACTCTCTAGCTCCATCCATGTTGTTGGAAATAAGCTTTCATTCTTTTTTATGGCTGAATAATATTCCTTTGTGTACACACACAACGTCTTCTTTATCCATTCATCTATAGAAAGACAATTGGAGTGCTTCTATAATTTGGCTATTGTAAATAATGCTGCAGTAAACATAGCAGTGCATATATCCTCTCAAATTAGTGTTTTCATATTCTTTGGGTAGGTACACAGTAGTGCAATTAATGGATCATAGGGTAATTCTGTTTTTAATTTTTTGAAGAACCTCCATACTGTTTTCCAGAATGGCTGTGCCAGTTTGCATTCCCACCAACAGTACATGAGGATTCCTTTTTCTCCACATCTTTGCCAACACCTGTTTCTTGTGTTGTCGATTTCCACCATTCTGACAGGTGTGAAGTGATATCTCATTATGGTTTTGATTTGCGTGTCCCTGATGATGAGTGATGTTGAACATCTTTTCATGTGTCTGTTGCCCATCTGTATGTCTTTGGAGAAATGTCTGTTCGTGTCTTCTGCCCATTTTTGATTGGATTATTTGGTTTTTTTGTGTTGAGTTGTAGAAGTTCTTTATATATTTTATATATTTATCAGATACATTCCTTTTTAATTATTATTATGTTAGTCACCATAGAGTATATCATTCGTTTTTGGTGTAGTGTTACATGATTATTTGTGTATAACACCCAGTGCTCATCACAACACATGCCCTCCTTAATACCCATCACCGGGCTAACCCATTCCCCCACCCCCCTCCCCTCTGAAACCCTCAGATTGTTTCCCAGAGTCCACAGTCTCTCATGGTTCGTCTCCCCCTCTGATTCCCCCCCTTCATTTTTCCTTTCCTTCCCCTAATGTCCTCCATGCTGTTCCTTATGTTCCGCATATGAGTGAAACCATATGATAATTGTCTTTCTCTGCTTGACTTACTTCATTTAGCATAATCCCCTCCAGTTCCATCCATGTCGATGCAAACAGTGGGTAGTCATCTTTTCTGATGGCTGAGTAATATTCCATTGTATATATGAACCACATCTTCTTTATCCATTCATCTGTTGAAGGGCATCTTGGCTCCTTCCACAGTTTGGCTATTGTGGACATTGCTGCTATGAACATTGGGGTGCATGTGCCCCTTCTTTTCACTACATCTATCAAATGCATTTCTGTACACTAATAATGAAGCAGCAGAAAGAGGAATTAAGAAAACAGTCCCATTTACAACTGCACCAGAAATAGTAAAATACATAGGAATAAAATTAACCAAAGAGGTGAAAGACCTATACTCTGAAAACTATGAAACGCTGATGAAAGAAATTAAGGTTGACACAAACAAAGGGAAAGATACTCCATACTCGTGGGTTGGAAGAACATATATTGTTAAAATGTCCATACTACCCAAAGCAATGTACAGATGCAATTCTTATAAAATGCCAACAGTATGTTTCACAGAACTAGAACAAACAATCCTAAAATTTGTATGGAACCACAAAAGACCCTGAATAGCCAAAGTGCTTTAATCTTGAAAAAGAAAATCTGGAGGTATCACAATTCCAGAGTTTCAAGGTATATCACAAAGCTGTAGTAATCAAAACAGTATGGTGCTGACACAAATATAGACACATAGTTCAGTGGAACAGGATAGAAAGCCCAGAAACAAACCCACGATTATATGGTCAATTAATCTTCAACAAAGGAGGCAAGAATATGCAGTGATACAAAGATAGTCTCTTCAAAAAATGGTGCTGGGAAAACTGGGCAGCGACATGCAATAGAATGAAAGTGGAGTGCTTTCTTACGCCATACACAAAAATAAACTCAGAATGGATTAAGGCCCTAAATGTGAGAGAGACCTCAAACCATAAAAATCCTAGAGTAGAGCTCAAGCAGTAATTTCTCTAACATCGGCCATAGCAACATTTTCCTAGATATGTCTCTTCAGGCAAGGGAAACAAACAAAAAAACGAAGGGGAACAGGCACCCTGATGTTTATGGCAGGATTGTCTACAACAGCCATATTATGGAAACAGTCCAAGTGTCCATTGATGAATGAATAAGGAAGATATGGTATGTATACACAATGGAATATTACTTAGCCATGAAAAAGAATGAAATATTGCCATTTGCAACGATGTGGATGCAGCTAGAGAATATTATGCTAAGTGCAATAATTCAGTCAGAGAATGATAAATACCATATGATCTCACTCATGTGGAATTAAAGAACCAAAAGAGCAAAGGGAAAAAGAGAGAGGCAAACCAAAAAGCAGACTCTCAACTATATAGAACAAACTGACGGTTACGAGAATGGAGGTTGGTGGAGGGATGGGTGAAATAGGAGATGGGGACAAAGGAGTGCACTTGTTGCGATGAGCATTGGGTGATATTATAGAAGGGTTGAATCACCAACCACATTGGCACCTGAAACTAATATTATGCTCTATGTTAACTAACTGGAATTTAAATAAAAGCTTTAAAAAGTTAAAAAAAAAAAAAGCAAAAGTAAACGATTGGTACTGCATCACAGTAAAAAGCCTCTGCACAGCAAAGGAAACAATTAATGAAACTAAAGGACAGCCAACTGAATGGGAGAAGATAATTTGCAAATAACATAGCCGATGAAGGGTTAGTATCCAAAATGCTTATTCATGGTTTCTGCTTCCTCGTGAACTAGATCCAGTTCTAGTTCTTACTTGGCTCTCCATATTTAAAACTTGAGTGCTTAGGAATTGTCAGCCTTTCATCCTGACGGGCTCTTTCCTAGGCTAGTGAGCTGGGGTTGGGAGTACTGCTCTTGGGCTCCGAAGACAGAGAAACTTCTCTTAGGGTGTGAAGGAAGACAGTCTCATTGCAATGCAAATCACTTCTAAAACAACATTAAAATGTTTCTCTTTAAAGAGTACTTAAAATATTAAGGATATTAAGGGTATCAATCCTTTTCTTAATACCAAAAGCAAAATTATTTTTTTTAAGATTTTATTTATTTGAGAGAGAGGGAGAGTGGGTCACAAACGAGCAGGGGGGAGGGCCAGAGGCAGAGGGAGAAGCAGACTCCCTGCTGAGCAGGAAGCCCCACATGGGGCTTGATCCCAGGACCCCTGGGATCATGACCTGAGCCAAAGGCAGATGCTTAAGCGACTGAGCCACCCAGGCTCCCCAAAGCAAAATTCTTAATATAAAAGATTGATAAATGTCATGACAAAAAATGTAATCAAGTTTAAATAAGTGTTTGACTTTGGATTTATTTTTAGAAAGGAATTCTAAATGCCAAGACTAAGTCAGTATATTTGCTTATGTATTTTTTCTTATTCTTACAAAGTCTTCTAATATTTAATCTTTTTTAAGTGAAAAGGATTTGCTTTTTTCTCTCAATTGTTTAATTATTCCTTTTGTTAATTAATCCATCCTTTGTTCACTGGTTTATAAATGCATCTTCATCTTTCTATGTCTTCAAACATAGAAGCCATAAAATAAGATTCATAAATGCAGCTATATAATAAAATACTTCATGTCAAAAAGCACCGTAAATGAAGTCAAAAGAAAAATGAAATACTTGGAAAAATATCTGCAGCACATTATTAAGTGCTGATCTCCATTAATATATAAAAAGCTTCTATATAAAAAGCTTCTAAATAAAAAAATCAGACCATAGTTTAAAATGAGCAACGGGCATGAACAGACAGTCATAGAAAAACAAATAACACCTAAACCTTTGTGAAAGAATGCTCAAGCTCGTTTATAAGAGAAATGCAAAATAAAACTACAGAAAGTTAACATTTGAGAACTTTGTTGGAAGGACTGTGGGAAAACTGGTATTCATAGAATGTTTGTTATAGTTCAAAATAGTATATAATTCTTACAGAGGGCACTTCAGAGATATTTATCAAAATTGTAGTTGCCTTTATTCTTTGAGTTAGTGATTCCTCTTTAGAAATTATCCTGCATATCTGAAAATGTGAAACAAATTGCCTCTGTAACATTGAAGAATGTTTTATAATAGCAAAAGATTGGAAACAACCCAGGAGCCCATCAGTGTGGGACTAGATAACTGGTACATTGACACAATGGAATACTAGATTGCTGTAAAAGTGAATGAGGAAGCAGTCTATGCAGTGATATGTTTTTAAGTGAAACTAGTGAAATATACATGCTTTATGTCTTAAAAATATATGTAGATTATATAAAAGTGGTTACCTTTTGGTGCTGGGGGAATGGGGCAGGTGCACCCAGGGATAAGGGCAAGATTTTTCTATATATAATTTTTTGGTAGGGGAAGGTAGCAGAATGAGTATGTTTGGAAGGTTCCAGTGACAAAATGCACCTTTAATTTTTATTCTAACTTTTATATATTTGTGTAAATTTCTAAGTGTTGATCTGTTGATTTCCTTTTACCTACTGCTCTTTAAACTATGTTTTAATATGTGTTTTTTTAAAAAACTATTGTGGCTATGTTCACTCATTTGTTCTTTTGATTAGCTTTTTGTTCAACTTGTATAAATTAAATGCCTCCCATGCCATGACTACTGAAATACAGTAATGCATGTAGTAATTTCTAGGTTTTCTCGGGGAGTTCAGTAGGCTAGGGGAAGTATAATAGAGTTAAGTGTAGGGTATGTAGGAAGGTTGCCTAACAGAATAGAAGATAGGAAGCCAAGGTAGGAAAGAGAGGAAGGCTTTGTAACAATGGACCTTGGGGGAATTTCACCAGAGTGGCATCCTAAAGCAGAATCCCACTTTGAGAACAATTAACCAGGCTAACATTGGTAGATCTTGTTCTCTGAAGGACTTTTGGTATTGTCACAGTGGACTTAGCTATATCTATCTAGCTATCTAGCTATCTCTCGCCACTGAATAATATTTTTAGGGCTTAAGTTTCAACTATTAGAGGTTCCAAGGGACCTAATTTTGTACATTAGGTGTTCTGCTAAAATTACTGTAATTTTGCATAAGGAATCATGTCACTCATAAATATAGCCCTTTTTGGGGATCCCTCTTACACTGTTGGTGGGAATGCAAGTTGGTACAGCCACTTTGGAAAACAGTGTGGAGGTCCCTTAAAAAGTTAAAAATTGAGCTACCCTATAATCCAGAAATTACACTACTGGGTATTTACCCCAAAGATACAGACGTAATGAAGAGAAGGGCCATATGCACCCCAATGTTCATAGCAGCATTGTCCACAATAGCTAAATTGTGGAAGGAGCCCATCGGAAAGAATGATTACACATTTGCAGCAACATGGACGGGGCTGGGGGAGATTATGCTAAGTGAAATAAGTCAAGCAGAGAAAGACAATTATCATATGGTTTCACTCATTTATGGAATATAAGAAATAGGAAGATCGGTGAGAGGGAAGGGAAGAAGGCGGGGGGGGGTAAACAGAAGGGGGAATGAACCATGAGAGACTATGGACTCTGGGAAACAAACTGAGGGCTTCAGAGGGGAGGTGGGTGGGGAATTGTGATAGGCCAATGATGGGTATTAAGGAGGGCACATATTGCATGGTGCACTGGGTGTTATACGCAAATAATGAATCATGGAACATTGCATCAAAAACTGGGGATGTACTGTATGGTGACTAATATAACAAAATAAAAATTATAAAAATAAATAAATGTAGCCTTTTTCATGATGTCCCTAGATAAAATTTTGTCCTTTTTTGTTTCGTGTTAAGCTGTTGGTCATCATCCATTCCTTTCTCTTGGAGTCATGGTACTTTGGTAGCCTGGAGTGATTTCTAGATTATTTTCATTTTGTGGAACCTTAAAAATCTGTTGAAGTAATAATGTCAGATGTCTGACTTAAGTTCTGCTTGGGCATTTCTTTGACCCAGAATGGTTCCTCTGACATTAGGCCAAATACAATGATCCCAAGGGGTCAGTATATCTTGTAGTAATTTTAGTGAATGATCTTTAAGTGTAATTTGATACTTTGGGATTGATTATTTTCTAGTTAAGAGACTACATGATATGTCTGTCTGTACCTGGGATTGAATAATTGTTATATCATATAAGCACTGCACCCTGGATCTGAAATTATATTGTTGTAGTGTAGGCTATAGACTTAGCCACTTTCAACATGTTGTATGAACCTCCTAAAACCAATCAATTTCTGCCAGACTCATGGAGGTCAAAGGTGTATTTTAGAATTTGTAGGAGTCCACTAAGCATTAACACTTGAGACTCTAGTTAGGTTGGAATTATATAAGGCGGCCTGCCATTCCTGCTTTGGTATATTTTCCTATAACCCCTGATTGATTTGGCAGCCTAGTGGCAAATTGGTTGCTGTTGCTGATATATAAGCTTCTTGCTGATACATACAAGGATTTGTGCGTCTGTAGACAGAAGATTTTTGTCCTTTTAGAATGTTGTGATTCCAACTCTTAAAACTGCCTGGCACGTAGTAGATACTCCTTAAATGTTGAATAAACATTGGTATGGATATAATACCAATACACACATATATATATGATACTACATGTATCGTCCCCTGAATGAAAACAATGTGTTAATGCATTTATTTATATTTTTATATATCTTACACTGTTGTTTTGGGGTACTTGCACTAGTAATTCTATATCATGATTTATAAGTAAAGAGTATATAGTTTTAATAATTTGATTCATTATGTTGCTAGATTACCCTCTGAAAATTGTTCCAGTCTTATTCTCATAGATTGTTTTTTCAAAAACAATAATACATGCAAATGGTAAATAGTATAAAATTCAATTTGTACTAAAGTTAATTTAGTTAAAAGTTTCCTCCCTACCCCTGGTTTTCTAGTCCTCAGTCTTCCTTCTTTATAGATCCAAGTATTGTTACTAATTTCAGAGATAGTCTCTACGTACATAAGTCAGTAGTCTTGTTATAAAGGCAGCATATTGTAGAAAAATAGCCTGATAAAAACTGAAGAATGAAAGAAATCTGTAGACCAGCCTCTGATAGCAATATAGAAGCAAATAACCCAAATATAAATTTGGTGATAAGATTCCACAAGCAGGGACACCTGGGTGGCTCAGTCGGTTAAATGTCCCGCTCAGTGGGGAGCCTGCTCCTCCCCCTGCTTGTGTGCGCTCGCTCACTCTGACAAATAAATACATTCTTTAAAAAAAAAAAAAAAGATTCCACAAGCAAATTCATGAGGCAAGCGGTATTCATGCCAGCTGTTCAAGGATGGTTCAATTTTAGGAAATCTGTGAATATCAGGACATTGTAGGTCAAAGGAAAAACTATCACAAGAGTAGCTCTACAAGTTGAACTTCTTTTTAGTATTTTTTGATTTAATTAAAATTACTGATCCATTTGGATCATATCTTGATGTCAGTCATCATATAATCTCACATTTGATTTTTTTTTAAGGGACAGCCAGTTGTCCAGTACTATTTATTGCAAATCCATCCTTTGCTTACTCATTTAAAATTATGTCTGTCAAATATTAAGTTCTCACAATTTGGGTCTGTGTCTGGGTTCCTTGGCTTGTCATTAACTCTCTTCTCCTGTGGTCGTTGTGGAATTATTTTGATTTATAAGTATTATAAATGTCACTATTTGCTGTGCTCATCTGCTCCCTGTCCACATTTAGATTCATTTGTGATACCATTTTATAGATGCCAAATTTCTTGGTTCTACACAATAATTTTTGTATCGACAACTATTCATTATGATTCCTGACTTCCTCACTTCAACAGTTTACTAGAATAGGCTCCATCTTGATTTTTTTCATTATTCTATTTTGTGTCAATTCTTTTTTTAATGTTTTTTTATTAATAATTTTTATTTTGTTATATTAGTCACCATACAGTACATCCGCAGTTTTTTGATGCAGTGTTCCATGATTCATTATTTGCATATAACACCCAGTGCACCATGCAATATGTGCCCTCCTTAATACCCATCACTGGCCTTTCCCAATCCCCCATTCCACTCCCCTCTGAATATTTTGTGTCAATTCTGCCCAGGGTTTTGTTTGTTTTTCTCAGCTGCTATTATATTTTGTTTTGCCAGATGTCCCCTAAAGATGTCACATGGGGTGTGTGTGTGTGTGTGTGTGTGTGTGTGTGTGGAGAGACACTTTATAATAGAAAAATTTACATGTTAAAATTAATATGCAGGGTGATTTTAATCAGAATGCATGTAATAGAGTTATATCAGAAACAGTATAGATAATATTTCATGATCTATCCTTTCTTGCATACCTAGTTGCTGCACATTGCTTGCGTTCTTGGTTGAGTAACAAGTAGTTTTTATGGGATGTTTCATGGCTGTCATAGTCATAAGGAGACCATTCCCTTGCTGTGTGTCTTTGTGTGGCTCAAACAGGACCCTTTGTCATACACAAGTCATTCAATTTTACGTTCAAAAAATCATTGGTTTTAGCATTTAATGTGACTATGGGCTGTGCATCAGAATACATGGCTCTTTGTTTGAAATGAAAATTCATGTATACCATAATTTATTTAACATAATTTAACCATTTTCTTATTAATAAGCCTTTTGGTCATCTTTCATAAATAATGGTGCAGTGAAAACTTGATCCATGTATTCTTATTTCTATGTGACAACATGGTGGAATCCTTGCAAAAGTTGATAAAAGGGGGGAGGAGTTAAGATGGCGGAGGAGTAGGGGACCCCTTTTTCAGCCGGTCCCCTGAGTCGAGCTGGATACGTAACAGGCCAGCCTAAATAACCACAGAATCAGCCTGAGATGCAGGAAGATACATCTGGATCTCTACAAATGAACATCTCCAGCACTGAGTATTGAGGTACCAAGAGGGGAGCCGTAAAACCGTGCACAGATATCGGAAGATAAACGGAAGGGGGAGGGAGCCGCCGCATT
>NW_024423319.1:66196024-66224452 GCF_017311325.1 Ursus maritimus
ATATATACAATGGAATATTACTCAGCAATCAGAAAGAACGAGTTCTCAACATTTGCTGCAACATGGACGGCACTGGAGGAGATAATGCTAAGTGAAATAAGTCAAGCAGAGAAAGACAACTATCATATGATTTCTCTCATCTATGGAACATAAGAACTAGAATGATCAGTAGGGGAAGAAAGGGATAAAGAAAGGGAGGGGTAATCAGAAGGGTGAATGAAACATGAGAGACTATGGACTATGAGAAACAAACTGAGGGCTTCAGAGGGGAGGGGGGTGGGGGAATGGGATAGGCCGGTGATGGGTAGTAAGGAGGGCACATATTTCATGGTGCACTGGGTGTTATACACAACTAATGAATCATCGAGCCTTACATCGGAAACCGGGGATGTACTGTATGGTGACTAACATAATATAATAAAAAATCATTATTAAAAAAAAAAGTTGATAAAAATATGAGCAGTTTTTGTTTATTAAAGTTCCTCCCAAAATGCCCATCTCAGAATGTTTTAATACATGCCACAGTGCTTTTATTTAACTATTTTATAGTTGCTTAAGTAATTTTCTTCAAAATATACAAGATTGTGGACTGCTTAACCTGTATTCTAGGACTGTATCACAAAACAGGTTTTCCAGAATTTTCTTTGCACACCAGGGGTCTCACAAGGATATTACAAACTTGATTCAGTTTGCTTTGTTGAATTTGTAGTAAGTCTCATTTTTAGCACACACAAAATATCAATGTATGGTAACCTATTTATAGAGTAAAAAATTTTTTGAGTGGATTTCACCATTCTGTTCATTATTAAATAAAATTTTTGTTTATGGAAAAGTTTTAGATTTACGTGAAAGTTACAAAGAGTTCTCATATACCTCACCTCAGGGTGTCTTGTGTTAACATTTTATATTACTAGGTACATTTGTCACATTCCCACCTCTCCTTAGCCCTTGGTAAACTCTAATCTACTTTCAGTCTCTGAATTTGCCAGTTCACGGTACCTCATATAATCGGAGCAGTGCAATATTTGTCCTTTTGTGTATGGCTTATGTCCCTTAACATATCTGCAAGGTTCATCATCGGTATTATTGCATGTGTCAGAACTTCATGCTTTTTTAATGGCTGAATGATAGTCCATTGTATGTATATGCCATATTTTTATGTGCCATTCAGTTTTTATGTGCCACATTTTGCTTATATATACATGTATTAGCATATAGTTATTTACATACATATTTTGTTTATCCACCATCTGTCTAATGGATAGCACTGCTCTAGAACATATTTTTGGTTAATTATTATCACATCTTATTAGTCTGATTAGATTGGTCATAGTAAACTGTACAATAGGAAATTATTTAACTCTTGCAATAAAATCCTGAAATTGTCTCTGGAGTATTAAAACCTCAGTCCACTGAAATTGTGAAACATTCATATTCATATTAGCACAGTCTATCCAAAAATTAATGAAAATCTTTTCTTATTCTAGATGTGATACCTTTGGCATCACCGTCTATTTTCTTTAGTTAAAAGTAAACAATAACACTAATTGGGTGAATTGTTTTCTTTTAGCTATTATTTTTTAAAAGATTTTACTAAAGAGAGAGAGAGAGCAGGGTGGGGAGGAGGAGCAGAGGGAGAAGGACAAGCAGACACCGTGCTGAGCGCAGAGCCTGATGTGGGGCTCGATGTGGGGCTTGATCTCAGGACCCTGAGCTCATGACCTGAGCCGAAACCAAGAGTCAGACACTTAACCAACTGAGCCACCCAGGCGCCTCAGCTGTTATTTTTAGTGCAGGCTAGTATGTTGTGTAGAATTATCATCCACTTCCTGAACATCTCTTTTCTTTCCTTTTTTCCTTCCTATTCTCTTCGTAATTTCTGAGGGCCTTTAGTCAGTTCAGGAATAAGTTCAAATCTATACCTATTACTTAAAGAATTGTTTTCTTTCCTCCGTTATACAGTGTTTTAAAAAATTATAAAAGGCATGGTATTCATTGTAAAAAATTTGAAATAAGAAAACCATAGCACAATTTTAAAAATATGTAGAAATACGCAGCTTGTTGGTACATTTCTTTCTAGTATGTTTATGTATATTAACAATGTTTTTAGATACTCTTTTTTGAGTGTTGTTGACATACAACGTTACATTAGCTTCCGGTGAACAACTTAGTGATTAGATGGGTCTTGAGTTAAGGAGAACATTTTCCTATCTTTAAATATGAATGCATACAAGTCTTGTCTTTGGGCCATGATTTTTTATAAAATATTTACATCTTTTTGGGCCATGATTTTTTATAAAATATTTACATCTTTTTTTAAGCAGTAAGGTTATTTTAAGTTTTTCAAAATAAAATTTGAACATAACAACGTAGTTAACATACTTGTGGAAACATTTTTGTGTGCATACCTCCTTGATGATTTCTTTTATTATAATCTTGTTAGAGACCGATTTTTTTTGTCTGCTTTGCATCTCTTGATTAATGTGAATGAAGTTGAGTGTAAAGTCATTAGACCCACATTCAAGAAGCAAATATTGTTCATATACCCACCCCCTACATCTCTTTGCAGTTAATTCATTCTCACCTCTGACAAACAATCAGCCTGTGCCCTGCGATCATCCACTATTCTTTGCTTTCCAAGACAGCCCTACGTAATGAGATGGCTCTGTTCCTTTCTCTCTCACAAAATGACACACTTTTAATGATGATAAGATTATTTTACCCTTTTAATTAGTTTTTCCAGCACTTCCTACTAAATTCAACTATTTTTTTCTCATATCAGTACCTCTTGTCTCTATTTGTTCTATTTCAGGCAGCATTCCATTTTATGCAGTATCCTTTTTTTATAGTAGTCTTTTAATAACAACAGTTCACATTAACTGAGCATACACAGTAAGCATTACGCACTGTTTGTTGTCCATGTGCATCAGCTCAGTTTTAATGCTCAGGAACTACATTCTAATATTATCCCTTATTTTTTCAGATGGGGTAATTGAGGTCAGTTACACTCAGTAACATTGCCCCCAAATGTCAGAGTCAGGCAGTTTGGCCCCAAAGTCTGTGCTCTGTAGGCTCGCTGTCTTCTTTATTGATGCTTTAGTTGTGGGGGGAAAAAAATGAGGTCCTTTTCAGTGTCTGGTGGTAACTGTGCCCCTAGGAAAGTTAGGAACTCTTTAAGAACCGCCTTTTTCTAGAAGATTTATTTATTTTAGAGCAAGTGAGCATGGGCGGGGAGAGGCAGAGGGAGAGAGAGAATCTCAAGCAGACTCCCTGGTGAGCATGGAGCCCAGTATGGGGCTCAATCCCACAACCCCAAGATCATATCCTGAGCTGAAATCAAGAGTCAGACGCTTAACCAACTGAGCCACTCAGGCGCCCCCACCCTGCTGCCTTTTAACTAAGTGCAGTAGTGCAGGGCGTACTCTTAGAGTTAGGAGGTCTTGGATGAGATTCCAAAATAAAAGATTTAAGAAATCCCATACCTTATGTTAGGACGAGAGCATGTGGTAAAGAATGTAGTGAGGTGGCTTTTAGCCAGAAGGGTGGTTGTGGGCATTGACCCCAAGAATCATCCAGAACAGTTTTGCAGTAAAAAGAACAAAGACTAGCCCTGCTTTCCTCGGGAGGAGGGATGAGCCTGATGCCTTTTGTTTGTGGTACACTTAGCCCAAAATGCTTTTTGATGCCCATAACCATTGATAGAGGTAATCTTTAATCACTGCCAGCCAGAATGCCCAGTGCACTTTGTATTCCGTACCCTCCCTATATTGAGTTGTCTGTCCTTTGGATGAGGTGCTTTTACTGTGCCTGGTTCTTAAAAGGGCCCTGAAAGCTTCCATTTCCTGGCTCGTATCTCGCCATCAATTACCTGTCAAAAAGATTTGTTTTGTTTTGTTTTTAAGGTTTAAAAGTGACACTGGCAGAGGTGGAAATAAAACCAGCTTCTGAATTGTCAGTTTTAGACTCCGAGAGAGAGACAGAGAGAGAGAAGGGAAAAAAGGCATTTTTAAGTGAAAAGCATTTGGTTTTATGCATGGGTTAACTCTAAACTGGGCAAGTTTCCTGCGAGGAGGGAGGAACAAATACTTTGCACTGTGTCCTTGGAGTATGGGTGGGATTCATGGACACACTTCCCTGCTTGGCCATTTTAATGATTAAAAGAAGCCCCATGCTGTCCCTGAAGATCTCTCATCCTTCCGTTAAGGTCAGTTTATTCATTGTTCCCTCCCTGTTTTGCACGAGAGTAGGTGAATCAGAAACACATAGGTGTCCCTGTAGTCTGTCCCGGACCCCATCCACACAAAGATCCTTTCTAGGAGCCCTCGGCATATTGTGAAGTACCTCCCATCACACCTCAATACTAATAAGAAATCAGAATTGCCTCATGACAGCATTGATAAGATGTCTCCTCAAGTGAGCTAGGAAGCAAAACCTCAGGTGGGAACTTGCCATCAACAAATACGGAACAATCTTTTAGGTGATGAAATTCGTTAATGCCTGATTTGTATGAGTTTTGTCTTCAACATGTTTGCGATCTGAAAAGGTTCTGATACAGTTTTGTCACTTGTAGCGCCCCTGCTCTGTGGGAACCCTGTGATTGCAACTGCGTCTCCTCCCATTGGCTTCAAGGACAGTTTTCCTGCAAGTGAACAGGAAGTGGTTTTAGTATAGTGCTGGCACTTTTGGTCTGAGCCAGCCGGGGTTCTTTGAAACACTGTGGTTCTCAACTATCCGCTGATGGGCTGGGTTGTATTTTTCTAGTTAGCAAATGTCTGTTACTATTAGTAGCCATTATTGTTCCTTTCGAGCATCTTACTGCCTAAGACATATACTTAAATTTTCACAAAGGGAAGATTTTACAGCCAGTTCCCTACATTGGTAGTGCAGCTAAGCTTAGCAGTTTTTTTAATAAATGCTTTTGGAATATTTTATTCTCTTGAAAGTGTGCTGCTGCCATCCCTCTCTTCCAATTATCCACCTGCCCCTCCTAAGCTTGCTCTTGTAGACACTGCTTTGTGGTATTGCCGACAGCCCCCGCTGGAGAATCGCTGTCCCGAAATAGGAATCACATCTCGTATACGGTGCTGTTGTTATTTTTCTAGCTGAATTGATTCTTCAGACGGGATTTAACACCCAATCAGCAGCTGAATTCAGCAAAGGATTATCTTGCCATGTATATGGTTGTAATGAATTTCCAATTTTGGTTTCTTTGTGAACAATGAGAAGCGAATAAATCTTTTATATGTAATTGTAACCTTGTCCTTTGGAAACTTTTAGTGCACAGCTCTGTTCCAAAGTTTAGACCTAGTAAAATTTTAGTAAAAATCTGCTGCTTATTTAAAAAAAAACATTGCGGGTTAAGGGCTTTTGATTTTTGGAACCGTATTCATACATATACGTATAAACACATAGCGATACACCAGTCACTATGTTTTTAGGTGCAGTGTTTAATTTTAGTTAGAAAACCTATTACCTAGTTGGGCGATTTCCATCCTGTGCAAATTGTACAGTCATGTTGCCCAGTAAGATTACAGGTTGGACACCCATTTTCGAAGTACTGCCAATACAATGAGGCTTTTAAAGAGATTTGCTGCAAATTATTGTGCTTTCGTATTGGCACCAGTGTTGCTCAGCACATTATACGGCTTCATGTATGTAACTGTTCGTTGTTTACTTTTAGTCCAGTGTCGCTGTGTAGACTGGGTATATTCTAATAGTATTAACTATTTAGCTGTTACTATTTAGTATTAACTATTTACCTTTGCCCCTCCAGTTGACTGCCTGGATTTTGTCTATTTGCAAAAAATTAGGTATTAGGATCTGCCAACCATGGGTTGAGTGGTTCTAGAAGTACTGTTCTTTGCCGTATTATGAAACCGTAGGTCCATGAGTTGTTAAACTGCCATTATTCACTTGATCAAAAAATGTACCCTGAATTTTATCATGGTGAGCCATCATTTGTTGAATAGTATTCATCTCAACCCTAGTCACCAAGGTGATTCAGATATATTTGGTAACTCTTAGACTTTCTCCACATGAAGAAAATTTTGGTATTCCACTGTCTTGTTCTTTTATGAGTTGTCATATTTTCCTATGTGTTGCCAGAAATATATGTTGTCAAGTTGTTGACTCAGCAGTTCCTCTGTATGGTAGATCTGGCCCTGCTAAGATTTTCTTTCTACCACCTGTGGTCAAACATAGGCGTGCCTTCTGTTTTTTAGGTTCTTTAGTGACTGTTCTTCGTCAAATCTTGCCTCTGCTCCTTCACCACTAGATCATTATTTAGCCCAGTTAAAATATGAGATCATCTTTTGACTTCGTGGTGCACTGGAAAACTTACATCTCCTAGTGGATGAAAATATTTCAATGATAAGGCTAATCTCCATGTGGTATTCCTTTATCTCTAATCTTTGCTTACATGCTTATGTGTTATGCCTACACATACTGGGCAGTTTGATGCTTTTACAAACACTTTACCTTCACTCATGGCCAGGATACTGGTGACCACTATTTGGGGGCCACCTGTCAGTGGGGTTACAGCTAACAAGTGTCCTCTCAGTTTTGTCATAAGATTAAATTCTTTAAAAGATTAATGCCTATTTTAGCAACCCTGCTAATCAGTGTGACTCTGAACAAGGCAAATAACTTCTTTTAAAAAATGATAATTATTGTGATATAATTCATATGCTATGAAATTACCCTTTTACATTTCAGTGGCTTTTAGTATATTCATGGAATTGTGCAATCATCATTTCTGTATTACTGTAAAACATTTTTATCACCCCAGAAAGAAGCCCCATACCTCATCTTTTGCAGTCCCTGCAACCACTAATCTTACTTTTGTCCCTGTGGATTGGTCTATTCTAGACATTCATATGAATGGAATCATATAATATGTGGCCTTTATGTCTGGCTTCTATCACTTAGCATGTTTTGGTGGTTTACCCATATTATACTGTATATCAGTTCTTCATCCGTTTTTATGTCTGAATGACATTACACTTTATGGATGAACTTCATTTCGTCTGTTTATCTGTTGAAGGACATTTGGGTTTCCACCTTTTGTCTGTTCTGAATAATGGTGCTGTAAACATTTGTGTATAAGTTTCCACGTGGACATATTTTCATTTCCTTTGCTATACATACAGTTAGTGGAATTGCTTTGTAGTATGGCAACTCTATTTTAACGTTGTAATTTTGACAAACTTAAAGTGTTTGCACCATCCTACCGTATCACCGGCAATGTATGAGGATTTCAGCTGATCCCTGTTCTCACTTGTTACTTTTGGTCTTCTATAATAACCATCCTAGTGAACGTGAAATATCTCACTGTGGTTTTGACTAGTATTTCTGTGTTGAGCAACTTTTTATGTGCTTATTGGCCATTTGTATTTCTTTGCAGAAATGTTTATTCAATTCCTTTGTTCGTTAGCATTGGGTTACATGTCTTTGGTTTTGTTGTGAAAAATCTTTATATAACTAGATAATAGACCCCTTTTGGGTATGTGATTTGCAAATACTTTTTCCCATTCTCTGTGTTGTCTTTTAACTTTCCTGTTTGAGGTATTTAAATTTTTAATATTGATGAAATCCATTTTATCCATTTTTTGGTCACTTTTGATTTTGGTGTCATAACAAAGAAACCATTATCTTACATTGATGTCTGATCCATTTGGCATTTATTTTTATATATGGTGTGAGGTGTAAGTTCAACTTTATCCTTTTGCATGTAGATATAGAATTGTCCTACCCCCATTTATTGAAAAGACTCTCCTATTGAATTATCTTGACACCTGTATTGAAAATCCATTGATTCTAAATTTAAGGGTTTATTTTGGGCCTATAAGTTCTTTTTCATTTATCTCTATATCCTTATATCCAGATCATACAGTCTTTATTATTTTAGTTTTGTAATAAATTCTGAAATCTGGAAGTATGAATCCTCCCAACCTGGTTCATGATTGTTGGACCCTGAGTTTCCATTTGAATTTTAGGATCATTTTGTCAATTGCTATAAAATAAGATCTGGAATTTTGATGAACATCACATTTAACCTGTAGATCACTTTGGGGAGTATTGCCATGTTGACTATTAGATATTCTCTTAGTTCTGTTAGTCCATTAACATGGGAGGTCCTTCCATTCGTTTAGTCTTTAATCTCCTTCAACATTGTAATTTTCAGGATAAAAAGTCTTGTATTTCTATGTAAAAAATTATACTAAATGTTCTGCTTTTTCTCATGATATCGAAAATAGAATTGTTCTCTTATTTCATTTTGATTGTTCATTGCCAGTATATAGAAGTAAAATTATTTTTAATTGATAGTGTATGTTCTAAGCTTTCTGAACTCATTAGAGTTGCTTCTTTTTATTCTAATAGTTTTAATATTAGGTGGGGTATGGGGTTTTTTTTGGTAGATTCCTTAGGCTTTTTATGTGTAAGATTAAATCCCCTACAAATACAGATCATTGTACTTCTTTCTTTCTAATCTCATCAATTTTTATTTCTTTTTTCTGCCTAATTACTCTGGCTAAAATCTCCTGTACAGTATTGGCAAGAGCAGGCTTCCTGGCCTTAGTGGAACTACACTTACTTTTTTTCCATTAATTATGATTATAGCTGTACAGTTTTTGTAGATGCCCTTTGTCAAGTATAGAAGATTCCCTTCTATTCCTAGTTGGTTGAGGTTTTCATTTTTTTAAATCATGAGTGTTTGTCATGAAATTTGTCAAATGCTTTTTCTACATTTGTTGGTATTTATTCTGTAAATATAGTGTTTAGATTCATTGATTTTCAGATGTTAAACCAACTTTGCCTTACTGAGGTGAATCTGACTTGCTCATGGTCTGTAATCATGTTCATGTCTAGATTTGGTTTGCTAGTGTTACATTGGATGTTTTTGGAAATCTGTATTCAAAAGGTCGCTTGCTCTGTGATTTCCTCATTTTGTGTTTGTCTGGCTTTGGTATCAGGCTAATACGGACTTCATAGAATGAGTTGGAAAGTGTTTCCTTCTCTAATATTTTTTTGGAACATTAAGCAAGGGATTGGTATTAATTCTTTAAACGTTTCACTGATTACCGTTAAAGTCATCTGTTCAAGGATTCTTCTTTTTGTGACTTTTATAGATTAATTATCTTATTTATTTTTATAGGTCTGTTCAGATTTTTCTTGAGTCAGATTGGTTGTGTCTTTCAAGGAATGTGTCCATTTCATTTAAGATATCTAATTAGCACACACTTTTTAATAGTATGTCCTTGTGATTCTTTTTATTCCTGTAGGGTTGGTAATGTCTCCTCTCTTATTCCTGATCATATTTATTTGAGTTTTTTCTCTCTTTTTCATGGCCAGTCTAGCTACAGGTTTGTCTTTTATTGTTTCAAAAACCATATTTAGTTCCCTTGATTTTGTTTTTTTTTCCTTAGTCTTTCTTTCATTTACTCCTATTCCAACTGTATTATTTCCTTCTTCCTGATTGATTTGGTTTAGTTTATCTTTTTTTAACTTCTTAAGGTAGTTTGCTTATTGATTTGAGAACCTCATAATTACAGCTGCAGTTCTCCCTCTAAGCACTGTTTTTGTTGTATCTCCTAAATTTTATATATTTTGTTTACATTTGGGAAGTATTTTCTAATTGTCTTTATTATTTCTTCTTTGACCCATTGGTTATTTAAGAGTTTGTTGTTTAATTTTCCCAGATTTGCGAATTTCCCAAATTTTATTCTGTCATTGATTTCTTTTAATTTCATTTCATTGTGGGAGAACATAGTTTGTATGATTTCAGTTCTTTGAAGTTTATTGAGACTTCTTCTGTGTCTTAGCATGCAGTCTGTCCTGGAGAATATTCCATGTGCACTTGAGAATAATGTGTGTTCTGCAGTTGTTAGGTAGATGCACCTCTACAGATGGTTAGTAAGTCCAGTGCTCTTATAGAATAGCCAAGTCTTCTATCTCCTTGTTGACCTTTGCCTAGTTGTTCTGTTGTTGAAAGTGTGGTATTGATGTCTCCAGCTGTTAGTGCTGAATTACCTATTTTTTTCTGTTTCCATCATTTTTTTCCTTATTTTTGTTGCTCTTTTGTTAGGTACATATATGCTTATGATGTTTGTATTTTTTGCTGAATTGATCCTTCCACTATAATGAAATATCCTTATTCATTTTTTAATAACAAATCTTCTTAAATTACAGTTTTTACTAATATAGTTATCCAGCTCGCTTTTGGTTACTGTTTGCCCGGTATGTCTTTTTATATCTTCTTATTTGCAAACATTTTGTGTTTTTGCATCTAAAATATGTGTCTTATAGACAGCATGTAGGTGGATTGTAGTTTTTAATCTATTTTTGCCAAACTCTGATGTTTTATTAGATTTTTTAAATTTACATTTAATGTAATTAAACATACTGATAAGGTAGGACTGATGTCTGTTGTTTTCCTATTTGTTTTCCATGTGTCTTATGTCTTTTTGTTTCTCTGTTCATCTCTTACTGCCTTCTTTTATGTACCATTTTAATTCCTTTGTTTCTTTTACTGTATTTTCTAACATTCTTTTCATGCTTGCTCTGGTATTTCAATTATTAACATCCTACTTTAAAATAGTTGTTTTCAGATTAATACCAACTTAATTTCAGTTATGTACAAAATGTGCTCCACTCTTTGTTCTCTCCCCTCTTCTTTGTGCTGTTATTATTATACAAATTACATCTGTATGCAATGTAAACACACCAACAGAATCTTCTAGTTACTCCTTTATGCTATTGTCTTTAAGTCAGAAATGAGCCAAAAATGTTACAAATAAAAATAGAATTTTTTTGTCTTTTAAATTTATTTATGCAGTTACTTTTACTCATGCTCTTTATTTTTCATGTATATATGAGTTACTGTCTAGTGTCCTTTCATTTCTGCCTGTAGGACTCTTGTATCTCTTGTAGGGCATGTCTGTTAGCACTGAATTCTTTTAATTTTTGGTTATCTGGGAATGTCAGAATTTCTCCTTCATTTCTCAAGGATAGTTTTGCTGGATACAGACTTCTTGGTCAACATTCTTTTTCCTTCAGTAGTTTGAATATAATCATCCCACTATTTTCTGGTCTCTGTGGTTTATGAAAACTTACTTAGGGTCCATTACATGTGATGAGTTGTTCTTCTCTTGCTGTATCCGAGATTCTGAAGTCACTTTGACAATTTGGTTATTATGAGTCTAAATTTGATTTGAATGTCTTTGAGTGTATCCTTCTTGCCATGCATTGATCTTCTTGCATGATGTATAGATTAGTACTTTTCATCAGATTTGGCAAATTTTGCCCATTTATTCACTTATTCTTTCTGTCCTCTTTTCACCTTTGTTTGACTCCCATTATGTTTGTCATCTTTACTGAGTACTTCTTTTTCATTATTTTATAATAAATAAGAGAACGTAAGGCTCTCTGTAGTACTGGCTGAAGTTCATAAACAGTGTTCTTGTTTTGTTGTTCGTTAAGTGTGTTTGTTATTTGCTGTGAAGCTTCATGTTGAGAATTTCTGGTTTGAACTACCTCATATATACATGATATGTGTGTTATATAAGTATGTATGTATTATATGTAAGCATATAATATAGAAGCTTGTATATTTTTAAGTTACGTATAAAATCATATATTAAATATATTGTATCGCATTTTGATTAGTGTGGTTGCTGTCCTTTTGTACATGCCTAGTTCTTAATAACTTTAGTACACCAAGTCCCTCATTCTTACTTTAAAAAAAATAATTGTCTTATTTTCATGTACTTATTCTTCCAGGAGACCTTTAGAAACAACTTTTCAAGTCCTCACCATGAATACCATTGGAATCGCAGTTGGAGTGGCACTGAATGTGTAGATTAATTTTTGGAGAGCTATCGTCTTTCTCATCTTCTCCTACATGAATGTGGTATGTTTCTGCTTGTGTTCAGGTCTGAAGTATTGTGTGTATCTATTCCACTTGTTATCTTCAATATTTTTTCCTACTTTCTGAAAGAAATAGGCAGACGTCCTAGGAAATGAGATTCTGTTCGAAAAGTACAGAAGATGTCATCTGCATAGACTAGATTCTTCAGTATAAAAGGTCATACAAAATGTATTTTTTTGGATAGGATGGTAACATTTCTTCCACGCAGCCCTAGGGGTCTGCCTTGTTTATAATGTTCCATATCCTTGTTTTGTATTAATTACAGAGATGATTTCTGATAATAGGGAAATTATGAAGTAGGCCATTTGTTTTTAGTGCTCTCAGCATCCCTTGACCCTCTTCGTTCCCATTTAGAAGTGCTTCCTCCATCCTGCAAGCTTCTGGAAACTCAGTGCCCATTGAATACAGGATATGTACCCATTGAAGACCTTCATGCCCTCCAGTATAAGGCTAACTTGTGTTCTCACTACAGAAGTTTAGAAACAGAGGGGTAAGAGTCTTGTTCCACTTGATGGTCCTGTTTCAATCTTAAGAGCAGCTTTCCGAGAGGGATTCTGAGAGGGATTTGAACTTGGATCCTATGAGAAGCATCACAGGAATTAGGGCCGTTTAGATTGTGGGAGACAACACGTCCAAAATAAAGGGTTTGGTAATCTGTTTTCTGGTCTTTTATTGAGTCAGGAATAGTTGCTTTTTGCTGCTTTTGAAGGCAGTTCTAGTTAATGGATAAACAGATTTAAGAACTGTCCAAAGATGAAAATATTCTTGGAAGTGATACCTCATGGTTTCTGTGACCACTTGGAATGGAATTTGAGAATCTCCCTGCATTGTATTGAGAGGTTGGATTACATGCACTCAGAGGTCACATTAATTTCTGAGATTCTGACCATCTCAGTAAGGACAAGTGAAACGAGTATTATTGTGTGCCTACTTCACATGTTCCCATTTAATCATCACTACAACTTTCTGAGGCATCCCAGAGAGGTGGAATAAATTTGTTGAGGTAACTCATCTAATTAATGGCAGAGCATACCTCTCCCATATATCTTAATTTACAAGAGTAATTCCTTAGATTTGTATAGCACTTTATCATTTAGAAACTTTTCACAAACATGGTTTTATTTGATCCTTATGAAAATTCAGTGCATTTGGAAGAACAGATTTCACGTGTTTATTTTATAAGTGGAAAAACATGGGTTTAGAAACTCTTCGAGTTTCTCGGGGGTAAGAGGGATCTGGGAGCCCATTCTGTACAATCTCCATGCTTCACAGTTGAGGAAACTGAGTACCAGAATTAAAAATCAGTGTATTTTGTAGGTATTCTTTGATTTGTGTTGGAGGGAGGGGAAGATCAGGCTACATGATATCCTGGGGGGACAGAAGGGTTGTGTTGCTTTTATCCATCCTTTAGTATACACTTGATTAAGGCCAGCTCACCACATTAGAGTAAATGGCATTTTAACAGACATTGATCAAAGGCATTAAGGGTTTAAGGAGAAAACTTAAGGCTTTAGGGAACAGGTCATGGAAGATACTTTGGGTCATGATATCCTTCTTGGTAGCTCTGAAAACATTTAAAGTATTTCCTGCTCCAGGTTCAAGGGACACCCGGGAAGCAGGGCAGGAGAGAATGGGTTACGTTGTTAGTTTGCGATCAGTCTGGTACGGATGGGAATGAAGGCTCAGCCCCTGCCACAATTCTAGGAACCAGGTGACTCGTGGGCCTGTGACATAGGCTCAGCGTGTTGGCTCCCTTGACTATAGCATGGGTTGCAGATTTAGAACCTCAGGGATGGAAGGACCTTAAAAACCTCCTGTCCAAACCAGCTTATTTCAGTTTGATCCTAATTCCAGTTCTTTTAAAATATACCCAATAAATGGCCTTAAATTTAACCAGTGGGCCAGTACAATTAGCAGTGGGGAAGTCCTTCCTAAGTCACCTTGGCTCTGCTTCGAAGACTTCCACGCAGTAATGAGCTGAAATATATTTTTCTACAGCTTCAACTTAATCAGCATCTTTGTATTGTACCCCAACTCAAAAATATTGCTTTATTGTTCTCTCTCCTGCATCTTCAGTTTCTTCTCTCTGCTGCCTTTTGAGCTGCCAGGCACTGTGCTGGGAGATGGGGATATGGAGACGAATTTAGACACAGTCCCTGCCGTCAGGAGTTCTCAGTCTAGTGAGAGAGTTCGACATGTACACAGATAATTACAACAGTATGGTATGCTCTACAATGGAGGTATGTACAAGATAACTATGGGGTTCAGAAGAGAAATCATTTGATTGAGTATGGAGATGCCAGAGGTTGGAGGAACTGATGCTTAAGTGGATTCTTAAAAGAAGTGAAGCTTGACCAGGAAGAAAACAGGGAAGGACCGTTCAAGCAAAGGCATGGACATTGGAGATAGAATGATGAAACGGGGGAACTACAAGTAGTTCCTGAAATTAGGTTAGAAATGTAGGCTGACAGTACATCCTTATATAGTGTTCCTTGAAATGCAGATTCCATTTTGAGTGTTTTTGATGGTCACTCTGGCAGTGCTATAGAGTATGTTCTGGAAGATTTTCAAATCCGGGCAGGGAGATTAGTTAGAAGGATACTGACGTAGGTAAGATGGTAAATGATCTAAGGCCGGAAGGAGTGGGAGTGGAGAAGAGGAGCTAACCTCTTAACAAGAGGCTATACAAACACAGACATAATAGAACCTGGGAAGAGTAATAGAGGAGACAATTAAGGCTCCCAGACTTCGGCAAATGTCCATTCATCTACCTCCATCGCTGACCTTGATGAGAAATGGTCTCATGTTTTTTAGATGGGCGTTGCTGCCGGTTTCTTCTGGACCAGGGCTTGACTGTACCGTTTTTTGCAAGCTTCGTTTTGAGATGGCAGCTCTGTATGAAATGTTGATTCTCAGAAAGACATCTGAACAGCTGCAGACCTCTCCTAGGATTACTTAGTTCCCGGTCCTTCTCAGCAGTAGCAGCCCTCGCTCCCTACCACATGTCGCCCAAAGTCAGAGTGGAGGCTCTCATCTCTAAAACCCACTCAGGGAAGAGACGGCCCTCGTTGTTACTATCTCAGCTGTTCTCTTTTGCTTAGGGATTTTACAGTGTTTATGGTTTATACCTCCCAGTAAAATGTATTCAGTAATCAAAAATCTATACATGCAGTATTCATTTCCTCTTTTCTCAAAGCAATAGGAACATGTCTTTTGGAAAATTCACCTAGCGCTCAGAGTTGTGACCTTGTGCATTCAGAGAATGGATTTCTGTGACTAGAACGATTAATAGGAGATTATATTTAAGTAGACCTTATGTATTTTCAGTGGACCCTGTGTAAGTAGCCATCCTAGAGGGCAGTAAGGGGAGGAAGGAGTGGGAGAGGAAGCTCCGAGTAGGACAGCAAAGCAGTACAGTAAGAGATTGGGCCTTGGAGCGACATAGCCTAGGCTCAGACCTGCTCTTACATTCACTAGTGTGGTGTCAAGCATGGTTTTTCACCTCTCTGGGACTTTCCTTTCTCTTATGTAAAATCCGTGTAATAATCTTTTTTGCAATGATCTGTGGGGGGATGGATGATCACAATGATTTGTAAGGATTTCATGGGATTGTTCGTGTAAATTGCTTAGAACAAGTCTGAAGTGTGCTAAATGCTGTATCAGTTATGGTTGCTGCTGATAATGATGTTGACCGCGACAAGGATTGAAAGAAGATAGTTAACTAGAAGTGCTTATATTTTACATTGTCAATGAGACTCTTGGGGTTCAAGAAAGAAAGGAAAATGAACTGACTTGAAGGTTCTCAATGGTATACTAGTACGAAGTCAATTTTCTGCCTACTTTTTCTTCTCCGCCAAATAGGTTTGGGAAACCAGATGAATTTTGTCCATGCCCTGATCACTAATCTATTGCCTTTGCTCTTATTTCCAAATAGAAACCTGTTGAAAAGTTGTGTTACACCTGAATAAAGGTTATCCTAAAAATGTAGAAAAATGCTTTGGAGTTGGTCAAAACTGAACTTGAAACCTGACTCAACTGCTTACTATTTGTGTGATCTAAGGCATGTTACTTTACCTCATTGAACTGCAGTTTCTTCATCTAATACAGTAATTCATTTGCAGGGTTTCTGTGAGGGTATTTGTCAAGTGTATGTCATAAGCACTCTATAAATCACAGCTATCGTTGTTAGTGCTTGGGATACTCACCACGTGACAGAAACACCAGCAGGCCCTGGTGGCTGGGAGGACTGCATGGATCCAACCTCAACCTGGAGTTGTGCTCTTCTGAAGAAATCCTACTCGGATGGATATAATACAACCTGCTAAGTGTCCTAGCACTTATCAGGTTGTATTATCATTGTCCGTGTCTATGGCTCTCGTCTACCAGACTCTAAATTCCTTACAGGCAAGGACAGTGCCTTATTCATCTTTGTATTCGGTGCCTAATCCCGTGCACATTGTAGGCCTCATTAAATGTTTGTTGAATGAAAAACTGAATCATCAACAGACATTAATTGGGCGCCTGCTCTGTGATCTCCATGGGCTCAGCTTTTCCCCGCCAGTTGCCTACAACGTCCAAGCTGTCTTCAGTATGCTTTCTCCTGAAGCTTCCTCCTATCTTCTCATCCTTTTGCTGAGAACTTCTCTGTGTAGTGCAAGGATAGCAGATACATTTACTTCATCTCAAGTACCATCTCCAGCCGACTGAGAGTACCTGCCTTGATTATGTTTGATCAAAAGGATTCTGAAGCCAGGTCTCATTTCAGTGTGAAAGAGCGTTAATGACTAATCACTGATGTTTGCCGAGGGGGGGAGAAGGGGGCGTAACGGCACAAGGGCCACGTATATGTCATATTTGATGTTATGTTTTCCGTGAAATAGTCTGTTTCTATGCCTGCATTTTAGTCTTGGCTACTTGCAGATGTTGCATGGCTGCTGCCGCCGCCGCTGCTCCAGTTGCTGCTGGTTGCTCCTTGGGTAGGACCAAAGTGATCATTGCTCAGAACCTTCATCCTCACAGTCTGGGGTTTGTTCCTGTGGCTGGTATTCCCAGTTTCCCCTTTCAACTTTACCTCAGCTATCCCCTTACCTGCACTGACAGGTAGGCCTCCCCTTTCCGTTCGCCACCCAACAGGCTCATGTTTCTTTTCTTTAGTATGATTAATTGCTCTTGTTCCATGAAGCCTTCTTTCTGTTAGAAGATGTGACAACTAGAATACAAGTTAAACGATTCCATCAGGGCGCTACAGTGAGTCATATAAGCTCCCCTTTGCTGTGGGAGAAAATTACAGACTTTGGGGCAGGAAGAACTGAGAAGGGAGGCGCTGTAGACGGGGGAGAGAAAGACCATAGCAGATGGAGTAAGATCCTGGGAAACGGTGTAGGTTGGGAGGGTAAAACCTATATAGGGCTCTAAAATTGGGGCGGAGGGATAGCCTTGGTTGAAAGGAGTTACCTCCTCACTGGAGTATAGGGATAGGAGTAAGGAAGAGTAGCTGAGAAAGGGTATTGCAGATCCATAACTGTTGAGGTGAATGATGGAGAGGAAGCTGACCAGGGACACGATCTAAGGAATATTCGGGCCAAAAGGCTGGAGTGGGGCCTTTTGGTATGTTAAAGTGAGAAACTATTGTATTAAATGATACATGATATATTCGGTTAAAGTGAGAAACTAGTTTGAAACTCGATTAGAAACTCAGGAAATTATAAAGTGGTCTTGGGCCACTGTCACAAGTAAATTTGATTGCCTGGGACTGGCCTTTATTGATTGAAGAGTGGACAGCTAGCAAGAGGGGGTTATACAGAAATGAATTTGAAAATGCAGACTATATGGGGAAGGCAGTTAGGTCAGAAGTGAGCTCAAAGTCTGTGAATAAAAAGAGGACTTAGTGTGATCAAGATGCGTGTTGAGTAGTTGGAAACTTAGAATAATTGGACCTGTAATCGGAGGGTGGATTTTGAAACCTTGAGATTTCAAAACTGGAGTGGTCAAGATACTTTTGAAGCTGGGATGTCAGATGGTCAGTTACATAAATACTGAAGCGACACAGGATTATAGCGAAAGCTGGGCTGGGAGCGAACACTGTGGGCCTATAGAATAGGCTTTGGTGACTGAGGAATGGTCAGAGATTGGCTCATGGCAGCTGTGCAGATGCGAAAGAGGAAAGGATGTAATGGGACAGTGGTAGTAGGAGCTGCAGAAGAGTGGCAGGTATCATTAGAAGTTACAAGAACTATGATTTGCACATCGCACTGTGGTGCTGGCTTGCGGAATGCCCAGCTAAAACGATCCCCTCGTTTACTGAGCGCCTGCTCTGTCCCCGGCACCTTACTCTGTGCTACCCATTTACCCCGTTTGGGTCTGTCACATACCAGGTGTGAGAGAGTGAGCAGCAGTCCCAAGCAAGCACAGCAAGGGGAGCTGCTGGCCCTCAGAACTGATGGAATGCTGTGGCCATCCCAGCAGACTGGGCAGCTTGAAGTGGCATAAAAAGATTTCCTTAGGATCAGAAGTTCCCTTGACGTTGAGCTAACTTTATTATGTGGTAGAAGCTTGTGTTGGCTGGTCCATAATGTATTCCGGCTTCTGAGCCTCTGAGTTGAGAGGTATGCTGCTAAAAAAGCCAAACAAAAAAACAGGCACAGCACTTTAAAAACACACATATTCATTAACTGGAACAAGACAGTCGGTTATCTAATTGAGCTTTTAAGATGAAGGATAGATAAAAGAGAGCTCACATCAATGGGTGAATAATGAAACCACTTCGTGAAAGCCACTCTGAGGTCAGGGTGCCTCCAGTTTGGTGGACGTGTTGTAGATAATCCGCTGTGCTGTTGGGAAGGAGGGCTGGAAACTGACCCAGAAAGATGGCCTTTAGGACCCGGAAGGGTCAAGTTTAGGAGAAGAGAGTCTCTGTGAACCCTGTGGTATTGCACAGGGTCTCATTTTTCTTCAGTTATAGTCTTCACATGAGTCAGTATCTCAATGAAGGTTTAGAGCCACTGTGATAGAGTGACCAGGCCCTCAGACAGCCTATCCCCTCCTGTGGGGGCTGCTTTATATTTATTCCTCAGGAGGATCTGGTAGAAGACTTCATGTGAGGGAGAAGAAAAGGCAAGAAGCGGAGAATGACTACAGCCCGTCCTCGTCTCTGTGACCCAGCAGAGGGATCGTCCTCTTGAGACTCTCCAGACCACAGGTAGCTCCTTTCAGTTGCATGCTTAGCCCTCTCAGCTACTTTCTCTGTTCAGAAATTGTACTGTATGTGCGTGTATGAACTATTACTTCCCATAAAGAGTACTCCATGTTCACAGCAAAAAAACAAACAAACAAAAAACCTCCCTACAGTAAGGCATAAGGCTCGCTCTCTGTTAGGCCTCCAGTGGGCAAAAATTGCTGGATCCCCAAAGCTGGAATATAGG
This sequence comes from Ursus maritimus, assembly GCF_017311325.1. NCBI lineage: Eukaryota > Metazoa > Chordata > Mammalia > Carnivora > Ursidae > Ursus > Ursus maritimus. The sequence goes on from NW_024423319.1 coordinate 66,215,372, forward strand.
CCACCAGAGAGGAGTTTGGGTTTCAGCAACAAAGGACCCCAGCTTCATGGAAGCGAAGGCAGTCAGCTGACTTGAAAGTAGCTCCTATCCCTGCACTCACATATTTTTTTTTCCTTCAGCTCCTTGACTAAGATACCACTGATGAGAGCAAACCAAAGCCATACTTTCTCCTTCCACTGGCACTTTCTGGCCTGCGCAGATGCTGTTAGGAGTCACTCTCTTTCATGAGCACTTCCTTCTTAAGACCCACAGAGTCATGAATGCTGGAGTTGGGGTCAAACTTGTCCTACTTGTCTCAGTGCTTGGGGAATACTAATGATAATCAGCCCGATACCGACTTCCACCTGATACCATGACAGCTCCCGGAGAAGCTGTAGCCAGGGCCAGCAGCCCTGTGACCCCCAGCCGCGGGACTTACTCCTGATGTGTCAGCTGATGACAAAATACTAGTAGGAGGGCTTGCCCCAACCCAGTCCCTCTTCTGAGTTAGTCATTAGAGATCAGGACTTGTCTTAGGGCATATGTGACGTAAGGACAGATAACCCAGGGGTTAATAGTAAACAATATCAGGAGTCCAGGTTATTACCTTTTCTCTCTCTTGGGGATGGGCAGATTTGGGTAAGTGGAAAGTCTTGTGCCTTTCAAATATAGGCCCAGGGATTCCCCAGGACACCCTTGGTCACACCATTTGGTACCTTATCGCGGGTCTTGCCTCTTCTTCAGAGTTTTTCTAGTGTACTTCTTGCTCTCACTAACCACCTTTTATTCCCTGCCCGACCGTGATGGGTTTCAGCAGATGTTTTTGTTTTGTTTTTTCTTTTCCCTTCCTCAGGCCATCTGTAACAGTCGTCATCTGGGAGGAGGCTTATTGTGAATGAGTGAATGAAGCCTCAGTGAGTGTTTGGAGTGACACCCATGTTTTTTCTCTGAATATAAGGAGAGGGAAGGAGGCCATGAAATGCCATTATAGAGTAACAAAAATTTGACATTTTAGTAGATACTGGACCTAGAAGCCTATATGAATGAAGGAAACAAATGTGAGAGACCTCGGAGGTGTATGAGTGAAGATAGGAGTGAACGCCTTATTGCCCTTAGTAATGGAGGAAGAGAGGGGAGAAAAGTGAAGGAGGTCATAAAATCCTTTATGTCCCCGGAGGAGGCCCTGAGACTTGCTTCATAAACCAGGGACTTTTTAAGGTGGATTGAAGACGAGTCGTTGCTCTGCACTGCTTCGGTTGCCATCTGTGTGAGAGTCGTTCCAAGCACTCTTCTCAGGTACAGCTGCCTTTGTGGCGATTTCTCTTGAGCCCTGTTGAGCAACAACCCAGAACGAGGTTTGCAACTCAGAACTCTCTGGATCAGTGACAGGGGGGGGTCGAGGACAGAGGAGGTAGCCCAGGTAGTACCAAACCGCTCGGGTTTTTTTATATAGGATGGATGGGGTAGAGGCGAGGAGCACAGTGGTTCTAGGCAACTCCAAGCACCTGGTAAGGCATGAGGAAACAGTACACTGAAAGGTCAGCCCTTGGACCTATTATTTGTCAATCCCCAGAGCATGATAGAATATCTAAGAGTTATAAAGGATTCTTTCATAGAAGAGATTTAGAAGAGGGGAACTTCCGATTATGTAATATGGGCATTACGGCTTTTAAAGACATCTGCTGCCTACATAGGTCATGGAGATTGATACCAGTTAGGATCAGCCTGTGGCTGTCTAGGCCAGTACTGACATAGAGCTTTCATGCTCTTGGAGAGCTACTGCCACTCTCTTGCTTTGACAGGTGTTCATCTGCAGTATGAGTCCAGTGCTTGAAGGAGCAGGAGGACAGCAGGCATCCCGGGGGCAGCAGTGTGGTCTTCTGAGTGAAGATGGCAACAGTAAAGAAGATCATGGACTTGGCTGGATTGAGCTGGGCTTGTTTGTTGTTTCAGAATTTAAAAAATACTTTTTTTCTTGATGATAAAAGTAACAGATGATCATTGTTAAAAATCAAAGGTATAAATTAAAAAGTAAAGAACACCTATAATCTTGTAACCCAGAAAACAGCTCAACATGTGAGTGTGTTTCCTTTTTTCTTTTTAATTAAAAAAGAATATCTGTAACACAATTTTTTCAAGTTTTTATTTTAATTCCAGTTAGTAAACACACAGCGTTCTATTCATTTCAGGTGTACAATTTAAAAACAAAATTGACATCATGTTGTATATGTTCTGTATCTTTTTTGTTTGAAAATAATGTATTTCCATGTCATTAGCATTCTTTGAAAACACAGTATTGTTACATAATATTTCATATGGATGTAACAAAATTTAGGTAGATGATTGTATGTTGCTGGACACTGCATATTACCAATTTTGCCTATAAAATGTAATAAACATCATTGTACATTAGTCATGTACATTTCTAATTATTTCTTTGCAGTAAATTTCTAGAATTGGAATTGCTGAGTTTGATGAGAGCATTACTAGGGCATCTGAAAGATACTGTTGAATTGTCCTCAGTATAGTTGTAAAAGTTACATTCCCGTCAGTGGTGTATAAATGTGCATATTTCTCCACACGTTCATCAAAATATGGCCTTTCTTTTTATAAATCTCTGCGCATTTAATAGGTAAAAATATACTTCTGTTCTATTAGAGATTTGTATTTGTAATTTACATATAGTAAAATTCAGTCCTGATTTATAGTTCTATGGTTTTTTTTTTTTTAAAGATTTTTTATTTATTTATTTGACAGAGATAGAGACAGCCAGCGAGAGAGGGAACACAAGCAGGGGGAGTGGGAGAGGAAGAAGCAGGCTCATAGAGAAGGAGCCTGACGTGGGGCTCGAACCTGGAACGCCGGGATCACGCCCTGAGCCGAAGGCAGACACTTTAACCGCTGTGCCACCCAGGCGCCCCGTTCTATGGGTTTTTTAAAAGATTTTATTTATTTGAGAGAGAGAGTGTGTGCACACGTGGGGGGAGGGGCAGGGGGAGAAGCAGGCTCCCCGCTGGGCAGGGAGCCCAATGTGGGAGTCAATCCCAGGATCCTAAGGTCATGACCTGAGCCGAAGGTAGACACTTAACTGACTGAGCCACCCAGGCGCCCCTGTTCTATGGGTTTTTTTTTTTTAAGATTTTATTTATTATTTATGTGACAGAGAGACAGCCAGTGAAAGAGGGAACACAGCAGGGGAGTGGGAAAGGAAGAAGCAGGCTCCCAGCGGAGGAGCCCGAAGTGGGACTCGATCCCGAAACGCCGGGATCACGCCCTGAGCCGAAGGCAGACGCTTGTTCTATGGGTTTTGACAAGTATAGTCAGGTATACTACTTCAGTACCACTTGAAACAGTTTTATTACTAATAATTTCTCCCAATTGTTCTTTTTGTTGTAAACCACTTTTCCCATTCCCAATCCCTGAAAACCACTGATTTGTTCTCCATCCCTACGGTTTTTCCCTTTCCAGAGGTGATAGGATTGGAATCGTGCAATATGTAGATATTTTGGCCTGGTTTTTCACAGAGAAATGCATTTAAGATTCATCCATGTTACGAGGATCATTAGCTTATCCCTTTTTATTGTTGTACTTCATTGTATGAATGTACCACAGTATTTTATACATTCACTAATTGATGGGCATATGAGATGTTTCCAGTTTGGGCAATTATGAATAAAGTTGCTATAAGCTTTTAGGTATATTGGTTTTGTGTGAATAAAAATGTTCATTTCTATAGGGTAAATGCCTAGGAGTGGGATTGAGCACCAAGCTTTTCCAAACTTCCTGTGTCATTTTGCATTTCCACCACAAATACATGAGTTCCAGTTGCTCCACATCTTCCCCAGAATTTGGATATATATATATATTTTTTAAATGTTTAGTCATTCTACTAGGTATATAGTGTTATCTTACTGTAGATTTGATTTGCAATTCCCTAATGGCATATGAGTTTCGGCATCATTTCATATGCTTACTTGCCATCTGAATATCTTCTTTTTTTTTTTTTTTTAAAGATTTTATTTATTTATTCATTTGACAGAGAGAGACAGCCAGCGAGAGAGGGAACACAAGCAGGGGGAGTGGGAGAGGAAGAAGCAGGCTCATAGCGGAAGAGCCTGATGTGGGGCTCGATCCCGTAACGCCGGGATCACGCCCTGAGCCGAAGGCAGACGCTTAACCGCTGTGCCACCCAGGCGCCCCCCCATCTGAATATCTTCTTTGGTGAAGTATCTGTTCATATCTTTTGCCTCCCCTTTTTGGGGGGTTGTTCCTTAACTACTGAGTGTGTAGATTTCCTTATAATTTCTTTTTTTAAAGATCTACCTATTCGGGGGGGGAGAGGGAGAGGGAGAGAGAAACCCAAGCAGAATCGCACTGCATGTGGAGCCCAACGCAGGGCTCAGTGCCACGACCCCAAGATCATGACCCAAGCCGAAACCAAGAGTTGAATGCCCAATCTACTGCGCCATGCAGGCACTGCTATTCTTTTTTAATTCTAGTTACCATACAGTGTTATATCAGTTTCAGGTGTACAGTATAGTGATTCAACACTTTCATACAACACCCAGTGCTCATCACGAGTGCCCTAATCCCTATCACCCGTTTCACTCATCCCCCCCAAGCCCCCCTCCCCTCTGGTAACTATCAGATTGTTCTCTGTAATATAAAGAGTCTGTTTCTCGCTTTCCTCCCTCTCATTTTTTTGCCTTTACTTGTTTGTTTTGTTTCTTAAATTCCGCAGGTGAGTGCAGTTCTCATATATTCTTGATACAAGTCCTTTGACAGGTGTGTTATTTGGAAATGGGTTTTCCGAGTCTGTGGCTTGTCTTTCCATCAACAATATTTTGCTCAGAGCAAAAGTGTTTAATGGAGTCTACCTTGTCAAATATATGACAATGTAAGTTGGGATGGGTATAAATGGACTTGAAGTGTTAAGTGTTCTAAGCCACTTAAATTATCCAGGGGGTGTTTAATAGTAACAAATATTTACTGTAAAACTATGACTAAAGGTAGATCTAAAAGATCTATCATGATCCTTACACCTACGTGTAATCTCCTTCCCTTAAATGTGGGCAGGACCTGTGTCTTGCTTCTAACCAACAGGGTGTGGCAAAGTTGATGGGATGTTACTTCCATGAAAATATTTTGTAATATTGCATATACATTTAAAAATAGCTTCAAAATATACAGAGCATTAATAGAAGTGCATGGAGAAATTGTAAATCCACCAAGTGAAATAATTCAACACCTTTTCAATTATTGAGAAATCACATATACAAATCAACATAATACAGAAGATTTAAACAGCCCAACTCCTAAGCCTTGTCAAATGGATATGGAAATACATGCACTTCTGCTTTGAAGAATTACAGAAATAATTCATCTGAAACACATTTGCAACAGTCACAAGAACTGATTCTGCATTAGATCAGAAAAATCTAATTTAAAGAATTGGCGAGATTCAGGAGTTAAGATGGCGGAGTAAGGGTCCCCTTTTTCAGCTGGTCCCGAGTCGAGCTGGATAGGTACCAGACCATCCTGAACACCCATGGAATCAGCCTGAGATGCAGGAAGATACATCTGGATCTCTACAAATGATCATCTCCAGCGCTGAGTATTGAGGTATGAAGAGGGGAGCCCTGAATCCGCGCACGGATACCGGAACATAAATGGAAGGGGGAGGGAGCCGCGGTGTTCCGGCGCCAGGAAGCGGTAGCCACCTGCACTGGGGAGCGGCCGGACTCCCGGACGGGCACCCGCAAGAGAGCAGACTGAGACTGTGAGCCGGGAAACACGTGAAACCAGTCTGAAAACCAGAGCTCCGGAGTGCACAAACCACACTGAAACAGAGCTCTGGAGCACGCGGGGGTGGCTGGCGGCTGGCGGTGTTAGACACACAAAGGACAGAGACGTGCCAGCCCTGGAAGTGAGGGCTGGGACACCGGGTATGGGGTGCACATCCCGGGACGCTGCAGGGTTTAGCAGCACCAACAGAAACAGAGTTAAAGTAGCCAGAAGACCCCAGTGGAGAGCAGTCTGTGATCCCTCTGCTCTGAGACAGAGGCTGGGATTTGGCTACTGCTGCTCTGACTTTCAGAAGAGGCAGAGCAAATCACCAGGGAAAGCTGCCAGAGAACAAAAGCCTGGAAATACCAGCTCACAGTATGCCCATCCCCATCCCCCCTCGCAGGGGACATGGAGACTCTACCCAGATAGGGTTGCCTGAGTATCAGTGTGGCAGGAGCCTGCCCCAGAAGGCAGGCTGAAATTTCAAGAAGCCCACATCCCTAAGGTCCCTATAAAACAAGTGCACACTGCCTGGGTCCTGGTCAATAATTTGGGCTCTGGGCAACCCCGCAACCTCTCCTCATCAGAACGACGAGGAGGAGAAATACCCCCCCAGCAAAGAAAGGCAATGAGTCTGTGACATCTGCCACAGAACTCATGGATATGAATATAACCAAATTATCAGAAATGGAGTTCAGAGTAACAATGGTCAAGAGGATGTGTAGACTTGAAAAAAATATTAACGAAAATATTAAGGAGAATATAGAATCTCTAAGGGCGGAAATGAGAGCGAATCTGGCAGAAATTAAAAATACTATGAATCAAATGCAGTCAAAACTAGATGCTCTGAGGGCCAGGGTGAATGAGGCAGAAGAATAAATCGGCATATTGGAGGATGGGTTAGTAGAAGAGAAAGCTAAGACAGAAACTTGGCTCAAAAAAATCCAATCCCAAGAATGTAGGTTATGGGAGATTACTGACTCAATGAAACATTCCAATGTCAGAATCATTGGCATCCCTGAGGGGGTGGAGAAAAACAGAGGTCTAGAAGAGATACTTGAACAAATTGTAGCAGAAAACTTCCTTAATCTAGCAAAGGAAACAAGCATTCGTGTCCAAGAGGCAGAGAGGACCCCTCCCAAGCTCAACCATGACAAACCTACGCCACGTCACCTCATAGTGCAATTTGCAAATATTAGATCCAAGGATACAGTATTGAAAGCGACCAAGGCAAAGAAATTTCTCACGTACCAAGGCAAAGGTATCAGAATTACGTCAGACCTGTCTACACAGACCTGGAATGAGAGAAAGGGTTGGGGGGGTATTTGTAAAGCTCTTTCAGAGAAAAACATGCAGCCAAGGATCCTTTATCCAGCAAGACTGTCATTCAGAATTGATGGAGAGATAAAGACCTTTAGGAATCGCCAGTCACTGATGAATTTCATAACCATGAAACCAGCCCTACAGGAGATATTACGGGGGGTTCTATAAAGGTAAAAAGGCCCCAAGAGTGATACAGAACAGAAAGTCACAATCTATAGAAACAAAGGCTTTACAGGCAACATGGCATCATTAAAATCATATCTCTCAATAATCAGTCTCAATGTAAATGGCCTAAATGCTCCCATAAAAAGCCACAGGGTTGCAGATTGGATAAAAAGACATGACCCATCCATTTGCTGTCTACAAGAGACTCATTTTGAACCTAAAGATACATCCAGACTGAAAGGAAAGGGATGGAATACCATCTTTCATGCCAATGGACCTCAAAAGAAAGCTGGGGTAGCAATTCTCATATCAGACAATGGATTTTAAACTAAAGACTATAGTTAGAGATACAGAAGGGCACTGTATTATTCTTAAAGGATGTATCCAACAAGTGGATATGACAATTATAAATAGCTATTTCCCCAACAGGGGAGCAGCAAGATACACAAGCCAACTCTTAACCAGAATAAAGAGACATATAGATAAAAATACGTTAATAGTAGGGGACCTCAACACTCCACTATCAGCAATAGATAGATCACCTAAGCAGAAAATCAACAAAGAAACAAGAGCTTTGAATGCCATACTAGACGAGTTGGACCTCATAGATATATATAGAGCACTACACCCCAGAACCAAAGCATACTCATTCTATTCTAATGCCCATGGAACATTCTCAAGAATAGACCATGCTCTAGGTCACAAAACAGGTCTCAACCGATACCAAAAGATTGAAATTATTCCCTGCATATTCTCAGACCACGACGCTTTGAAATTGGAACTCAACCACAAAGAAAAATTTGGAAGAAACTCAAACATTTGAAGACTAAGAACCATCCTGCTCAAGAATGATTCGATAAACCAGGAAATCAAAAATCAATTTAAACAATTTATGGAGACCAATGAGAATGAAAACACAACGGTCCAAAACCTATGGGACACTGCAAAGGCGGTCCTAAGGGGAAAATACATAGCCATCCAAGCCTCACTCAAAAGAATAGAAAAATCTAAAATGCAGTTCTTATATTCTCACCTCAAGAAGCTGGAACATCAACAGAAGAACAGGCCTAATCCACACACGAGAAAGCAGTTGATCAAGATTAGAGCACAGTAGAGCAGATCACCAGAACTAGAAGCTGATGCTTTGAAAGAATTAATAAAATAGACAAACCAGTGGCAGGACTTATCCAAAAGAATAGAGAAAGGACCCAAATTAATAAAATTATGAATGAAAAGAGAGAGGTCACAATCAACACCAATGAAATAGGAAGGATTATTAGAAACTTTTATCAACAGCTATATGCCAATAAATTAAGCAATTTGGAAGAGATGGAGGCCTTCCTGGAAACCTATAAACTACCAAGACTGAAACAGGAAGAAATTGATTTTTTAAACAGACCAATTAAGTATGAAGAGATTGAAACAGTGATTAAAAACCTTCCAAAAAACAAAACGCCAGGGCCTGATGGATTTCCCAGGGAATTCTACCAATCATTCAAAGAAGAAATAATACCTATTCTCCTAAAGCTATTTCAAAAAACAGAAACAGAAGGAAAGCAACCAAACTCATTCTATGAGGCCAATATTACCTTGATCCCCAAACCAGGCAAAGACCCCATCAAAAAGGAGAATTACAGACCAATTTCCCTAATGAATATGGACGCCAAAATCCTCAACAAGATCCTTGCCGATAGGATACAACAGTACACTAAAAGGATTATCCTTCATTACCAAGTGGGATTCATCCCTGGGAAGCAAGGGTGGTTCAACATTCGCAAATCTATCAGTGTCTTAGATATTATCCAGAAAGAAAAATTCAAAAATCAT
>NW_024423319.1:66224462-66225644 GCF_017311325.1 Ursus maritimus
TTCTCAAGAATAGACCATGCTCTAGGTCACAAAACAGGTCTCAACCGATACCAAAAGATTGAAATTATTCCCTGCATATTCTCAGACCACGACGCTTTGAAATTGGAACTCAACCACAAAGAAAAATTTGGAAGAAACTCAAACATTTGAAGACTAAGAACCATCCTGCTCAAGAATGATTCGATAAACCAGGAAATCAAAAATCAATTTAAACAATTTATGGAGACCAATGAGAATGAAAACACAACGGTCCAAAACCTATGGGACACTGCAAAGGCGGTCCTAAGGGGAAAATACATAGCCATCCAAGCCTCACTCAAAAGAATAGAAAAATCTAAAATGCAGTTCTTATATTCTCACCTCAAGAAGCTGGAACATCAACAGAAGAACAGGCCTAATCCACACACGAGAAAGCAGTTGATCAAGATTAGAGCACAGTAGAGCAGATCACCAGAACTAGAAGCTGATGCTTTGAAAGAATTAATAAAATAGACAAACCAGTGGCAGGACTTATCCAAAAGAATAGAGAAAGGACCCAAATTAATAAAATTATGAATGAAAAGAGAGAGGTCACAATCAACACCAATGAAATAGGAAGGATTATTAGAAACTTTTATCAACAGCTATATGCCAATAAATTAAGCAATTTGGAAGAGATGGAGGCCTTCCTGGAAACCTATAAACTACCAAGACTGAAACAGGAAGAAATTGATTTTTTAAACAGACCAATTAAGTATGAAGAGATTGAAACAGTGATTAAAAACCTTCCAAAAAACAAAACGCCAGGGCCTGATGGATTTCCCAGGGAATTCTACCAATCATTCAAAGAAGAAATAATACCTATTCTCCTAAAGCTATTTCAAAAAACAGAAACAGAAGGAAAGCAACCAAACTCATTCTATGAGGCCAATATTACCTTGATCCCCAAACCAGGCAAAGACCCCATCAAAAAGGAGAATTACAGACCAATTTCCCTAATGAATATGGACGCCAAAATCCTCAACAAGATCCTTGCCGATAGGATACAACAGTACACTAAAAGGATTATCCTTCATTACCAAGTGGGATTCATCCCTGGGAAGCAAGGGTGGTTCAACATTCGCAAATCTATCAGTGTGATAGATTATATCAACAAGAAAAAAGCCAAAAATCATATGATCCTCTCAATAGATGCAGAAAAAG
>NW_024423319.1:66227701-66229284 GCF_017311325.1 Ursus maritimus
GTAATCAGAAGAGGGAATGAAGCATGAGAGACTATGGACAATGAGAAACAAACTGAGGGCTTCAGAAGGGAGGGGGGTGGGGAATGGGATAGACCGGTGATGGGTAGTAAGGAGGGCACGTATTGCATGGTGCACTGGGTGTTATACACAACTAATGAATCATTGAACTTTACATCAAAAACCAGGGATGTAGGGACGCCTGGGTGGCACACCGGTTGGGCGTCTGCCTTCGGCTCAGGGCGTGATCCCGGCGTTATGGGATCGAGCCCCACATCAGGCTCTTCCACTATGAACCTGCTTCTTCCTCTCCCACTCCCCCTGCTTGTGTTCCCTCTCTCGCTGGCTGTCTCTATCTCTGTCAAATAAATAAATAAAATCTTTAAAAAAAAAAAACCAGGGATGTACTGTATGGTGACTAACAAAATATAATAAAAAATATTATTATAAAAAAAAGATTTCAGAAGAAGGAATATTCTCAGGATAAAGAGGGGGCATTACAGAGTGATAAGGAAGGCAATTTACCGAGAAGACATAACAATACCTGAAGCAAAAACCGACAGACTGCAAGAAGACATAGACAAATCCACAATTATATTTGAAGATTTCAATACTTTTAAGAAATAACAGAAGAATCAGCTAGAAAGTTTATAAGAATAAATCTAAACAACACTAGAATCAACTTGTAGTAACTGACATTTGTAGAACACTATACCCATTACAAGTAGAATTTATATTCCTTACAATTTCACATGGAGTGTTCAACATGATAAACTATACCCTAATTCATAAAATAAACTAACAGATTGGCTTCCAATATAAATTTAAATGTCCTCCATGTCTCTTCATGGCTTAATATCTCATTTCTTTTTATCCCTGGATAACGTTCCATTTAATAGGTGAATCTCAGTCTAACCATTCACCTCTTATGGGACATCTTGGTTGCTTCCAATTTGGGGCCACTATTAATAAAGCTGCTATAAATATTCATGTGTACATTTTTGTGTAATCTTTTCACTCATTTGGATAAGTACCTAGAAGGGCAATTGCTGTATGACATGATAAGTCTATGTTTAGTTTTATAAGCAACTGCCAAATCTTCTTCCAAAATGACTGTACCATTTTACATTCCCCCCAGAATGAGTTCCTCTTGCTCCAAATCCTTGACAATATCTGGTATTGCCGGTATTTAGGATTTTAGCCATTCTAACAGATATGTAATGCTATCTCACTGTTGTTTTAATTTGCAATTCCCTAATGACTTGATGGTGAGCATTTTCTCATATACTTATTTTCCATATGTATATTTTCTATGGTAAGATGTCTCTTTGGATTTTTTTTCCAGTTTTAAAATCAGGTTCATTTTCTTACTGTTGAGATGTAACAGTTCTTTGTACATTTTGGATAACAGTCCTTCATCTGGTATATCTTTTGCAAATACTTCCTCCCAGTCTGTGGCTTATCTGCTCATTCTCTTGACAGTGTCTTTTGCAGTGCAGAAATTTTTAATTTTAATAAAGTCCACTTTATCACTTCTTTCTTTCATGGATTTTGCCTTTGGCATTGTATCTTAAAAAGCCACTGTC
>NW_024423319.1:66229291-66240712 GCF_017311325.1 Ursus maritimus
ACGACTGGGTAGCTCAGTTGGTTAAATGTCTGCCTTTGGCTCAGGTCATGATGCCAGGGTCCTGGGATCAAGTCCCACATCAGGCTCCTTGCTCAGCGGGGAGCCTGCTTCTCCCTCTGCCTGCTGCTCCCCCTGCTTGTGCTCTCCCTCTCTCTCACTCATGTTCTCTCTCTCTGACAAATAAATAAAATCTTTTTTTAAAAAGCCATTGTCAAACCCAAGGTTATCTAGATTTTCTTCTATCTTATCTTCTAGAATTTTTATAGTTTTGCATTTTATATACAGGTCTATGATCCATTTTAAGTAAATTTTTGTGGAACATGGAAGGTCTGTGTATAGTCACAGTCAAGGCTTACCATATCTCACCTGGCTGCCAGCATTTCTTCTGCCCTCCAATCCCAAGTTGGAAAGATCAAATTCCTGGTGAGTACAGCCAAGAGTCTGAGGGCTCTTTTCCTTCATCCGCTTCCTATTGATAGGATGGAGATTTTACATGCATGGCAGGACTAGAACACTGGAACCCTGAATTCTCACCCTTGCCCCAGCTTTTTCAGGGGCAGAGTTTCCACACAGGGAGAGAAAAAGCCAAGAGACTACCACTTCACTCACTACCCATAGTAATTTTTCAAAGAGTTTTCCAGGAGCAGAGACAGTCCACAAGAAAAGTGAGCTCCAAGCTATACCCAAGGCAAATGACTATTTGAGAGTGTAGGAAGTTCAAGTCTAAGGGGCACTCTTGAAATAATTAGTCTCGGGGCACCTGGGTGGCTCAGTTGGTTAAGCATCTGCCCTCAGCTTGGGTCATGATCCCGGGTCCTGGGATCAAGTCCCACATTGGGCTTCTTGCTCAGCAGAGAGTCTGCTTCTCCCTTTGCCTGCCACTCCCCCGCTTGTGCTCTCTCACTTGCTCGCGCGCTCTCTCTCTGGCAAATAAAAGAAATCTTTAAAAAAAATAATTAGTTTCTCCCATTTAAGAGCAAGAGATTATACCATAAGCTGGCTAATTTGCCAGAGAAATCAGGGAAAGATACAGCTAAAAATAACTTTCCTGGGAGATGAATAAACTACAAAGACTGGCTTCAAACTATACCTTTGTGAATTTAATTAAATCAGACTGCTAAGCAATTCATGCTTCAGAGCATTGTTGAAAACATTATAACAGTCAGTTGGTAATTAGTGGAACCTAATAGGTGAAGTATAATAAAGCAGACAGCTGAGAAGAGAGGTCAGAAAGAGTCAAAAGGAACTGCTACACTCTCTGTGATCCAGAGGTGACTATGCACACACTCAAGTCTTCACCCTCTGAAGAACAATATCAACTGCTTCACACGACAATGAAATAGACTTTACTAAAACAGCCTAGCCACAAAACAACAACAACCAAGTAAACAAGAATAAAAACAAGTCTTGGAGAGGGTTAGAAGTTAGGATCCAGGGGGGGTCTGGGTGGCACAGCGGTTAAGCGTCTGCCTTCGGCTCAGGGCGTGATCCTGGCGTTATGGGATCGAGCCCCACATCAGGCTCCTCCGCTGTGAGCCTGCTTCTTCCTCTCCCACTCCCCCTGCTTGTGTTCCCTTTCTCGCTGGCTGTCTCTCTCTGTGTCAAATAAATAAATAAAATCTTTAAAAAAAAAAAGAAGTTAGGATACAGTATTCAACATATTACCTAAAATGTCTAGTTTTCACAAGAAATCATGAGATACTCAAGGAAATAAGAACATGTGACCCATAAACAGGGGGGGAAAGTAGGTAAGAAAAACTGCCTGTGAAAGAGAGCAGATGACATATTTAAGAGACAAAGACTTCAAGGTAACCATTAGTTCAAAGAAATTCACTTCAAAGACCTGGAGGAAACTATGCCTAAAGAAATAAAGGAAGGAGAGAATATTATGAAAAACTATATGGCAACAAGCTGGAAACCTAGAAGAAATGGATAAATTCCTAGAAATAAATAAACTACCAAAACTGAGGCAGTAAGAACTAGAAAATTTGAACAGACTGATAACCAGCAAAGAAACTAAATTTATAATCTAAAAATTCCCAACAAACAAAAGTCCATGACCAGAAGACTTCACAGGTAAATTCTACCATTTAAAGAAGAGTTAATACCTATTCTTCTCAAATTATTCCAAAAAATAGAAAAGGAAGGAAAGCTTCCAAATTCATTCTATAAGGCCAGCATTACCCTGATACCAAAACCAGATAAGAGACACCACAAAGAGAGAGAGAGAGAGAGAGAGACAGGCCAATATCCCTGTACATAGACGCAAAAATTCTCAGTAAAATACTAGCACAAAATAGAACAATACATTTTTTAAAAATTCACCACAATCAATGGGGATTTTATTCCTGGAGTGCAAGGGTAGTTCAATATTCACAAATCAATCAACATGATATGTCACAGCAAGAAGAGAAGGTAAGAACCATATGATCATTTCAATAGGTGCAGAAAATATACAACATTAACTCATTCATGATAAAAAAAATAGGTGCAGAAAAAGTACAATAATTCATTCATGATAAAAAGACTCAACAAAGTAGGTTTTAGAGGGAATAAACCTCAACACAATAAAGGCCATCTATGGAAAAACCCACAGCTAATATCATCCTCAATGGGGAAAAACTGAAAGCTTTTCCTCTGTGGTCAGGAACAAGATAGGGATGTCCACCCTCACCACTTTTATTAAACATTGTACTAGCCCCAGCAATCAGATAACACAAAGAAATTGAAGGCATCCAAATTGGCAAGGAAGAAGTAAAACTTTCACTATTTGCAGATGGCATGATACTATACATAGAAAACCTGAAAGACTCAACCAAAAAACTGCTAAAACTGATGAACAAATTCAGTAAAGTCACAGGATACAAAATCAATGCACAGAAATCAGTTGCATTTCTATACACCAGTAATGAAGCAACAGAAAGATAAAGGAATCAATCCCATTTACAATTGCACCCAAAATAATAAGATACTTAAGAATAAACCTAACCAAAGAGGTAAAAGACCTGTACTTTGAAAACTATAGAACACAGATAAAAGAAATTGAAGATGACACAAAGAAATGGCAAAACGTTCCATGCTCATGGGTTGGAAGAACAAATACTGTGAAAAATCTATATTGCCCAGAGCAATCTACACATTTAATGCAATCCCTATGAAAATAACAATAGCATTTTTCACAGAGCTAGAATAAACAATCCTAAAATTTGTATGGAACCACAAAAGACCCCAAATAGCCAAAGCAACATTGAAAAAGAAACGTAAAGCCAGAGGCAACACAATTCTGACCTCAAGTTATATTGCCAAACTGTAGTGATCAAGACAGTATGAACCGGAACAAAAATAAACACATAGATCAATAGAACAGAATAGAAAACCCAGAAATTCACCCACAACTATATAGTCAATTAATCTTTGACAAAGCAGGAAAGAATATCCAATGGAAAAAAGATAGTCTCTTCAACAAATGGTTTTGGGAAAACTGGATAGCAGCAGGCAAAAAAATGAAACTGGACCACTTTCTTACACCATACACAAAAATAAACTCAAAATGGACTAAAGACCTAAATGTGACACAGGAGATCATTAAAATCCTAGAGAACACAGGCAGTAACCTCTTTGACATTGGCCATAACAACCTCTTACTAGATATATCTCCTGAGGCAAGGGAAATAAAAGCAAAAATAAACTATTTGGACTTCATCAAAATAAAAGCTTCTGCACAGCAAAGGAAACAATCAACTAAACTAAAAGGCAACCTATGGAATGGGAGAAGATATTTGCAAGTGACATATCTGATGAAGGGTTACTATCCGATAAAATGTTACTATCCAAAATCTATAAAGAACTTAACAAAACACCAAAAAAATGAATAATCCAGTTTAAAAACTGGGCAGAAGAGGGGTGCCTGGGTGGCTCAGTCAGTTAAGCATCTGCCTTTGGCTCAGGTCATGATCCCAGCGTTATAGGATCAAGCCCCGCATCAGGCTCCTCTGCTGGGAGCCTGCTTCTTCCTCTCCCACTCCCCCTGCTTGTGTTCCTTCTCTCTCTGGCTGTTTCTCTGTCAAATAAATAAATAATATCTTTAAAAAAAACATAGATGGAACTGGAGGAGATTATGCTGAGTGAAATAAGTCAAGCAGAGAAAGACAATTATCATATGGTTTCACTCATTTGTGGAACATAAGGAATAGCAGGGAGATCGGTAGGAGAAGGAAGGGAATAATGAACGGGGGGTAAGCAGAAGGGGAAATGAACCACGAGAGACTATGGACTCTGGGAAACAAGCTGAGGGCTTCAGAGGGGAGGGGAGTGGGAGGATTAGCTAGCCCGGTGATGGGTAGTTAGGAGGGCACGTATTGCATGGTGCACTGGGTGTTAGACGCAAACAATGAATCATGGAACACTACATCAAAAACTAATGATGTACTGTAGCAGTTCAATAAAGTCTCAAAGGATTTTAAAAAATTAGTAAGTTAAAAAGATAATGCTGCTATAAACCATCATGTATGATTTATACACGTACATGTATAAGGGAAAAGATGTTATAAGCCCAAAATACAATAATACTGGCTTTTACATTTACTTATTTAGTTATCTTTCCTGCTGTTCTTCATTTCTTGTGTGGGCTTGAGTTATCATCTAGTATCCTTTCATATCAGCCTAAAGGACTCCTTTTAGCTTTTATTGAAGGGCAGGTCTGGTAGTGAAAAACTCTCAGTTTTTATAGATCTGAGCATGCCTTCATTTCTCCTTCATTTTTTATTGGGGAAAAATATATGTATTTTTTAATTATTTTAACCATTTGTAAGTGTAAAATTCAATGGCATTAAATGCACTCCACAATGTTCTGTAAGCATCACCAATAAATCAATACCCAAAACATTTTCATCATCCAAAAAAAACCCTCTAGCAAGTAAACAAAGACTTGCCCTTCCCCCAATCCAGTTTCTGGTAACCTCTATTCTATCAGTCTCTATGAATTTGCCTATTCTAGGTATGTCATAAAATTGAAAGGACACAATATTTGTCACCTGTGTCTGGCTTATTTCACTAAGCATAATGTTTTCAAGTTTCACCCATGTTATATCACGTATCAAAATTTCATTCCTTTTTATGACTGAACAATATTCTATTCATCTGTTGGTTGACACTGGGTTGGTTCCATCTTTTGACTATTGTGATTATAGCTGTAATGAACATTGTAGAAATATCTGTTTGAGTCCCTGTTTTGAATTCTTTTGGATATATGCCTAGGAGTGGAATTGCTATGTCATATGGTAGTTCAGTGTTGAACCTTTTGAGAAATTGCCAAACTGTTTTCTATGGCAACTGTGCCTTTTTATATTTCTACCAGCAACGAATGCACAAGGGTTCTAAATTCTCCATATCCTCACCAACACCTGTTTTTTTTCTTTTTTTTAACTATAGACATCCTTGTAGGTGTGGAATAGCATCTCATTGTGGTTTTTATTTACATTTCCCTAGTGACATATAATGTTAAGCATCTTTTCATGAGCTTATTGGCAATTTGTATATCTTCTTTGGAGAAATGTCTAAGTCGTTGCCCAATTTTGAATTGGGTTCTTTTTGTCTTTTTGTTGTTGAGTTTTAGGTGTTCTTTAGATATCCTGGATACTAATCTCTTATCAGATATATGGCTTAAAGGTTGTTTTTCTGGTTTCTTTATAGCATCCTTTGATGCACAAAATTTCTTAATTTTCATGAAATCCAATTTATTCTTTCATTTGTTTCTTGTGTGTTTAGTATCATATCCATGAAATCACCAGATCTAATCTTATTAGGATTTTCTGTAGGGTTTTCTTCTAAAAGTTTTATAGTTTTACCTTATAATTTTAGGTCTCTGGTGCATTTTGAGGTAATTTGTGTATGTGGTGTAAGTTAAAGATCTAATTTTATTCTTTTACATGTGGATATCCAGTTTTTCAAGCACACTTGTGAAAAAAAACTCTTTTCCCCCATTGAATGGTCTTGGCAACTTTGTCAAAAATGAATTGACCATATATGTGAGGGTTTATTTCTGGGATTTTTATCCTATCCCATTGCTCTATATGTCTGTCCCTAATACCTATACCATACTGTTTTACTTACTGTAGCTTTGTAGTAAGTTTCGAAGTTCAGAATTCTGAGTCCAAATTTATTCACTTCTTTCAAGATTGTTTGCATTAACATGGGTCTCCTGAGATTTTATATGAATTTTAGGATAGGTTTTTAAAGAGAGTCATTGAAATTCTGATATGGATTACATTGAATCTGCAGATTATTTTGGGTAGTATTCTCATCTTAATGATAGTATTAAGTCTTCCAATCCATAAACACAAGATGACTTTGTAGTTAATTAGGTCTTGTTTAATTTCTTTCAGGAATGTTTTATAGCTCTCAATGTACAAGTCTTTTGTCTCCTTGGCTAGATTTATTGCTAATGATATAATTTTTAATTAATTTAATTTTTATAGGTCTCACTTAGGAAAGTATGCACCAAACACATTCACATTTCTTTTTTTAAGCAAATGACAAAGACCCAGTTTACCAGTTTCACTTTTTTTAAACATAAGATTAATGTTAGTCAAAACTTGTCTACGTTGCCAGTATTCATACACAACTAGAAAAATCCTCAATTTACATCAAACCAGACATGTATTATGATTAATACATTAATAATTTTCACTACTGAATACTAAAAATAATTGACACTGACACTACTTAGCTCACATTTCAAACACAATGGAAAAGCAGGTCTGGCTGGTGTTAGTGAATGAAAGTGTCGGGGCCACCTTGGATTACATTTAATAAAAAAAACAAAGTACTTACAGAGATTTACAACAATTTTAAAGATAAAAAAAATGCTTCTATCATGTAGTCCCAACAATAAACTCAAAAGTCAAAAACAAATAGGGGCTCTGATAAGCTGTTTATAAAATCTTTAGATGAAGTGCACTTATACTGAGAATTAAATTCTTTTGAAATCTTCAAAAAATGTTCCTGTTAATCCTCAAATGGTGCTTGTTATAGTTTAACATTTCTGTTAACTGCATGCATTGAATTACTTATTACCAAGCATAGCTGCTGCTCCTTACCATTTATTGTTAAGGACTTTAACTGGACCTCTTTAATTTCTCTTTCTTGAGCATTTTTGACAATTCAATTGTAGTGATTTCTCTGCCACAAACCATTTTAGTAGAAGTTGATATAGATTTAAAGTTGCTCATCCCACTACCACCAAATGACATGGAAGAAAATAAAGTGAGTCTCCAAATTTCTGACCTAATAAACAAAAGGAAGAAAATCCTGAATCAAAAGGGGAAAAAAAAAACCACCTCCAAAAAAAAAAAAAAAAAAGGAAATCCACTGAAGGAAGAGAAAAACAATCCTGTTCCTTGGCTCCTGCTCCCACGGTGAAGGGGCTCCTTCCATTCCCAGAAAAGTCCTCAAAAGGATTTCTGAGGAAATCGAATGAAAACAGGTGTCTTCCACCAAAAAATTCCCTGAAAAAGTCATCTGGATTATGAAATGTGAAGCCAAACTCAAGCCGACTGTCAAAATGACTTCCATTTCCACCTCCATAATTTAATCTTTCTTTGCATATTTGTCATAGATGTCCCATTTTTTACACATCATATGCCTCAGCTACTTGTTTGAATTTTCTCTCTGATTCTTCTTTATTCTTGGGATTTTAATCTGCATGCCACTTCAGTGCCAGTATTCAATATGCCTTTTTAATATTCTTGGCTGAGACATGTCTCTGCATGCCTAGAACTTCATAGTAATTCACATGTTTTAACAGGCTGTTGGAATGAGTCTGAGGATGCAGGAGCAATTAGCAGAAAGGAGAAACAATGGGGTGGCAGCCTGGGTCTCCCCTTGGTTCTGGCATGGCTGCTCTGGTGAAAGTGTCAGAGGCCACAGCTTCTCCTGCTTTACTCTCCTTAGATCTAATATTTTAAAATATTATTATAAATGGAACTGAATTCTTCATTTTTGGAATGTTTGTTGCTGGTGTATAGAAATATAAGTGATTTTTATGTGTTCATCTGCAACTTTAAAGAATTTGTTTTTTGTTTCTAGTAGCTTCTAGTGGATTCTTTAGGGCTTTCTAAAAATTGGATCATATAATCTATGAATATAGGTAGTTTTACTCCTTTATTTCCAATTCTGATGCCCTTTTCATTTTTCTTTTCTAATAGCTCTGACTAGTACTTCTGGTAAAACATTGAATTGCAAAGGGTGAAGGTGGGCATCTTTGTCTTGCTAGTGACCTTAGTAGTATAGTTTTCATTGTTTCACCATTGAATATGATATTAACTGTGGGGTTCTCATAAATGCCCTCTCTTATGTTGAGAAATTTCCCCTCTGTTCCCAGTTTTCTGAGAGTGTATATCACGAAAGCATGTTGGATTTTGTCAAATGCCTTTCCTGAATCAATTAGGATGGTCATGAGGATTTCTTCATTTGCTCTATTCATCTGATATCTTACATTGATTGATTTCCTTATGTTGAAACATGCTCACGTAGCTGAGATAAATTCCACTTGGTCATGGTGAATGATTCTTTTAATATGCTACTGGATTTGGTTTGCTGATATTTTTTGAATACTTTTGCATCTATATCATAAAGGATATTGATTTGTAATTTTCTTTCCTGTAATGTCTTTTAATTAAGATTTATTTATTTGAGAGAGAGAGTGGGAGGAGAAGGGGAGAAGGAGAGGAAGGAAGAGGATCTCCAGCAGACTCCCTGCTGAGCAAGGAGCCCCACGATCCCACAACCCTGAGATCATGACCTGAGCTGAAACCAAGAGTCAGATGCCCAGCTGACTGAGCCACCCAGGTGCCCCTCTTGTAGTGCTTTTATTTGGCTTTGGATCAGAGTAATGGCAGCCTTACTGGTTAAGTTACCAAGTGTCCTCTTCTCTTTAATTTTTTAAAAGAATTCTAAAAGTACTGTATTATATCTTTTTTTAATAATAATTTTTATTATGTTATGTTAGTCACCATACAGTACATCCCTAGTTTTTGATGTAACGTTCCATAATTCATTACTTGTGTAGAACACCCAGTGCACCATGCAATATGTGCCCTCCTTAATACCCATCACCGGCCTATCACAATCCCCCACCCCCCTCCCCTCTGAAGCCCTCAGTTTGTTTCCCAGAGTCCACAGTCTCTCATAGTTCATTCCCTCTTCTATTTACCCCCCCCTTTATTCTTCCCTTCCTTCTCCTACCGATCTTCCTATTTCTTATGTTCCATAAATGAGTGAAACCATAAGATAATTGTCTTTCTCTGCTTGACTTATTTCACTTAGCATTATCTCCTCCACTCCTGTCCATGTTGCTGCAAAGGTTGGGGAATCATTCTTTCTGATGGCTGAGTAATATTCCATTGTATATATGGACATCTTCTTAATCCAGGCATCTGCTGAAGGGCATCTCGACTCCTTCCACAATTTAGCTATTGTGGATAATGCTGCTATGGACACTGGGGTGCATATGGCCCTTCTCTTCACTATGTCTGTATCTTTGGAGTAAATACCCAGTACTGCAATTGCTGGATCATAGGATAGCTCAATTTTTAACTGAAGGGACCTCCACACTGTTTTCCAAAGTGGCTGTAACAACTTGCATTCCCACCAACAATGTAGGAAGGATCCCCTTTTTCCACATCCTCTCCAACATTTGTTGTTTCCTGCCTTGTCAACTTTTGCCATTCTAACTGGTGTAAGGTGGTATCTCAATGTGGTTTTGACTTGAATTTCCCTGATGGCTAATGATTTTGAAAATTTTTTCATATGTCTGTTAGCCACTTGTATGTCTTCATTGGAAAAGTGTCTGTTCATATCTTCTGCCCATTTTTTTATTTGATTATTTGTTTCCCATGTATTGAGTTTGAGAAGTTCTTTGTAGATCTTGGATACCAGTCTTTTATCTGTAGTGTCATTTGCAGATATCCTCTCCCATTCCGTGGGCTGCCTCTTAGTTTTTTTGACTGTTTCCTTGGCTGTGCAGAAGCTTTTGATCTTGATGAAGTCCCACAGGTTCATTTTATCTTTTGTTTCTCTTGCCTTTGGAGATATGTCATGAAAAAATTTGCTGTGGCTGATGTCAAAGAGGTTGCCTATGTTCTCCTCTATGACTTTGATGGATTCCTGTCTCACACCCGAATCACCAAGGAATTGTTGAAAAGGAAAAACAAAGCTGGGGGCATCACGTTGCCAGATTTCAAGCTATACTACAAAGCTCTGATCACCAAGACAGCATGGTACTGGCACAAAAACAGACACATAGACCAATGGAACAGAATAGAGAACCCAGAAATGGACCGTCGGCTCTTTGGGCAACTAATCTTTGATAAAGCAGGAAAAAACATCCAGTGGAAAAAAGACAGTCTCTTCAATAAATGGTGCTGGGAAAATTGGACAGCTATATCCAAAAGAATGAAACCTGACCACTCTCTCACACCATACACAAAGATAAACTCCAAATGTATTATATCTTCTTTAAATATTTGGTAGAAATCACCAGTGAAGCCATATAACTCGGGATTTTATTTTGTTGGGGGTTTTATATTAGTTATTCAATCCCTTTACTTATTATGGGTCTATTGAGATTTTCTATTTCTTCTTAAGTTAGTTTAGATAAGTTGTGTATTTCAAGGAATTTGTCCATTTTTCTGTTATCTAATTGGTTAATGTACAATTTTTCATACTGTTTCCTTACAATTCATTTAATTCTGTTAAAGTCAGTAGTAATGCTGCCACTTTCATTTCTCATTTTAGTTATTTGTATCTTCTCTTCTTTTTCTCAGTTTAGCTGACCATTTGGTGATTTGGTTTTTCTTCTCAAAGAATCATCTTTTGATTTTGTTGATTTTCTTTATTGTTTGCTTAGTCTTTATTTTGTTTATCACTACTTTAATCTTTATTATTTCCTTTTTTCTGTTAGCTTTGGGGTAGTTCACTCTTCCTTTTCTGGTTCCTTCAGCGTTGAAGTATATTGATTTGAGATCTTTATTCTTTTTTGATGTAGACATTCCCAACTATAAATTTCCCTCTGAGAACTGTTTTGTCTGCATCCCATCATTTTGATATGTTGTGTTTTCATTGACACTTGTCTCTAGGTATTTTCTAATTTCCCTTGTGAATCCTTCTTTTACCCATTAATTGTTTAAGAGTGTGTTTAATTTTAATATATTTGTGAATTTTCTAGTTTCTTCTGTTATTGATTTCTAACTATCCTGTCATGGTCAGTTAATACATTTTGAATCATATCCATCTTTTTTACATCAATTGAGACTTGTGGTTTACTATGTACTCTACACTGGAGAATGCTCCTTGTGCATGTGAGAAAATGTTTATTCTCCTATTCTTGAGTTCAGCCTAATTTATATGTCTTTTAGGTTTATT
>NW_024423319.1:66240722-66264041 GCF_017311325.1 Ursus maritimus
CACTATGTCTGTATCTTTGGAGTAAATACCCAGTACTGCAATTGCTGGATCATAGGATAGCTCAATTTTTAACTTTTGAAGGGACCTCCACACTGTTTTCCAAAGTGGCTGTAACAACTTGCATTCCCACCAACAATGTAGGAAGGATCCCCTTTTTCCACATCCTCTCCAACATTTGTTGTTTCCTGCCTTGTCAACTTTTGCCATTCTAACTGGTGTAAGGTGGTATCTCAATGTGGTTTTGACTTGAATTTCCCTGATGGCTAATGATTTTGAAAATTTTTTCATATGTCTGTTAGCCACTTGTATGTCTTCATTGGAAAAGTGTCTGTTCATATCTTCTGCCCATTTTTTTATTTGATTATTTGTTTCCCATGTATTGAGTTTGAGAAGTTCTTTGTAGATCTTGGATACCAGTCTTTTATCTGTAGTGTCATTTGCAGATATCCTCTCCCATTCCGTGGGCTGCCTCTTAGTTTTTTTGACTGTTTCCTTGGCTGTGCAGAAGCTTTTGATCTTGATGAAGTCCCACAGGTTCATTTTATCTTTTGTTTCTCTTGCCTTTGGAGATATGTCATGAAAAAATTTGCTGTGGCTGATGTCAAAGAGGTTGCCTATGTTCTCCTCTATGACTTTGATGGATTCCTGTCTCACACTGAGGAACAAACAGCCCTTAAATTTGTGTGGAACCAGAAAGGGCCCCGAATCACCAAGGAATTGTTGAAAAGGAAAAACAAAGCTGGGGGCATCACGTTGCCAGATTTCAAGCTATACTACAAAGCTCTGATCACCAAGACAGCATGGTACTGGCACAAAAACAGACACATAGACCAATGGAACAGAATAGAGAACCCAGAAATGGACCGTCGGCTCTTTGGGCAACTAATCTTTGATAAAGCAGGAAAAAACATCCAGTGGAAAAAAGACAGTCTCTTCAATAAATGGTGCTGGGAAAATTGGACAGCTATATCCAAAAGAATGAAACCTGACCACTCTCTCACACCATACACAAAGATAAACTCCAAATGTATTATATCTTCTTTAAATATTTGGTAGAAATCACCAGTGAAGCCATATAACTCGGGATTTTATTTTGTTGGGGGTTTTATATTAGTTATTCAATCCCTTTACTTATTATGGGTCTATTGAGATTTTCTATTTCTTCTTAAGTTAGTTTAGATAAGTTGTGTATTTCAAGGAATTTGTCCATTTTTCTGTTATCTAATTGGTTAATGTACAATTTTTCATACTGTTTCCTTACAATTCATTTAATTCTGTTAAAGTCAGTAGTAATGCTGCCACTTTCATTTCTCATTTTAGTTATTTGTATCTTCTCTTCTTTTTCTCAGTTTAGCTGACCATTTGGTGATTTGGTTTTTCTTCTCAAAGAATCATCTTTTGATTTTGTTGATTTTCTTTATTGTTTGCTTAGTCTTTATTTTGTTTATCACTACTTTAATCTTTATTATTTCCTTTTTTCTGTTAGCTTTGGGGTAGTTCACTCTTCCTTTTCTGGTTCCTTCAGCGTTGAAGTATATTGATTTGAGATCTTTATTCTTTTTTGATGTAGACATTCCCAACTATAAATTTCCCTCTGAGAACTGTTTTGTCTGCATCCCATCATTTTGATATGTTGTGTTTTCATTGACACTTGTCTCTAGGTATTTTCTAATTTCCCTTGTGAATCCTTCTTTTACCCATTAATTGTTTAAGAGTGTGTTTAATTTTAATATATTTGTGAATTTTCTAGTTTCTTCTGTTATTGATTTCTAACTATCCTGTCATGGTCAGTTAATACATTTTGAATCATATCCATCTTTTTTACATCAATTGAGACTTGTGGTTTACTATGTACTCTACACTGGAGAATGCTCCTTGTGCATGTGAGAAAATGTTTATTCTCCTATTCTTGAGTTCAGCCTAATTTATATGTCTTTTAGGTTTATTTGATCCAGTGAGTTTGAGTCTCTTCTTTCTTTACTTTTCTCTTTGGTTGCTCTATCCATTATAGAAAGTAGAGTATTGAAGCCTCCACCTTCTTATTGAAGAATGTCTGTTTCTCCCTTCAGTTCTGTTCATTTTTGCTTCATATATTTTGAAGATCTATTATTAGGAGGTGATTGTTATGTCTTCCTCATATAGATGGCCAAAAAACACATGAAAAGATATTCAACATCACTAATCATCAGGGAAATGCAAACCAAAACCACAATGAGATATTACCTCATGCCTGTCAGAATGGCCAGAATCAAACAGACAAGAAACAACAAGTGTTGGTAAGATGTGGAGAGAAATGAACCCTTAGTGGGAATGTCAATTGGTACAGCCAAGTGGAAAACAGTATGGAGTTTCCTCAAAAAATTAAAAATAGAAATACCATATGATCCAATAATACCACTACTGGGTATTTACCAAATTAAACTAAAACACTAACTTGAAAAGATATATCTATATACCCCTTTGTTCATTGCAGCATTATTTACAATAGCCAAAATATGGGAGTAATCCAAGTGGAAGTTGTGGTACACACACACACACACACACACACGAATAAAAGTTACAGCATAAGGAATATATTCAATGATATTTTGATATTGTTGTATGAGGACAGATGGTAGGAATTTTTTAGAAGTTTTTATTTAAATTCCAGTTAGTTAACATACAGTTAGTATGTTAGTTATATTAGTTTCAATTGTACAATTTAGTGATTCAACACTTAAATGCGACACCCAGTGTTCATCACAACAAGTGCACTCCTTAATCCCCATCACCTATTTAACCCATCCCCCCACTCACCTCCCCTCTGGGAACCATCAGTTTGTTCTTTATATTTAGGAGTCTATTTCTTGGTTTGCCTCTCTCTCTCTTTCCCCCCCCTTTGCTCATTTGTTTTGTTTCTTAAATTCCACATATGAGTGAAATCATACTGTATTTGTCTTTCTCTGACTTATTTCACTTAGCATAATGCTCTCTAGCTTCATCTACATAGTTGCAAATGGTAAGATTTCATTCTTTTTATGCTGAGTAATATTAATATATATATGAATACATACACCTAGATATATAATATCTATATTATATATATTATATAGATATATAATATCTATATTATATATATTATATAGATATATAATATCTATATTATATATATTATATAGATATATAATATCTATATTATATATATTATATAGATATATAATATCTATATTATATATATTATATAGATATATAATATCTATATTATATATATTATATAGATATATAATATCTATATTATATATATTATATAGATATATAATATCTATATTATATATATTATATAGATATATAATATCTATATTATATATATTATATAGATATATAATATCTATATTATATATATTATATAGATATATAATATCTATATTATATATATTATATAGATATATAATATCTATATTATATATATTATATAGATATATAATATCTATATTATATATATTATATAGATATATAATATCTATATTATATATATTATATAGATATATAATATCTATATTATATATATTATATAGATATATAATATCTATATAATATATATCTATATAGATATATAATATCTATATTATATATATTATATAGATATATAATATCTATATTATATATATTATATAGATATATAATATCTATATTATATATAAATATATATATATATATCTCACATCTTTATCCATTCATCAATCCATGGACACTTGGGCTGCTTCCATAGCTTAGCTATTGTAAATAATGCTGCAGTAAACATAGGATGCATATATCACTTTGACTTAGTGTTTTCATATTCTTTGAGTAAATATCCAGTAGTGTGATCACTGGACCATATGATAATACTATTTTAACTTATTAAGGAACCACCATACTGTTTTCCCCAGTAGCTGCACCAGTTTGCATTCCCACCAGCAGTGCACAAGGGTTCCCCTTTCTCCACATCCTTGCCAACACTTGTTTCTTGTGTTTCAATTTAGCCATTCTGACAGGGGTGAAGTGATACCTCATTGTGGTTTTGATTTGATTTCCCTGATGATGAGTGTTGTTGAACATCTTTTCGTGTGTTTGTTGGCCATGTGTTTGTCTTCTTTGGAGAAATGTCTGTACATGTCTTCTTCCCATTTTTACCTGGATTATTTGTGTATTTGCTGTTGAGTTGTAGAAGTTCTTTTTTAAAAAGATTTTATTTATTTATTTGTCAGAGAGAGAGAAAGTGAGCACAAGCAGTGGGAGCAGCAGGCAGAGGAAGAAGCAGGCTCCCCGCGAGCAAGGAGCCCAATGCGGGGATTCAATCCTGGGACCCTGGGATCATGACCTGAGCAGAAGGCAGACACTTAAATGACCGAGCCACCTAGGAGTCCCTATAAGTTCTTTATATATCTTGGATACTAATCCTTTATTGGATATGTCATTTGCAAATATCTTCTCCCATTCAGTAGGTTGTTTTATTTATTTATTTATTTATTTATTTATTTATTTATTTGAGAGAGAGGGAGAGAGCATGAGCGGGGGGAGGAGCAGAAAGAGAGGGAGACAAGCAGACTCCCCTCTGAGCAGGGAGCCTGATGTTGGGCTCACTCCCAGGACCCTAAATCATGACCTGAGCTGAAATCAAGAGTTGGATGCTTAACCAACTGAGCCACCCAGGTGCCCCAGTAGGTTGTCTCTTGGTTTTGTTGGTTGTTTCCTTTGCTGTGAAAAGCTTTATTTTTATGTAGTCCCTATAATCTATTTTTGCTTTTGTTTCCCTTGCCTCAGAAGTCATATCTAGAAAGATGTTGTTATGGCCAATGTCAGAGAAGTTACTGTCTGTGCTCTCTTCCAGGACTTCATAATTTCAGGTCTCACATTTAGGTATTTAATTCATCTTGAATTTACTTTTATGTATGGTGAAAGAAAGCAGTCTAGTGTCTTTCTATTACATACAGCTGTCCAGTTTTCCTAGCACCATTTGTTGAAGAGACTCTTTTTCCTGTTGCATATTCTCGCCTCCATTGTTGAAGATGAATTCATCTTTTAAGCACTATTTTTATCTGGGATTTATATTCCATTCCAATGATCTATGTGTCTATTTTGTGCCAGTACCATATTCTTTTGATTACTACAGTTTTGTTATATAATTTGAAATCTGGACTTATGATACCTCCAGTTTTGTTTTTCAAGATTGCCTTAGCTATTAGGGGTATTTGTGATTCCATACAAATATTAGGATTGTTTCTTCTAGTTCTGTGAAAAATGCCGTTGGTATTTTGATGGGAATTTCATTAAATGTGTAGATTGCTTTGGATAATATAGACATTGTAACAAGATTTGTTCTTCTAACACATGAGCATTGAATGTCTTTCCATTTGCTGGTGTCATCTTCAATTTCTTTTATTAATGTTTTATAGTTTCCAAAGTACAGATCTTTCACCTCCATGGTTAAGTTTATTCCTAGATATTTTATTATTTTTGGTGCAATTGTAAAAGGGATAGTTTTCTTCTCTTTCTGCTGATACATTATTAGTGTATAGAAATACAATTATTTTCTGTGCATTGATTTGGTATCTTGTGACCTTACTGAATTTATCAATTCTAGTAATTTTTAGGTGGAGTCTTAAGGATTTTCTGAATATAGTATCATGTCATCTGCAAATAGCGACAGTTTTACTTCTTTCTTACCAATCTGGACGCCTTTTATTTCTTTTTCTTGTCTGTTTGCCGTGGCTAAGACTTCCAGTACAATGTTGAATAAAAGTGGTGAGAGTTGTCTACTTTATCTTGTTCCTGACCTTAGCAAAAGCTCTTAAGTTTTTCACCATTGATTATGATGTTAGCTGTGGGTTTTTCATATATGGCCTTTATTATGTTGAGGTATGTTTTCTCTAATTCCACTTTATTGTGCTTTTATCATGAATGGATGCTGTATTTGTCAAATGCTATTTCTGCATTTATTGAAATGATCATATGGTTTTTAACCTTTCTTTTATTGATGTGATGTACCATGTTGATTTATTTCTGAAAACTGAACTACACATACATTCTGAAAATAAATCCTCTTTGATTGTGGTGAATCATTTTTTAATGTATTGTTGGATTCAGTTTGCTAATATTATGTCAATGATTTGTGCATCTATGTTCATTAGAGACATTGGCCTGTAATTCTCTTTTTTTGTGGTATCTTCATCTGGTTTTGATATGAGGGTAATGGTGGCCTCATAGAACAAACTTGGAAGTTTTCCTTCCTCTTCTATATTCTGGAAAGTTTGAGAATAGACATTAACTCTCCTTTAAATGTTTGTTAGGATTCACCTGTGAAGCCATCTGGTCCTAGACTTTTGTTTGCTGGGAGTTTTTTGATTACTAAATCAGTTTCATTTCTGGTAATCTGCTAAATTTTCTATTTCTTCCTGCTTCAGTTTTGGTATGTCATAGGTTTCTAGAAATGTATCCATTTCTTCCAGGTTATCCAGTTTGTTGGCATATAGTGTTTCATAATATTCTCTAATGATTGTATTTCTGTGGTGTTGGTTGTGATTTCTTATCTCACATTTGTGATTTTATTTATTTGAGTCTTTGAATTCTCTATCAGGCATACTGCTTATCTTCATTCCATTTAATTCTTTGCTGTGATTTTGTCCTGTTCTTCATTTGGGACATATAACTCTGTCTCCTTATTTTGCATAACTATCTTTATTTGTTTGTATGTATTAGGAAAGTGAGCTACATCTCCTGATCCTGTAGGTAGTGGCCTTATGAAAAGGTCAGGTCCTGCAGGGCCCTGTAGTGCAGTATAACCTGTTCACCAGAAGTAGGCACTTCAGATGCTTGTATTATGTGTGTTTTATACACACTATTTTTGTGGTTGAGCCACGTTTGCTTTCACTCCAGTCAGTTGCAACGGCCCCTTTGGCCTATTGTGGGGAGGTTTTGGTATGTGTGTTGTTAAGGATTTAGTCTGGCATCACCCTGGTCTTTTAGTTGAAGTTGATCAGTTGCCTTCCTTCAGCCTGCTTGCCAGGGTTGTGGTTTCACCAAACTGCAGGGCACTCTCCTCTGGTATCCCCTGAGAGGTTCTAATTGGTGAGCGGGGCCTGCAATGAGATCAGATGTCTACCCACAATCTGTCTGTTGGGTTTTCAGTGACCCTGAACTATAGGGCTCTCTCCTTGGACTGCCCGGTGTGTGGTTTTTGTTTGTGGTCAGGGCCAGAAGACTGATCATATGTCAGGCCCCTGCCCACTACTGGGACTGTAGTTGAACTGGTAAGTGATTATCTTCCCCTCTCTCCAGGGCAAGAGTCACTTTGGAGTGACTGGTCACTTAGCTGCTTGCAAAATGAGACAGGTCAGGTGCCACTTTGGAAGGATTCCTGCAGGTTGGATGTGGTGGATCTACAGGAAAAGGTTGGGCCTGGTCATGCTGTGTTAACATGCTATGTGGAGAGTGTTTATTCTGCCTTCAGCATTTGTGCAGGTATCTAGGCTGGAGAGGGGAGAGAAATGGTGCCAGCCAACCCTTTTTTTTCTTGGAGACGTCTCCTAAAGATCCTTGCCTCTGCAACACACTTTCTGAATTTATTAAAGAAATCTCCTTCTTGTATACCCTAGGTGTTTTTCAAACTGCTGCTTCTATGCTGTATCTTGGTGAAGCTGCTTGTTATGTTGTCTCTTTAAGGGAAGAGACTAGCTGAACCTGCTGATTTTTAAAGTACCTGGAGTTAAGCCCCACTGATTGCAAAAAATCACAAAGTTAAGCCTCATTGATTTTCAAAGCCAAATATTATGGGTACTTATCTTCCCAGTGCAGGTCCCCCATGTCTGAGGTGCCTGGTGTGGGGCCTCTTCCTCTCCTTTATCTGCGCTTGTGGTGTTCATGATTAGTCTTGCTGGGAGTTTGGTTTCTTTTTTTTTTTTTTTAAAGAGTTTATTTATTTATTTGACAGAGATAGAGACAGCCAGCGAGAGAGGGAACACAAGCAGGAGGAGTGGGAGAGGAAGAAGCAGGCCCATAGTGGAGGAGCCTGATGTGGGGCTCGATCCCAGAACACCGGGATCACGCCCTGAGCCAAAGGCAGACGCTTTAACCGCTGTGCCACCCAGGCGCCCCAGGGAGTTTGGTTTCTGACCGGGTCTCCACCTCTCCTACTGCTTGCTTTCTTTTTCTTTCTTTCTTTCTTTCTTTCTTTCTCTTTCTTTCTTTTCTTTCTTTCTTTCTTTCTTTCTTTCTTTCTTTCTTCTTTCTTTTTTCTTCTTTCTTTCTTTCTTTCTTTCTTTCTTTCTTTCTTTCTTTCTTAGAGAAAGACAAAGAGCATGTGTGAGGGAGTGGGGTAGGGGGAGTGGGCAGAGGGAGAGGGAGAGAGAATCTTTAGTTTCCACGCGCAGCATGGAGCCCTACACAGGGCTCGATCTCATTACCCTGAGATCATGACCTGAGCTTAAATCAAGAGTTGGATGCTTAACTGACTGAGCTGCCCAGGTGCGCCCCTCCTACAGCTTTCGATTCCTCTCTATGTTTAACTGTGGGAAGTCTGTTTTTCCACTCTTCACATCATTTTATGGATTAGTTGTACTGATGTGGCTATTATTTGGGTGTATCTATGTGATGAGGTGAGATTAAGGTCCTCCTATTCTGCCATTGTCCTCAGTTCTAATAGTTTGTTTCATGCAGTCTTTATGGTTTTCTAAATATTACCATATTTATCATTTGCAAAGACATGACTTCTTCCTTGGTAATTTGGATGTGTTTTATTTCTTTTCATTTTCTGATTTCTGTGGCTAAGACTTCCAGTATTATATTGAATGAAAGTGGTAAGAGTGGACATCCGTGTTTTGTCCTTGATCTTAGTTTTTTATCATTGAGTATGTTAGCTATGGTTTTTTTTTTAATTAATGATTTTTTATTATGTTAGTCACCATACAGTACATCCCCGGTTTCTGATGTAAAGCTCGATGATTCATTAGTTGCGTATAACACCCAGTGCACCATGCAGTACGTGCCCTCCTTACTACCCATCACCGGTCTATCCCATTCCCCCACCCCCCTCCCCTCTGAGGCCCTCAGTTTGTTTCTCATAGTCCATAGTCTCTCATGCTTCATTCCCCCTTCTGATTACCCCCCCCTTTCTTTATCCCTTACTTCCCCTACCGATCATCCTAGTTCTTATGTTCCATAGATGAGAGAAATCATATGATAGTTGTCTTTCTCTGCTTGACTTATTTCACTTAGAATTATCTCCTCCAGTGCTGTCCATGTTGCAGCAAATGTTGAGAATTCGTTCTTTCTGATAGCTGAGTAATATTCCATTGTATATATGGACCACAACTTCTTAATGCAGTCATCCGTTGAAGGGCATCTTGGCTCCTTCCACGATTTAGCTATTGTGGACATTGCTGCTATGAACATTGGGATGCATATGGCCCTTCTCTTCACTACGTCTGTATCTTTGGGGTAAACACCCGGTAGTGCAATGCTGGATCATAGGTAGCTCATTTTTAACTTTTAGGGACCTCCACACTGTTTCCCAGAGTGGCTGTACCAACTTGCATTCCCACCAACAATGTAGGAGGGATCCCCTTTCTCCACATCCTCTCCAGCAATTGTTGTCTCTTGCCTTGTCTAATTTTGCCATTCTAACTGGCGTAAGGTGGTATCTCAGTGTGGTTTTGATTTGAATTTCCTTGATGGCTAATGATTTTGAACAGTTTTTCATGTGTCTGTTAGCCATTTGTATGTCTTCATTGGAAAAGTGTCTGTTCATATCTTCTGCCTATTTTTTTATTTGATTATTTGTTTCCTGTGTATTGAGTTTGAGAAGTTCTTTGTAGATCTTGGATACCAGTCCTTTATCTGTAGTGTCATTTGCTAATATATTCTCCCATTCCGTGGGCTGCCTCTTAGTTTTTTTGACTGTTTCCTTGGCTGTGCAGAAGCTTTTTATCTAGATGAAGTCCCACAGGTTCATTTTATCTTTTGTTTCTCTTGCCTTTGGGGATGTGTCATGAAAAAGACTGCTTTGGCCGATGTCATAGAGGTTGCTGCCTATGTTCTCCTCTAGGATTTTGATGGATTCCTGTCTCACATCGAGGTCTTTCATCCATTTGGAGTTTATTTTTGTGTATGGTGTGAGAGAGTGGTCAAGTTTCATTCTTTTGCATGTAGCTGTTCAATTTTCCCAGCACCATTTATTGAAGAGACTCTTTTCCACTGGATGTTTTTCCTGCTTTACACATAAATATTACGTTCAAAGAGCCTGAGGGTCCATTTCTGGTCTCTATTCTGTTCCATTGTCCATGTGTCTGTTTTAGTGCCAGTACCTTTTTGTCTTTGTAATTACAGCTTTGTAGTACAGCTCGAAATCTGGCATTGTGATGCCCTCAGCTTTGTTTTTCCTTTTCAACAGTTCTTTGAGTAAGTCGGGCTTTCTGTTTTATACAAATTTAAGGACTATTTGTTCCAGTTCTTTGAAAAATGTCCTCCGGTATTTGATTGGGATACCATTGAAAGTGTAGATTGCTCTGCAGTATGGACATCCTTAACTTCGTTAATTCTTCCGATCCATGAGCATGGAATTTTTTCCATCTTTTTATGTTTCTTCCTCAATGTCTTTCAAGAGTGATTTATAGTTTCTAGATCATAGACCCTTTACATCTCTGGTTAATTCAGAATAGCATCGTATGGTTTTTAGTTGCTGTAAATGGGATGGATTCCCACTTCTTCTTTCTTCAGTCTCGTTATTCGTGTATAGAAATGCAACTGATTTCCAGGCATTGATTTTGTATCCCCATTGTTACTGAATTGCTCTGCTAAACTATAGTTTGGGAGTGGCTTCTTTTGTTCTGATATCATGTCATCTGCAAAGAGAGACATTTGATCTTCTCTCTCTGCCGATTTGGATACCTTTTGATCCCTTTTTGTCGTCTGATTGCTGTTGCAAGGACTTCAGTACTATGTTGAATAATAGTGGCGAGAGGGCATCCTTGTGAGTTCTAATCTTAAGGGAAAGGCTTCCAGCTTTTCCCCATTGAGAATAATATTTGCAGTAGGCTTTTCATAATGGCTTTTATGAGATTGAGAAAGTGTATCCTCTATTCCTACACCTGAAGGTTTAATAGGAAAGGATGCTGTATTTTTGTCAAATGCTTTTTCTGCATCAATTGAGAGGATCATATGGTTCCTGAGTCTTTTCTGTTGTATATGAGTCACGCTGATCAATGCTGCAGTGTTGAACCACACTTGCATCTCCGGTATGTATCCCACTTGTCATGATGGATAATCCTTTCAATGTACTGTTGGATTCTATTAGCAAGTATCTTGTTGAGGATTTATGCGATCCCATATTCATGGGAAATTTGGTCTGTGGATTACCCTTTTTGAGGGGTCCTTTGCCTTGCTTTGTGGGATCAAAGGTAAATGTGGCCTCATAGAGTGAGTTTGGTGCTTTCCCTTCTGTTTCTATTTTTGAAATAGCTTTGGGAGAATAGGTATCTTTTCTTCTTTGAATGTTGGAAAATTCCCGAGGAAAACCATCTGGGCCTGGAGTTTGTTATTTGGAAGGTTGTTTATCACTGGCCAATCTCTTCATAATTAATTGGCCTGTTTAAGAAATCAATTTCTTCCTGTTTCAGTCTTTGGTAGTTTATAGGTTTCCAGGAAGGCCTCCATCTCTTCATGAATTGCTTAGATTTTGGCATATAGCTGTTGGTAATAGTTTCTAATGATCCTTCCTATTTCATTGGTGTTGGTTGTGACCTCTCCCCTTCCTTTCATAATTTTATTAATTTGGGTCCTTTCTCTATTCTTTTGAATAAGTCTTGCCGGTGGCTTATTGATCTTATTTATTCTTTCAAAGAACCAGCTTCTAGTTCTGTTGGTCTGCTCTACTGTGCTCCTGGTTTCTAATTCATTGATATCTGCTCTAATCTTGATCAGTTGCCTTCTTGTGCATGAGTTAGGCCTGTTCTTCTGTTCCAGCTCCAGCTTCTTAGGTGAGAATATAAAAACTGCATTTTAGATTTTTCTATTCTTTTGAGTGACGCTTGGATGGCTATGTATTTTCCCCTTAGGACTGCCTTTGCAGTGTCCCATAGGTTTTGGACTGATGTGTTTTCATTCTCATTGGTCTCCATAAATTGTTTAAATTGATTTTTAATTTTCTGGTCTACCCAATCATTCTTGAGCAGGATGGTTCTTAGTTTCCAAGTGTTTGAGTTTCTTCCAAATTTTTCCTTGTTATTGCGTTCCGGTTTCAAAACATTGTGGTCTAAGAATATGCAGGGAATAATCTCAGGCTTTTGGCATCTGTTGAGACCTGTTTTGTGACCCAGTATATGGTCTATTCTGGAGAAAGTTCCATGTGCATTTGAAAAGAATGAGTATTCTGTGGTTCTGGGGTGTAGTGTTCTGTATATATCCATAAGGTCCATCTGGTCCAGTATGTCATTCAAAGCTCTTGTTTCTTTGTTGATTTTCTGCTTAGGTGATCTGCTTATTGCTGAGAGTGGAGTGTTGAGGTCCCCTACTATTAACATATTATTATCTATATGTTTCTTTATTCTGGTTAAGAGTTGGCTTGTGTATCTTGCTGCTCCTCTGTGTTGGGTGCCTAGATATTTATAATTGTCATATACACTTGTTGGATACATCCTTTAACAGTAATATAGTGTCCTTCTGTATCTCTAACTACAGTCTTTAGTTTAAAATCTAATCTATCTGATATGAAAATTGCTACCCCAGCTTTCTTTTGACTCACCACGTGACAGAAACACCAGCAGGCCCTGGTGGCTGGGAGGGACTGCATGGATCCAACCTCAACCTGGAGTTGTGCTCTTCTGAAGAAATCCTACTCGGATGGATATAATACAACCTGCTAAGTGTCCTAGCACTTATCAGGTTGTATTATCAATCGATGTCTATGGCTCGTCTACCAGACTCTAAATTCCTTACTGAGCAGGACAGTGCCTTATTCATCTTTGTATTCGATTGCTAATCCCGTGCACATTGTAGGCCTCATTAAATGTTTGTTGAATGAAAAACTGAATCATCAACAGACGTGGTGGAAGGCGCCTGCTCTGTCTCCATGGGCTCCAGCTTTTCCCCGCCAGTTGCCTACAACGTCCAAGCTGTCTTCAGTATACTTTCTCCGACTTCCTCCTATCTTCTCATCCCTGCTGAGAACTTCTCTGTGTAGTGCAAGGACAGCGAATACATTTACTCATCTCAAGTACCATCTCCAGCCGACTGAGAGTACCTGCCTTGATTATGTTTGATCAAAGGATTCTGAAGCCAGGTCTCATTTCAGTGTGAAAGAGCGTTAATGACTAATCACTGATGTTTGCAGGGGAGAAGGGGCGTAGCGGCTGCAAGAACCACGTCTATGTCATATTTGATGTTATGTTTTCCATTGAAATAGTCTGTTTCTATGCCTGCATTTGGTCTTGGCTGCCCAGATGTTGCACTTCTTTGTTTTTCCTTGTGCAGCTCTTCCAGTTCTTTCTTTCTTTGCTCCTTGGAGGTAAGGACCAGAAATGGAGTAATTGCTCAGAACCTTCATCCTCCCACAGGGGGTTGTTACTGTGGCTGTATTCCAGTTTCCTTTTCAGCTTTACCTCAGCTATCCATACACCATGGCCGGAGGCTGGGCCTATTTCCGTTCGCCACCCAACAGGCTCATGTTTCTTAACTGCTGTGCTGAATTATTGCTCTTGTTCACCAAACCTTCTTTCTGTTGAAAGATGAGCCGCTAGAGGCCACAAGTTAACTTATGATTCCATCAGAGCTACAGTGAGTCATATAGAAGCTCCATACACCGCTGGGAGAAGAGTACGACACAGGGCAGGAGAAGGCTTTGAGAAGGGAGGCGCTGTGAAACGAGGGAAAGACCATAGCAGTGGAGTAAGATCCTGGGAAGCGGTGTGGAGTTGGGAGGGTAAACCTGGGGCTCACAGAGTGGGGGCGGAGGGACTTGAGGGGTTGCCTCCCCTCACTGGAGATATAGGGATAGATGGGAAAACAGCTGAGAAAGGTATTACCGAATCCATAACTGTTTGAGGGGGTGTGAATGATGGAGAGGAAGCTGACCAGGGACAAGATCTAAAGATATTAGAGACCAAAAGGCTGGAGTGAGGTATTTTGGTAATAATTTAAAGTGAAGAAACTATTGTATTAAATGATACATGATATATTTAGGTTAAAGTGAGAAACTAGTTTGAAACTAGATTAGAAACTCAGGAAGTATAAAGTGATGTATTACTGTCACAAATAAATTTGGTGCTGGGAGGACTGGCCTTCATTAGTTGAAAGAGTGGACAGCTAACAGGGGGTTATACAGAAATAGGGTGAAATGCCCAGACTATATGAGAGAGAGAAACAGTTAGGGTGAAGTGAGCTCAGTACCTGAATAAAGAGGACTTGGTGTGATCAAGATGAAGTGTTAGTGGTTCGAGCTTGAATAATTGGTTCTCTAATAGGAGGTGGTTTGGCTCTTGAGATTTGAAACTGGAGTGGTCAAGATATGCTTTTTGAAGCTGGGATGTCAGATGGTCAGTTACATAAATACTGAGCGGCCACAGGATTACCAGCAGAAAGCTGGGCTGAGGGCGAACACTGTGAAGCCTACTCGAATATGAAGCTGGTGACTGAGGAATGGTCAGAGATTGGCTCATGGCAGCTGTGCGATCGAAGAGAGGATGTAATGGGACAGTGGTGGTAGGAGCTGCAGAAGAGTGGCAGGTATCATTAGAAGTTACAAGAACTATGATTTGCACATGTACCTTCGCACTGTGGTGCCCCGCTTTGCGGAGATGCCCAGCTAAAAGCGATCCCCTCGTTTACTGAGCGCCTGCTCTGTCCCGACACCACTCTGTGCACCCATTTACCGTTTGGGTCTGTCACATACCAGGTGTGAGAGAGTGAGCAGCAGTCCCAAGCAAGCACAGCAAGGGGGCTGCTGGCCACTCAGAACTGATGAATGCTGTGGCCATCAGCAGACTGGGTGAGCAGCTTGAAGTGGCATAAAGTTTCGCCGTCAGAAGTTCCTTGACGTTGAGCTAACTTTATTATGTGGTAGAAGCTTGTGTTGGCTGAACCCGCAATGTAGTCCCAGCTTCTGACCTCTGGGTTGAGAGGTATGCTGCTGAAAGCCAAAACAAAAAAACAGGCACAGCACTTTAAAAACACACATATTCATTAACTGGAACAAGACAGTCGGTTATCTAATTGAGCTTTTAAGATGAAGGATAGTAGATAAAGAGAGCTCACATCAATGGGTGAGAATAATGAAACCCTTCGTGAAAGCCACTCTGAGGTCAGGGTGCCTCCAGTTTGCAGTGGACGTGTTGTAGATAATCCACCGCTGTGCTGTTGGGAAGGAGAGGCTGAAACTGACCAGAAAGATGGCTGGGACCCGGAAGGGTCAAACGTTTAGGAAGAGGTCTCTGTGAACCCTGTGGTATTGCACAGGGTCTCATTTTTCTTCAGTTATAGTCTTCCACATGAGTCAGTATCTCAATGAAGGTTTAAGAGCCACTGTGATAGAGCCAGGCCCTCAGACAGCCTATCCCCTCCTGTGGGGGCTGCTTTATATTTATTCCTCAGGGAGGATCCTGGTAGAAGACTTCATGTGAGGGAGAAGAAAAGGCAAGAAGCGGAGAATGACTACAGCCAGTCCTCGTCTCTGTGATGACACCCAGCAGAGGGATGCGTCCTCTTGAGACTCTCAGCCACAGGTAGCTCCTTTCAGTTGCATGCCCAGCCCTCTCAGCTTTTTCTCTGTTCAGAAATTGTACTGTATGTGCGTGTATGAACTATTACTTCCCATAAAAGTACTCCATGTTCACAGCAAAAAAATAAACAAACAAAAACCTCCCTACAGTAAGAGGCATAAGGCTGCAAGCTCTCTGTTAGGCCTCCAGTGGGCAAAAATTGCTGGATCCCCAAAGCTGGAATATAGGCCACCAGGGGAGTTTGGGTTTAAGCAACAAAGGACCCCAGCTTCATGGAAGCGAGGCAGTCAACTGACTTGAAAGTAGCTCCTATCCCTGCACTCACATATTTTTTTTCCTTCAGCTCCTTGACTAGATACCACCAGTGAGAAGCAAACCAAGCCATACTTTCTCCTTCCACTGGCACTTTCTGGCCTGCGGGTGCTGTGAGTCACTCTCTTTCATGAGCACTTCCTTCTTAAGACCCACAGAGTCATGGTGCTGGAGTTGGGGTCAAACTTGTCCTACTGTCTCAGTGCTTGGGAATACTAATGATAATCAGCCCGATACCGACTTCCACCTGATACCGCGCTCCGGAGCTGGCAGCCAGGAGCCAACAGCCCTGTGACCCCCAGCTTGTGAGGACACCTCCTGATGTATCAGCTGATGACAAAAATACTAGTAGGAGGGCTTGCCCCAACCCAGTCCCTCTTCTGAGTTAGTCATTAGAGATCCAGGACTTGTCTTAGGGCATATGTGGCGTAAGGACAACCCAGGAGGTTAATAGTAAACAATATCAGGTCCAAGATTATACCTTTTTCTGTCTCTCTTGGGGATGGGCAGATTTGGGTAAGTGGAAAGTCTTGTGCCTTTCAAATATAGGCCAGAGGATTCCCCCAGGACACCCTTGGTCACACCATTTGGTACCTTATCGGGTCTTGCCTCTTCTTAGAGTTTTTTCTAGTGTACTTCTTGCTCTCACTAACCCCACCTTTATTTCCCTGCCCACGACCAAAAGTGATGGAGTTTCAGCAGATGTTTTTGTTTTGTTTTTCTTTTCCACTACCTCAGAGGCCATCTGTAACAGTGATCGTCATCTGGGAGGAGGCTTATTGTGAATGAGTGAATGAAGCCTCAGTGAGTGTTCACAGGTGACACCCATGTTTTCTCTGAATATAAGGAGAGGAAGGAGGCCATGAAATGCATTATAGGTATTTGACATTTTAGTAGATACTGGACCTAGAAGCCTATATGAATGAAGAAACAAATGTGTGAGAGACCTCGGAGGTGTATGAGTATATGAAGATAGGAGTGAAGCCTTATTGCCCGCTTATGTGGAGGAAGGGGGAGAAAAGTGAAGGAGGTCATAAAATCCTTTATGTCCCCGGAGAGGCCCTGAGACTTGCTTTAAAACTGGGACTTTGGAGTGGATTGAAGGCAGTCGTTGCTCTGCACACTGCGCTTCGGTTTGCCATCTGTGTGAGAGTCGTTCCAAACGCTCTTCTCAGGTACAGCTGCCTTTGTGGCGATTTCTCTTGAGAGCCCTGTTGAGCAACAACCCAGAGCCGAGGTTTGCAACTCAGAACTCTCTGGATCGAGCAGGAAGTCGAGGGACAGAGGAGGTAGCCCAGGTAGTACCAAACCGCTGGGTTTTTATATAGGATGGATGGGGTAGAGGCGAGGAGCACAGTGGTTCTAGGCAACTCAAGCACCTGGTAAGGCATGAGGAAGCAGTACACTGAAAGGTCAGCCCTTGAACCTATGTTTGTATTAATCCCAGAGTATGATAGAATATCTAAGAGTTATAAGGATTCTTTCATAGAAGAGATTTAGAAAGAACTTCGATTATGTAATATGGGCATTACGGCACCCAAAGACATCTGCTACTCTACATGAGTCGTGGAGATTGATACCAGTTAGGATCAGCCTGTGGCTGTCGACCCTTTGGCTACTAACATAGAGCTTTCATGCTCTTGGAGGCACTGCCACTCTCTTCTTTGACAGGTGTTCATCTGCAGTATGAGTCCAGTGCTTGAAGGAGCAGGAGGACAGCAGGCATCCGGGGGCAGCAGTGGTCTTCTGAGTGAAGATGGCAACAGTAAAGAAGATCATGGACTTGGCTGGATTGAGCTGGGCTTGTTTGTTGTGTTTCAGAATTTAAAAAATACTTTTTCTTGATGATAAAAGTAACAGATGATCATTGTTAAAAATCAAAGGTATAAATTAAAAAGTAAAGAACACCTATAATCTTGTAACCCAGAAAACAGCTCAACATGTAGAGTGTGTTTCCTTTTTCTTTTTAATTAAAAAGAATATCTGTAACACAATTTTTTCAAGGATTTTATTTTTAATTCCAGTTAGTAAACACACAGCGTTCTATTCATTTCAGGTGTACAATTTAAAAAACAAAATTGACATCATGTTGTATATGTTCTGTATCTTTTTGTTTGAAAATAATGTATTTCCATGTCATTAGCATTCTTTGAAAACACAGTATTGTTACATAATATTTCATATGGATGTAACAAAATTTAGGTAGATGATTGTATGTTGCTGGACACTGCATATTACCAATTTTGCCTATAAAATGTAATAAACATCTGTACATTAGTCATGTACATTTCTAATTATTTCTTTGCAGTAAATTTCAGTGGAGTACAGTTTGATGAGGAACACTAGGGCATCTGAAAGATACTGTTGAATTGTATACTCGATATAGTTGTAAAGTTACATTCCGTCAGTGGTGTATAAATGTGCATATTTCTCCACACGTTCATCAAAATATGGCCTTTCTTTTTTTTTATAAATCTCTACGCATTTAATAGTAAAAATATACTTCTGTTCTAACCCAGAGATTTGTATTTGTAATTTACATATAGTAAAATTCAGTCTGATTTATAGTTCTATGGTGTTTTTTTTTTTTAAAGATTTTTTATTTATTTATTTGTGACAGAGATAGAGACAGCCAGCGAGAGAACTAAGCTTGGGGGAGTGGGAGAGGAAGAAGCAAAGGCTCATAGAGAAAGGCCTGACGTGGGGGCTCTCCGAACCTGGGCGCCGGGGATCGCCCTGAGCCGAAGGCGAACACTTTGTTCGCTGTTGCCACCGAAGGCTTACGTTCTATATGGGTTTTTAAAAGATTTTATTTATTTGAGAGAGAGAGTATTGGCTGCACACGTGGGGAGGGGCAGGGGAAGCAGGCTCGCTGGAGCCCGGGAGCCCAATGTGATCAATCAGGATCTAAGGTCATGACCTGAACCGAAGGTAGACATAACTGACTAGACACGAAACGCCCCTGTTCTATCGGTTTTTTTTTAGGAGTTTTTGTTATTATTTATCACGACAAGAGTATGGGTGTTGAACACAGCAGGGAAGTGGGGAAAAAGGAAGAAGCAAATCCCAGCGGAGGCCGAAGTGGGACTCGATCCGGCGGGATCACGCCCTATGAAGCGAGCTTGAGCAACTTGTTCTATGGAGAGTTTTGACAAGTATAGTCGGGTATGCTACTTCAGTACCTTGAAACAGTTTATTAATTCTTAATTGTTCTTTTTGTTGTAACCACTTTTTCCCATTCCCAATCCTAAACCACTGTTTGTTCTCCATCTACGGTTTTCCCTTTCCAGAGGTGATAGGATTTTGGAGATAAGATTGCAATATGTAGATATTTTGGCTGGTTTTCCACAGAGAAATGCATTTGAATTCATCCATGTTACGGATCATTGTATCCCTTTTTATTGTTGTACTTCTGTTGGCCTTAGATGTACCTGACAGTATTTTATACATTCACTAATTGATGACATAACAGAATGTTTCCAGTTTGGGCAATTATGAATAAAGTTGCTATAAGCTTTTAGGTATATTGGTTTTGTGTGAATAAAAATGTTCATTTCTATAGGGTAAATGCCTAGAGTGGGATTGAGCATAGCTTTTCCAAACTTCCTGTGTCATTTGCATTTCCACCACAAATACATGAGTTCAATTGCTCACATCTTCCAGAATTTGGATATATATATATATTTTAAATGTTTAGTCATTCTACTAGGTATATAGTGTTATCTTTGTATAGTTTGCAATTCCCTAATGGCATACGCGAGTTTAGCATCATTTCATGTATAACTTGCACCCATCTGAATATCTTCTTTTTTTTTTTTTTTTTAAAGATTTTATTTATTTATTCTTTGACAGAGAGGGCAGCCAGCGAGAGAGGGAAAGCTAAGCAGGGGGAGGGGAGAGGAAGAAGCAGGCTCATAGCGGAAGAGGCTGATGTGGGGCTCGATCCCATAACGCCGGGATCAGCCTGAGCCGAGAGGCAGGCTTAACCGCTGTGCCACCCAGGCGCCCCCATCTGAATTCTTCTCCTTGCTTTGGTAGTATCTGTTCATATCTTTTGCCTCCCCTTTTTGGGGGGTTGTTCCTTAACTACTGAGTGTGTAGATTTCCTTATAATTTCTTTTTTAAAGATCTACCTATTCGAAAGGGAGAGGGAGAGAAGCAAGCAGAATCGCACTGCATGTGGGAGCCCAACGCAGGGCTCAGTGCCACGACCCCAAGATCGCTGACCCAAGCCGAAACCAAGAGTTGAATGCCCAATCTACTGCGCCATGCAGGCACTGCTATTCTTTTAATTCTAGTTACCATACAGTGTTATATCAGTTTCAGGTGTACAGTATGGTGATTCAACACTTTCATACAACACCCAGTGCTCATCACGAGTGCCCTAATCCCTATCACCCGTTCTCATCCCCCAAGCCCCCCCTCCCCTCTTGGTAACTATCCAGATTGTTCTCTGTAATATAAAGAGTCTGTTTCTCGCTTTCCTCCCTCTCATTTTTTTGCCTTTACTTGTTTGTTTTGTTTCTTATTCCGCAGGTGAGTGCGGATTCTCATATATTCTTACGATACAAGTCCCTTTGACAGGTGTGTTATTTGGAAATGGGTTTTCCGAGTCTGTAGCTTGTCTTTCCATCAGCAATATTTTGCTCAGAGCAAAAGTGTTTAATGGAGTCTACCTTGTCAAATGTGTATTGTGTGTAAGTTGAAGATGGGTAAATGGACTTGAAGTGTTAAGTGTTCTAAGCCACTTAAATTATCCGAAATTGTTTAATAGTAACAAATATTTGCACTGTAAAACTATGACTAAAAGGTAGATCTAAAGATCTATCATGATCCCTTACACCTACGTGTAATCTCCTTCCCTTAAATGTGTGGGCAGGACCTGTGTCTTGCTTCTAACCAACAGGGTGTGGCAGAGTTGATGGACATTTACTTCCATGAAAATATTTTGTAATGTGCATATGCATTTAAAAATAGCTTCAAAATATACAGAGCATTAATATAGAGTGCCATGGAGAAATTGTAAATCCACCAAGTGAAATAATTCAACACCTTTTTCAATTATTGAGAAATCACATATACAAATCAACATAATACAGAAGATTTAAACAGCCCAACTCTAAGCCTTGTCAAATGGATGGAAATACATGCACTTCTGCTTTGAAGAATTACAGAAATAATTCATCTGAAACACATTTGCAACAGTCACAAGAACTGATTCTGCATTAGATCAGAAAAATCTAATTTAAAAAGAATTGGCGCGAGATTCAGGAGTTAAGATGGCGGAGTAAGAGGTCCTTTTTCCCAGCTGGTCCCGAGTCGAGCTGGATGGGGTACCAGACCATCCTGAACACCCATGGAATCAACCTGAGATGCAGGAAGATGCATCTGGATCTCTACAAATGATGATCATCTCCAGCGCTGAGTATTGAGGAAGTATGAGGGCCCTGAATCAGCATACGGATACCGG
Organism: Ursus maritimus; assembly: GCF_017311325.1. Classification (NCBI taxonomy): domain Eukaryota; kingdom Metazoa; phylum Chordata; class Mammalia; order Carnivora; family Ursidae; genus Ursus; species Ursus maritimus. The sequence goes on from NW_024423319.1 coordinate 66,262,230, forward strand.
AACATAAATGGAAAGGGGAGAGAACCGCAGTGTTCAGCGCCAGGAAGCGGTAGCCACCTGCACTGGGAGAGCGGCCGGACTCGGACGGAGCACCCATAGAAAGAAACAGACTGAGACTGTGAGCGGGAAACCGTGGGAAACCAGTCTGAAAACCAGAGCTCAGTGCACAAACCACACTGAAACAGAGCTCTGGAGCACGCGAGGGTGAAGCTGCGGCTGGCGGTCTGTTGCGTTCCCCTAAAGGACAGAAGGCGTGCCAGCCCTGGAAGTGAGGGCTGGGACACGGAGTATATGGGAGTGCATCCGGGGCCAGCTGCAGGAGTTAGCACCAACAGAAACAGAGTTAAAGTAGCCAGAAGACCCCAGTGGGCTGATCTGGCGATGTTATACCACTCCACAGGAGGCAGGCGTGGTTTGGCATACTGCCCGCTCCCGAAGCATTTTCTGAAGGGCTTTGGTATGCCGGAAGCTTTGCTGCAGGCTAAACTGGAAATGCCAGGGCTTCCTGTGGTATGCCATACACAATGCACCTTTCACCTTGCGAGGAGCGACATTGCACCAGGCCAGGTTTGGATCAGTGGCAGGAGCTTGCCCAGGGCGGCAGAGAATTTTTAAAGGAAGCCCGCATACCTTAAGATCCCTATAAAACTAATGAGTGCACGCCTGGGACTCCAGGTCAATAATTTGGGCTCTGGCAACCCTCGAACCTCTCTCATCAAAGCAAGAGGAGAACACCCCAGCAAGAAAAAGCAATGAGTCTGTGCTCTGCCACAGAATGGATATCGAAATCTTAACCAAATTATCGAGAAATGGATTCAGAGTAACAATGGTCAAAGATGTGTGTAGATGAAAAAAATATTAACGAAAAGGTATAGAATATAGAATCTCTAAGGACGGAAATGAGGCGAATCTGCGAAATTAAATACTATGAACAAATGCAGCAAAACTAGAGCTCTGAGGGCCAGGGTGAATGACAGAAAGAATAGAATGAATTGGAGGATGGGTTAGTAGAAGAGAATAAGAAGAACTGGCTCAAAAAATCCATGCCCACGAATGTAGGTTAGGAGATTACTGACTCAATGAAACGATCCAATGTCAGAATCATTGGCTCCCTGAGTTGGAAAAAAACAGAGGTCTAGAAGAGATATTGAACAAATTGAGCGAAAACTTCCTTAATCTAGCAAGGGAAACAACATTCGTGTCAAGAGGCAGAGAGGACCCCTCCCAAGCTCAACCAGACAAACCTACCCCGTCACTCATAGTGCATTCGCAAATATTAGATCCAAGGATACGTATTGAAAGTGGCCAGGCAAAGAAATTTCTCACGTGCCAAGGCAAAGATATCAATCGTCGAACCTGTCTACACAGACCCGAATAAGAAAGGGTTGGGGGTATTTTAAAGCCTTTCAGAGAAAAACATGCAGCCAGGAGATCCTTTATCCAGCAAGCTGTCATTCAGAATTGATGGAGAATAAAACATTTAGAGATCGCCAGTCACTATACTCATGCAACATGAAACCAGCCCTACAGGAGATATTAGGGGTTCTATAAAGGTAAAAAGGCCCCAAGAGTGATACAGAAAGAAAGTCACAACATAGCAAACAAAGAGCTTTACGGCAACATGGCATCATTAAAATTCTATCTCTCATTCTTAGTGCCAATGTAAATGGTAAATGCTCCCATAAAGCCACAGGGTTGCAGATTGGAAAAAAGAATACCCATCCATTTGCTGTCTACAAGAGACTCATTTGAACCAAAGATACATTCAGACTGAAAGGAGGGATGGATACCATCTTTCATGACAATGGACCT
>NW_024423319.1:66274509-66283369 GCF_017311325.1 Ursus maritimus
GTTTATCTTCCGATATCTGTGCACAGTTTCACGGTTCCCCGCTTCGTACCTCAATACTCCCCGCTTCGTACCTCAATACTCAGCGCTGGAGATGTTCATTTGTAGAGATCCAGATGTATCTTCCTGTGTCTCAGGCTGCTTCCGTGGTTGTTTAAGCTGGTGTGGTACCTATCCAGCTCGACTCAGGGGACCGGCTGAAAAAGGGGTCCCCTACTCCTCCCTCTCCTTCTATTTTGAATGTAAACCTTGCTGGATAGATTATTCTTTTTTTTTATAATATTTTTTATTATATAATGTTAGTCACCATACAGTACATCCTTGGTTTTTGATGTAAAGTTCGATGATTCATTATTTGCGTATAACACCCAGTGCACCATGCAATATGTGCCCTCCTTAATACCCATCACTGGCCTATCACAATTCCCCACCCACCTCCCCTCTGAAGCCCTCAGTTTGTTTCTCAGAGTCCATAGTCTCTCATGCTTGGATAGATTATTCTTGGTTGCAGGGTTCTTTCCTTTCAGTACTTTGAATATATTATGCCATTCTATACTGGCCTGCAAAGTTTCTTCTGACAAATCAACTGAGAGCCCTATGGGATCTCTTGTATGTAACTGTTTTCTTTTGCTGTTCTTAAAATGTTCTCTTTATCGTTACTTTTTGCCATTTTAATTATTATGTGTCTTTGCATGGACCTCATTGGGTTAATCTTGTTAGGGGCTCTCAGTGTTTCCTGGATCTGATTAGGGATTACTTCCCCCAGATAAAGGATTTGTTGGTAAATTAAAATGGCACAATTTACTGTTCTCATTGAGAATCAACTACAGTTTTTGGACTAAGCATTGCCCAGGTGGATTTAAGACTTTGGTTAATTTCCAGAGTTCAAAAAAATGTTGATTTTGACAATTTTTGTCCAATTGTTCATTGATTTTGTGGAGGGACAAGATTATGAGTCTTTTATTCTGTCATGATTGCTGACATCTCTCCTATAATGGTTTAAAAATATGTCTACAGGGGCACCTACCTGGATCGCTCAGTTGGTTAAGCGTCTGACTCTTGATTTCAGCTCAGGTCATGATCTCAGGGTTGTGAGATTGAGCCCTGCATCAGGCTCACACTGGGCGTGGAGCCTGCTTACCTCTGTTTGTGTGTCTCTCTCTTAAAAAAAAAAAATACCTACCATCTCTCTAGTATTCATTCTCTAACTGGTGGAGTCTATCATTCTATAAATGTGGGTTGTATTTAGTGACTCAATCATAATAAATAGAAAAAACTGGAAGTGATGGTACATGACTCAGAAGGACTGTCACAAAAAAGCATCTTTCTTGCTCTCTCTCTCTCTCTCTTGGATTATTCATTCTTGGGAAAGCCAACTGCTACATGCTGTGGCCTACAGAAGGGAGTATTTCCACCCAAAACAATGTGATTGAACAGTAAGTTAATCTTACAACCCAAACTTTCAAGATAATTGCAGTCTGAGCAGACTCCCTATCTCCAATAGCCCAAGAGATGTTGTGCCAGAACTATCAACTAAGCTACACCCAAATTTCTAACTCCTACAAACTATGTAACTAATGTTTGTTGTTCTAAGCCACTACATTTAGGGAGAATATTTGTTACACCACAGTAGATAGCTCATAAACCCTCTTATAAAGAAAAAAAAAAAAGATAAAACTTTTAAGAGCAGTCCTGAAAAATATACTAGATGATAATCATTTCCAGTGCTAATCAAATATTATCGGGTCAAGGCCTATTCAAATGGATTCTAGATATAGTTCTTGACAACTGTTATACTTCTGAGATGACGAGGAGAGAACGTTTTAAGCAGATGGTCAGTTTCTGTAGTGAGTTTGGAAGTTTCTGAGCCGAGCTAGGAAAAATATGTGACCACAAGGTGGCAGCAGCATACCATGAGCTTTATTCAGTACTTCCAATAGATTTCTATGAAGAATAGCAGATGGGTTAGGTCCTTATGGCATGGGACCTCCCAGAGTCTCACCACTCAGAAGAGAAGGAAGCAAAGAAACTTCAAGCAAAGTAGGGAATAGGAAAGGGGTCTTACTGTCTAGGTAACACCACTTAGCTCGAGTCAGAGAGCTCCACAGGGCAGAAGTGGCTTGGAGTCATTTATAGCACCCGGGTTTACCTTATCTGTGGCCAGTAGATTTATAAGGGCAATTTTACAAAGCATGCAAATCAGGCAAGCCCCAAAGGCTAAACATATGCTTATAAGGGCTACATTTAAAGCAACTGCATAAAATGTAGAAATCTGTAAAAATTGTACAAATTTTTTAATGTGTAAAAAATCGAGTTTGCCACTAGTAGGCGTTTAAGCTAATTGTCCTGGCCTGCTGTGAAGGAAATACAGGACTAATTACAGGGGCCTCATCTTTGGCTTATTTATATAACAGCTTCCCATGCCACTTAATATGAAGACAATCTTCAGTGATACAGGTCTTCGTAGGTATGTTTAACACCTAGAAAATGTCATTCAAGACAAAATAGCCTCTTCCCATTGTATGTCACGGGAATTCTTCATTTGGTTCCCTATAGGGTAAATTACAATTAAGTATTTACCTTGGGAAAGGATTTTTTTTTTTTGAAAGATTGGTTATTTATAGAAAACCAGCTAAGATTCACATTAAGCTTTGTATTTGTTTTCTATTCTTGCCTTAAAATTACCACAAATTCAACAGCTTTAAACACCACACATAACTGCATCATGTTTTCTGTGGGCCAAGATTTTGCGACAGCTTAGTTGCATCCTCTGTTTAGGGTCTCACAAGACTGTAATCAAGGTGTTAGTTGCACTGCATTCTCATCTGGAAAAATAACTGGGGAAGAATATACTTCCAAGTTCATTCAGATTGTTGGCAGAATTCATGTTCTTGTGGCCATGTAACCATAAGTTTTTGGCTGGTTGCTAGCAGGAGATGGTCCTCAGATCCTAAAGGATTCCCACAGTTCTTATTCCCATGTGCTTCTCTAGCATAACTGCTTACATTGTCAAACCAGCAATGAGAATCTTTTCCTCCACTCTAAGACAATCTTATACAACATGATACAATTATAGGAGTGAATCTTATACAACATGATGCAAATATAGGAGTAATCCAGGGAGTGACATTCCATCAACTTTGCCATTGTTCATAATTTGCTATTTGGTTAGAAGTCACAAGTACTGTGCACACACAAGGGGAAGGGAATAAACAAAGGTGTGAACATTAGCAGATAAGATCATTAAGGGTTACCTTATGGTCTGTTTGCTACAAACTTATTTTAAAAAGTGACAGGACCAAGTGGTGTTGTTACCTAGACATATTTCCCAGACTTAATACCCAGGTACTATGAATTCTGTATGTATATAAAATAATTTACTTGCTTTCCAATGTTTTTATTAATGCCTACAATTGCAATTTATTCTTCAATAATTGGCATATTTAATATTGTTACAGTAAAAAACACAACAAAACAAACTTTATTTCTATTAGTCTACAAAAAAATCTTGACAGACACCTGTGAATATATTAGAAAAATATTTTATTTTTGGGATAAAGTATCATTAATCTAGCCCAACTTAAGAACACTGGTAAGTAGTTATAATGGTTCTCAAATAAATTTGCCAGAGTGAGGTTTTCTTTTTCACTTGAGGGGGGGGGGAAAGGGAAAGAGAGAGAATCTTAAGCAGGCTCCACGCCCAGCACAGAGCCCAACGTGGGGCTCAATCTTACAACACTGAGATCAAAACCTGAGCCAAAATCAAGAGTTAGACTCTTAAACGACTGAGCCATCCAGGCGCCCCATCTACTGGTAAATTTTTCTAATTATAATTGCTCTAACCTTTTAATGTTAACATTTGACAATATTAAGAAATAGAAATGAGAATTTTAATCCAATGGTTAAAAATCAGTCTTCCAAAATTAATTTGGGCATTCTAAGCCCTGAGATTTAAATTTCAAAGTGTTATTTCTTACTATTTCATGTTATACACACATAAAGTTGTTGTGTTAGGGTTCTCCAAAGCTCCAGAGAAACAGTGTTCTGTTTCTGAATACACACACACACACACACACACACACACACACACATACATACATAAATATATAAATATACACATACACACATATATATATATACAAATGTATAAGAGGAGTTTTATTACAGGATTTGGTTCACGTAGTTATGAAGGCTGAGAAGTCCTATGATCTGCTGTCTGTAAACTGGACAAATGGAAAATCTGGTGCTGTAATTCAGTCTGAGTCTGAAGTTCTGGTAACCAGGGGAAACAATGGTTTAACTCTTAGTCAAGATTGAAAGTCTAGGGGAGGGGGGAGATGTGCTGGTAGAAGTCCTGGAGTCTGAAGCCTGGGAAACAGGAATTCCAATGTCTGAGAGCTGGAGAGAGAATTCCTTTGCCTTTTTGTTCTATTCAGGCCCTCAACAGATTGGATGGTGCCCACCCACATGCATGTAAGATATTCTTTATTTAGTCTGATTCAAATATTAATCTCTTCTGGATACACCCTCACAGACACACCCAGAAAAGAAATGTTTTAACAGCTATCTGGACATCATTTAGCCCAGTCAAGTTGAAGCCTGCTGTTAACTTTGTTATAATTAACATTTGTTAAGAACTGCAGGTTGTCAAATGGTGATTCACAGCTCAACAGAAGACCGCAAGGGAAAGTGAAATAGAGAACTTCGTTATTCACAGATCCTGGAGGAGGTACATAGCATCCTCAAGGGGCCACATGGGGGAGTTCAAGGCAGGGTGCAGGCAGAGAGAGCAGGGAAGGACCTGGGGCACATGCCTTTATTAGGGTCTGCAGGTAGAGGGCTTTGGGGTTCTCAGTCTATGGCCAGAATGGGCAATGCAAACCAAAAAGAGCAGGGTTTTGGTAAGTTTCTTAGGGGTCTTATATAAGAGGTTCACAGGGGGAAGGGTCTGGCAGATGGGGAGAATGCTTATTACAAGGGCAGTTGCAGTAGTCATATCAGGAACTTACATTTACTTTTAACTCTGTGGGCTGTTATCTAGGGCATGCATTCTTGGGAGGGCTAGGGTCAGTTCAAGGTTCCTGCAGGACTCTTGGCCATATAAAATGGATGCCAAGGCAGCAGTATTATGGAGTAGTTTAGCAAAACTCCCAAAACACATAAAATTAACCCTCATGGTAGTCAATTACATATTACTTTTCATCCATCCTCCATTTAAAAAATACATCCACAATAGGAACATGGAGAAATAGAAAACAATTCTGGTGAACCAAATAAGAAAATGTATACTAGAATGTATAAAAATTTTAAATGTATGTATGAAATCTGTATGGTGTTGGGTAATCATACTGAATACAATTAAATATATTTTATATCCATATGATACCTTGCATTGAATTCTTTAAAAACTAAGATCTCACCATTGTTATATTAATTCAACAAATGGAAAACTGATGTACTGGGGAGCCTCAACCTTAAAAATGGGTTCTACATGTTAAATGTATTTCTAAAGTATTTTCATTTTGTCATTCATTACTCAATCATACAAAATATTTATTGAATACAATTTAGTAGGCAGGCACTGTACTAACTTATGGGATTGTGTTTAGAATACCATTAATTCTACTGATCAACTTGGGGAAAACTGGCTTCCTTACTACACTGAGTCTTCCAATTCATGAACACAGTATCTCTCAACTACTTTAGGTCGTTGACATCTTCCGCCAGAATTTTGAAGTTGAAACGTTATTTAACGATAAATTGAAGTTCTTTCATTAATGTGGATTTATTTAGATTTTCTGTTCTTGGGAGAGTTGTAATAGTATTTTAATATTTTTTGATGTCTTTATAGAGTCTTAGTAATATTTCCTTTTACTCCTAATTAGAACAGTTTTTTCTTGTCTCTTTTTTCTTGCAGATTTTGGCTGGTAGCTTATCAAAAGTATTGACTTAAAAAACTTTTGCGTTTGCTAATTTCCCTTTATTGTTTCCCACTTTCCAATTTATTGACTTTTGCTCCCGTATTTATTATTCATTACCATTGCTTGCCTTCAATTTGTTTTTTCTAGCTTTTTCAAGGGGAAGTTTCAATTGATTAAAAACCTTTAATTCCAATATAAGCATTCAATGTTAAAAAAATGTCCTAGTTCTGTGTTAGAAACATCCCAGTTTTGATGTTATATTTCCTTTTTATTCAGTACAAAATATTTTCTAATTTGCACCAGAATTTCTTAGACCAATCAGCTTTTGGAGAGGTTGTTGCTTACTTTCCAAATATTGTGGTAATTACTAGATGTTTCCATTACTGATTTCTACTTTAATTCCATTACTGCCACAAATAATGCTTTTTGTGATTATATTACCTTTCATCAGATTTTCTTTTGGTCAGGAATATGGTGAATATTGCTGAATATTTCAAGTGAATTTGCAATCTACTGTTGTGGAATGGAGTGTTCCTTTATAAATGTCATTTAAGTCAAGTTGATAAGTGTTCAGACTCCTACATCCATGGTATTTTCTGTCTACGTTTTAATAAATAAAAATGAGAGTGAATGAATAATAACAGTAAATAAATGAATAATGAGAGTATAAAGTCTCCAAGAATAATTTTTTATCTATTTTTTTCATTTTTTGTTTCTCATATGTTGAAAACCTGCAGTTAGTTGTAACCAAATTTAGGAATAACTTAGGTAATTTTCTCTGTTCTGAATCCACCCTTTTGATTTGTGTTCACAAGATTTATCATCTTTCTTCCTGTTACTTGTAACATAACTGTTATTCTATTTAAAGTGGGTATTCTTGGGACACCTGGGTGGCTCACTCAGTTAAGTGCCTGCCTTCGGCTCAGGTCCTGATCCCAGACTCCTGGGATCAAGTCCTGCATCAGGCTCCTTACTCAGTGGGGAGCCTGCTTCTCCCTCTGCCTGCCACTCCCCCTGCTTGTGCTCTCTCTCGCTCTGACAAATAAATAAAATCTAAAAAAATAAATAAAGTAGGTATTTTTTTTCTGGGTGATTTATATTTTTAACAAATTATATTTAAAAAATTATGGAGATACAGAATATTACAAAGACAGTACTGAAAGTTACTCACACCTCTCATCTAGTTTTCCCCACAACTAACACTTTAGCATAACTGTAGTACAATATCAAATCCAGAAAAGCAATGTTGATACAAAGTGTGTGTATAATTCCATGCTATTTTATCTCATAGGTAGATTGGTGTAGCCACTACAGCAATCTAAATTCAGAACTATTTCATCGTTACGATTTCCCTTGTGCTACTCCTTTAAAATGACACCCACCAATACCATCTGTCATACTAACAGATGACAATAATCTGTTTCCATCTGAATAATTTTATTATGTTAAGTAATCATGCATCTGTGACCATCTGAAGTCAGTTTTTCATTCATTATACTACCCTTGAGAAACACCCAAGTTTTTACATATGTCAACAGTTCATTCTTTTTTGTTGCTGAGTAGTATTCCATGGTATGGATGTACCACAAAATTTTAACAATTCATCTGTTGACAGAAATGTAGATTGATTTCTGTTTGTGACTATTACAAATAAAACTGTTGTAAATATTTATTTATTTATTTAATTTTTAAAGATTTATTTATTTGACAGAGAGAGACAGCCAGTGAGAGAGGAAACACAAGCAGGGGGAGCGGGAGAGGAAGAAGCAGGCTCCCAGCGGAGGAGCCTGATGTGGGGCTCGATCCCAGAATGCCAGGATCATACCCTGAGCTGAAGGCAGACGCTTAACGACTGAGTCACCCAGGCATCCCTAAATATTTAAGATAAAAACCCATGACTGCAATTATTGATTCTTACCATGTGTTCAGTTTTAAAAGAAACTTCTAAAGTGGTTTTTAAAGAGTGGATATACAATTTGATGTACCCATCAAGAATGTATAAGAGGTCCAGTTTCTCCACATCTGCCTCAGAATTTTGTATGGTCAATGTTATATACTTTAACTCTTGTAACAAGTAAGTACTTTTATGTCATCATGGTATTAGTTTGGATTTCCAACTGCAAATGATTTTCAGTATCTTTCCATGTCCTTAGTGACATTTCTCTAGCCTCATCAGTAAAATGCTTTTACATGTCTTGCCCAATTTCTAACTATATGGTTTGCATTTTTATTGTTGAGTTTAAAGGTTATTTATGTATTTCAGACACAAATCCAATGACATATTAGTGTTTTGTGAATATCTTCTCTGAAAATGCAGATTGTCTTCCCATTTTCTTCATAGGAAACTATGCAGAGCAGAAGTATAAAAGTTTGGTGTAGTCCAACTTATCAATTAATTTTCTTTAACGGGTTGTGCTTTTGTTTTCATGATTAAGAACACCTTGCCGGGGCACCTGGGTGGCACAGCGGTTAAGCATCTGCCTTCGGCTCAGGGCGTGATCCCGGCGTTATGGGATCGAGCCCCACATCAGGCTCCTCCGCTATGAGCCTGCTTCTTCCTCTCCCACTCCCCCTGCTTGTGTTCCCTCTCTCGCTGGCTGTCTCTGTCAAATAAATAAATAAAATCTTTAAAAAAAAAAAAAAAAAGAACACCTTGCCAAACTCCAGATCCTATATATTCTCCTATCGTTAGGTCTAAATGTTTTATAGTTTTGCATTTACATTTAAGTTTATGATCCATTTTGAGTTAATCTGGGTAGATGATACATGAGGTTTAGGTCAAGGTTTATTTTTAAAATTTATAAATATTTAATTGACCCAGAACCTAGTATTGAAAATACCATCTTTCTTCTATTGAACTGGTTTTAGAAATTTTTCAAAAGCCCAAAATAGGTGTGTGCGTGTGTATGTATGTGTGTGTGTGTGTGTGTGTGTATGTGTAT
>NW_024423319.1:66283379-66298518 GCF_017311325.1 Ursus maritimus
TATATATATATATATATATATATATATGTCAGTTCTGGGTTCTCTATTATTTCATTGTCTCCTTCCCTTCATCAAAACCATGCAGACCCAAAAATGGTGGCAACTTGATGTCTTAAAATCACTATAGAAATCTTTTAATAAATTGTTTAAGCCATTCTAGTTATATTGTCTTTCCTACTGAGGGACATCTTAGTTGCTTCCAAGTTTGGGCAATCATGAATACAGGCGCTACAAATATACATGTGCAGGTGTTTGTGTAGACACAAAATTTCAACTCCAATGGGTAAATAACAAGCACAACTGGTGGGTCATATGGCAAGAGTATGTTTACTTTCGTAAGAAGCTGCTGAAGTATCTTCTAAAGTGGCTGGTTGTACCACTATGTATTCCCACCAGCAATGTGTAAGAAGAGCTCCTATTACTCCAGACCCTCAGCAGAATTTGGAGTTGTGTTCTGGATTTTGATTAATCTAATAGGTGTGTAGTGGTATCTCCTTGTTTTAATTTGCATTTCCCTGATAACATATAATGTGGAGTGTCTTTCATGTGCATGTTTCCCATCTTCTTTGGTGAGATGTAAGTTAAATTCCTTGGCTTATTTTAAAATCAGATGGCATTCTTATTGTTGATTTTTCAGAGATCTTTGTATATTTTGGCTAATAAGTCTTTTATCAGACGTCAGTGCTTGCAAATGTTTTCAGTGTCTTTTATCGGTGTCTTGCAAAAATTTTCTACCAGTTTCTGGCTTGTTTCCTATTCTCTTGGCATTGTCTTTTGCAGAACACATGTTTTTAATTCTAATGAAATCTAGCTTTTCAATGATTTCTTTCATGGATTGTACCTTTGGTGTTGTACCAAAAAAGTCACTGCCATATCCAAGATCATCTAGGTTTTCTCCTATTTTACCTTCTAGGAGTAAATTTTACATTTAGGTCTACGATCGATTTTTAGTTTTTGTATAGGGTGTAAGGTCTGTGTCTAGATTCATTTTATCATGTTTAAGTCCCAACTGTTCCAACAAAACTTGCTGAAGATACTATCTTTGCTCCATTGTATTGCCTTTGCTCCTTTGTCAAAGATCAACTGACTATATTTACGCAGATACATTACTGGACTCTCTATGCTATTCTACTGATTTGTCTGTTCTTTTGCCAAAAGCACACTTTCTTAATTGCTACAGCTTTGTAGCAGGTGTATCTTCAGTTCTGACTTGGCTCTTTTCCTTCAATGTTTGTGTTGGTAATTTTGTCTTTTGCTTTTCCATATAAATTTAGAATTAGTTTGTCAAAATCCACAAAATAACTGCTGAGATTTTTACTTGGATTGCATTAATCCATAGACCAAGTTGGGAAGAACTGACAACTAGGCAATATTAAGTCTTCCTATCCATGAACATCAAATATCTACTTATTTAATTCTTTTACTTCATTCATCAGTGGTTTGTAACACATTTTCTTAGGTTTAGACCTAATTATTTCATTTCAGCATGTGTGTGTATTAATATAAACTGTATTGCTTGTAACTTCAAATTCCACTTGTTGATTGCTGATACATAGGAAACCATTTGACTTTTAAATATTAACTTTGTATCACACAACCTTGCTATAATCACTTGTTAGTTCTAGGAATTTTTTGTTGATAGTTTGGAATTTCTACATAATTATGTCATCTCTGACAAAGACAGTTAAATTCCTCCTAATCAATCTGTATAACTATTATTTCCTTTTCTTGTACTATTGTTTGAGTTAGGACTCCCAGCATATTTTTAAAAAGCGATGAGATGAAATATCCTTGTTTCTGATCTTAGCAGAAAATTGGCATATATCATCAAATACAATACTGCCTGTAGGTTTTTTGTATAGTTCTCGATCAAGTTGAGGATGTTACACTCTATTTTTAATTTACTGAGATTATTTTTTATCACGAATGGGTTTTAGATTTTGTGAAATTATTTTTCTACATCTATTGACATGATCATTTATGATTTTTCTTTTTTTAGCCTATTGCGATGGATTACAGAAACTGAGTTTTGAATGTTGAAACCATCTCACACACATAGGATAAATCTCATATGGTTGTGGCATAAAATTTTTATACATTGTCGATTTGATATACTAACATTCTGTTGGGAATTTTTGCATCTGTATTCATGAGAGATATAGGTTTGTAGTTTCCTTATTATGTCTTTGTCTGGTTTTGATATATAGTTAACGATGATTTCATTGTATGAGTTAGGAAGTATTTTTACAGCTTCTATTTTCTTTTTTTTTTTTAATTATGTTATGTTAGTCACCATACAGTACATACAACTTCTATTTTCTGAAAGAGATTGTAGAGTACAGGTATAACTTCTCCCTTAAATGGCTGATAGAATTCCCCAGTGAATCCATCTAAACCTTCTGGTTTTCCTTTGGAAGGTTGTTATTTACTGATTTAATTTAATACATAAGAGCTTTTTCAAATTGCCTATTTCTTAAGGAATTTCACAACTATATTTAAGTAATACTAATATGTAGTTTAATTATATTTTTACTGCCTTTGCCTTTGGTATAATAATAACACTGCCTTACAAAATGAGTTAGGAAGTGTTTTTCCTACTTTCTGGAAGACATCACATACAAATTGGTGATAATTCTTTAAATGTTTGGTTCAATTTTCCAGTAAAACAAAGTGAGCCTGGAGATTATTTTACCAGGAGTATTTAAGTTATAAATGTATTTACTAAGTTGGTATTGGGTGTTCATTTTATTTCTTTTGTAAGTTATGATAATTTGCATTGAGGGACATTTTATTTAACATGTCTAATCCAAGGATGACAATTACTCAGTTTTCCCTTATTAGCCCTTTAAGGTCTTTATGATTTATTGCTATATCTCATTTCACTTGTGTTATTGAGGATGTGTGGCTTCACTTTTTTGCCAATCTTGGTAAGTTTGTACATTTCTTTAATCTTTTCAATAAAACAGCTTTCATTTTTTCCCATTGTTTCATTTAATTTTACTGATTTCTGGTCTTTTTTTCATTTTCTTCATTCTTCTTGCTTTGGACTTAATTTGCTATCTTTCCCAGTTCCTTAAGGTGTTTTCTTTGTTTACTGATCTGAAGTTTTTGTGTTTTCTAAGTATTCAGTGATATAAATTTTTCTCAGCACTGACTGGGTTGCGTCTTACATACTTTATATTTTAAATGTAATTTTCATGTTTTTATTATTGTTAAGACATCATCTTTGACTAACTGCTTATTTAAAAGTATGTTGGTTAGTTTCCAAGTGTTTAAAAATTTTCCTGTTACTCGGGCGTGTGTGTGGCTCAGTTAAGCGGCCAACTCTTGGTTTCAGCTCAGGTCATGATCTCAGGGTCCTGGGATAGAGCCCCACGTCAGGGTCTGCACTCAGCAGGCAGTCTGCTTGTGGATTCTCTCTCCCTCTCCCTCTGCCCCTCCCCATGCTCATGCATGCATGCACATTCACTCTCAAATAAAGAAATCTTTTAAAAAATAATTTCCCATTACCTTTCAGTTATATATTTCTACTTTGATACTGTTGTGGTAAAAACACTCTGTGATTAAAAGTCTTTTCAGCATATTGAGGTTTTGTGACCCAAAATATGATTTATTTTCTACATGGTCTAGTGCATTTGTAAAACAAAGTACTTTGGTATTACTGAATGGACAGTTCTACACATGTCAATTAAATCAAGGTAATTCACAGTTTTGATCAGGTCTCCATTAATTTTCTAATTCTATCCATTATTGTGAGAAATGTACTTATCAATTCTATTTGTTAATTTTATTATTTCTGTATCTGTTATTGCTTTATTCTGGATCTCTGTTGTTTGATGCATAAAATTTAAAACTGTTATATAGTCTTAGTTGTTCTGTAATGCAACCTCTTTCTGGCCTCCAGTTTCTGACGACAAATCTGTCATTTGCATTTTTTTCCTACAAGTAATGCATTTGACCCCCTCTGGCCACTTTCACGATTATCTTTAGTTTTCAAAGCTTTGATTATTAATGTGCCTCAGACAGATTTCTTTGGCATTCTAAGTTTTAGGGTTCAGTAAGCTTTGTGAATCCATAGATTTATGTATTTTCAAACACTGGAGGAATCTTTGGCCATTATTTTGTCAAACACATTTTGGAGTTAACCACTTTTTTCCCACCTTTTACAACCCCAATGACAACAATGTGGACTTTTTTTTTTTTTAATGGTCTCAAACACCATTGAGGCTTTCTCCATTTTTTTTTTTTAGTCTGTTTGCTCTCTGTTGCTCAGTCTGAATAATTTCAATTGTTTTATCTTTTAAGTTCACTAAGTCTCTTCTCTGCCATCTCCATTCCGTTATCTATTATATTTTTCAGTTGTGAAATTAAACACTTGTTTCTTCATATCCTCTTTCCTGAGACTTTCTCATATTTTAAGTGTTTGTAATTGCTTGTTAAATCATTCCCATAAGGACTGCTTTAAAATTCTGATCATGTAATTACAACACCTGTGTCATCTCTATGATGGCAGCTAGTCTTTTCTCAAAGCTGAAATTTTCCTGGTTTGTCATAATAATGGGTGATTTTTCAATCCTATACTAGACACTTAATGTATGTTAGACTCTGCAAGTCATCTGAACCCTCTCTTTTTACAGACCTCCTCTGAGACAACTCTGGTGAGGGAGGAAGATTCTGTCAGCTAAGTACCAGGTAGGGGTGAAAGTATGGGTTCTCCCCTTGGCATTCTTTAAACTCTAAGAGTGAGGAAAGGCTCATTACTGCTAGTCGTATGTAGGTATGAGAGAACAGCATATTTTATTAATGCTCACCATATGTCCTTCCCAAATACCAACATGGTTGGATCTTAATGAGGGCTGGATGGTCAAAGTACCAGCTTACCACACAGCTTCATCTGAAAACCAACAGGGAGCGGGAAGGGCTCTTCATTTTGCTGGATGTGAATATAAATCCAAGATGTCCGCAAGGCCTCTACTTATACTGTGATGGGATTAGTGTTGCCACTATGAAGTAAAGACTTTGCTGTGCAGTGAGTTTTCTCTGATACCATCCTGACACTGGTTGAGGGGGGATGAGAGGCTCATCATAGCTTGGCACTGCTGAAGTCTATGATCTCCACTCAGCCTTTGCTGATGGGGGTGTGGATTGAGTGATTTTTATCCTGAAGTTTGAATGGAGTAGGGCAATATTATCTAAAAGTTCTTATTTGATGGGTTGCCACTGTCTAGGGAGAACCCTTTTCCTAGGGCTTTGTTCTGATTTTTGGTCTCTGCCTGTAGATCTACTTGCCAAATTATCCAGCACTTAACCTGAGATATATTAGGGGAAAAAAAAAGGAACAGGCAACTCAACACCTAGTTTTTCCTTGGGTCCCATTTGTCTCTTGCTGATGTCCACTTATTTCTTCTTCTTCCTATTATTTATGAACTTATTTATTTATATTTCTTATAAGTAGGCTCCACACCCAACATGGGGCTTGAACTCATGACCCTGAGATTATGAGTTGTGTCCTCTACTGACTGAGCTAGCCAGGCACCCCTCCATTCATTTCTTTATTTTTCAGTCTTTTTATATGTCTTTTATATATAATGTCCAGGGTTTTTTCGCAAATATCATAATGCATTTATTCCACTAATCTTGAGCCAAAAGTTCTAGACCATGTAAAATGAATATATTTATTTGGTTGCTATATGTCCATTCTTTTATTATCTCTCCTCTTTCTAAAATTCCATTTTTCTTCTTTCTTCTATGCCTTTGGATTATTTGAAAATTTGTAGTATTCTACTTCAATGAATTTTTTAGTTATGTCTTCATATTTTTGAGAGTTTCTCTAAGGATTACAATACACACACCTGATATTTTCCTGTCTACTAAACATTAGTATATTACTACTTTAAATAAAACCTACAACTCTTAGAACCACATATGTCCCATTACCATCTGTGTCATAAACTGTGAACTGTGATTTTGTCATACATGCAAGCTAAAAGTAAGCTTGTTACAGTTTTATGAATCCTGGCAGAAGAGCTAAGAATCATGAATTAGTGACAAAAGACTTTATTACTCATGACACGGTTAAGAAGCATGAGCATCTTCACATTGATTTCATGAGGAGTCTACATTGGTTCTTCAAGCCTCCCAACACATTCCAAGAGGGCAATGAGAAGTGGTCTAGGTGGATTCTGCACAGGTAATAATTTGCATTAGGTGAGGAATCCCAAGTTTAGGAAACCTGAATATTTTGGTTTCTCCATATAGACTTTTCCAATAGGCCCAAGGGATTAATCCAGATGTATTAGTGATCGCAGAGGCTATGCCTTTGCCTGTAAGTTGGGACCCTAGGTCAATTCTATAATCCAAAACAATCCTGGCCAATGAGTTGAAGCTAACCTGACTGCCTTACAGGGACTAGATGAAGGAACCTTAGTGACTTAAGCACCCCATTGAGTCAGCTTTCGTTGAAGCTTTGTTTCAGGTGGGGGAGCAGGAAATAAAATTTCCCGGAGAGGGATAGCTGCAACATTTTTAAGCAAAGATGGATAACGCTGGGGCCAGGTTTTCTGCATTCTTAAAAATACTAATGTCATCTGACAAACAAGGCTTTAATGGCATCTGACAAAAAAGGTTTGTTGGACTCTTCTCCCAAAATGGGTAATTTATATGTTTTAAAAGGTTTCAAACATTCCAACCTCTGCCCCAGAAAGAAACATTATTATTTGGATACTTTAAAAAACAAAACAACTAAAAAACCTGCTCTCTGCTGAAGTTATCTCAGACCACCTATATTATGTGGTAATTTTCATACATTTTACATATAAATATATTGAAATTCCCCCTCAGACATTATAATTTTGTTTCTAAGAGTCATGTACACATAAAAGGAATTAGTAGAAAAAGTTATCCTATTTGCCCAGATATTTACCACTACTGTTGCTCAAATTTTATCCCTGAAGTACCAAGTTTCTCTCTGGTATCATTATCCAAAGAATATTTATTATCATTTCTTTTAGAGCATTTCCATGATGAAAAAAATCTCCAGTTTCTCCTTCATCTGAGAGTAACTTATGTTGAACTCATTTTAAAAGATATTTTTGCTTGTTACGGAATTCTGGATTGATTCTTTACCTTCAGCACCTTAAAGATGTTGTCCTGTCTTGTGGACTCTATAATATCTGAAGAAATACAGTCATTCAAAATTAGTTATCCTACATGTAATATAGTGATTTTTGGTAGGAACTTTCCTCAAATATTTTTTCTATGCCAATCTCTTTCTCCTCTCCTTTTGGTACTCCAATCATACAAATATTGAACGTTTTGAAATTGTCACATAGATTCTTGAAACCCGAATTTTTTTCAAAATGTTTTTCAAATTTGATAGTTCCTAATTTTGAGGTTCACCGATCATCTGTCACCTTAAATCTGCTACTGAACTCATTCATTTTTTTTTACAACAAATTTTAGATGTTGTATTTTTCAGTTTAATAAAGTCCACCTGGTTCTTTTAAAGTTTTATTTTCTAAGCTAAGAACTTCTATTTTTTAATTCATCTTGAGAGTGCTGACGTATCATGGAATATAGTAATAATGGTTGCTTTAAAATCTCTATGATAATTCCAAAATCTGTAATATCCTCTGCCTGGCATCTATTCACCGTCACATATTTTCCTGGTTCTTTGTATTTTTGGATTGTTGGGGATTTTGTGTATTATGTTTTAAGAATCTGACCTCTTTAAAAATCTGCTGGACAATGTGTGTGTGAATGCCTTTTTAAAAAGGCAATCAGTTCAGTTAGGTTCAGACCACAACTTCTATCTCCCCTTTTATGAGAAGTGCTTCCAATATCTAGTTTTCAGTCTTTACCATGATGATTTGGGTCTACCTCACATATGATTCTCCGAGTTCAGTCTGTAACATGGGTGGGGCTTCATATTATAAATTCCAAAAGCTATCTGTTTTATTTTGGACTATCCCATACATGTTCACATTGAAAATGAGCTTAAAAAAACCTCAGTTCATATACAAAATACGGAGATCCCCTTCTTCAGCTCTCTCATCTCTAAAATTACCCTATTCTCCAGCTCCAAAGGGCTTCTTTTTCTCACTCCAAAGTAGACTAGATGCATGCTTTCTCTGGTATTAAGCCACATTTGTTGCCATGGAGATCTGCACAAATGGAGTCACCCTTGAGAAAAGCAAAAAATAAAGAGAATTAACAGGAATACTACGCACACTTCAATTTACAGGGTCCCCTTTTGCATGTTGCCATCACCTGCCATCACCATCATGCAATTCTAGAACTGTAGCTGTCCTTAGGGAAAATCCAGGAGGAGGGAGGCCAGAAGGAAGGGAAAGAGATGGGGATGGAGAATAAATATGAATAAAAATACTTCCTGTATACTTTAGCTTACAAGTACCCAATAGCCGGTCAACTGGCCAGAAAGATAAGGGTTCTCTGAGATTTTCTGTCTATGCTCATTTACAGTTCTGTACTAGTGATGCCCTCAGACCAAAGCCAGAAGTAATTTATACATTTTTCCTAGGTTATCCAGTTTGTTGGCATATAATTGTTCATAGTAGCCACTTAGGATCCTTGTACTTTTGTGGTATCAATTGTAATGACTCCTCTTTCATTTATTGAGTCTTCACCTCTCTTTTTTTCTTGGTTAGAGTATCTAGTTCGCCATTTTTTTCTTTTAAAAAAGCTCTTAGTTTCATTGATTTTTGTTATCTTTGTGGTCTCTATTTATATCTGCTCTTTATTATGTCCTTGTTTTTTGTTTTTTGTTTTTTTTTTAAGATTTTATTTATTTGACAGAGAGAAGACAGCCAGCTAGAGAGGGAACACAGGCAGGGGGAGTGGGAGAGGGAGAAGCAGGCTCCCAGCGGAGGAGCCTGACACAGGGCTCGATCCCAGGACTCTTAACGACTGAGCCACCCAGGCGCCGGTCCTTCCTTCTTTGAACTCAAGTCTTAGTTTGTTCTTTGTCTAATTTTTTAAGGTGTAGAGTTAGGTTATTTGAGATTTCTTTTTTTTATCAATGTAGGAATTTATTGTTATAATCTTCTCCCTTGGAGCTGCATCCTATAATTTTTGGCATGTTGTTTTTGTTTACATTTGTCTCCAAATATTACTTCCTTTGGATGTTTAGGCTAATATTTTTCATAAAACATTGTTAAGTTTTCAGACATTACTTCTTCAAATGTCATTTCCATCTTTCTCCCTCTATTTCTAGCACTGGCATTTAAACACATATGTCGGTACGCACAATGGCATCCCATATTTCTGTGAAACTGCTTTCTTCCTTTTTTTTTCCTGTATTCTTTAAATTGTATGTCTGTCAATCTGTGTTCAAGCCCACTGATTGCTTATTCTGACAATTCATATTACTGTTGAAACACTCTAGTGATTTTTGTTTTCTATCTATACTTATCAACTCTAGATTGCTCCTATGGCTCTTTCTACAATTTCTACTTATTTAATTGATACTATTTGATGAGACACTATCTTCATACCTGTACTTTTTAAAGCATGGTTTCCTCTAGTTCTTTGAATATATCTATAATCGCTGATTTAAAATATTTATTTTCTAAATCTGATATGTAGACCTTTAAATGTGGGTTCTGTTGCCAACCTCTTTTGCTATATGGTGACATTTTCTTCTTTCTTAGCAAGTCTCAAGATTTTTTCAGCTCAAAAGTAGGCATTATAAATGATATATGGTAGAAATACTGGCTAGTTAACCATGAGATGAATCCAGGGCTGGTAGTTACTGTTCAAATTTTCAATATGTTAATTGATTGACTGGACTTTTAGTGAAGTCTGTTTCTCCCATGATATGATGGGAGCCTATGGTATTGCTCCTCAGAGGGCACAGTCCTAGAAATGTCATTATCCTAGGATGGCAGTGCACAATTTCTCTCTATTCTTGGAACATACTGAGCTGCTAGTGTACACTAATTTTAAGTTAATTTTCCTACCACCTATAACAATGCTCTGGAGGCATATCTTACTGTATATTCTAATCCAATTAAACTTGGTCCATTTGCAGGGGCAGTTTATCATGCCAGTCTTTGTTTTGTAGTCACGAATGCTGTTCGTAACTCTTTACCTGGTTTTCTGTGGCAAATTAGCTGGACTAGTTTAGCAAGTTGCTCTCATTAATCTACCAGCTAATCACTTACCACTGAATTATGATTTTTTAAGATTGCCCATAGGCTTGAACGTCCCCCTGCTCTTTTAAATAAAATTTCATCAGGAAGGGCTTCAGAACTCTGTTGCTCATGTTCTGCCTGTTCTACTCAGC
Source organism: Ursus maritimus (assembly GCF_017311325.1). Lineage (NCBI taxonomy): Eukaryota > Metazoa > Chordata > Mammalia > Carnivora > Ursidae > Ursus > Ursus maritimus. Next base: position 66,293,683 of record NW_024423319.1, read on the forward strand.
AACATTTATCATCCAGATTCACTGAGCTGTGTGTAGTGGGGCGGTCGTGGCGGTGACTACCTTTGCTCAAAGTAACAGCCCAAATTTATAGGGATTAACCTGTTCTCAACTTGCCTCACCTGGTATGGTACATCAGTGGTCCAAACAACTTGGGGCGAGGATAAGAACGTTATCAGGTCTGAGGAAGAGCTTCTGCTCTACGTGTCTGGGTTGGGAGAACAGAAGTCCTCTCCTATCAGCTACAATTGCCTGCAAGTTAGGATCTACAAAACTGAGCTATGAGGATAAGGAATTTAAGCATCACTCCATTCTGGACTATAGGCCTCAACTGTTAGCTAAAAGAGAGGGATCCCTGTATTCCTCACTGCAAATGCTTGGAGTGGTCACTGTCTTGCTGAATTGAGATGGGAGGACTGAGTGGTGGTTCAAGTGCCATAAAGTCTTGGTTTTATTCAGTTTTAGTACAATTCTCAAAATTTTTTTCATTTGCTGTATGCCATTACAATTTCAAGAGGTGTTAAACTGTCGTAAATTTTGCTCATCTTCACCAGCTATGTTTGTTTCCCTGGAGAGTAGATTCACAAAATCCTTACACTGCCATTTAACAAATGGAAATGCCTTGGGGCACCTGGGTGGCTCAGTCCTTAAGCGTCTGCCTGCGGCTCAGGGCGTGATCCCGGCGTTATGGGAATAGAGCCCCGCGTCAGGCTCCTCCACTGGGAGCCTGCTTCTTCCTCTCCCACTCCCCCTGCTTGTGTACCCTCTCTCGCTGGCTGTCTCTCTGTCAAATAAATAAATAAAATCTTTTTTTAAAAAATGGAAATGCCTCAATTTTATTCTTATTATTGTCAATTCTTTGATACTTTATTCCTTCAAAGCTTTTATCTTTATCCAAGAAATTAATCAAATTCCCATTTTAAAGTTTAAGGAGGGGGCATTACATAGGTGTTTTAGATTCCCAAACTAGAAATGAATTCCTTCTTTAGTAAAGCAAACTTTTCTTTTGAACTTCTTTTTCTTCCTTTTTTTTTTTTTAAAGGACTACATTACTTTTGTTTGTTTATTTTAATGTAAGTTCTATGCCCAACTTGGGGCTCAAATTCACAATCCCCAGATCAAGAGGTACACTAAGGTGTCTCAATAAGTAAAGGACAGAGCTTGCACTTTTTTTCCCCCAACTTTTTAAATCTTTCATATTTCACTCTTGAAACTACTGCTGTCCAGTAACATTTATATATCACAGTATTTACTTATTGCAGCATACCCTACAATGCTTCATTTTCCTAATTATTAAATTCCATTATATCGTCAAATTTTACAATTTGTCCTATTACTTAAAATTAACTTGAACTTGCTAATAAATTTCCTCCCCTACTAAAAAGACGGTAGATATAACTAAACTTCTAGATAACTTTAAAAATCTCACCACAGTGGGAAGAAAATAACCTAAGCAATCCAGATACTACAGAATTTTTAATAATTATATAAGCAATAGATAGAGAAAACTGCACAAATATCAACTGAAGTGAATATGGACCAAATACAATGCTATGTTAACGCTTTTTATCTTGCATGGTAATGAGTAATGACTGGTAGGTGGTTTGCAAGACTCACTGTAATTTACATTACTTTTACAATTTGTACTATTTTTCTATTTTCTTGTACTAATACTAGTGCCCAAACTCAGTATTTTCTCTGTTGTATACTTTCACATTCATATAAAACAGAGAACATTTGTTTTTTTACTTAAAATTTTTTAGTTAACACACAATGTTACATTGGTTTCAGGTGTAGAACAAAGTGATTCAACTCTACACATTATGCTATGCTCACCATAAGTGTAGCTACCATCTGTCACTATACAATGCTATTACAATACTATTGACTATATTCCCTATGCTGTGACCATTTTAGTAATTTTAAATAGTACAATTCAGCAGCTTTTAGTACATTTACAACTTGTGCACCATCACCATGGTCAAATCTATGTTTTAATAAGGCAGCAGAAAACCCAAGACTTATTAAGCAGTCATTCTCCATTCCCCATACCCATACTTGTTGACAACCACTAATCTGCTTTGCTTCTATGGATTTACCTCTTCATATTTCATGTAAAAGGAATTAGGGCCTTATATGTCTGTTTTCATTTACTTATCATAATGATTAATAGGAATATCATGTTATACTGTGTATCCATAATTCATTCAACTATAAAGTTGAATAATATTGCATTTTTTGGATATACCACTTTAATTAGACAACATATAGTACATCATTAGTTTTTGATGTAGTGTTCCATGATTCATCAGTTGCATATGACACCCGGTGCTCATCGCAACACGTGTCCTCCTTAATGCCCATCACCGGTTACCCCATCCCCTGACCCACTTCTCCTTCCGCAACCCTGTTTGCTTCCCAGAGTCAAGAGTCTCTCAAGGTTTCTCTCCCTAATTACTTCCCATTCAGTTTTCCCTCCCTTCCCCTATGATCCTCAGCACTATTTCTTATATTCTACACATGAGTGAAACCATGTAATTGTCCTTCTGACTGGCTTATTTCACTTAGCATAATACCCTCCAGTTCCATACACATTGATGTTAATGGTAATTATTCATCCTTTCTGATGGCTGAGTAATATTCCATTATATGTATGTATGTGTGTGTATATGTATCTGTGTGTGTGTGTATACACAGTATACACACACCAAATCTTCTTTACCCATTCCTCTGTTGAATGACACCTTGGCTCCTTCCACAGTTTGGCTATTGTGGACAATGCTGCTATGAACACTGGGGTGCAGGTGCCCCTTCTTTTCACTACATCTGTATCTTTGAGGTAAATACCCAGTAGTGCAATTGCTGGATCATAGGGCAGCTCTATTTTTAACTTCTTGAGGAACCTTCATACTGTTTTCCAGAGTGACTGTACCAGCTTGCATTCCCACTGACAGTGTAAGTTGGATATACCACTTTCATCATCTCATGAATACTGGAGTACTTTCCACCTTTCAACTATGGTGAATAGTGTGGCTATACACAACTGCACACAAAAATTTTATTTAAAAATGGATATTCCTTTAACTTAGGGATATAACTTGGTGTGGAATTGCTGGGTCATTGAAATTTTATATTTAATTCTTTTCTTTTTTTACTTCTTAGTACCAAGCACTGTATAAGGTTATTTATTTTTATTGAATATAACACTCACAGTATTAGTTTCAGGTATACAATTTTATACATTACTCAGCCATAAAAAAGAAAAAAGAGATCTTGCCATCTGCAACAACACTGATGGACCTAGGGAGTAAAATGCTAAGTGACCTAAGACAGACAAATACAATATGATTTCACTCATATGTGGAATTTAAGAAACAAAACAAATGAACAAAGAAAAAAAGAGACTCTTAAAGAGAACTGCTGTTTGCCAGAGGGAAGATGGGTGGAGAGATGAGTAAAATGGATAAAGGGGAGCAAGAACATACTTATTGTAAGGAACCCCGAATAATCTCTATATTGAGGAACCACCATCCTGTTCTCCACAGCAGCCTCACCATTTGACAGCTCCCCATAGCAAAGAACAAAAATGCCAATTTCTCCACATCCTTGCCAATATTTACTATTTCTCATTTTTCATGTAATAGCCACAGTATTGAGAGTGAAGTGTTAGCTCATCTATTCTAAACTGAATTTCTCAAATAAAAAGTAATGTTAAAGATTTTCATGTACTAATGGCTGCTGGTATATCAACTTTGAGAAATGTCTTATTTAAGCTCTCGGTGCATTAATAAATTGAGTTTTGTTTCTGATTTTTAATTGGAAATGTTCTTTATATATTCTGCAAGCTACTATTTTCTCAAATATGTATTTTCCAAGTATTTTCTCCTACTTTGAGGGCTGTCTTTTCACTTTCCTGACAGTGTTCTATGGTGCACTATGGTTTGTAAGTTTGATAAAGTCCAATTAATCTATTTTATCTTTTCATGGCTTTACTTTCAGGGTTATACCTAAGAATCAACTACCAAATTACAGGTCAGGAAAATTTAACTATATTTTCTATTAATATTTTTATAGTATTAGCTCTTACATTTACTTCTGATTTCAAGTTAATTTTTGTAAAGGGTATGAGGTAAAGGTCCAACAACATTGTTTACTAAGTTGCTCTCCAGTTGCTGAAGGACCATCTGCTGAAGACATTATTCTTTCATAATTGAATGCTCTTGGCAATCTTCTAAAAATCAATTAGCCATAGATGTATGGGAGTATTTCTGGACTTTTATTCTATTCCTTTGGCCTGTATGTCTATCCTTATACAAACACCACACTGTTCAGATTCTATACTTTTGTTGTAAGGTTTGAAAAAAAGGAAGTGTCAATCATCTAAATTTGTTGTAAGACCTTTTAGGCTATTCAGGGTTTGCCACTATTATTCAACATAGTACTAGAAGTCCTTGCAACAGCAATCAGAAAACAAAAAGGGATCAAAGGTATCCAAATCAGCAAAAAAGAAGTCAAAATGTCTCTCTTTGCAGATGACATGATACTCTATATGGAAAACCCAAAAGAAGCCACTCCCAAACTATTAGAAGTTATATAGCAACTCAGTAATGTGGCGGGATACAAAATCAATGCTCAGAAATCAGTTACATTTCTATACACGAATAACGAGACCGAAGAAAGAGAAATTAGGGAATCCATCCCATTTACAATAGCACCAAAAATCATACGTTACCTTGGAATTAACTTAACCAGAGACGTAAAGGATCTATATTCTAGAAACTACAAATCACTCTTGAAAGACATTGAAGAAGACACAAAAAGATGGAAAAACATTCCATG
>NW_024423319.1:66298528-66338606 GCF_017311325.1 Ursus maritimus
CCATTCCTCTGTTGAATGACACCTTGGCTCCTTCCACAGTTTGGCTATTGTGGACAATGCTGCTATGAACACTGGGGTGCAGGTGCCCCTTCTTTTCACTACATCTGTATCTTTGAGGTAAATACCCAGTAGTGCAATTGCTGGATCATAGGGCAGCTCTATTTTTAACTTCTTGAGGAACCTTCATACTGTTTTCCAGAGTGACTGTACCAGCTTGCATTCCCACTGACAGTGTAAGTTGGATATACCACTTTCATCATCTCATGAATACTGGAGTACTTTCCACCTTTCAACTATGGTGAATAGTGTGGCTATACACAACTGCACACAAAAATTTTATTTAAAAATGGATATTCCTTTAACTTAGGGATATAACTTGGTGTGGAATTGCTGGGTCATTGAAATTTTATATTTAATTCTTTTCTTTTTTTACTTCTTAGTACCAAGCACTGTATAAGGTTATTTATTTTTATTGAATATAACACTCACAGTATTAGTTTCAGGTATACAATTTTATACATTACTCAGCCATAAAAAAGAAAAAAGAGATCTTGCCATCTGCAACAACACTGATGGACCTAGGGAGTAAAATGCTAAGTGACCTAAGACAGACAAATACAATATGATTTCACTCATATGTGGAATTTAAGAAACAAAACAAATGAACAAAGAAAAAAAGAGACTCTTAAAGAGAACTGCTGTTTGCCAGAGGGAAGATGGGTGGAGAGATGAGTAAAATGGATAAAGGGGAGCAAGAACATACTTATTGTAAGGAACCCCGAATAATCTCTATATTGAGGAACCACCATCCTGTTCTCCACAGCAGCCTCACCATTTGACAGCTCCCCATAGCAAAGAACAAAAATGCCAATTTCTCCACATCCTTGCCAATATTTACTATTTCTCATTTTTCATGTAATAGCCACAGTATTGAGAGTGAAGTGTTAGCTCATCTATTCTAAACTGAATTTCTCAAATAAAAAGTAATGTTAAAGATTTTCATGTACTAATGGCTGCTGGTATATCAACTTTGAGAAATGTCTTATTTAAGCTCTCGGTGCATTAATAAATTGAGTTTTGTTTCTGATTTTTAATTGGAAATGTTCTTTATATATTCTGCAAGCTACTATTTTCTCAAATATGTATTTTCCAAGTATTTTCTCCTACTTTGAGGGCTGTCTTTTCACTTTCCTGACAGTGTTCTATGGTGCACTATGGTTTGTAAGTTTGATAAAGTCCAATTAATCTATTTTATCTTTTCATGGCTTTACTTTCAGGGTTATACCTAAGAATCAACTACCAAATTACAGGTCAGGAAAATTTAACTATATTTTCTATTAATATTTTTATAGTATTAGCTCTTACATTTACTTCTGATTTCAAGTTAATTTTTGTAAAGGGTATGAGGTAAAGGTCCAACAACATTGTTTACTAAGTTGCTCTCCAGTTGCTGAAGGACCATCTGCTGAAGACATTATTCTTTCATAATTGAATGCTCTTGGCAATCTTCTAAAAATCAATTAGCCATAGATGTATGGGAGTATTTCTGGACTTTTATTCTATTCCTTTGGCCTGTATGTCTATCCTTATACAAACACCACACTGTTCAGATTCTATACTTTTGTTGTAAGGTTTGAAAAAAAGGAAGTGTCAATCATCTAAATTTGTTGTAAGACCTTTTAGGCTATTCAACGTGGCAGGATACAAAATCAATGCTCAGAAATCAGTTACATTTCTATACACAAATAATGAGACCGAAGAAAGAGAAATTAGGGAATCCATCCCATTTACAATAGCACCAAAAACCATATGTTACCTTGGAATTAAAACTACAAATCACTCTTGAAAGACATTGAAGAAGACACAAAAAGATGGAAAAATATTCCATGCTCATGGATCAGAAGAATTAACATAGTTAAAATGTCCATGCTACCCAGAGCAATCTACACTTTCAATGCTATCCCGATCAAAATACCAAGGACATTTTTCAAAGAACTGGAACAAACAGTCCTTAAATTTGTATGGAACCAGAAAAGGCCCCGAATCTCCAAGGAACTGTTGAAAAGGAAAAACAAAGCTGGGGGCATCACAATGCCGGATTTCGAGCTGTACTACAAAGCTGTGATCACAAAGACAGCATGGTACTGGCACAAAAACAGACACATAGACCAATGGAACAGAATAGAGAGCCCAGAAATGGACCCTCAGCTCTTTGGGCAACTAATATTTGATAAAGCAGGAAAAAACATCCGGTGGGAAAAAGACAGTCTCTTCAATAAATGGTGCTGGGAAAATTGGACAGCTACATGCAAAAGAATGAAACTTGACCACTCTCTCACACCATACACAAAAATAAACTCCAAATGGATGAAAGATCTCGATGTGAGACAGGAATCCATCAAAATTCTAGAGGAGAACACAGGCAGCAATCTCTGCTATTCTGTATCTATTTTAGGATCAGCTTTTCCATTTCTGTAAAAGAGTTGAGATTTTGATGAGGATTGCATTACATCTGTGTATCACTTTAAGGGCTTACGTACACCATGCTAAATTACGCTTTCCAGTAAATGAACACAGGGTATCTTCCCACTTAATTTTCTTTCAACAAAGTTTTATAGACTTAAATTTACAAGCCTCCACCTACTTGAATAAATGTACCCCACCTATTTTATTCTTTATGGTAATATTGCAAATGGAACTGTTCCCTTATTTTCCTTTTTGCATTGTACATTGCCAGTGTATAAAAATATAACCGATTTTTGTGTATCTTGCATATGCTCTGAAACTTTACTGAATTTCTTATAAGCTCTGTTTTTCATGAAGATTATTTAGGACTCTCTACATGTAAGATCAGGTCATCTGAGAATACAGAGTTTTACTTCCCCCATTCCAATTTTGTTTTTCTTGCCTGACTTTTTTTTTTTTAAATGCATTTCTGTACTTTTTTTTTTTTAAAGATTTTATTTATTTATTCGAGAGAGATAGAGACAGCCAGCGAGAGAGGGAACACAAGCAGGGGGAGTGGAGAGGAAGAAGCAGGCTCATAGCAGAGGAGCCTGATGTGGGGCTCGATCCCATAACGCCGGGATCACGCCCTGAGCCGAAGGCAGACGCTTAACCGCTGTGCCACCCAGGCGCCCCCTCTTGCCTGAGTCTTCTGTCTAGAACTTCTAGCACAAAGCTATTTACAAGTGGCTTCCTAGTTTTATTTGTGGTAATCAAGGGACAACAGACTTTTCCCATTAAGTATGTTAGCTGTTTTTCATAAATGCATCTCAAATCTTATTGAGGAAATTCCATTCTATTCCTAGTTTGTACAGCTTTGTGTATCACGAAAGGGTGTGGATTTTGTCTAATGGTTAATCTGAAACAAATTATAATGTGGTTATTTTCCTTCACTAGTAATGTGGTACATAAAATTAATTTACATATGTTGAACCATCTTTGAAATTCTGGAAAAAATTCCATTTTGTTCATGGGACATAATCCTTTTAACGTGTTGCTACATTTGGTTTACTTGTACTTTATTAAGGTTTTTGGCATTTACAGTCGTAAGGTACACTGACCTATAGGTTTTGTCTTTGTGTCTGTCTGACATTAGTATCATGGAAATGTCTCAAAATGAGTTAGTGTTCCCTCAATTCTATTTTCTGAGAGAGGTTGAAGAGAGGTGCTAATTCTTCTTTAACATCTGAAAGAACTCACCAGTGAAACCATGTGGTACTAGGCTGTTCTTTTTGGCAGATTATACTTTAAAACATAATTTCCTAATGTGAAATCCATGTAACATTAAAGGAACAATTTTAAAGTAAACAACTTAGTAGCATTAAAGCACATTAACACAATCTAGTTGCAAAATGTTTACCCCACTCAAAAGTAAAACACTATAGTCATTAAACAGTTTCTCCACACTCCCTCTCCTCCCAGGTCCTGGCAGCCACCAATCAAAATTCTTTTTCAAAGGAATTATCAATATGTATGGAATCATACAACATGTGACCTTTTGTATCCAGTTTCATTCACTTAGCGTAATGTTTTGTAACTTCATCTACACTATATCATGTATCACTAATTCATGACTTTTCATGACCAAATAATATTCCCTTTTATGCATATACAAAAATTTTGTTATTTTGGACATTTGCACTTTATTCTACAGCAGCTGAACCATTTTAAATAGGAGTTATGTAGACAGGTTTCGATTTATGCACATTTTGGCCAACACTTATTATTTTTCATGTTTTTAAAATTACAAACTAGTAGATGTGAAATGATCTCATTATGGCTCTGATTTGCACTTCATTTATGTCTCATATGAAGAATCTTCCATGTGTTTTTTGTCCATTTACTTTGAAAAAATGTCTTCTCAACATGTTGCCCATTTTTATTTTTTTAAAGATTTATTTGAGAGACAGACGGCACAAGTGGGGGGAGGGGCAGAGAGAGAGGGAGAAACAGACACCCCACTGAGTAGGGAGCTCAACATGGGGCTGAATCCCAGGACCCCAGGATCATGACCTGAGCCAAAGGCTGACGGTTAACAACTGAGTCACCCAGGTGCCCCCAAATGTTGGCCATTTTTTGAGTTGTCAATTTGTTGTTGAGATGTAAGCAGGTTTTTAAAAAATACATAACACAGTCTTGATACAAGACCCTTATTTAGTATATATGGTTTGTAAATATTTTCTCATCTTCTGCATATTGTCTTTTTACTTTCTTGGTAATGTCTCTTGATGCATGAAAGTATTAAATTCTGATAAAACTGAATATATTATGTCTCTTTTTACTTCTGTTTTAGGAATCACAATTAAGATACCATCATCAAATCCAAGGTCATGAAGATTTATTCCTGTTTGTTTTTTTTTAAAGATTTTATTTATTTATTTGACAGAGATAGAGACAGCCAGCGAGAGGGAACACAAGCAGGGGGAGTGGGAGAGGAAGAAGCAGGCTCATAGCGGAGGAGCCTGATGTGGGGCCCGATCCCACAACGCTGGGATCACACCCTGAGCCAAAGGCAGACGCTTAACCGCCGCCCCTATTCCTGTTTTCGACTAAAAGTTCTAGAGATTTAGCTCTTGTATTTGGAATGTTGATGCATTTTGAGTTTGAGTTTTGTAGAGGGTGTAATGTAGGGGTCCAACTTCATTTCTTTGCATGCTGACATGAGGTTGTCTAAGCACTATTTGTTGAAGGGACTGTTCATTCCTGTAAATCATCTTGGGACCCTCATCAATAATGAACTGGATACAGATATATGGATTTATTTCTGGAACCTCAATTATAATCCAGCTCTATTCTACTAAGCTTTGAAATAAAAACTTGACTCCTCTGACTTTATTCCCTAGCAACTCTAAATGAATTTGTAGATTAGCTTTTTCACTTCTGCATAAAAGGCTGTTCAGATTTTGAAAGGTACTGCACTGAATCTGTAGATTACTATGGGAGCACTGACATCTTAAGAACATTATATTACAATACATGAACACAGGACGTTTTCCCATTTATTTACATGTTCTCTAATTTATTCCAGTAAAGTTTTTTTTTTTTTTTTTAAGTAGGCTCCACGACCACCAGAGCCCAAGATGGGGCTCGAACTCACGACCATGAGATCAAGACCTGAGCTGAGATCAAGAGTCGGACACTCAACCGACTTGAGCCACCCAGGCACCCCTATTCCAGCAAGTTTTGCAGTTTTCACTGAACATGTATTTTACCTTCCAGGTTAAATTTATTCCTATGTATTTTCTTTTGTATGCATGAAATTATTTCCTTAATTTTTTTAGGCTATGATTAGCTAAAAAAAAATGCAACTGATTTTATGTGTTGATTTTTTACCCTTTAACTTTGCTGATTCTGTCTTAAACTTTTTTTTTTTTTAAGATTTTATTTATTTATTTGACAGAGAGAGACAGAGAGAGAGGGAACACAAGCAAGGGGAGTGTGAGAGGGAGAAGCAGGCTTCCCGCGGAGCAGGGAGCCCGAAGCAGGGCTCAATCCCAGGACTCTGGGATCATGACCTGAGCCGAAGGCAGACGCTTAACACCTAAGCCACCCAGGCGCCCCTGTCTTAAACTGTCTTAACTCTACAGGTGTTAATGAGGTTGAAACTAGCAGAAAATTTAAAGTTTGTGTTTCAGAGAACTGTTTTCCTCTCATCAGTCATTGTGTCTTTTCAGACCCCAATAACAAATTCACTAGCTGTCTCTGCAGAAGCCTGGACTCAAAGTCAACTGATAACGGTTCCAGCCTCTGAACAAAGTCCTACATTCCTTACCTAAGATAAGGAGCCCAAGATTCCATCTAGTTTGTACCAGTTCTGAGTGCAGGCACAGAGCTCCTTTTTTCCTTGTCTCATGAGATAATCTCCTCACTATCAAGGGCTGAAGTTTGCCTTATTCTCATGGTAAATCTCCACCGCAAAGTGATCATGGAATGTATGGTCCATGTGCTTACTCAATGAGCATGTTCCATCTTTCCTCATGAATAGTCACAAGTTTCCCCAACCACTTCATCAATATATCCGTAATCTCAACACTTATGATTACAAAAAACTTGTTCTCTCCCCCTTTGGGGAGGCAGATTTGAGGCTGGCCCTCCTGTCTCCTCATTTGGCTGCCTCTCAAATAAATCCTTTCCTCACTGCATACTTTTATTATTTTAAAAATGCATCTACACAGCACCAAGCAAAAACTTCCATAACCAACAAATAACTTGCCTACTCTCATTTCATATTTAACCTCAGGAAAACATCAATTTCTTCTGTGTTATTATACTTGGCTTTTACCAAAATATCATCTGTATGTAGGCATTTTCAATATAGATTCCTTCACCTACCAAAATCCATTTGAAATTCAACTATACTGCTCATGTATCATAGTTCATTATGTATTATTGCTTAGTATTACATTATATGGAGGCAGCATATTTTATTCATTCAATACCCTGTTCAGGGTCATTCAAGTTCTTCCCAGTTTGGGCTGACAAAAAAAAGGTACTATGTTGTGATGGTACACAACACTATGTTCTATGTTAGAACACAGGTTATTATTTCAACTTGGATAAATACCTACAAAAGTAACTGCTTGGCCATACAATAGATGTAGGTTTAATTTTATAAGAAACTGACAAACTGCTTTTACAAAGTGCACCTTTTTTGAAGATTTTATTTATTTGACAGAGAGAGACAGCAACAGAGGGAACACAAGCAAGGGAAGCCGGAGAGGCAGAAGTAGGACCTGGGCCGAAGGCAGATGCTTAACCACTGTGCCACCCAGGAGCTCCATTTATTCTTTATCTTTAGCAGCACTTGGAAATGTTGGTTTTTCTTACTCAACCATTCTAGATGTTTAGTGATATTACAGTAAATTTAACTGACATTCCCTTAATGACAAATGAATGCTAAGTATTTTTCTATTTGCTTATGCATTTTATCTTTAGTAAAAAGGTATTTCTATCTTCTGTACGTTTATTTTATTGTGACGTTAATTCATATACCACAAAATTAACCCTTTTTACTACCCACTTATCACTCCTTCAAGTCTCTGAAAACTACTCCTTATGTGTTCTCTATCACATAATAAATGGCATTTTGTGTTTGGCTTCTGTCACTTGCATATTTTCAAATTCATCCAGTACTTTACTCTTTTTATTATAATTTCACTTTCTTGACAGTGTCTCTTCAAGCATAAAGGTTACTGATTTTGATGAATTTTATGTATTTTGTCTCTGGCTGCCTGTGCTTTATATACGTCATATCAAATCCAAGGTCATGAAGATGTACAACTGTTTTAAGAGTTTGGTAATTTCAGCTCTTAAATTTAGGTCTTTGATTCATGCTGTCATCATTTTTGCAATGTTAAGTCTCTGGACCAACTTCACTCATTTGGAATGGGGATATCCACTTGTCCCAACATTATTTGTTGAAAAGATTATTGTTCTCCACTGCACTGTCTTGACACCCTTGTCAGGAATCAATTAATCATATATATATGAGTGTGTTTGTCAACTCTCAATTCCATACTTCCATATGCCTATGTAACCTGTATGTCTATCCTTACAATATTACTATTCTTAATTACTAGATTTTTGTACTAAATTTTAAGATTAAAAAAAAATGTTCTCCATTGTAGTCCTTTTTCAAGATTGCTTTGTCTATTCTGTATCCGTATTTCCATGGGAATTTTAGAATCAGCTTGCCAATTTCCACAAAAATGCCAGCTAAAACACCGACATGAGACTGCACTAAATCTCAGGATCAATTTGGGGAGTAGTGCCAATTGTATTCTTTTCCTAGAGCTGCCTAACAAACTACCAACTGGAAAGTTTAAAATAAGAAAAACTGGTTCTTCCACAGTTCTGGAGACTAGAAGTCTGAAATCAAAATATTCACAGCCTTGCCTCTTTTGAAGGCTTTCGGGGAGAAAACATTCCATATTTCTCTAAGCTTCTGGTGTAGCTAGCAATCGTTAGTGCTCCTGATCTTGTAGAAACATTAGTCCAATTTCTGCCTTTGTAATCACATGCCATTTTCCCTGTATCTCTGTGTCCTCTCCTCTTCTCATAGGGGCAGCAGTCGCGCTGGATTAAAGCCCCAACCTACTCCAGTATGACCTCATATTAACTTAATGACATCTGCAAAGCCCCTATTTCCAACTAAGGTCAAATTCACAGGAAACAGAGGTTAGAAAGTTAATGTATCTTTTAGGGGTACATAATTCAACCCATGACACCACCTTAACATTACTAATTCTTCCAATTCATGAACAAGATGTCTGTCAATTTGTTTACTTCTCAAGTTTCTTGTAATGTGGTTTTCCTGGTTTTCAGTGTAAAAGCCTTACACAATTCTTTTGTTCAATTTATGCCTAAGTATTTTATTCTTCTGGATACTATTGTAAAGGGAATTTTCTCAGTTTCACTTTCAGATTCTTCACTGCTACTGTACAGAAATACAACTTATTTTCCCATATTTTTCTTATACCCTGCAAACTTTCTGAAATCATTTATTAGATCTAATTTTATATGGGTTACCTAGTATTTTCTACATACAAGATCATTTCATATGTGCATATAGTTCTTCTTCCTTTCCAATCTAGTTGCAATGTTTTTCTTGCCATAAACAGACTGAATTTCTAGTATAATGTCAAAAAGTAGTAGTGAGAGCAGACATTCGTGTCTTGTTCCTGATCTCAAGGGGAAAGTACTCAGTCACTTAACATTAAGTTTCTTAGCTTCAGGTTATTCCTAAATAGCCATTAACTGGGTGAGAAAATTACCTTCTACTCCTAGTTTGTGAAATGTTTGTAACATGAACAGGAGTTGGATTCTGTCAAGTGCTTTATATGCATCTATTGTGCTTATGTGTATTTTAAAAAGTGGGCTGGTGGGGCACCTGGCTGGCTCAGTCGGTTAAGCGTCCGACTCTTGGTTTCAGCTCAGGTCACGATCTCAGGTCAGATCAAGTCTGAGTGGGCTCTGCACTCAGCAGGGAGTCTGCCTGAGATTCTCTCCCTCTCCCCACCCCCCACTCGTGTTCTCCCTCTAAAATAAACAAATATTTTTTTAAATAACAAGAAGTGGGTTGCAGCTTTTAATGCTATTGACTTTTAGAAGTATTTCATATATTCTAGATAGATATTTATCAGATAAATGTGTTGCAAATATACTCTCCTACTCTGTGGCTTATTTATGTTTTCATTTTCTTAGCACCTTCCCTTGAGAAAATAGTTTTCATTTTGATGATAATGCTTTTGGTGCCCTACTGAAGAATTCATTGCCTAACCTATGGAAAGAAAGATTTCCTGTTTTATTGTAAAAGCACCACAGATTTATTTACTTTTACATTTAGTAAAATGAGTTAATTTTTTATAATGTGCATTAATTTTTTCTAGGTTAATTTTGTCAAGGTTGACTTTCTACTATATAGATAGCCAGTCAGTACCGGCATTATTTGTTGCAATAACAACTTCATTAAATCAACTTCAAACCTCTGTAAAATATCTATGGACCGTATCTGTACAAGTCAACTTGTGAATTGCCTTCTGTTCCATTTTGTCTATCCGTAGACAAAAAACACAATGATGTCATGACTTAGATCTGTATACTAAGATTTGAAATTATGAATTGTGTTTTCTTCTTTTTAAGATTTTATATATTCACTTGAGAGA
This sequence comes from Ursus maritimus, assembly GCF_017311325.1. NCBI lineage: Eukaryota > Metazoa > Chordata > Mammalia > Carnivora > Ursidae > Ursus > Ursus maritimus. Next base: position 66,308,698 of record NW_024423319.1, read on the forward strand.
GACAGAAAGTACAAGGAAGGGGGAGGGGGAAAAGGAGAAGGATAAGCAGACTCCCCGCTGAGCAGGGAACCCAACGTGGGGCTCCATCCCAGGACCCTGGGATCATGACCTGAGCTGAAGGCAGACGCTTAACCAACTGAGCCACCCAGGAGCCCCTGAATTGTGTTTTCTTCAACAGTTCTACTTTGAGATTTTGGCTCGTTCAGTGATGATGACTTTCCATATAAATTTTATAATCATTTTGTCAGTATCTAGAAAAATACCTAATCTTAATTAGGACAGTATTAAATCCATATAAATCTATTTGGGAGAATAAACAATACTGAGCTTTCAACCCATGAATAATTTGTTGCTCCAGTTATTTGGGCAGTGCTTTGTACTTTTCAGCACACATACTCAGTGTATCTTTCGCTATATTTTTACTTTCCAAACAGTATTCTCTTTGCACAGTTCTAACATTCACAAATTTCTGTTACCATGCCTTAAAATAATACGTGTGAAAATAACACCAAATTTCAGTTACAACGATGTAGAAATTGAGTAAATGGGTAAAGTAAAAAGATGCCCTGTTACGTTCCTTCCAAAACCTATGTAAATAACTAATGCACATCACGTTCACTGACTACTCCTGTCACTTATTAAAAATAAGATTTTTTTTTTTCTGAGTTGATTCAGGTTCACAGAAAAACTGAGGGGAAGGTACAGATATTTCTCATATATATGCTGTCCCCATGCATATCCTTCCCCATTATCAACATATCCCAACAGAGTGGTACATTTGTAACAACTGATAAACCCACCCTACCATAGAATCACCCCAAATCCCCAGATTACTTAATGGTTCACTCTTGGTGTTGTATATTCTATGGCTACATAAAATGTATAACAACATATCTATCATTAAGATAGAGTATTTTCATTGCCCTAAAAAACCTGTGCTATACATATTCATCCCACTCCTCCTTAACCCCTGACAACCAGTGATCCTTCAGTTTTCTTCACAGTATTCCCCTTCTGTCATATAGTTGGAACTATTATGTAGCCTTTTCAGATTGGCTTCTTTTACTTTATAATATGTACTCAGAACTCCTCCATGTCTTTTCATGCCTTCATAGATCATCTTTTTAGCACTGAATAATACTTCATGGTCTGGATGTACCACAACTTATTCATCCATTCACCTACTAAAGGACATCTTTGTTACTTCCATCTGGGCAGTCATGAATAAAGCTGCTATAAACATTCATGTGCAGACTGTAGACATAAGTTCTCAACTTTCTGGGTAAATACCAAAGAGCAGGATTGCTGGATTGTATGGTAAGAGTATGTGTGCTTTTTTAAGAACCATTTTCAATCTCTACCAGCAATGAAGGAGAGTTACTGATATTCCACATTCTTACCAGTGCATGATATCGTCAGTTTTTCAGAATTTGGCCATTTTGATACGTGTGCAGAGGTAGCTCATTGATGTTTAAATTTACATTTCCCTTTTCTTATGTTTACATCGTATCTGTATATTTTCTTTGGTGAGGTGTCTGTTAAGGTCTTTGGCCCACTTAAAAAACTGGTTATTTTCTTATTGTTAAGTTTTAAGAACTCTTTGTATATTCTGGATTAACAGTCCTTTAACAAATAGGTCTTCTGCAAATATGTTCTCCCAATCTGTGGCCTGTCTTCTTATACTCTTGACATTGTATTTCACAAAGCAGGAATTTTTAATAAAGTCCAGCTTATCAAGTATTTCTTTCAAAAGACCATGCCTTTGGTGTTTTATCTAAAAAGTTACTGGCATACCTAAGGTCATCTAGGTTTTCTCCTATATTATCTTCTAGAACTTTAGATTTGCATTTTAAATTTACCGTAAAATGCTTGGGATCCATTCAGACTTAATTTTTCCAACTATAAGAGTGGATTCCTCGGGGAGCCTGGGTGGCTCAGTCGGTTAAGTGTCTGCCTTCGGTTCAGGTCATGATCCTGGGGTCCTGGGTTCGAGCCCTGCATTGGGCTCCCTGCTAGGCAGGAAGCCTGCTTCTCCCTCTCCCACTCCCTGTGCTTGTATTCCCTCTCTTGCTGTCTCTGTCAAATAAATAAAAAATCTTTTTAAAAAATTGCTATTATGTCTTCCTTAAATACTTAGAAGCATCCATCAATGAAACAATTATGGTTAGGAAATTTTCTTTGTTAGAAGTATGTACCTCAATTTAATTTCCTAAGAGTGATAAAAATACTCATTTTTATTTCTTGTAGAGTAAGTTCTGGTAGCTTCTGATATTTTTTTTAAAAGGGTTCAGGGACGCCTGGGTAGCTCACTCAGTTAAGTGTCTGCCTTTGGCTCAGGTCATGATCACAGGTCCTGGGATCAAGTCCCACATAGGGCTCCTTACTCAGCAGGGAGCTGAGTCTAAGAGATTACTTCCTATGTTTTCTTCTAGGAGTTTTATGGTTTCAGGGCTCACATTTAGAGAAACTACAGAATGGGAGAAGATATTTGCAAATGTCTTATCAGATAAACGGCTAGTATCCAAGATCTATAAAGAACTTATCAAACTCAACACCTGTTAGAATGGCTAAAATCAAAGAGACAAAAAAGGATGTGGAGAAAAAGGAAGCCTCGTGTATACTGGTAGGAATGTCAACTGGTACAGCCACTGTGGAAAATAGTATGGAGGTTCCTCAAAATTTTGAAGATAAAATACCATATGATCCAATAATCCCACTACTAGGTATTTACCCAAAGAAAATGAAAACACTAATTCAAAAAGATGTGTGCATCCCTGTGTTTATTGCAGCATTATTTACAATAGCTAAGATATGGAAGGAATTCAAGTATCCACTAATAGACGAGTGCATAAGGAAGATGAGATAGATAGATAGATAGATAGATAGATAGATAGATACAATGGAATATTAATCAGCCATTAAAAAAAAGAATGAGATCTTGCCATTTGCAACAATATGTATGGACCTAAAGGGTATTATGCTAAGTAAAATAAGTCAGGCTGAGAAAGACAAATACCATATGACTTCACTCATATATGGAATCTGAAAAACAAATGAATAAACAAAAAACAGAATCAGACCTATAAATACAGAAAACAAACTGATGGTTGCCATAAGGTTGGGGAGTGCCAGAGGGGAGGGGGGATAGGCAAAATGGGTGAAGGGGAGTGGGAGATACAGGCTTCTAGTTATGGAATGAAAAGTCATGAGAATAAAAGGCAGAGTAAAGGGAATACAGTCAATGACAGAAACAATAAAACTAAAAGGCAGCCTACAGAATGGAAAAAGATATTTGCAAATGACATGTCTGATAAGGGGTTAATATGCAAAATATATAAAGAGCTTATCAAGCTCAACATCCCCCCAAAAAAATAGTAATAATAATCCAGTTAAGAAATGGACAGAAGACATGAATAGACACTTTTCCAAAGAAGACATTCAGATGGCTAACAAGACACATGAAAATATGCTCAACATTACTCATCATCAGGGAAGTACAAATCAAAGCCACAATGACATACCACCTCACACCTGTCAGAATGGCTAAAATTAACAACACACGAAACAACAGGTATTGGTGAGGATGTAGAGAAAGGGGAACCCTCGTGCACTGTTGGAGGGAATGCAAACTGGTGCAGCCAATCTGGAAACCAGTATGAGGGGTTCCTCAAAAATTTAAAAATAGAACTACCCAGGCACCTGGGTGGCTCAGTCAGTTAAGCCTCTGCCTTCAGCTCCATTCATGATCCTAAGGTCCTGGGATCAATCCCACATCGGGCTCCCTGCTCAGCGGGGAGGAGTCTGCTTCTCCCTCTCCCTCTCCCCCCGTGCTTCTGTGCTCTCTCTCTCTCTCTCATTCTCTTTCTCAAATAAATAAATAAAATCTTTAAGAAAAAAAAATATAATTACCCTACAATCCAGCAATTGAGCTACTAGGCATTTACCCAAAGGATACAAAAATACTGATTCAAAGGGGTACATGCACCCGGATGTTTATAACAGCATTATCTACAATAGCAAAACTATGGAAAGTGCCCAAATGTCAACAGACTGATGAATGGATAGAAAAGATGTGATGTATATATACAATGGAATATTACTTAGCCATCAAAAAGTATGAAAAGTTACCATTTGCAACAATGTGGATGGAGCTAGACTGTATTATGCTAAGTGAAGTAAGGCAGGGAAAGACAAATACCATATGATTTCATGCACTGTGGAATTTAAGAAACAAAACAGATGAACATATAGGAGTGGGGAAAAAGGGAGAAACAAACCCTAAGAATCTCTTAACAATAGAGAACAAACTGAGGGGTAACGGAGGGAGGTGGGTGGGGGAGGGGCTAGATGAGTGATGGGTATCAAGAAGGGCACTTGTTATGATGAGCACTGGGTGGTGTACTTAAGTGATGAATCAATGGATTCTACTCCTGAAACCAATACTGCACTGCATGTTAACTAACAAGAATTCAAATAAAAATTAAATAAAAATAAAAAAATAAAAAATAAAGGAACATAGTCAAAGACATTATAATAGCATTGTATAGTGACAGATGGCACCTATACTTGGTAGTGAGCACAGCATAATGTTTAGAGTTGTTCAATCACTACGTTGTACACCTGAAACTAATGTAACATTGTGGGTCAACTATATTCAAATAAAAAAATTAAAAATAAATTTAAAAATGTAAAAGCCCCAAAATCAATTTTCTTTACTAGCAATAAAATATCCAAAAATGGAATTAAGAGAACTCCATTCTGAATAGCATCAAAAAGAATAAAACATGTAAGAATAAATTTCACAAAAGAAAAACAAAACAATTTACATATTAAACACTACAAAACACTGCTTGGAGAAATACAAAAAAAAATATATGGAAGTCTATGTTCATGGACTGGAAGACGCAATATTATACAGACAACACTCACCAAACTGATCTTTAAAGTCAATGAAATCCACACTGAAATCCCAGCAGGCTTTTTTTGTATTGAAAAAAAAACCAAAAACAAAAAACGGGGGGCACCTGGGTGGCTCAGTCAGTTGGGTGTCTGCCTTCGGCTCAGGTCATGATCCCAGGGTCCTGGGATTAAGCCCTGCATGAGGTTCCCTGTGCAGCGTGGAGTCTGCTTCTCCCTCTCTTTCTGCCCCTCCCCCTGCTCATGCTCTCTCTCAATAAATAAATAAGATCTTAAAAAAAAAAAAAAAAGGTAAGCTGATCACAAGTTCAAGGCATACAGAATACCCAAAATACTTTTGAAAAACAATGCAGTAGGTCTTTTGTTACCAGATTTTAAAACTTACTTTAAAGCTACAATAATCAAGGTAATATAAAATTGATGAAGGAGTAGATACAGAAAATAACTGATAGGGGTGCCTGGGTGGCTCAGGCATTAAGCCTCTGCCTTTGGCTCAGGGCGTGATCCCGGTGTTCTGGGATCGAGCCCCACATCAGGCTCCGCTGGGAGCCTGCTTCTTCCTCTCCGACTCCCCCTGCTTGTGTTCCCTCTCTCGCTGGCTGTCTCTATCTCTGTCAAATAAATAAATAAAATCTTTAAAAAAAAAAAAAAAAGAACTGATAACTGATAAACTGGACCTCATCAAAATATAAAAATTTAGTGTTTCAGATAGACACTACAGAAAATGAAAAGACAAGTTACATAGTGAAGAAAATATTATTTTTGATATAGGATTTGTGTTCAAAATACATATATGTATATATAAAGAACTCTTATAATGTAAAAAGAAAAAAATTAGAAATGGAGAAAAGATTTAAATGATATTCCACCAAATCATATGAATGATCAATAAGCAAATGAAAAAATGCCCAATCTCATTAGATCTTAATTAAGGAAATATAAAATAAAGCCATAATGAAATACCACCTCACACTAATTAAACTGGCTATAATCAAAAAGACAACAACAAATGATGAAGATGCAGAGAAATGTTAACCTTCATATATTGCAGGTGGCCATGTAAAATAGTATAGCCACTTTGGAAAACAATATGGCAGTTTCTTGAAGAACTAAATAAATATTTACTCTATGACCCAGCTATTCCATTCAAGAGAAATGGAAACACACAAGGACATGTACATCAATTTTCATAGCAACATTTATTAATAATTGCCAAAGGAAATAAAAGGAATATGTCAACTTTCTGTCAAGTGCTGAATTGTGAAACAAAAACGTGGTGTATCTATAACACTGAATAATTAATATTCAGCTCTAAAAAAATATATACAAATACATGCTACCACCAAGATAAACCTGGAGGTCAAACTATCATGAATATTCTATAATTTCATTTATATGAAAGGCTAATTTTACTTAGAGGTCAGTAGTAACATACAACTGAGGATGGGAATAGGACTGACTATAAAAAAAATTCACTTGAGGAGGCACCTGGATGGCTCAGTTGGTTGAGCGTCTACTCTTGGTTTCAGCTCAGGTCACAAATCTCATGGGTTGTGGGACTGAGCCCCATGTCGGCTTCCTGCTCGGCAGGGAGTCGACTTAAAGATTCTCTCCCTCTGCCTCTCTCCCCCAACTTGTGCACTCATGCTCTCTCTCAAATAAATCTTTATTTTTTTAAAAGATTTTTTATTTATTTATTTGACAGACAGCGAGCAAGCACACAAGCAGGGGGAATAGCAGGCAGAGGGAAAGGGAGAAGCAGGCTCCCACTGAGCAAGGAGCCCAATGCAGGATTCGATCCCATGGGATCATGACCTGAGCAGAAGGCAGTCGCTTAACTGACTGAGCCACCCAGGAACCCTTAAAATAAACAAATAAATCTCTTTAAAAAATTCACCTGAGATCTCAATAGCAGAATGGAGACAAGAAAAAAGAAGTCATTTGAAAAAGAAATTTGAAGAGAGATCAATAGAAATTACCCAATCTAAGCAACAGAACAACAAAAAGGTTGAAACAAAACAGTCTCAGAACCTATGAAGCAATATTAAAATGTCTAGCATACAAGTCATCAGAGTACCAGAAGGAGAAAAAAGTTGTACAGAAAAAATGTTTGTAGGAATATTACTGGAAAACTTCCCAAATTTGATGAAAGATAAATCCACATATTCAACTACCTCAACAAATCTAAACAAGATAAACTGAAAGAAAAACACACCCAGAAATACCACTTTCAGCAAACTGCTAAAAACCAAAAATAAAAAAATTTGAGAGCAGCTACAAAAAGCAACACAGTTCAGATGGATTATCAATGATTCAAACTACTGCAAACTTCTCATCAGAAACCACGGAGAACAGAAATGGTAGAAAAACATCTTTAGAGTGCTAAAAGAAGAGGGGCACCTGGGTGCCTCAGTGGGTTAAGCATCTGACTTGATTTTGGCTCAGATCATGGTCTCAGGGTTGTGGGATCAGTCCCAGGTCAGGCTCCAGACTCAGCGTGGAGTCTGCTGGAGATTCTCTCTCTCCCTCTCCCAGTGTCCCTCCCCACACACTTTCTCTCTCTAAAATAAATACTTTCTAAAAAAATTTTTAAAAATTAAAAGAATAAAGGGCTGAAAGAAGAAAAAACATCATCTGACACTTTTTTACCCAGCAAAAAAGTCCTTCAGGAATGAAGGTGGAATGAACACATTCTTAGATGAAAGAAAATGAAGAGAATTCATTTTAAAAGGAGTTGAGATGAAATAATAGAGTTCTTGACTCTGAAGGTGAATGATACCCAGGGGAAGCTAATATCCTTAGAAATGAAGGAAGAGCAGAACTAGTAAATGACTGAGTAAATATAAAAGCTCATTTTTCTCCTCTTAAGTTCTTTAATATATACAGGACTCTTAAAAGCAGAAATCATAACACAGTCTGATGGGCTTTCAAAATACATAAATGTAAAACACATGGCAACTATTTAAAAAATCATTTTAAAAAGTATGGCTTTTGTTTTACTTGAAGTGGTAAAACATTAAATCTATACAAACTGTTAGGTGATTACGAGGTATGTTTATTGTAATCCCTATAGCGGCAACAACGGAACAAATTTAAGTGTTATAACCAAAAAATTTAGAAGAACATTAAAATGGAATACTAAAAGTAGTCAAATAATGCCAAAGAAAAAAATGAAGAAGAGAAACAACAATAACAAAGACGACAAAGCTCAGACTTGTAGAAATCTAGAAACAGCATCACTACATCCTTTAAGAGAAGAAACAGGCTTGACAACTGCAAATTAGTGATTTTATTAACCACAGAAGTGAAGTCATAGAGTAAAAAATTATATAGAAATTTAGAAAAAGGTAGGCACCTGGAGAGAAAAGCAGAATCTGAACATTTAATCATTGGAACAAATGTCACAAAAAGTGGCAAGAAAAGACGATATAACTAAAAATTAAAATATACTGCTAAAAGCTAAGTGTAGGCTATCTTTGGGGGGAGGGGCGTTTCAAAAAACAGGAAATGGGTTGCACCCACCTGCAGATTTTACAAACAGGTGGCCACAGGGAAGATCACAGAGAAAGATTCCCTTGGTGCTATTTGGGGGAGGGGAGCAGCAAGTATGGCTGAAATTCTGCCCATATGTATTCCTCCTCTCTCTCACACAAAAATAATAATAATAATAATAATAATAATAATAATAATAATAATAACAATAATAATAAGTTCTTGAACTAAAAGGAAGATCATTAAAACTTATACTCTGAAGCACTGAGTAGAGGAATAGAGGGCAATCCAAAGTTAACACCAGGTCCATCTTCCCTAAGGAACAAAAGCCTAAGAAGCACAATGTGGGGACACAGTGGTGAAAATCAACTCTATCTGGGTAAGGGGTGAAAAAAACAACTAAAGCTTTAGCTCTGGGGGAGGAACTGAAATACATGCTGGCAACAGCATTATACCTGAAGGTGCAAGAAGACTTGTGAAGGCCATACCCCAAAACCCAGGTTCAATGCCTAGTTAAGACTGAGTCTCAATCCAAACATTAGAGAATACTCCCCTTTTCTACCCCCAAACAAATGCTAATAAGCACTGAGATTAGAAGACAGACACAGAGGAAAGCTGAGGAAAACAGACGCTCTCTGGGGAGCAGTGCAAAGGGACAAAAACCACACAGGGACACAACAACAAAGTATCATTACTTGATTCCAAGTCTCTGGCGCAGAGAGAAACCATAGCAACAAACTCTAAAACCAGCCCAATTCTGACTAATTTGACACAAAATTCTACATGAATAGCCAAGAAAAAGGGAAGGTGTGCTTTTCTCAAACAAAAAAATATTTACTTCAGGAGGAGGGGGAAGATGGCAGAGTAGGAGGACCCTGAGCTCACCCTCCCCCATGTTTACAGCTAGATATCATCCGCATCCAAGCCAATAAATTGGAGAACAATCTGAAGACTGACAAAACAAACTCCACAAGTAGATACAAAGAAGAAGCTGCATTTGAAAGGTTAGGTAGGTCAGAAAGGCATATAGAGGCTGTCCACAGGAGGGAGGGAGCTGCGTGCATGCAGAGAGGGCAAAGAAACAGGCCCTAACACCAGGGAGCTCACACAAAGAAGATAACGTTTGGCTTTAAAAAACGAGACAGGCTGGTGCACATGAATCAGGAGAGGTTATCAAATCCATTACAGTACTACTTGGTTCCAGATATGGATGAGGAAGGGGAAGGGGGGGAGAGAGAAGGAGGGAGGGGAAGGGGAGGAGGAGGGGGAGGAGGGGGAGGAGAAGATGATGAAGAAGGAGGAGGAGGACCAGAAGATACTGATGAAGGGGCACCTGGTGATGCAGTCAGTTGGGCGTCAACTCTTGATTTCAGCTTGGGTCCAGGAATCTTGAGATGAAGCCCCTCGTCGGGCTCCACATTCAGCCAGGAGTCTGCTTGAGGATTTCCCTCCCTCTCCTTCTCCCCCTGCTCACTTGCTCTCTCTCTCAAATGAATAAATAAATCTTAAAAAAAAAAAAAACAGAAAAAAAAAGATATTGATAAAGAAGATGACAATGAAGGTGAAGAGGATGAGGGGGAGAAGGAAGGACAGGAGGATGAATGAGAAGATGACTAATGGAACACTGATGGATTCCAATCTACCTTTTTAAAATCTCCTCCAGTCCCTGGGAACAAGTTGCAGTCTTTTCTTCCCTCCTCTTGTGCTCATTCACCCTGTTTTTTGAAGTCGTTTTTCTCTCCCTTGGTTCTCAACGTATACTGGGGGGAAATACCTTGAGCAGAATACAATGGGAAAAGAATCTCTACCACTTTCCTTTCCAAACTCATTTTTATCCCTTCCTGTCTCAACAAAAACATTATGAAGTCCGTGGGGCGCCTGAGTGGTGCAGTTGTTAAGCGTCTGCCTTCGGCTCAAGGTGTGATCCCAGCGTTCTGGATCGAGCCCCACATCAGGCTTCTCCACTAGGAGCCTGCTTCTTCCTCTCCCACTCCCCCTGCTTGTGTTCCCTCTCTCGCAGGCTGTCTCTGTCAAATAAATAAATAAAATCTTTAAAAAGAAAATTATGAAATTCATACCACTGTGCTCTGTGGGGAAAAAAGGAAAACCTGATGCTCCCTTAACTCTGCTGGAAGCTAGAGAATGTTAGGCCCCTGTATAATACTGTACAGAATTCCAACTTTTTTCTTCCTTTCTCTGTATATTGAGCTCAGCGATTACACTGTGTCTCTATGTCAGTATGGACACTTAGCATTTGCCAACATGTATATTTCTACTTTCTCTTATTTAAAAGAAGAAAAAAAATTTAAAGATGGGATTACAGAAGGTCAGCAAAGGGTGGGTTTGAGATGCCTGGGTGGGTTAAACAGGCATTCTGACAACATGGCTTCTCCTTTGGCATGTTTAATTGTGATGTTTAATGGACACCCTTGCAGTTTAAGATGACACTTTTAAAATTATATTTTCTACTTATGATGCCACTCAGTAGATGATCAGCAGAACCTATATATAGGATCTTACTTGGAACGGACTACCTTATTACAATTTTGCTCCTATTTTTAAATTTTCTTTGTTTCACTGGAAAGGAAAGATGATGCTCAGTTTTAAACGTTAAAAGTGTACAAGTTGCTTTGTTACAATAAAACTACCTACCTACCTACCTACCTAACTACATACAGACATACATACCAAAGGGGCTGAATTCTGTCAGTTTGTAAAACCAGTAGGACTTGGAGCCTAGAGCTTTAGAGTCGCCTGACGCCAGTGGGTAAACCACGAGGGCTAGTTATAGCTGGTCACTGGCCTTAAAGAGACAGCAGCCTGCGTGGAGAGGCAACATAAAAATAGCAGTTTACACAACACCAGGGGCAAACGGAAGACAGATCTGTTCATACTGATTTCAGAGTGTGTTGGGGGACTTCTCCAAAGAAAGGGAGCTAGCAGGCGCCATTTTCCTCCCCTGCCCCCTACCATAAACACAGAGCCCTCTGTGGGAGGCAGGGCTACACAGACACTTGTTACCTAAACTGTTAGCAGCGTGCCCTGCCCAAGAGGTCTCCTGAAGACTCCCCGACTCCAAGTCTGCTACCATCAGCCCTGGCCTCAGGGTAAATTTTCTTAAACCCCTGGGTTCACCCCACCCAGCCACACAGGGTACACAGCTGCTGTTTCGAGCCACCATCATGTACCACGCCCATCTGCATGCCAACCCCCCCATCACTGCATTCAGCCCCTAGCTGCCACAGAGTTTCAGGAGATCGGGCACAGAACTAGTGGCCCAGTACAAACTTTGCTAACACCACTACCTGGCCCCCAAGTTCCCTGGTGGGCATGCCCTCTCAAAGCTGGCCTGCCTGGGTCCCACTAACATCACAAAGAGCAATTACAGCCCACAACAGGCAGACATAGAGTTAGTGCAAACAACTGCACTAAAAGGAAAAATGACTCAGACACAATAACAGGGCTTATGTAACACACATAGGATACTCTCCTGAAGTGCCAGGCTCTTAGGAACAGGGAACACTGCACTGCAGGACACTCCAGGACCTCTTCTTCATAAAGTCACTACTTTCAAGAGCAGAAGACACAGCTGATTTCCTTAACACACAGAAACAGAGAAAAGCAGACAAAACGAGGAGACAGAGAAATTTATCCCAAAGGAAAGAACTGGACAAGACCACAACCAGATATCTAAGCAAAACAGATATAAGTAAAATGACAGACAACTTAAAGCAATATTCACAGGATTGAGAAAAGAGTGGAAGACAAGAATGAGACACTTAGGAGAGATAAGGAATAACACAGCAGAGATAAAGGGCTTGATATGAAATGAGAAACATCTTTGTTGGAATGAACAGCAGGATGGAAGCAGCAGAGGAATGAATTAGTGATCTGGAAGACAGAGAAATGGAAAATAAGGTGAACAAAAGAAAAAAAGTTATGCAAAATGAGAACTTATGGAACTCAGTGACTCCATTAAATGTAATAGTGTTCGTATTATAAGAGTACCACAAAAGGAAGAGAGAGAAAAGGGGACAGAAAATTTATATGAAGAAATAATAGTTGAAAACTTCCCTAATCTGGAAGGGAACAGATATCGGAGATCCAGGAGGCACACAGAACACCCATCAAAATCAACAAAAACAGACCCACACCAAGACATATAATATCTAACAAAACATAATTAAATTTGCAAAATACAGAGATAAAAAAATTTTAATGCATCAAGACAAAAGAAGTCATTAAGTTACAAGGGAAAACCCATAGATTTTCAACAGAAACCTGCAAACCAGAAGGGAGTGCCATGATATATTCAAAGTGCTGAATGGGAAAAATATACAGCCAAGAACATTCTTTCCAGCAAGGTTATCATACACAACAGAGGGAGACACAGAGTTTCGTAGACAAACAAAAACTAAAGGAATTCATGACCAATGAACCAGCCCTGCAAGAAATATTAAACAGGACTCCTTGATGGAAAGGAAAGATGAAAAAGGACAGTACAAAGTAAGCAATATAAAAGTAGTAATAATGAACATTTCTGTAAAAAAAATCAGTCAAGGAACCAACCAATAAAAAGGGATATGAAAATAATAACACATACCTAAAACATGGGGAGGAGAGGAGTAAAGAATGGGTTCATATTTAAATGACCATAAACTTAATATAGACTACTATTGGCAGAAGGTATACAAACCTACTGGTCATGATATATCTAAAACCACTAACATATACAAAGAATAAAGAAAAATGTATCCAAATGTATCACTAAAGAAAATCAGCAAAACATGAAAGACAAAAAAAGCATCAGAGAAAATGTTCAGAAACAACCACAGAACAAGTAATAAAAATGGCAATAAATATTTATCAATAATTACTCTGAATGTAAATGGATAAAAGACATAGGATGACAGAATGGATAAAAAAACAAAACCCATCTATACGCTGCCTACAAGAGACTCATTTTAGACATAAAGACACCCACAGATCGAAAGTGAGAGGATGGAGAAGCAACTATCATGCAAATGGACATCAATGAAAGCCAGAGTAGCAAGACTTATATTGGACAAAACAGACTTTAAAAAAAGACTGTAACAAGAGACAAAGAACACTATATAATCATAAAGGGGAAAATACAACAATAAGATATAACAATTGTAAATATTTATGCACCCAACATAGGAGCACCCAAATACATAATGAAGTTAATAAAAAACATAACGGAAATAATCTATAAAACTATAATGATAGTAGCGGACTTTAACATTTCACTTACATCAATAGACAGATATCTAAACAACATCAAGGAAACAAGGGCTTTGAATAACACATAGGAGCAGATAGATTTAACAGATTTAGGCAGCAGCTCTTTCTGTCCATAGGTGCTGTCCCCGTGCTTTATTAAAATCACCTTTTTGCACCCCCCCAAAAAAAGATTTAACAGATATATTCAGAACATTCCATCCTAATCAGCAGAATACACATTCTTTTCAAGTACACATGGAACATTTTCCAGAACAGATCAAATATTAGCGCATTAAAAAAAAAACTCAACAAATTCAAGAAGATCAAAATCATACCATGCATATTTTCTGACCACAATGCTATGAAAACAGAAATCAACAACAAGAAAAAATGTGGAAAGACCACAATACATGGAGGTTAAATAACGTACTACTAAACAACAAATGGGTCAACCAGGAAATCAAAGAAGAAATAAAAAATACATGGAAACAAATTAAAACACAATAATCCAAAACCTGTGGAATGTGGCAAGAGGTTATAAGAGGGAAGATTACAGCAATACAGACCTACCTCAAGAAGCAGAAAAAATCTCAAACAACCTAACCTTGCACTTAAAGGAGCTAGAAAAAGAACAACAAAACTAAAACCAGAGGAAAGAAGGAAATAATTAGGGCAGAAATAAATGATATAGATTTAAAAAAACACAACAGAACAGATCAATGAAACCAGGAGCTGGTTCTTTGGAAAAAAATCAATAAAACTAATAAACCTCTAGCCAGAATTATCAAGAAAAAAAAAAGAGAAAACACTCAAATAAAATCGCAAATGAGAGAGAAGAAATCACAACCAACACCACCGAAATACAATCATAAAAGAATATTATGAGACTCCATAGGCCAACAAACTGGACAACCTGGAAGAAACAGATCAATTCCTAGAAACATATGAACTACCAAAACTGAAACAGGAAGAAATAAAAAATTTGAACAGACCCAACAGATAATCAGCAAAGAAACTGAATCAATAATCTAAAAACTCCCAACAAACAAAGTCCAGGAGACAGCTTCACAGGTGAATTCCACAAAACATTTAAGGAAGAGTTAATATCTATTGTTCTCAAACTATTTCAAAAATTACAAAAGGAAGGAAAACTTCCAAAATGATCTTATGAGGCCAGCATTACCCAGATACCAAAACCAGACAAAGACACCACAAAAAAAAGAAGTATAGGCCCATACCCCTGATGAACATGGATGCAAAATCCTCAACAAAATACTAGCAAACCAAATTCAACAATACATTTTTAAAAATTATTTTTAGATTTTATTTATTTGACAGAGAGAGAGAAAACAAGCAGACGGAGCAGCAGAGGGAGAGGGAGAAGCAGACTGCTGAGCAGAGAGAGCCCTATGCGGCACTCGATCCCAAGACCCAGGGATCATGACCTAAGTTGAAGGCAGACACTTAACTGACTGAGCCACCCAGGCACCCCTCAAGAACACATTTAAAAAAAAAATCATTGACCAAGATCAACTGATTTATTCCTGGGTTGCAAGGGTGGTTTATACTCACAAATCATTCAATGTGATAGATACATCACAAAGAGAAAGAAATAAGAACCATATGATGTTTTCAATAGATACAGAAAAAGCATCTGACAAAACACTGCACCCATTCTTGATAAAAACCCTCAACAAAGTAGGTTTAGAGGCAACATAACTCAACATAGTAAGGGCCATCTATGAAACAAAACAAACCAAAACAAACAAAACAAAACAGCTAACATCATCCTTAAATGGGGGAAAAGCTGAGAGCTTTTTCCACTCTCACCACTTTTATTCAACACAGCACTGTAAGTCCTAGCCACAGCAATTAGACAACAAAAAGAAATAAAGGAAATCCAAATCAGCAAGGAAGAAATAAAACTTTCACTATTTGCAGATGACATGATATAGACTCTATACAGAAAACTGAAAAGACTACAACAAAAACCTGCTAGTACTCATCAACAAATTCAGTAAAGTTGCAGGATATGAAATTAATGTGCAGGAATCTGTTGCATTTCTATATACCAATAACAAAGCAGCAGAAAGAGAAATCAAAGAATCAATTCCATTTATAACTGCAGCAAAAACCAAAAGACACCTACAAATAGACCTAACTAGAGGTGAAAGAGCTATACTCTGAAAACTATAAAACACTGATGAAAGAAACTGAAGATGACACAAGGAAATGGAAAAACATTCCATTCTCATGGATTGGAAGAACAGATATTATTAAAATGCCTATACTACCCAAAGCAGTCTACACATTTAATGCAATCCCTATCAAAATACCAGCAGCATGTTTCACAGAGCTAGAATGAACAATCCTAAAATTTGCATAGAACCAAAAAAGACGCCAAATAGCCAAGGCAATCTTGAAGAAGCAAAGCAAAGCTAGAGGCATCACAATTCCAGACTTCAAGTTATATTACAAACGTGTCGTGATCAAAACAGTATGGTACTGGCACAAAAATAGACACATAAATCAAGAGAACAGCAAGTCCAGAGATAAACCCACAATTTTACCATCAATTAATTTTTGACAAAGCAGGAAAGAATATCCAGTGGGAAAAAGACAGCCTTTTCAACAAATGGTACTGGGAAAACTGGACAGCTACATGCAAAAAATGAGACTGGGCAACTTACTTATACCACATACAAAAATAAACTCAAAATAGATTAAAGACCTACATGTGAGATCTGCCACCATAAAGTCCTAGAACAGAACACAGGCAATAACTTCTTTGACACATCGGTTGTACCAATTTCTTTCTAGAGAGGTTTCCTGAGGCAAGGGAAAACAAAAGCAAAAATAAGCTATTGGGACTACATTGAAATAAAAAGCTCTGAACAGTGAAGGAAACAACAAAACTAAAAGGCATGGGTGCCTGGGTGGCTCAATTGTTAAGCGTCTGCCTTCGGCTCGGGGTGTGATCTCAGTAGTCCTGGGATCAAGCCCCACATCAGGCTCTTCCACTGGGAGCCTGCTTCTTCCTCTCCCACTCCCCCTGCCTGTGTTCCCTCTCTCACTGGCTGTCTCTCTGTCAAATAAATAAATAAAATCTTAAAAAAAAAAAAAAAAAAGACTGAAAGGCAACCTACAGAATGGAAGAAGACATCTGCAAATGACATATCTGAAAGGGGCTTAGTATACAAAATATATGAAGAACTTATACAAATCAACACCCAAAAAACAAATAATCCAACTAAAAAATACGCAGAAAGACATTAACAGGTATTTTTTAAAGACCTACAATGGCCAACAGACACATGAAAAGATATTCATCATCTTTTATCACCAAGGAAATGCAAAAGTACAATGAGCTATCATGTCACACCTGTCAGAATGGCTAAAACCAACCACAGAACAACAGGTGTTGGTGAAGATGTGGAGAAAAAGGAACACTCGTGCACTGTTGATGGGAATGCCAACCGGTACAGCTACTCTGGAAAACAGTATGGAGCTTCCTCAAAAAGTTAAAAATAGAACTACCTTATGATCCAGTGATTGGGGGGCATTTACCCCCAAGAATACAAAAACACGAATTCAAAGGGATACAGGCACCCCTATTGTTACAGCAGCTTTATTTACAACAGCCAAGACATGGAAGCAGCCCAAGTGTCCATCGATGACGAATGGATAAAGATGAGGTGGTATATGCATACAATGGAATATTATTCAGCCATAAAATGAATGAAATCTTGTTATTCCAACAACATATATGGAGCTAGAGCATATAATGCTATGTGAAATAAGTCAGTCAGAGAAGGACAAAAGCCGTATGATTTCAGTCATCCACTCAAACTATATGATTTCACTCAGAATTTAAAAAACAAAACAAGCAAAGGGGAAAATAAGAGAGACAAATCAAGAAACAGATTCTTAATTATAGAGAACAAACTGATGGTTACCAAAGGGGAGGTGGGTAGGGGGGAAGGGTCAAATTGGTGATGGGGATCAGGAGTGCACTTGTGATGAGCACATGGGAATGTGATGTATGGGAAACACTGAATCAGTATATTGAACACCTGAAACTAATATAACACTGTATGTTAACTGGAATTTAAAAACTTAAAAAAATACTTCAGTATCTACTGTCTTACATATGTCTTCCAGCAAAATTATATGTATATAAAAACAAAGGGACAAAAAAAATAGCATGAAGAAAATGTAATCTTCAAAACCAGATTCAGATATGAGATGTAGAAACTAACGGAGAATTTAAAATAACTAGCGTATGTTAAAAATCTAGATAATAGGCCACATCATGTAGGTAATATCAGAAGAGTTGAAAACTATAAAAATGAATCAAATGAAAATGGTAGATATTGAAAACACATTAACAGAAATGAATATGCCTGCCTTTAAGGGAGCTTATAAGTAGACTCAACACAAATGAAGAATCAGGGAACTTGAACACAGGTCAACAGCAATTACCCCATCTAAGATGCAAGCAGAAAGTAGAGGGGGAAAATCATTCAAAACAGAACTATGGGGGCGCCTGGGTGGCTCAGTCGGTTAAGCATCTGCCTTCAGCTCAGGTCATGATCCCGGGGTCCTGGGATCGAGTCCCGCACTAGGCTCCCTGCTCCACGAAGAGCCTGTTTCTCCCTCTCCCTCTGCCTGCTGTTCCCCCTGCTTGTGCTCTCTCACTGCCAAATAAATAAATACAATCTTAAAAAAAAACCAAAAAACAAAAAACAGAACTACGGAGGCAGTAAGATCAATGGTTGCCATTAGTTGGGGGCTGGAGGAAGGGAAAAATAGATGAAGGACAGAGGATGATACTTCAGTGATGGATACATATCATTATACATTTGTTCAAACTATGAGTCCTAATGTAAACTAATGACCTTAGATGGTGATGTGTAAATAATGTAGGTCGATCAGTTCTAACAAATGTACCACTCTGGTGAAGGATGTAGATAATGGGAGAGGTGATGCATGCATGGGGGGAGGGAGTATATGGGAAATTTCTCTACACCCTCTCGATTTTGCTGTGAACCTAAAACTGCCCTAAAAAGAAACTCCGTTTAAAAAAAAAGTTACCCGTACTTTTTTAAGAAATAAATTTATCAATTGGCATTAGTATTGTGCCTTCAGTGATCTAAAGCTGTAGAGGTTTTCCTGTTTTCTTCTAGATGTCATGTAATTTCTCTATGATTCATTTTCATTAGTTTGTATAATGAGTGAAGTATGTGTTCACACTCTTTCGGCATGTGGTCCTTCAATTGTTTTGGCAGCTTCTGTTAAGGAGATTATCCTTTCAACATTGATCTTTGCATCTGTGTTGAAAATAATTAACTAGATTTCTGTGAATCTATTTCTATCTCTGTTTCACTGATCTTTGTCTTTCTCCTTTCACCAATACCAAACACTACTGATTACCATCTTTATCATAAGTCTATAAATAAGGTATAGTGTGCCCTTTCAAACTTTTTTTTAAGATTTTATTTATTTATTTGAGAGAATGAGGGAGAACAGAGAGGGAGAGGGAGATGCAGACTCCCTGCTGAGCAGGGAACCTGATGTGCGGGATGTGCAACTCGATCCCAGGACCCTGAGATCATGACCTGAGCAGAAGTCGGACGCTTAACCAACTGAACCACCCAGGCAACCCTCCTTTCAAACTTTTTATTCTTCCTTTTTTAGAACTGTTTTGGTTATTCTAGTTTCTTTGCATTTTCATATAAACTTTAGAATAAGCTAGCAATATCTACAAAAACAACTTGCTGAGATTTTGACTGAGACAACGATTGAATCTACAGATGAAATTCAGAAGATCTGATATCTTACCAAATCTTCTGATTCAGGGATGTAGTATTAATCCCTATTCATCTAGATCGTCTTTGATTTATTTCATGAATATTTTGTTGTTTTCAGCAAAAAATTATAAAAGCAGCAACAGAAAAAAACACACAAGTGACCCAAAGAATCTTTACCGGTGATTTCTCATGAGAAACAATGAGGATCAGAGGCAGCACTTGGTATACACAAAGCGCTAAAAGAAAACAAAAAACAAAAAAACAAAAAAACGACAAGCAAGAAGCTTATATCCATAAAACTATCTTTCAATAATGAGGAAAAAGTAAGACTGACAAAAAAGGACTAAGAGAATTCACTGTTAGTCGACCTGACTTAGAAGAAAAAAACAAATTCCTTCAAGCTGAAATGACTTTAATTCAAATCCATATAAAGAAATAAAAAAGAAGCCCATATGAAGAAATAAACAGGCTCAGAAAAGCTAATTACATAGATAAATGTAAATGACAGAATAAATAAAATTTGCTCTTTTCTTCTAAAATAATTTAAGAGAACTGCATAAAAGATACAAGTATTGTGCACATTATAATCTCTTGAGCAACAATTTTAAAATGAACTAAAAAAAAACCACTAGAATTGAGAGTTTCCTATTACTGTACATCCTAGCCAGCAATTGGTATTTTCAGGTTTTTAAAAATTTTAATCATTCTAATATGAGTATGAGGATTTCTCATTTTTTTAAATTGAATTTCTCTAATTTCAAATGAGCATCTTTTCATTTGCTCATTGGCCATCTCTTTATCTTCTTTGGTGAGGTGTATATTCAGATCTTTCGCCCAATTTCTAACTGGGTTGTTTTCTTATTATTGAAGTTAAAGAGTTCTTTATATATTAAAGTCCTTCATCAGATATGGGTTTTGCAAAATTTTTTTCTAGTCTGTGGTTTGCCTTTTCATTCTCTTGACGCTGTTTTTTCCGAGCAAACATTTTTAATTTTAATAAAGTCCTGGTTATCAATTTCTTCTTTCATGAATTATACTTTTGACGTTGGATCTAAAACTCATCACCAAACCCAAGTTCACATATTCTTTTGTATTTGCTTTTAGAAGTCTTACAGTTTTCCATTTTATATTTAAGGTCTGTGATCCATTTTGAGAGAATTTTTGTTTAAAGTGTAAAGTCTCGGGGCGCCTGGGTGGCACAGCGGTTAAGCGTCTGCCTTTGGCTCAGGGCGTGATCCCGGCGTTATGGGATCGAGCCCCACGCCAGGCTCCTCCGCTATGAGCCTGCTTCTTCCTCTCCCACTCCCCCTGCTTGTGTTCCCTCTCTCGCTGGCTGTCTCTGTCTCTGTCAAATAAATAAATAAAATCTTTAAAAAAATAAATAAATAAAGTGTAAAGTCTCTAAGTTCAATTTTTAAACTGTGAACATACAATTGGTTCCAACACTATTTGAAAAGACTACCCTTTCACCGAGTACTCTTTCTGCCTTTGTCAAAGACCAGTTTGCAATCTGCGTTGAGTCTGAGTTCTCTATTCTATTGATCTATATGTCTGTCCCTTTACCAGTGGCATGTTATGTTCGTAACTGTAGTTTTATAATAAGTCTTAAAACCAAATGGTGTGAGTCCTTCAACTTTGTGCTTCTTCCACACTGTATTACTTGTTACAGTGTTTGCCTTTCCATATAAAGCTTAGAATCAGTGTCACAAATGATGCCAAAGACATTAACAGGAAAATGAAGAAATACTACAAACAACTATATGCTCATGAATTTGATAAATTAGATGAAATGGAACAATTATTTGAAAGATCACCAAAGCTCACTCAAGAAAACTTGAATAGCCCTCCCTATACCTAGTAAATAAATTGGACTGCAAGTTACTAGCAAAATATGAAAACTTCAGGCTTAGACAGTTTCACTGGTAAATTCTACCAACCAAGTAATAAATAATGCCAATTCTACACAATCAATTCCATTAAAAAGAAGAGGAAAGAACATGTCCCATTTATGAAGCCAGTATTATCCTGTTCACAAATCCAGAGAGAAATACTGCCAGAAAAGAAAATTGCAAATCAGTATCTCTAATGAACATAGATGTAAAAATTGCCACAGAATGTTAGTAAATAAAATGCAGTAATATGAAAAAATATATATCACAATCACATGGATTTCATCTAAGAAATGTAAGATTAGTTCAACATTGAAAAATCAATGAAATTCAGGGTACCTGGGTGGCTCAGTCAGTCAAGCCTCCAACTCTTGATTTCGGCTCAGGTCATGATCTCAGGGTCCTGGGCTCTGAGCTGGGGGCATGGAGCCTGCTTAAGTTTCTCTCTCTTCCTCTCCCTCTGCTCCTCTCCCCTCTCTCTCTCTCTAAAACAAAGCAAAACAAAACAAAAAAACAATGAAATTCCATATCAACAATTTGAAGACGACCATACAATCAATAGATTCAGAAAAAGACATCTGAAAAATTCAACATACTTTCATGATAAAAACTCTCAGAACACTGGGGTGCCTGGGTGGTGAAGCTGGTTAAGCACCTGACTCTTGGTTTCGGCATAGGTCGTGATCTCCGGGTCAAGAGATTGAGCCCTGAGCCAGCTCCTCATTCAGCACACAGTCCGCTTCAGATTCTTACTCTCTATCCCGCTCTGACCCTCCTGTTCATGCTCTCTCTCTCAAATAAGTAAATAAATCTTAAAAAACAACAACAACAACACACACACACACACCTCTCAGAACACTAAAAATAGAGTGGAAAGTGCTTAACCTACTAAAGGGCATCTATGAAAGACTTATAGCTAACAAAGATTGGAAAGAAGGAAAATATGCCCTCCCTCTCTACCCCATTCCACACTGTATTGGAAGGCCTACCAGCTCAATAAAGCAAGAAAAACTATTATAAGGCACACATATTAGAAAGGAAAAAATTAGTTTGCAGGAAATACTACTGTCTGTCCAAAAAAAATCTCAAATAATCTACCAAAAAAAAAAAACAAAAAACAAACCCTCTTAGAATTAAAAAGTGAGTTTAGCAAGGTAGCAGAATATAAAGTCAACAGACAAGTCAATCATATTCTTATATATGGCTATAACTGGAATTTGAAATGAAAAAATTAAAATTTACAATAGCACCCCCAAAAATAAAGTTCTTACATATAAATCTAACAAAATAGGTGCAAGAACTGTATGTGGAAACAACAAAATATTAATTAAATACATCAAAACAGATCTAGATAAATAGGGAGAAATACTATGCCCATGAATTGGAAGACTCAGTAAGATTACAAACCTCCCCAATTCATCTACAGATTCAATGCCATCCCAATCAAAATCTCAGCAACTTCTTTTCATAGATTCTTTAAAGATATTTTTGTCGATGAGAGGAACACTAATGTGGAAAGAGACCTTCTCTGACACACAGCACGAAGGAATAACTTAACCTGAAGCTGAAATAGTCATTAAGGAAGACTAGAGGCAACTACCCTAGCCAAACAACTCTGCTCCCTAACTGGGGATGTCACACTGAGAAAAACATGCCATTTCCCCTCCTCTCAGCTCCAGAGCAGCAGTGCAGAGGTTTTGCCAAGACGCAGAGACAGGTTGTAACAAAAGAGAGCGCAGAAGGTATCCCCAAGGGAACGGACTTAATTTGGAATACACTGGGGGGGAAAAATCAATCCTAAGAGTACTCCCAAAAACAATAGAAATTTTGGTGGTAAGCAATTAAATAGAGACTGGTAACTACATGAGAACAACAAGCTAAAAAACACCAGTTAGAAGTTTACCAGAGAGAACCAGGGAAAGAGACAGATAACAGCATCCCTCTATAAGTGAATGAATAAATGGGTATACTGAGATAATGGAATATTCAGCACTAAAAAGAAATGAGCTATCAAGCCATGAAAAGACAAGCAGGAACCTTAGATGCATATTACTAAGTGAAAGAAGTCAATTTGAAAAGACTACATAATGTATGATTCCAACTATCTGACATTCTGGAAAAGAAAAAAACCATCAAGACTGTAATCAGTGGTTGCCTGAGGCTAAGAGAGAGAGAAGCACAGATTGGCAGAGCACCAGGGATATTTAGGGCAGTTATGGGAAAACCAAGAAACTAGAACAGCCAAAGCAGTTGTGGGGCGGGGAGGGGGGGGACACGACTACAATCGGAGCACTCACGCCACCTGTTTTCAAGACTTATTTCAAAACTTACTATGCAGTATTAGCAAAATGGTAGACACAAGAGATCAGTGGAACAAAACAGCATATCTAGAAACAGACCCACACATATATGGTCAATTAGTGGCACTGATGTAAAAAAAGTTCAAGGGAAAAAACACAGGATTTTCAACAAACAGTACTGGAATTATTAGAGAATGAGGGGAAAGGGCTAACTACAAAGGAGCAGGAGAAAAATTTTTTAGGCTAGAAAGAATTTTATATCTTGACTACAGTGATAGTTATACTGTGAAGTCCTTAGTGAAAAAACAGAAGTGTAAAACTAAGGAGGGTGAATTTTACATTATTTAAATTACACTTCAGCAAACCTAAAGAAATATTTAAAAGCNNNCTAGATACTACACAGTGAAAAAGTAAAAATTGTGATATAAATATATTAAGATAATGAGAGGGACCAGCAGTTGAGTATGTACATAATATAGCTGAATTCAGGGTGGGGGTTAGAAGGGTATGTGTATGAAGGAGAGTTAACTATCATCCACGATGGGCAGTCAATAGATAATGGCTAAAACTTAAAAATAAAAAAAAAAAGCTACACTAGCACATTATTTAGATACACAGATCTAACTAACAGAAAAATTGAAATTTCAGCATGATTTGGTTTGCTTCTGAGAATGGAAAATTAAGGGGTGGGGGAAATCAGACAACTGTTTTTCTTTAAACAACCTTATAAAACTATACAACTCTACTATATGGTAGATGTTTTATTTTTAAATTTAAATCAAAAGAAGTACATCTACACCTTGAATATGTGCCATTAGTTCCCTGGTACATTAAACTATTGTTTAGTTAACTTATAAACTGCATTTTTATATAAAGTCTAGAATCACCTAAAAGAAGCACAAGAAGATGCGGATCCAGAGACTTCTAAATATGAAGGAACAGCATATTCCCCAACTCCAAACATTACTTAAATAAACAGCGAGGTCACCACCTAGTATAAAATTGCAACTTAATCAGCTGGAGTCTCTGGGGCTGGGAATTGACTAGAGGAGTAATTCCAGAGCTCCACCCCCTACCAATTGGTAAGACTGAAACTACTTCACTATATGTAGTATGACAGGCGTGGGCCCTGATCACCTATGCTTTCACCAAACCGGAGCTTGCCTCTAACCTATTCTCAGTCTGTATGACTAGCCTTCATGCCTGTTAGGAGTCTTGCCGTGAACCTCAATATTTTGGTTTGGGTCCTGCACCAATCTAAACCAACCATCAGGGGACGACAATGTGCTAGTTTCTGTCTGCCTGAGTAACCTGACTACCTAGAAGCTTCCAGATGAAATGTTCTACCTACCAATTTAGGTCCCATCCCTCTGAACGCCAGGCCAGATCAAACATACATTTGCCATGTCCCCCTACCCTCAAACACGCACTTTAGACCAGTGGTGTTAAAGCTTTTAGAAAAGTTTACACTCTCAAAACTACTGAGAAAACAAAGAGCTTTAGTCGATTTATTTACTACAAGAGAAAGTAAACTAAAAAAAGCCTTTTAAATATTTAAAATACCTATTAATAATCAATTTAATGATAAACTTGATTAGTTAACTTAAATGGTTGTTCTATTTACTTATAATCCTGACCCTAACCCTAATACATCACATGCATAATAAATTTAACATAATGAATTTTTGTGCAAAATGACTGTACTTTCAAAACCAAATAACCCTAGTGATGAATAGTATTGTCTTACATATATTTCTATGTTTGTAATTCTCCTTAATGCTTGGTTTAATAGAAGACATTGGAGCCTCATATCTGCTTCTCCATTCAAGCTATTATGAAATTTTTGCTTGGGTGGAAATATATGGAGAAAGTCCTACTGGATATGAAGTTGAAAAAGAAAGAAGTATATTAATATTCTTTCAGATAATTATGAAAATTCTTCAATGGTACTATACCAAAACTCAACAAGTGGTAGCTTCTCAAAAATCAGCTGAAACGCGGGAATCTAAAAACATAACATAACTCTGTAACCTTAAAATCCACTAGTCTGTCTTGCCCTTTCAATGAATATTTGACCCATGCATGATTATGGAACGTCCTACAAGGGTCATTTGGAAAATATTAGTTTACTGAGTCATACAGATTTTGATATTTCATTAGATGGTATTTTAAAAATCATATTCATTAAAATCTCTCATGTCATCAGAAAAATCTTAATTTAAGTATTGGTGAAACCATAAAGCTCACACAGATGGACATTAAGTCTATAAAACTCCTAAATTTTGTTTGAAAGCTAAAATTTTATTTATTTATTTTTTTAAGATTTTATTTCTCTGACAGAGAGAGAGAGAGAGAGAATACAAGCAGCGGGGCAGGAGATGGAGAAGCAGGCTCCCCGCTGAGCAGGGAGCCAGATGCGGGGCTCGATCGCAGGACACTTCGACCATGACCTGAGCCGAAGGCAGACGCTTTAACCGACTGAGCCACCCAGGAGCCCCTGAAAGCTAAAATTTTAAATGTGCAACAAATAACTATCAGTTGTTTTCCTTGAAAGGATAAGTTCACTTATTTACTTAGAAAAAAATATATGCCTAATACCCAAATATGAAAAACCATAGTTTCTCTGTTATTCTTCTAAGTAAACTGTTACAAGTAAAAAAAAGTGAGTAGCACGTTTCTATGATGTTACAGGTAACTTTCCAAGGCAATCACCATAACTCAGTTTGCAGAAGTGATTCATGCTTACTTCCCTTTTTATCACACAATATTAAGACATGTACTCATGGGTCTATATTTAATATAATTAGTAACGTTTATTGCGCAAAAACATTTTTTAAGAAAAATTGACTTTTTAAATTTTTTTAGTACAAGTGCATGGTGAAGAATTCAATGACCACTGGTACAGTTTGGTACCACTACCTTCGTACTCAGGCAGAAGCAGATTTATTTTCCGCTGCTTTGACACCATCAGTGCAAATGTCAAAACAGGTAAAAGTAAACAACTAAGTACTATTCTGAAAATATCATCCATTTTGCAGTTCCCTTGAAAAGCCCACACACTGACAACTGTAATATACTGTTGGCCACCACCTCAGGTGTTATATCCCCTTAAAGGTGCCAACTACCCTATTATGGCTTATTGCCCTTTCCCAACAGTACTACTGATGTCTGCACCAATCTAAGCAATGATAACTTCACTATTATTTAACCTGTTTTGTAGAAAACAAGGGATACAAAAACAAAACATCACACTTCATTTCCAAATCAATAAGGGTTTCTCACTCCTCCCAGGAACTACTAAAGCTGTGTCTTCTGAATAGCTGAGTTTTCTCAATTAGCTGAGGGTTTACACCATATGCAAACTTTTTTTTTTAACTTCAGAAGAGAATCCTAAAATGTGTAACATACATTTCTGCCTAACAAAAGATGTAACTATAACTTAACCTTTTCTGGACGCCCTCTACCTTAAATTGTCCCAGACTACTCAATTTTATATATATTTGTCTCTTTACCTGCAGTCAGGCTATGGGCTGCACTTGTAGTAACGATCAATGTATCATGCTACCACTCCTCTCCTACTTTCTAAATCTGTCATGGTCATGGAAACCAGATTTATTAGAATTATGTATTAAGGGTTCCAAGTGAGAGACTCACTGAAAAGAATTCAGTGTGAGCTCTAGTGCAGACACTGTTGTACCTCTTTTAGCTATTCAAAAATACTTTTCATTCTGCTTTTGAGCTGTGTTCAAAACACAACTGGGAGTTAAGCTGGCGGAGGAGTAGAGGTCCCCTTTTTCAGCTGAGTCGAGCTGGATAGGTACCAGACCATCCTGAACACCCACGGAATCAGCCAGAGACCCAGGAACATACATCTGGATCTCTACGAATGAACATCTCCAGCGCTGAGTATTGAGGTACGAAGCGGGAAGCCCTGAAACCGCGCACAGATACCAGAAGATAAACGGAAGGGGGAGGGAGCCGCCGCATTCCGGTGCCGGGAAATGGTAGCCACCTGCACTGGGGAGCGGGCTGATTCGCGCAGACCGGCACCCGCGAAGGAGCAGACTGAGACCGTAAGCCGGGGAACGCGTGCGAACAGTCTGAAAACCGGAGCTCCAGAGTGCGCGAGTAACACTGAAATGGAGCTCCGGAGCGCATGGGAGCGGCTGGCGGCTGGCGGTGTTAGAAACACAAAGGACAGAGACCCGCCGGCCCTGGAAGTGAGGGCTGGGACACAGGCTGTGGGGCGCACATCCCGGGACGCTGCAGGGTTGAGCAGCACCAACAGAAACAGAGTTAAAGTGGCCAGAAGACCCCAGTGGAGAGCGGTCTGCGATCCCTCTGTTCTGAGACAGAAGCTGAGATTCGGCTATTGCTGCTCTGACTCTCAGAAGAGGCAGAGCAAACTGCCAGGGAAAGCCGCCAGAGAACAAAAGCCTAGAAATACGGGCTCACGGTGTGCCCACCCCATCCCCCCTCGCAGGGAACATGGAGACTCTACCCAAACAGGGTTGCCTGAGTTTCGGTGCGGCAGGCCCCTGCCCCAGAAGGCAGGCTGAAAAATCAAGAAGCCCACATCCCTAAGGTCCCTATAAAACAAGTGCACACTGCCTGGGTCCTGGTCAATAATTTGGGCTCTGGGCAACCCCGCAACCTCTCCTCATCAGAATGACAAGAGGAGAAATCCCCCTCAGCAAGGAAAAGACAATGAGTCTGTGGCCTCTGCACAGAATTGATGGATACGGATATAACGAAATTGTCACAAATGGAGTTCAGAGTAACAATGGTCAACAGGATGTGTAGACTTGAAAAAAATATTAAGGAAAATATTAATGAGAATATAGAATCTCTAAGGGCAGAAATAAGAGTGAATCTGGCAGAAATTAAAAATGCTATGAATCAAATGCAGTCAAAACTAGATGCCCTCACGGCCAGGGTAAATGAGGCAGAAGAACCAATCAGTGAGTTGGAGGATGGGTTAGTAGAAGAGAAAGCTAAGACAGAAACTTGGCTCAAAAAAATCCAATCTCAAGAACGCAGGTTATGGGAGATTACTGACTCAATGAAACGTTCCAATGTCAGAATCATTGGCATCCCCGAGGGGGTGGAGAAAAACAGAGGTCTAGAAGAGATATTTGAACAAATTGTAGCTGAAAACATCCCTAATCTAGCAAAGGAAACAAGCATTCGTGTCCAAGAGGCAGAGAGGACCCCTCTCAAGCTCAACCACTACAAACCTACGCCACATCACGTCATAGTGCACTTCGCAAATATTAGATCCAAGGATACAGTATTGAAAGCGGCCAGGGCAAAGAAATTTCTCATGTACCAAGGCAAAGGCATCAGAATTACATCAGACCTGTCTACACAGACCTGGAATGAGAGAAAGGGTTGGAGGGGCATTTGTAAAGCTCTTTCAGAGAAAAACATGCAACCAAGGATCCTTTATCCAGCAAGGCTGTCATTCAGAACTGATGGAGAGACAAAGACCTTCCAGAATCGCCAGTCACTGACCAATTTCATAAGCAAAAAACCAGCCCCAAAGGAGATATTAAGGGGGATTCTATAAAAGTAAAAAGGCCCCAAGAGTGATACAGAACAGAAAGTCACAATCTATAGAAACAATGACTTTATAGGCAACATGGCATCATTAAAATCATATCTCTCAATAATCACTCTCAATGTAAATGGCCTAAATGCTCCCATTAACACCACAGGGTTGCAGACTGGATAAAAAGACATGACCCATCCATTTGCTGTCTACAAGAGACTCATTTTGAACCTAAAGATACATCCAGACTGAAAGTAAAGGGATGGAATACCATCTTTCATGCCAATGGACCTCGAAAGAAAGCTGGGGTAGCAATTCTCATACCAGACAGATTGGATTTTAAACTAAAGACTATAGTTAGAGATACAGAAGGGCACTGTATTATTCTTAAAGGATATATTCAACAAGTGGATATGACAACTATAAATATATATGCCCCCAAACAGGGGAGCAACAAGATACACAAGCCAACTCTTAACCAGAATAAAGAGACATATAGACAATAATACGTTAATAGTAGGGGACCTCAACACTCCACTATCAGCAATAGACAGATCACCTAAGCAGAAAATCAACAAAGAAACAAGAGCTTTGAATGCCATACTAGACGAGATGGACCTCATAGATATATATAGAACACTACACCCCAGAACCAAAGAATACCCATTCTATTCTAATGCCCATGGAACATTCTCAAGAATAGACC
>NW_024423319.1:66341681-66345513 GCF_017311325.1 Ursus maritimus
TCCTAGTTCTTATGTTCCACAGATGAGAGAAAATATATGATAATTGTCTTTCTCTGCTTGACTTATTTCACTTAGCATTATCTCCTCCAGTGCCGTCCATGTTGCAGCAAATGTTGAGAATTCGTTCTTTCTGATGGCTGAGTAATATTCTATTGTATATGCAAAACACATCTTTATTTTGTGAGGGCCATTAACATTATTTTATTCATGAAATTTCAATATTAGATACATGGAATACACTATTGTTAGAATAAATTTAGATGTCTCAGTAATTATCACCTTTGATTGCACTTAGAATAAGCATTGGAAAGATGAATGAAGGAGATGACATAATGGCAAAATCTTTGCAATTTGTTTTAGTAATGGTTGGTAAACCAGGGATAATGTTAAGTAAAACAGATTTACATTAATCATACAAAGGGTGATTTTTCAGTTATTATCAATTAAAATAATAATATGGACTCTGAGAAACAAACGGAGGGCTTCAGAAGGGAGGGGGTGGGGGAATGGGATAGGCTGGTGATGGGTAGTAAGGAGGGCACGTACTGCATGGTGCACTGGGTGTTATACGCAACTAATGAATCATCGAACTTTACATCAAAAACCAGGGATGTACTGTATGGTGACTAACGTAATATAATAAAAAAATATAATTATAAAAAAACAAAACAAAAAACAAAACAAAACACAATAACTGGCTGAACAGTTAAGTTCCAGATATTAAGATGATATTGTACTTGCATTTAAAATGAAGCCCTGTCCAGATAACTTGAAATCCACACAAAAAGAAGTTTGATAAATCAGTAATTCAAGACCAGAGTGTTGTTTTTTTTTTTAAGATTTTATTTATTTATTTGACAGAGACAGCCAGTGAGAGAGGGAGCACAGCAGGGGGAGTGAGAGAGTAAGAAGCAGGCTCCCAGCGGAGGAGCCCGATGTGGGACTGGATCCCGGAACGCCGGGATCAAGCCCTGAGCCGAAGGCAGACGCTTAAGGACTGCGCTACCCAGGCGCCCCAAGACCAGAGTGTTTTTTAATTAAACTTGTAATTTTAAGATAAATGTACATTCATATGCAGTTCTTAGAAATAATACAAAGAGAACCCTTTGACTGTTAACCCACATTACTGCAACAATAACAGCTTACAAAACCATACTACCACATCACCACCGGGATACTGTTATTGATAGTCAAGATGCAGAACATATTTTTAAATTTTATTTATTTGAGAGAAAGAGTGAGAGAGCAAGAGAGAGCGCACATGTGCACATGAGAGCGTGGGAGGGGCAGAGGGAGAGGGAGAAGCAGACTCCCTGCTGAGAAGGGAGCCTAAGGCGGGGCTTGGATCCCAGGATCCGGGAATCCTGACCTGAGCCGAAGGCAGAGGCTTAACCAACTGAGCCACCCAGGTGCCCCCAGAACATTTTCATTAACACAAAGACATTTCATGTGATCTTTTATAACCCATCACCCTCCTGAACCCAACCCCATCCTTGAAACTTAAGAACCACTACTCTATTCTTCATTTCAATGATTCTGTCATTTTCAGAATACTATATAAATGGTACCTTCCGCAACTGGATTCTTTTACTTGGCATTAATTCTCTGGGGATTCACCCAAGTTGTTGTATCAACTTCATTCTTTTTTATTCCTAAGTGGTATTACACATATCAAGAGTTTAGCTAAGCTTCTCCATGGTATTGGTGCCTCGGCATCCATTTTGTTTGGCTAACAGGCCTGAAGAGGCCTTAAACTGACATTTGGTCTTCATGCAAACACATGCCCTGGATAATAGCCTGCAGAGTCATAACTATGTTAAGTCCTGATACAATTTCCCCAATGCCCCTTGTGATAAAGTCTCCCTTGCCTCCCAGGGCTTTTCCCTTGTGCACCTCTTATATTAGACCCCTGAGAAGCTTACCAAAACCTTGCTTTTCTTGGTTTGAATTGACCAATCCAGTCTTAGCTCAGAAACCCCAAAGCACTACCTACAGACCCTAACAAAGCCATGTGCCCCAGGTACTGACCTGCTGTCTACCTGTACCCTGCCTTGACTTCTTCATGTGGCTCCTCAAGATGTGTAGTATACTGACCACCAAGGACCTGTGAGTAAAGAACCTCTCTATTTCAATTTTCCATGTGGTCTCTTATAGCACCTGGGCTTATCATCAAACACCCCAAGGAGCTCTACTTAACAAATGTAAATCTGGGGTGCCTGGATGACTCAGTTGGTTAGGCATCCCCTCCTGGTTTTTGTTCAGGTCATGATCTCATGAGTTGTGGGAGATAGAGCCCCATGTCTGGTTCCGTGCTTGGCAGGGAGTCTGCTTGTGGATTCTCTCCTTCTACCCCTCCCCCTGCTCTCTCTCTCAAATGATTAAACAAATCTTTTTAAAAAAAAACACACACACAATTGTTAATTTAACAATTTGCAATGAACATACCGGAATTGGTTTAGGCATCCAACCATTAGAGGACATCAGGGAAGGGGGGCCTGGGTGGCTCAGGTGGCTGAACATCTGCCTTCAGCTCAGGTCATGATCTCAGGGTTCTGGGATCCAGCCTCGCATAGGGCTCCCTGTTTAGCAGGGAGTCTACTTCTCTCTCCTCCTCTGCCTGCCCCCCTCCGCTCATGCTCGCTCTCTCTCAAATCTAAAAAATAAAAGAAAAAATAAATTAAAAAAATAAAAGACATCTGGAATTTCTACATTGTTACTATTATGAATAAGATTCATACACAGGTTTTTGTGTGAACACAAATTTTCATTTCTCTGGGATTTATTTTTTACTCTCAAGACTGTAACTGCTGGGTTATACAGTAGTTGCATGTTTAATATAATAAGAAACTGCTAAACTTTTCCAGAATGGCTATATAACATTTTACATTCCCATCAAAAACATGAGTAATCCAGACTCTCCGCATCCTAACCAACACTTGATGTTACCTCTATTTTTCATTTTATTATTTTAATACGTAGATATATTTCCTTGTGGTTTTAATTTGTATTTCAAAAATGGTTTATGATGTTGAACAGCTCTTCCTTTTCTAATGTGCCATCTGCATATCTCCTTCCTTGAAACATTTCTTCATGTCTTTTGTCCATGTTCTCACTGGATTAACCGGTCTGGTTTTTTACTTTTTCGTTTCTAGTTTTTTTATGTATTTATTACTAAATGTACTAGTATTTACATGCAAGACACACAGTTTACAAATAAACTGCTGCCACTCTATAGCTTCTCTTTACGTGCTCTTAACAGTCTTTAGCAGAATAAGAGTTTTTGGTGTTCATGAAGTTTAATTAATCAATTTTTCCTTTTACAGGTCATGCTTTTGAAGTATATGAACTCCTTGTCTACCCCAAGATCTTATTTTCTCTGTTTTCTTCTAGAAGTTTTATAGTTTTAAGTTTTACTTTTTTACACTGAAGTCTAGAATTTGTTATCAGTTCATTTTTGTACAAGGTGTGAATCTCAGGCCAAGAGTCTTTTTTTCCCCCATGGATGTCCAGTTGCACAAGCACCATTGTTGAAAAGGCTCTTTCCCTACTGAACTGTTTTTCTGCTTTTGTCAAAATCAGGTAGGCATAACTGTGTCTATTTCTCAGTTCTTGATTTTGTCAAATTGATATGTCTATCCCTCTACCAGTTTAATGCTGTCTTGATTATTCTAAATATACAGTAGACATTAGTAACAGGTAGAATGATTCCACCAATTCAGTCTTTTTCAAGATTGTCTTAGCTATTCTAGGGCCTTTGCTTTTTCATATAAATTTTATTTATTTAAGGATTTTATTTATTTATTTATTTATTTATTTATTTATTTATTTATTT
>NW_024423319.1:66345523-66356936 GCF_017311325.1 Ursus maritimus
TTTATTTATTTATTTATTTATTTATTTATTTATTTATTTATTTGACAGAGAAAAGCACAAGCAGGAGGAGCAGGAGAGGGAGA
This sequence comes from Ursus maritimus, assembly GCF_017311325.1. Classification (NCBI taxonomy): domain Eukaryota; kingdom Metazoa; phylum Chordata; class Mammalia; order Carnivora; family Ursidae; genus Ursus; species Ursus maritimus. Next base: position 66,345,607 of record NW_024423319.1, read on the forward strand.
AGCAGACTCCCTGCTGAGCAGGGAGCCTGACGCAGGGCTCCAACCCGGGATGACCTGAGCTGCAGGCAGATGCTTAACCGACTGACCCTTTCATATAAATTTTAGAATAAGCTTCTCTATATCTACAAAAACACCCTAGGATTTATATAGTAATTCCATTAAAACTGTATCACCTTGGGGACAACTGACATCTTCAATATATTGTTTTCCAATTCATGAACATGGTAAATATCTTCAATTATTTAGGTCTTAGTCTCTTTCATCAGCATTCAATAATTTCTAGAATACAGATCCTATATGTTCTATTAAGTTTATATCTAAGTATTATATTTCCTTGGAGTAGTTGTAAATTGTATTATAAATTCTGGTTTTCACACATTCATTAATAATATACAGAAATATGACTGATATTTGTATACTGATGTTGTAGCCTATAACATTGCTGAAGTCACTAATTCTAGGAATTTGGGGAGCTTTTGTGTAGATTCCTTTAAATTTTTACATATACAAACGTGTTATCTGCAAATAGGGACAAATTTCTTTTTAATTAGGACACTTTTTATTTCATTTTCTTGCCTTACTACAGTGGCTTGACTTTTTGGCACTATGTTGAATAATACAGGTAGGAGTAATATTCTTGCCATTTTTTCTGACCCTAGGGATATGTATGCAATCTTTCACCATTATATATGATGTTATCTGTGGGGTTTTTGTAGATGCTGTTTATCAAGTCAAGGGAGTTACCCTATATACCTCATTCTCTAAGAGTTATCATAAACAGGCATCTGATATTGTCGTATACCTTTTGGGGATCAATTTAATATAATCACATGATTTTTCTTCTTTATCCTGTTGATAATGTGCATTATATTGATTGATTTTCAAATGCTGAACCAGCCTTGCATACCAAGGAAAATTCCATTTGGTCATGGTGTATAATTCTCATACATGACTACATTCAATTTGCTAGTATGTTAAAAGTATTTTGGGTCTAAGATGATGAAAAATATTGGTCTGTAGTTTTAGGGGGGGTTTGTACGAATTTTGCATTGTTTTCATATCAGGGTAATACTACTGTCAAAATAAGTTCTGCTTTTTGCATGAGATTATGTAAAGTTGGTCTTAATTATTCCTTAATTTATAGTATATAAAAGTGAAATCATCTAGGTCTTAAGATTTCTATTTAGCACCTTTCAAATTACACTTTCAATTTCCTTAATGGCTGTGGGACTATTCAAGTTCTAATCAATTTCATCTTGATTTAGATTTGGCAGTTTGTCGATTTTGAAGATCGTTCTTTTACTTCTAAGTTGATTAATTTATGGGTATAAAGTTGTTCATATTATGCCCTTATTATCTTTTCAAGGGCTGTAGGATCTTTCCTGATACTAATGACTTGAATTCTCTCTCTCTGTTTACCAATGTTTATTGGTAGTTTACCAATGTTACTTTTTGTTTCACTGATTTCTCTATTATTTTTCTACTCTCAAATTCATTAATTTTTTTAAAAGATTTTATTTATTTGAGAGTGAGTTTCAGAAAACACGAGTAAGGGGAGGGGCAGAGAGAGAAGGAGAAACGGACTCCCCACTGAGCAGGGACTCCAACGAGGGGCTCAATCCCAGGACCCTGAGATCATGACCTGAGCTGAAAGTAGAAACTTAACCAACTGAGCCACCCAGGTGCAACAAACTCATTAATTTCTTACCTTATTATTTCCTTCCTTTCGCTGATTTGGGGTTAATTATGCTCTTTTTTTTTCTTTTTCAGTTTCATGAAGTGGGAAGTAGATTATGGAATTGACACCTTTCCTTATTTCTAACAAAAATATTTACTGGTGGGCTGCCTGGTTGGCTCAGTCAGTTAAGTGTCTGCCTTTGGCTCAAGTCATGATCCCAGGGTCCTGGAATCCAGTCTTCCATTGGGCCCCCTGCTCAGCGGGGAGCCTGCTTCTCCCTCTGCCTCCCACACCCCCTGCTTTTGCTCTCTTCCTCTCTCTCTCTCTCTGACAAATAAATAAAATCTTTAAAAAAAAAAAAAAGAAAGAAAGAAAGAAAGAATTTATAGTGCTATAAATTCTTCTCCACACAATGCCTTAATACTTTGTCTCACATATTTTGATAGCTGTGCTTACATGTTCTTTCAGATACATAAATATATATATGCATATATATAAAATTTCCCCCCTTGAGACTTTAACTTTGACCCATAGATTACTTAAGCATGCTGTTTAATATCCAGCTGGTTAGAATTCCTTATTTTTGTTTTTAATTTTTAGTTTGAGTCTATTATATAGTCAGAACATACCCTGTATTATTTCAGTTATTTTAAATTTGTTGAGGTTTGTTTCATTGCTGAAGTTTGGTCTATCTTGGTAAATCTCTTTTTTAATTTGAGAGAGAGAGAGAGAGAGCGCACAAGCCCATGTGAGCCGGGGAGGGGCAGAGGGAGCGAGAAACTCAAGCAGACTCCACACTGAACATGGAGCCTGATGAGAGCTCGATCTCATGATCTGAGATCATAACCTGAGATGAAACCAAGAGTCAGATGCTTAACTGACTGAGCCTCCCAGGCGCCCCTGTATCTTATAAATAGCACAGAAAACACTATAAAATAGTATGTATTTATTACTCAGCAACAAAAAGAAATGAGCTATCAACCCAGGAAGACAGAGAGGAACTTTAATACATATTGCTATGTGAAAGAAATAAAGTGAAAAGGCTACATAATGTATGATTTGCATGACACTCTGGTAAAGGCAAAACAATGAAGACAGTAAAAAATACCAGTAGTTGTCAGGAGTTTCAAGGGATGGATGAAAAGGTGGGAGTACAGGGAGGGGATTTTTAGGGCAGTGTAACTACTCTGTATGAAACTGTAATAGTGAACGCATGTAATTTTAAATTTATCAAATATACTATATAATGCAGAGTGAACCCTAATGTAAACTATAGATCTTAGTTAATATATATCAGTATTGGCTCAATTGTAATACATGTACCATACGAATACAAGATAGTAATAAAGGAAACTGGTTTTCTCAATTTTTCTGTAAACTTAAAACTTTAAAAAATAAACGCTGTTAAAAAAATAATGTATATTCTTCAGTTGTTGTATGAAATGTTCTATAAATGCCAATTAAATCTTGTTGGTTTACAGTACTGTTCTTTTTTTTTTTTTTAAAGATTTTATTTATTTATTTGACAGAGAACACAAGCATGGGGAGCAGCAGGCAGAGGGAGAGGGAGAAGCAGGCTTCCCACTGAGCAGGGAGCCTGATGCAGGGCTCCATCCCAGGACTCTGGGATCATGACCTGAGCCGAAGGCAGACGCTTAACCAACTGACCCACCCAGGTGCCCCACTGTTGAGTTCTTCTATACACATACTGATACTCTGTCTCATTGTTCTGCCAATTGTGAAAAGACTGCTGAAGTCTTATAATTCTATTGTTTGGTACATGCACTTTGGAATTGCCATATCTTTTTTTTTTCTTTTTGAGAGAGAGAAAGAGAGAGAGTGGTCAAGTGAGAGAGTTGGGGGAGGGGGCAGAGGGAGAGGGAGAGAATCTTAAGCAGACTCTGCACCGAGGGAAAAGCCCGACGTGGGGCTCAATCTCCTCTGAGATGGTGACCTGAGTCGGGGACAGAGGGAGAGGGAGAGAATCTTAAGCAGACTTTGCACTGAGGGAAAAGCCTGATGTGGGGCTCGATCTCATGACTCTGAGATGGTGACTGAGTCGAAATCAAGAGTCAGACACATAACCAACTAAGCCACCCAGGTGCCCCAGGACTGCCATATCTTATAAGCGAATTTTATCATTACAAAGTGTCCTCCCCTTATATAGATTATATATATTTTTAACTTTAATTTTATTATATATACAGATTATATATATAGATTATATATAATCTCCATATATATATGTATATATATGTGTGTGTGTGTATATATATATATATATATAATTTGTTCTAAAGCCTACTTTATCTGTATTAAAATAGTCACTACTGGGGTGCCTGAATGGACCAGTCAGCTAGAGCATATGACTCTTGATCTTGGGGCTGTAAATTCAAGCCCCGTACTGGCTGTAGAGATTATTTAAAAATAAAAAAAAAAGGTCACTACGGCTTTACTTTGAGGTTTGCATGGCATATCTCTGCCTACAACTCTACCTTCAATCTGCCTATAAAATCGAAGTGAGTTTCTTATTAACACATATAATTGGGTCATGACTACTACTTTACTCTGACAGTCTCTTGTCTTTAAGTGTCTTAAGTGCATTTAGACCATTTAAATCTAATGTAATTGTCAATATATTAAAGCTAACCTCTGCCGTTTTATTTTTCCTTTGTTCTCTTAGTTTTCTATTTTCTTACATACATATATATACACATATATATATACACACACGTTAACACAGTCTACTATCAACATTTTACTAGTTAAAATCAAGTGTAGAAACTACCCCTCCTTTATGACCCTTGACCCTCCCCCAATTATACCATAATTGTCTTAAATATTTCCTTTAAGCACAATTTACATACAACACCAAAACCATGATCCACAAAAGAAATAACTGATAAGTTAAACTTAACTAAAATAAGTCGTACTGCTTTGTACAAGACAGTACAAAGAAAATGAAAAGATAAATCAGAGTCTACGAAAAGATCTTGCAAAACACTATCAGATAAAGGATGTGTACTCAAAATATACAAAGAACTCTTTTTTTTTTAGATTGTATTTATTTATTCGAGAGAGAGATAGCATGGAGAGAGAGAGAGAGAGAGAGAGAGAGCATGAATGGGGGGAGGGGCAGAGGGAGAAGCAAACTCCTTGCTGAGCAGAGAGCCCAACGCGGGGCTCGACCCCAGGACCCTGGGATCATGACCTGAGCTGAAGGCAGACGCTTAACTTACTGAGCCACCCAGGCGACCCTATAGAAAGAACTCTCAAAACTCAACAATAAGGAAACAAGAAACCTAGTCAAAAAAATAAGCAAAACATCTAACAGTGACTCAAAGAAAATAAGGAGATGAAAAGATGTACAATGTATGTCATAAAAGAACTGCAAATTAAAACAACAATGAAATACCACTACACACCTTTCAGAATAGCTGAAATATTTTTAAAAAGCAAAAACAAAAAAACAAAACAAAACAAAATTGGTAATACCAAATGCTAGGAAGGAAAAAGAGCAACAGAAACTATCATTCATTGCTAGTGAAAATGCAAAATACCACAGCCACTGTAGAAGACAGTTTGGCAGTTATTACAAAACTAAACATATTCTTACCATACAATTCAGCAATCATGCTTCTTGCTATTTACCCAAAAGAACTGAAAATTTATGTCCACACAACAACCTACACAAGGATGTTTAGGGAGCTTGATTTATAAAGATATGGGTTTACTTAATAATACATCAATTGTCAAAAATAAGAAGCAACTAAGATATTCTTCAGTAGGTGAATGGTAAGTAAACTATGGTACATCCAGACACTGAATTATTATTCTCTGCTAAAAAGAAATGAACTATCAAACCATGAAAAGACACGGAGGGATCTTAAAAGCACATTGCTAAGTAAAAGAAGCCACTCTAAAAAGGTTACACACTGTATAATTCAGACTACATAACATGGAAAAGGAAAAGCTATAGAGAAAGTAAATGGATCACTGGTTGCCAGGGACTTCAGGGAAGCAGAAGAAAGGAAGGGATGAGCAGATGGTGCACAGGGGAAACTATTCTGTGTAATACTGTAATGTTATACACAAGACATCATGCATATGTCAACACTCTTAGAACTGTAGGACACAAAGAGTGAACCTTAATATAAACTCTAGATGATACTTAACAGTAATATGACTAATGCAAGACAGACAAACTATGATGGGGAGGGAGTAGTATGGGAACTCTTTACTAGCTACTCAACTTTTCTGTAAGTCTAAAACTATTCTATAAATAAAATTAATTAAAGTAAATTAAATTAACTTTAATAGATTTAAAGACCTAAATGTAAGAAGTGAAATGATAAAACAAGAAAACAGAATATATTTTCTACTTTGGCATAGGAAAATATTAATTAGATAAAAAACATGGACCCATAACTACATGGTCAACTAACCTTCAACAAAGCAGGAAAGGATATCCATTGGGAAAAACACTCTTTTCAACAAATGGTGTGGGGAAAACTGAACAGCAACATGCAGAAGAATGCAACTGGAACACTTTCTAACACCGTAAACGGAAATAAATTCAAAATGGATGAAAGACCTAAACGTGAGACAAGGAACCATTAAAATCCTAGCGAACAGAGGCAGCAACCTCTTTGACATTGGTCTTAGCAACTTCTTACAAGACACGTCTCTGGAAACAGGGATTAAAAAAAGCAAAAACGAACTACTGGGTCTTCAAAAAAAAAAAAAAAAACTTCTACACAGCAAAGGAAACAATCAACAAAACTAAAAGGCAACATACAGAATGGGAGAAGATACTTGAAAATAACGTATCTGATAAAGGGTTTAGTATCTAAAATCTATAAAGAACTTATAAAATCCAAACCCAAAAGACCAATAATCCAGTTAAGAAATGGACAGAAGACATGAATAGACATTTTTCCAAAGAAGACATACAGATGAACAACAGACACATGAAAAGATGCTCTACATCACTATCAGGGAAATACAAATAAAAACTACAATGAGATACCACCTCACAGCAGGTGTTGGCAAGGATGTGGAGAAAGGTAAACCCTCTTACACTGTTGTTGGGAATGCAAATTGGCGCAGACACTCTGGAAAATAGTACAGAGGTGCCTCAGAAAGTTAAAAATAGAACTACCCTACAATCCAGCAATTGCACTGCTAGGTATCTACTCAAGGAATACAAAAATACTGATTGGAAGGGATACATGCACCCTGATGTTTATAGCAGCATTATCAACAAGAACTAAATTATGAAAAGAGCCCAAATATCCATCAACCGACAAATGGATAAAGATGTGATAAATATATAAAATGGAATATTACTGAACCATCAAAAGGAATGAAATCTTGCCATTTGCAATGACATAAAGGAGCTAGAGTGTAAGCAAAATCAGTCAGTCAGAGAAAGGCAAATACCATGATTTCACTCATATGTGGAATTTAAGAAACAAAACAGATTAACATAGGGGAAGGAAGAAAAAAAGATAGGGAGGCAAACCATAAGGGACTCCTGACTACAGAGAACAAACTAGAGTTCCTGGAGGGGAGGTAGGCAAGGGATGGGCTAAATGGGTGACAGGTATTAAGGACGGCACTTGTTATTAGCACTGGGTGTTATATGTAAGTGAAGAATCACTTAATTCTGCTCCCGAAACCAATATTACACTATATGTTAACTAACTAGAATTTAAATAAAAACTTGAAACAAACAAAAAAAACCATAAAGTACATACCATATAAGAAAAAAACTTTATGAAATGGATTTCATCAAAAAACTTCTGATCTTTGGGATGCCTGGGTAGCTCAGTTGGTTAAGCATCTGCCTTTGGCTCAGGTCATGATCCCAGGGTCTTGGGAGCAAGTCCCGCATGGGGCTCCTTGCTCAGCAAGGAGCCTGCTTCTCCCTCTGCCTGCCACTCCCCCTGCTTGTGCTCTCTCTCTCTCTGACAAATAAATGGGTGAAATCTTTAAAAACAAAAACAGAAACAAAGTTAAAAAAACAAAAAAACTTCTGATTTTTTTAATGACATCCTTAAGAAAACCAAAAGGCACCCTAGGGAATGGGAGAAAATATTCAAAATACTTATTATCTGACAAAGGACTTATACCTAGAAAATATGAAGAAACATTCTATGTCAATGCTAAGACAAGCAACAAAAAATTTGACCAGACATTTCACGAAAGATATAAATGTCAAATAACACATTAAAAGATACTCAACATCATAATTACTGGGGAAATGCGTATTAAAATGACAAAATACTACTAAACACTTATTAGAATGGCTTTTTTAAAACACTATGACGTGCTGGTGAGGGTGTAAAACATCTGGAAACTCACATATTTCAGGTGGGAATGTAAAACAGTAAAGCTTTTTTGGAAAACTATTTGGCAGTCTCTTGTAAGGTTAGATATACTCTTACAATGGGACCCAGTAATCCTATTCCTAGGTATTTACCCAAAACAAAACTAAAAATACATATCCATACCAAAACTGGTATGAAATATTCAGAGGCTTTATTCACCATCAAAACCTGGAGACAACCAAAAAGTCCTTCAACAAGTGAACAAATAAACTAAGGTACTGTCAATTTTAATTTATTTATAAATTGTATCTTGATGTGGGAAACAAAGGCAGAAGAAAAATTATTAAATTTCCTTATTTCCTACAGCCCAGTGGCAAGTCCTTGACACAGGCAGAGTGACATTCCGCTAGGGACTCAACTGCCTCGAGGTTAATACTTTGCTAAGGGCAAAAGACAATCCTAGCCTACCCCCCCCCATCCTGTAAGTCTACTTTAACATATAAAAATGCCTTAACTTCTTTTATCTCTAAGATACCGTGTTGGCAATCATCCTCCAAGCATTGGCCCACTGATATACATCTGAAGGGTCTCATGACTAAGGTTTTATTAGATGGTAATAAATGACCTTTTCCCAACAATAGCTAGCCCCCGTCAAGGTCCTGGAAACCTTGCTTCCAAATTCCTTAGAGACTTACGCTATCCCTAACCCCTCCCAACTTGAAAGTATGTAATGGGCCACTCCTTATGACCCCAGCGCAGCTCTTTCTGCCCATGGGTCCTGTCCCCATGTTTTAATAAAATCACTTTTTTGCACCAAAGACATCTCAAGAATTCTTTCTTGGCCATCGGCTTCGAACCCTAATGGCTTTCTTACATCATCTAAGTTGGGGGGGAAAAAAAAGGAAGAAAGATAGCTAACAAACTCAAGGAAAATATTTGCAATTTATCTCCACATAGGGCTATATTCCATTAAACATACAGAATTCTTTAAAATTGCAGAAAAATTATCAAAAATCTAACAAATAGGGAAAAAAGGAACTACTTGCAAAAGAAAAGCCTATAAAAATGATACTTAAAAATGAGAAAAACTTTAAACTCAAAGTTTTTAAAAATACAAATTTAAAAAACACTGGGATGCCATTCTTCACCAAACTGGCAATATTTTTTAAATATGAAAATTGGGAAAAAATAAAAAGAGCTAAGATGGCGGTATAGTAGGAGGACCCTAGGCTTGCCTCATCCCTCAAACACAACCAGTAACTATCAAATCATTCTAAATACCCAAGAAATCAACCCGAGCACTGTCAGAACAAACTGCACAACTAGAGGGAGAGAAGAGGCCACATCAAGGAACTTAGGAAGTACCGAGAGGTGCTTTGGGGGAGAAATGGACTGCGGGTGCTGTGACGGGGAGGGAGCCCTGGTCTCGGAGAAAGGCAAGAGAGAGAGTACCATGCAGAGGGATACACACAAGAATACTTCTCCAAAGCCACTGGCTGGGAAAACCAGAGAGGCTGATTTTCATGAGTTTTTGTAACCAGCGGGGGCTTAAAGGCTTGAGTTTTAGAGGTCCACAGGCTTGGCTGGGATAGAGACCTGGGGGCACTGCCCTACTCCTGAAGAGAAGGCAGGCAAGCAACGCAGGGCAGACGGCACCATCTGAGGACTGCCTATGGCACATGGGGACAGACTGTTCACTCTTCCTGGAGCGTTATCTGTGAGAGCTGGCTTTGCCTCTCTGGGGACAAAAGAGCCACGGCTGCCATTTCCCTCCTGCGTCCCTCAGCATAGGCATAAAGACACGGGCTGAGGGGGGATAAATCAGACACTGGCTATTTAGCCTGCTTTGCTCCAAATCTCACGCCCCTGCACTCTGGCGTAACTGCCCTTCTTGATCAAGCCTGCATTAGTTCCAGTGGAGTGAGAGACCCTACCCCAGAAGACCATCGCAGGTCCCCAGAACACCTGGTCCCTACTGAAGTTTGGAGTTTCCCTACTGAAGTTTGGAGTTTTAAAACTCAGCAGGCTTGGCTGGGATACAGCCCAAAGTGCAATGAACTGCCGCTCCAGGAAGGCAAGCAACCTGGAGACAGTATGAAAACATGGGACACGCGAGGGGAAATTATTCACTCTTCTAGGAGTGCTTCCTGAGAGCAACAAGTACAGACTCCCCTCTCGGGTGGGGGGGGGGGGAGCTGGCTGACGCCATTTTCCTCCACCGCCTCTCAGTACAAACCAACTTCAATAAACAGCACAGCACCAACACTGGCTGCCTGGCTGACTAACCGGCTTACCGGCTTTCACCAAGTCCCTCCTCCCCAGCCCCGTGCAGTCTGCTAACGCTTGACTCCAGCACGTGTGCATAAGGAAAAGCACAGCAGTCCCCTTCCCCAGGAGACCAGCAGAAAGCCCTGCATGCACCACGTCTACCAATGGTACAGTTTTTCGTTTTTGTTTTTTATTTTTTAAGATTTTTTTGAGAGAGAGCACGGAAGAGAGCGAACATGGGAGTGGGGGCAGAGGGAGAGGGAGAACTAGGCTCCCTGATGAGCAGGGAGCCTGCTGTGGGGCTAGATCCCAGGACCCTGAGATTAAGACCTAAGCCAAAGGCAGACACTTAAGTGACTGAGCCAGCCAGGTGCGCCCCCCCCCCGCACCACAGAGTTCTGCAAGGCTTCAGTTGTAATGGAAGTAGCATCAGGTCTTACGTAACAAGCAGACCAGAGCACACCTAGTTAAAACTCGCCACATTCTGGCCAAGATCCAAACACTGCCCACTGCAGGCAAGGAGGACCTCTGCAGATGACTGACCCGAGGGAGAGAGCAGCCAGTGCAGATGACTGACCCAAGGAACAGAGCAGCCTTGCACTGCCTACTGCGGGCAAGGACGACCTCTACAGATGACTGACCCAAGGGATATAGGAGCAGAGTGCTGCTCCAAGAGGGAGAGAAGAGGGAGAGTGCTGCATGAGGGAGAGCAGAGTGCATGCAGCACACACCAGAGACACTCAATGAAGTACCAGGCCCTGTACACTACCTGACCTTTTCTTCCTAAAGCCATTACCCTCAGGAGCAGGAAACATAACAGGCTTTCCTAACACTCAGAAGACAGAGAGATAGCCAAAGTGCCGAGAAGGAGGAATTCATCCCAAAAGAAAACAAGAAAAGGTCACAGAGATCTAATCGAAACAGATATAAATAATATGCCTGATGGAGAATTTAAAACAACAATTGTCAGGATACTCTCCGGGCTTGGGGAAAGCATGAAAGACATCAGGGAGATCCTTACCACAGAGAGGAGAGTTAAAAAAAAAAAAAAA